>NC_133131.1:64253768-64960071 GCF_048418815.1 Hemitrygon akajei
AGGTCAAATCTGATGGCAGAATATAGTATTAATGGGAAGACTCTTGGCAGTGTGGAGGATCAGAGGGATCTTGGGGTCCGAGTGCATAGGACATTCAACATTGCTATGCAGGTTGACTCTGTGGTTGAGAAGGCATACGGTGTATTGGCCTTCATCAATCCTGTGATTAAGTTTAGGAGCCAAGAGGTAATGTTACAGCTATATAGGACCCTGGTCAGACCCCAGTTGGAGTACTGTGCTCAGTTCTGGTCACCTCACTACATTATGGATGTGGAAACTTTAGAAAGGGTGCAGAGGAGATTTATAATGATGTTGCCTAGATTGGAGAGCATGCCTTATGAGAACAGGTTGAGTGAACGGAGGATGAGAGGTGGCCTGATAGAGGTGTATAAGTTGATGAGAGGCATTGATCATGTGTTTAGTCAGAGGCTTTTTCCCAGGGCTGAAATGGCTAGCATGAGAGGACACAGTTTTAAGGAAGTAGGTACAGAAGTAGATACAGAGGAGATGTCAAGGATAAGTTTTTTTACTCAGAGAGTGGTGAGTGTGTGGAATGGGCTGCTGGCAATGGTGGTGGCGGTGGAAATGATAGGGTCTTTTAAGAGACTCCTGGATGGGTGAATGGAATTTAGAAAAATAGAGGGCTATGGGCAGCCCTAGGTAACTTCTATGGCAAGGATATGTTCAGCACAGCTTTGAGGGCTGAAGGGCTTGTATTGTGCTGTAGGTTTTCTATGTTTCTCTGTTAAAAGGCAGAATGTTGGGACCAGGTCCAAGTGCGGGACACCACCCAGTGGTTTAACAGTTTATACGCTGATTCAGATAGACTGAAAAGGCAGAGTGTTGGGACCGGAAGCAGGGTCAGGCTGATTTGGCCTGCTCTTTCACAACATTTGCTCCTCTCTTGACAGTACTGAGGCTGTGAAACTGCCTTGTCTGCTCCAAGTTTTGTATCTGTGAGTAATTTGCCCCGCTGTGTGATGAACTGAGGCTGAGGCTTTGGGCCTGCTCTGGCTGCTCTGGCCTCTGGGTGTATGGATGAAAAAATCGGCAGAGAAGCGAAAAGCTGCATCTATAGACAAGAGTAAATGGTTGCTGTTTCAGTCCGAGACCCTTCATCAGAACAAACGTCCAGGTCTGTGGCTGGGTTGATTTGGAATGGTCTTGCTTGCCTTTATTGTTTGCAGGATTTGTGTTTTTTTCTCTCTCTGCATTGGGTGTTGGTCTTTTGTTTAATTGGGTTATTCGGGTTTCTTGCTTTGTGACTGCCTGTAAGCAGACAAATCTCAAGGTTGGATAATTTGTACATACTTTGATAATAAGTGGACTTCTTTGAACCTTAATTCTGAACTGATTCCATAACCTAGGGACTAACTTCTGAAAGGACTCTACGACTCTTGCTCGGAGCATTGTTATTTATTATTATCACAATTATTTTTATTGGCATAGTTTGTCATCTTTTGCACATTGTCTCTCAGTCTTTGTGTTATAGTTTCAGATTGAGTTTATTGAATTTCTTTATTTTACTATGAATGTCTGAAAGAAGATGAATCTCATAGTATATGGTGACATACCTTCGAAGTTGTGGAATCAATTCAGAGTTGCTAAATTTATTTGAACTTTGAGGCTCCCTTAACAGTGCCCAGGGAGAGTGATGGTCTTTCTCATCTCCTCTGGTGCACAACTACCCCCTCAGTGATCTATTTTGATCCAAAAGTTCAAAGTAAATTTATTATCAAAGGATATACAGGTCACTGTATACCTGCCTTGAGATTTGCTTTCTCAAGAAAATAAAGAAATACAATATAGTTTATGAAATCTATAAATAACAAAGACTGACAAACAACCAATGTGCAAAAGAGGACAAATAATAAAAGAAAAATGAATCAAGAATACTGAGCTGTAGAGTCGGTGTGAGTCTACGGGCTGTGGACGTAGCTCAGCATCAAGTTGAGTGAAGTTATTCTTGCGGGTTTAGGAACCTGATAAGATGGCGCCAGCGAACCACAGCAACATTCTGTGGGCTAAACGTACCTCTTTCCAATTACTCTCACTGCAATCTGCAGTATATTTTTTCCCTTTAAGCAATATGCTTTTAAATCGATTTAATGATCTGTAGATTTTGTGATCTGATAAAGGACTCGGCAGACGTAGCTCCCGAACAAGCAGGTATGGCACCTTTATGCTGATAAATGTTCATCACCATGGCTGGAAACGAGGCAGGAGGGGGTGACTCCAAGCCAGGCTGAAACACAAAGGAATGAGGCCCCTCTTCCCAGCATTTTGTTAGCAAATGTGCAGTGGCTGGAGAACAAAATTGAGGATCTGAGGGCAAGGTTGTTGTATGAGAGAGAAGTGTGAGACTGTTGAGTTCTCTGTTTGAACGTAACATGGCTTACCACCAGCACGCCAGATATGGTGATCAGACCCGAGGGCTTCTCGATTCACAGGATGGACAAAACTGCTGATTCAGAAAAGGCATATGTGTTCCATTACAAACTCGCAGTGGTGCTCCAATGTGGTGGTTTTGTTGAACTTGTGTTCCCTTGACCTTAAACACCTGACTGTTAAATGCCATCCATTTTATTTACCGAGCAAGTTCTCCATAATCCTGACCACAGTTGATATACAACCAGCGGTCGACTATCAACAATACTGCATGATACTGTCTCCAAATGAGGAACAGTCTGTCCCAAAACATTTCAAATCATAGTCAGGGTCTACATGCAGGCTAGCTTGAAGAAAACCCTGCCCAAATACCAACAGCATATAACCTGTAGCATCAGAGGTCCCAACACATAAGACCACTGTCATATGTCTACCTTTCCATGGTCAGACCACAACTCAGTAAATCAGATCACTTGACTGTCCTTCACCCTCCTGCACACAGACAGAGGCTAAAGAGTAAAACTCTGGAGATTAGCACAACAAAGGGTGGTCATGGGAGGTAGAGGAGTGGCTAAGAGATTGCTTCGAGTCAGTGGGCTGGGCCGTGTTCAAGGACTCAGCTGTGGATCAGGATGAATACACCATGATCATCACAGACTTTGAGTGTGTCCCCACAAAATCACTCAGAGTCTTTCCCAACCAGAAGCCCTGGATGAACCGTGAGATCTACAGTCTGCTGAGGGCCAGATTGGACACGTTCACAGCTGGTGACCACGAAAGTTACAGGAGCTCTAAGTGCAATTTGCGGAAAGTAATCTCATGGGTGAAGTGGCAATTCTAGACTAAACGAAGAATGCTCGACAGTTGTGGCAGGGCTCGGTTACCATCACTGCTTATTATGTTAAATCTAGCGACACAGGCGACAACAGGGCTTCGCTCCAGATGAAATCAATGTCTTCTATGCTCACTTTGTCCTTCAAAACTGGGAGGAATTATCACAAACTTCCACAGACCCAAATGATCCTGTGATCTCTGAGGCCAATATGTGAGCAGCCTTCAGGAGGGGGATTCACAAAAAGCATCTTGCTCAGACAGGGTAGCTGGCCAAGTACTAAAGACCTGTGCTGATCAGCTGTTTGGAGTGTTCACTGAGATCTTTAAACTCTCACTTCGATAGTCTGAGGTACCCACCTGCTTCTAACAGGGTTTGATTATATCAGTGCCTAAGAAGGGAACCTGCCTCAGTGATTATCGTCCAGTAGCACTTACATCCACTGTGATGAAGTGTTTTGAGAGGTTTGTATTGAAACATATCAGCTCGTGCCAGAGAAGTGACTTGAATCTGCTCCAATTTGCCTACCGGAGCAACAGGTCCACAGCAGATGCCATCGCATTGGCTCTTCACTCAGTCCTGGAACACCTGGACAGCAAAATTACATATATCAGAATGTCTTTTATCAAGGGACTTCCGGTGAGGCACGAGGCAAGATGGCAACACGGCACTGAGCGCTGACATATAACCCTCCTTTTACAAGTTCTTTAGGGCTCATAGACAGTCTTAATACAAGGTTGAGTTGGAGAAAGCTCTTACTAAAGACATGGCCTCAAAGATTCAAACTCAACCAGGAAACAAGATACCAGCAGACGACACCAAGCTAGCGATTCATCCGAGGAAATAGCTATGCTAATTAAGCAAACAATGGCAATGGAGATGGAATCGCTGCAAGAAACGGTAGCTCACATGCTAAAGGAGTTGCTGGAAAAGGCTTTCAACCCCATACAGAAGCATATGGCAGAGAATGGTAACATTCTCCGGTCGTTAAAGGAGGAAGCGGACATTCATGCTAAAAAACTTAGCACAGTCTTCAACAAAATAGACAACATTCAGGTTTGCTTACGCAAGAATGAGAAAGTTTCTATTTCCTATCTCATGGAGGTGACTAAGATATGGAAGAAGCTAAACGACTTGGAGGACAGATCCAGGAGAAACAATGTGCAGCTGGTCAACCTACCGACAGGCGCTGAGGGTGACGATCAAAGAGGTTACCTCCAGAAGATGCTGCCTAATTGGATTCCAGCGCTCAGGAATTCCCACAGCACTCCATTGGAGATCGATAGAGCACATAGGATCTTTTCCAACAACACTTCAAGACCGCGGACCAAGATTTTTAGGCTTCTACGGTACACCGACCAGCAGACTATCCTGGAGGGCAAGAGGAAAGCCAAACCTACTCTCCCTGATGGCACTCAGCTGCAGTTCTTTGCTGACTACAGCCCCGGCACGATGCAGGAACGGCAGGGATACAAGGAGATCCGCGCTAAGCTTCGACAGAAGGGGATCGACTCATTCCTCAAATACCCGGCGATTTTGAAAGTGAATATCAAGGGTATGAAGATGTTGTTTAACTTGGCAGAGAAAGCGAAAGAAGCTCTGAAATCATCGGTGCTGGGAGATATGGAAGAAGACCCTGGGCAAAGTCCACACGCCCCTCGGGAGGAGATGGAGCTGTATTAAGAGCTTGGACTAGCCCGTATGCACAATCTAACAGGCAAGGGCAAGTTAACGTTCTAGGCGTGAAGTTCTCTGGTTATACTTTTACTGGAAAGTCATTTGTTGCACTTTTGTATTTAGTTAATTAAGGGGCCAATTTGTTTCTCAGTATTGCAGGTCAGAGTTTTAAGGTGATATTCAATATACTCAATTGTCATACTTCATCAAGAATGAAGCTGAAAAACAGCAGTTTGTTTTGAATAACTTTAGAACATTATGTCTCCAGTAGACTTGTTTATGTTCCTGGGCACCAGATAAGACAACACTGGAACTATCACCAAGCGACGATCTGTTAAAGCGACAGTTTCTCACTAGAGAGCTGTTGGGGTCTTGATAATGTGTTATACTATATTTGAGAAGGAAATGGTTTTAATTATATAGGTTAACGGGTTTTTATTTCTTGTCTCTTTGATATGATTGTCTATGAGAACTGCTTTACCTTTCTAATTTGTTGTTGCTAGAGGGGGGCGGTTAATGTCAGTGTTTGGTGTCTGACATTGCTAAGTGACACTCACAGATGTTACAAAGTAAAGGGTTGAATGTGAGGAGTGATGGGAGGGGGGTGGGAAGGGGGTAACTCAGGGCTCCAACACCAACTTACAACAGATCCAGGGGAAGATGAGCAATACAGATAAATTAGAAAATCTTACTATTCTGTCATTTAATGTTAGAGGATTAAACTCTCCCTACAAGCGTTCAAATGTTTTAGATTTCTTACGCAGGTAGAAAATAGATATTGCACTGTTACAGGAAACACATCTTAAATCTAATGACATTCCCAGGGTTCAAAACTGCTTTTATAAACCCGTTATGGCATCAGCTGATGGTACTCCTACCAAAGGAGTTATGATATTAATGAGACGTAATATTAATGTAGCAATTGAAAGGACTGGCGCCGACAATAAAGGACGTCTAGCTTTTTGCTGTACATCCATTCAGGGTAAAAAAGTTGCATTCATTAGCCTATATGCCCCAACTATATTCGAGGTTGAATTTTTTCCCTCAATTACCTCGCAACTACTGAAGTTAAGTGACTACCAACTACATGTTGTTTTCGGACATGAATGCTTTGGTAAACATTAACCTTGATAAATCTTCCTCAACTATATCAAGCTCTCAAGAATCTGCTTCCAAAGCACTTAACCTTTTTCCAACGGATTTAAATTTAACTGATATGTGGAGGGTGTATAATTCATCTGCTAAAGACTATACCTTCTTCTCCACAAGGCATAAAACTTTCTCTCGCATAGATTACATTCTTGTATTCTCTGGTCTGCTGCCTTTAGTACACTCAATAGAATTTTTGCCCAGACATTTATCTGATCACAACCCAGTCATATCTACTTTTAATTATGGCAAAATTAAAAATAAGGCTACTAGGTGGAGGTTTAACTCCACCCTTCTAAAAAATGATGAATTTCTATCACAACTGAGAACAAAACTGACAGAATTTATAAATTTAAATAAAAATAGTGTCTCAGATGTGACAGTGATTTGGGCCTCCATCAAGGGTTTCTTACGAAATAATGCCATATGGTTCAGTACCCGTCTACATAAAAGCCGGCTTCAAAAGATTTCCACCCTAGAAGAACAATGTAAGGTTTTCGAGAATGATCTCAAAAGGAGATACACCATAACAAAAGAAAACGAGCTCAAAACAAAACAAGCAGAATTAAATGATTTATTAAGAAGCAAGACAGAATATATGATCCATATAACCAAACATAAGTATTATGCAGAAGGCAGCAGACCGAGCCATCTTTTGGCACTAACGGTCAAACAACAGGAAGCTAAAAGGTCTATACCAGCGATTAGGTGTGCTAAACGTGGAGTAGTATCTTCAACAGAGGAAATAAATGAGACATTCAAGAATTACTTTAAAGAATTGTATACAAGTGGTTCAGTTCCTACTGAGAATGACTTCACTGATTTTTTTTAGTGGATTAGACCTCCCTACGTTGTCATTAGAGGACACCAAAACTCTAGACTCTCTTATTACACCGGATGAGCTACTCAAAGCAATCAAAGCTACAAATAGATGCCAGGTATAGATGGCATACTTGTGGAACTTTACCTAGCACTTTGGGATATTTTTGGACCAGTATGGTTAGAAACATTAAATTATGCTTTTGGAAATGGCACTTTCCATAGAGATCTAAACACAGCCCTTATCACAGTTATACCTAAGCCCGGTAAGGACCCCTTGGAGTGTGCCAATTACCATCCAATCTCCTTGATAAATGCTGTCCTCAAGATATTTTCCGAAGTCTTAGCCAGTAGACTTGAGACAGTAGTTGGGAAAATAATTGCTTTATCAAGGGGTGTCTCGCATCTGATAATATTCGCTGGCTCTTACACATACTGAGTGCAACACATAAAATCCCACCTGCCTGTGGCCTGCTGTTTCTTGATGCTGAAAATGTGTTCGATCGCCTTGAATGGCCATATCTTTGGAGAGTTCTTAAAGAATTTAAGTTCGGCGATAAATTTATCAATATGATTCAAACATTGTATGCTAATCCTTCAGCCCGGGTATGTGTCGGAGGAGGTTTCTCATGTTACGTACCCCGTAACTGGGTCACTTACCAGCAAAGATAGAGAGGTCCGTTGAAGTCTGATGGTACTATTTTTAAAAGTCTTTATTTATAAAGGGGCACAAAAATAAGATTAATACAAACATTCAGATAACATACGTCATCAATACTCAATCTAAAAGCGCGGGTATAATAATAATCATCAATGAGAAATAGCTCTATCGTTTGTCTAGGGGATACTGTATTGTCCGATGGAAAAATAAAGACAATGTCATTCAAGAGGCAGTTCTTTGGGTTTTAGAGAGACGGTTTTAAACTTGCCCGAGTCTGTTATGAGGCCAATCCGTTGAGTTGGGGGAGTTGGTTCCCCGTTGTTAGTTCAAAGTCGTTTTCCGTGGTACCAGCCACCGGCTCCCAGGCAAGGGAACCGAACGCACGTGGCTTCCTTCAAATGGCTTCCCGCTATTACGGGATCGCTAGCGTGTCTTCTGGTGCATCTGAAGGGGGCTGTTCCTACAGACCCTCTTTTATCCTGACTTGCAGGGTTGTAGATGTCAATCAGGTTGGGGGATGATGCAATCTCTCCCCATCACCCAGCCCACTTTGCCCGAAGGCGGTCACGTAGCGTAGGATTGCAATCCACAAATGTGTCTCCAAGAGACAATGGATATGTCAAGTGACTTTACATCGCCGGGGAATGATACATCGCCGGGGAACGAGGCATTTTGCACGTCTCTCTCTCATTTCCTGGGTCCCCTGACCCAACCCAATAGTGCTCTTGCAATTCTCACAAAGGAGGGGGCTGCGGGCATAACACTCAGAGTTATTTGACATAGGATGGGGCACATGACAAGGGGACCCTTTGTCCCCTTTAGTTTTTACTATATCTATTGAACTACTTGCACAGAGAAACTCTCCTCAGATCTCCTCTATTACAATAGGTACAATTTCACATTCAATATCACTTTACGCTAGTTTATATAGTTTATATGGCAAATGTTCAACAAACTCTCCCCTATGTTTTAAAAACACTGGAGCAATTTGGATTTCTTTCAGGATACAAAGTTAATTTGACAAAATCAGCACTGATGCTGATTAATACAGATAAAAATAAGGTGTCTCTCCCTCCCCAAATCATGGTTACAAATGAGGTCCGCTACTTGAGTATTAAAGTTAATACTTCCATATCATTTGTGGCTAAAACAAATTACTCTTTAATTTTGAAAAAAGTAGAAGATGGAGACACCTGCCAGCATCAGTCCCAGCCCGTATATCAGTCATTAAAATGAACATCTTACCCCGCATTAATTTTATCAGCTCAATGATCCCACTTGCACCTCCAGCAGGATATTGGCAAAAATTGGACTCCTTACTACAATGCTATGTTTGGAACAGTAAACGACCCAATATACTCTAAAATTCAAAAAGTCAGATAGGGGATTGGCATGTCCAAATTTTAAATTGTATCACTGGGCATTTGTATTAAAAAGTCTTAGCTATTAGATGGAGGAGGATAAAGTTTCGTTATGGAAAAATATAGAACAAGAGCTAATAGCACCAATGAGGTTGAAGGACTTTCTCCTTACAGGTATGTCTACCAAAAAATGTGATTTGTATTACGGTCCAATTTTAACCCATATGTTTAGAGCAGCAGCAAAGTTCCTAAAATTTAAAAGCGTATGGTGCAAATAATCTCCATTATGGAACAATAGTCATCTTCTGTCTGGGGGAAACCATTCACTAACAGAACTTGGGAGGATAAAGGTATTGCTACTCTTCAAGATATTAATGGGGCAAGTACTATCCTTAGCTTTCAAGAACTGATCTCAATATAATATTGATAAACACTCTCTTTTCTTCTACTTTAGAGTAAGATCAGCTTGTAAAGCCTACAGGGTTCCCTGGGGGTCAGTTTTAAAGGACCATCCCATTTTAAGTTGGATACAGGGTGCTCCAAGACAGATAGTGTCGTATAACTATGATAAATTAAACTCCCAGAAATATATGCCCACATCAGGAATGAAAGCCTGGGATAGGGAATTGGGACAAGACTTAGACTGGGATGTGATTTGGGATAATGCTGCCGGCGCTTTGAAAAACCCAAATCATCGGTATATACACTTGAAATTTTGTCATAGAGCCTATCTAACTCCGAGAATTAGACATCATATGGGAATGGTTCCTGACCCATATTGTTCATTTTGCCCCCATGGAACCATTGACTCTTTTATACATGTTGTATGGGAATGTCCAGGGGTTTTCAGTTTGTGGGGGAAGGTTATCAGTTCTCTTACGGAACTAACGAAGGTACAATTACCAATGGACCCCATTGTACATCTTCTAAATGATGACTCCCACCTTTCCCTTATGGAAAAAACATGCAAAGTCTGGCTGGCAGGCCTGACTGCAGCTGAGAAGATCGTAGTCCGGCGTTGGAAACCTCCCCATGATATTTCATATATTCACTGGCTTAGGAGCTTTTTAGACATTTCTTCCCTGGAACTTTCATCAGCAAGAATAAATGATGCACAACGAAACTCAATCTTAATGTGGACAAATTTGATATCTAATTAAAAAGATCTTTTGTTAAAATAGGAATGCTTTGTCTGTGTATGCACTACTGTGCAGTTAGTGGGTGGAGGAGAGAGGGGTAGAGGGGGGATGGTGAGGAAGGTTGGGGGGTGGCTGGGTTAAACAGTCAAAATGTAATTGGCAATTGGTTGTATTGAATGTAATTTGTTGGTGTTCCACTAAAAAATTAGAAAAAAAACGGATGCTCTTTATCGACTGCAGCTTGACATTCAATACCATTGTCTACTGAAAACTAATCAGTAAGCTTTAAAACCTCGGCCTCAATACCGCCTTGATAATAATTTGATGCTTGATTATCTCACTTGCAGACCCCAGTCAGGATCGGATTAGAAACAACACCTCCTCCAAAATCTCCATTAGCTCAGGTTCACCACAAGGCTGTGTGCTTAGACCCCTGCTCTACTTGCTTTACACTTGTGATGGTGTGGCTAAGCTGTATGTTCAAATTTGTTTACAACACCGCTGTTATAGGGGGAATCAAAGGTGATGATGAATCAGCATACAGGAGGGAGATTGAAAATCTGGCTGAGTGGTGCCATTACAACAACCTCTCACTCAATATCAGCAAGACCCAGGAGCTGATTATTTACCTTAGGAGGAGAAAACCAGAGGTCCATGAGTCAGTCCTCATGGGAGAATCAGCGGCAGAGAGGATCAGCGACTTTAAATTCCTCGATATTATTATTTCGAGTGACCTGCCCTGGGCCCAGCATGTAAGTGAAATTACAAAGAAAGCATGGCAGTGCCTCTACTTCCTTAGGAGTTTGTGAAGATTTGGCATGACATCTAAATCTTCGACAAACTTCTACAGAAGTGTAGTGGAGAATATATTAACTGGCTGCATCATGGTCTGGTATGGAAACACCAATGCCTTTGAACAGAAAATCCTACAAAATGTAGTGGATACAGCCCTGGGAAAGGCCCTCCCCACCACTGAGCACATCTCAATGGAGTTCTGTCACAGGAAAGCAGCACCCATCATCAGGGTCCCCACCACCCAGGACTTGCTCTCTTCTCACTGCTGCCATCAGGAAGAAGCACAGGAGCCTCAGGACTTACACCATCAGTGAGGAACAGTTATTACCCCTCAACCATCAGGCTCTTGAACAAATGGGGTAACCACTCAACTTCACTTGCCTCATCATGAATCTCAAGGTTGTAAATGGTGACCTATATGTACTTTGTTAATAAATTTACTTTGAATCTTGAGCATTGATGGTTGGAAAGTAATAGCTGATCCTGAAACTGGTCCTGAAACTGGTGGCATGGGTCCTTATCTCCTGCCCATTGATAGTTGAGTTGGCTTGGATGCTGAAGGCCCTCAGTGATGGATGCTGCTTTGTTCCATGTAACAGTGCTCAACGATGGGAACGGCTTTGCCTGTCAGAGATATGATCCAATCTGCTAATCACCTTTTCCTGCTCCAGACGGAGAGAGCTGAACAATAAACTAACTTTCTGGGTCTCAGCTTAGAAGGCTACTGTCCTATTTGCTAAGGGATAGTGTAGAAAAGTCCTAACAGTGGATTTTGTGGGCAGAACAGAGTCCAGGCTATTGGATAACAAAATTGTGGATAAATTTAGCAGCTCAAGCAATATCTATGGAAAGGAATAAGCAGTTGACATTTCTGGCCAACACACTTCAAGTTTATTGTCATCTGACTGTACATCTATACAACCAAAATGAAACAACGTTCCTCCGGATCACGGGGCACCCACAAAACACGTATCTCACACACAGCGCATAAAACAAAATATTACCATTAATAAGTTAATAAAATGTAATTATATATGCATGTAGAGCACAGCACAGGTAAATAATATAGTAAATAGGTGAACAGTGAATGGGTGAACAGTAAATGAATACGGTTGTCTCTCGGGGTCCGAGGAAGACTACATTGTGCAGGGTGGCAGTATTTATTTTACGAAGCCAAGTTGCGAGCTCGACATCAACACGGGATGGATGGAGAGCACGCTAGGGGGCGGCCTGTCACTGGATCAAACTGGGGAACCTCCATTCTTGAGCCTGGCGCTGATCTCACTGTGACACAAGCTGACCTTTTGCACAATGTAACCAGTGCGTGAAAGATATTAAAGTGGAAAAGCCTTACACAGAGACGATCCCGCTCTCTCAGCCTCAGAAGTCAGAATCCAGTGGCACAAAGAATCTTCTTAAATGCTCTGCCGCACCCTACACACTCCACAATGCGCTGCTGCAATGCCTTCTCAGCCGTTGAACCCTGAACAGTAAACTGTGAACAGGTCGCTGTCCGAGTGAGTTCTTGGTCATCGGGACTGGAGAGAACGGGCGAAGAAGTCAGAGTAAGTTGGTGGAGGGAAGCGAAGGAGTACAAGCTAAAAGCTGAAAGGTGAAGCCAGATGAGGGGGAAGCCAGGTGATTGGACAGCTGGACAACGAATCTATGATCTGCTTTAAGGAGGGAGACCACACATTGAGATTTTAAAAACCGGTAATGACTCCATTCAGACAGCAGGATGATGATTGCCTTGCACCACAGGAAGAACATCTTCCCCATCACTGGGAATCTCACAACAGCAACTTCATGGTCAGCCTGTCACACTCCTGGGCTGTTGAAGGGTAGTGAACAACTCTCCAAATCTTCCCACAATGAAACCAAAGAGAGAGCCCCACCCCCATTCCGAATCCTGATAAAGGGAGCAGAGCCCCACCCCCATTCCGAATCCCGATAAAGGGAGCAGAGCCCACCCCCATTCCGAATCCCGATAAAGGGAGCAGAGCCCCACCCCCATTCCGAATCCCGATAAAGGGAGCAGAGCCCCACCCCCGACTAAAATCCAGAACTGTACAAGAAGCGAGTAGAACTTCAAACTAAATTCGACCTTATCTCCACTCAACCAGTTCAACATCAACTTCTTGAAAGCAAGAGCCGATTTTATATTCATGGTGATAAATCTGGCAAGATTTTAGTTAACCAATTGAGACGCTCTAAATCTAAACAACGTATTACAAAAATGCGAATGGGAAATGGGAATATTACTTTGAATCATTAATTAATGATACACTTAAGAATGATACTGGACTTTATACCTCTGAATCTTTAAATGATAATATTTCAGTTGACCATTTTTTAAATAGTTTGAATATTCCTTTGCTCTCCTCTGACTTTAAAGTAAACCTCAATGAACCTTTATTACTTGAAGAAATATCCCCTGCCATGTCTGCACTGCAGTTGGGTAAATCTCCTGGACCTGATGGGTTTTCTGCAGTATTTTATAAATCATTTTCCTCACTACTTTCATCTCAGTTAATTTTAGTTCTATCTGATTCGTTTAAACATGGTAAATTGCCACAATCATTTAATGAGGCATGTATTATTCTTTTAGCTAAAAAAAGGTAAAGATCCAACAGAGTGTTCTTCGTATAGGCCGATTTCTTCGTTAAATGTTGATGTTAAAATTTTGAATAAAGTTTTGGCTCATAGGCTTTATACCTTCTATTATTTCTGAAGACCAAACTAGTTTTATTAAAAATCATCTTCCCTTTTTTAATACATGATGTTTATTTAATATCATATATTCATCCTCAGTTGGGACTCCTAAATGTCTTATTTCTCTTGATGCAGAGAAAGCATTTGATTGTGTAGAGTGGAATTACTTTTTTGCAGTTTTAGAAAAATTTGATCTTGGACAAAATTTTATTTCATGGATTAAATTGCTATATTTATGTCACCATTTCTGTTTTGACCAACTCTCAGCAATCCCAGTCTTTTAGCCTTAAACGTGGCACCTGACAAGGATGCCCTTTAAGTCCCTTACTTTGAACAAAACAAAAGAGATGGTTGTTGACTTCAGGAGAGCACGGAGCGACCACTCCCCACTGAACATCGATGGTTCCTCAGTAGAGATCGTTAAGAGCACCAAATTTCTTGGTGTACACCTGACGGAGAATCTCACCTGGTCCCTCAACACCAGCTCCATAGCAAAGAAAGCCCAGTAGCATCTTTACTTTCTGCGAAGGCCGAGGAAAGTCCATCTCCCAACCCCCATCCTCATCACATTCTGCAGGGGTTGCAGTGAGAGCATCCTGAGCAGCTGCATCACTGCCTGGTTCAGAAATTGCACCACTTCGGATTGCAAGACCCTGCAGCGGATAGTGAGGTCAGCTGAGAAGATCATCGGGGTCCCTCTTCCCACCATTACAGACATTTACACTACACGCTGCATCTGCAAGGCAAACAGCATTATGAAGGACCCCACACACCCCTCATACAATCTCTTCTCCCTCCTGCCATCTGGGAAAAGGCACCGGAGCATTTGGGCTCTCACAACCAGACTATGTAACAGTTTCTTCCCTCAAGCTATCGGACTCCTCAATACCCAGAGACTGGACTGACACTAACTTACTGCCCTCTACTGTGCCTATTGTCTTGTCTATTATTTATTGTAATGCCTGCACTGTTTTGTGCACTTTATGCAGTCCTGGGTAGGTCTGTAGTCTAGTGTGGTTCTTTTTTCTGTGTTGTTCTCATGTATTTTAGTGTAGTTTTTGTACTGTTTCAGGTAACACCATGGTCCTGAAAAACATTGTGTCATTTTTATTGTGTACTGTACCAGCAGTTATGGTTGAAATGGCAATAAAAAGTGACTTGAATTTGAACTTGAACTTTTGATTTGGCTAGAGAGCCACTGGTGATCGCGTTTCGAAGTTATCCTGAATTTACGGGGATTTGGAGGGGAGGTGTTGAGCATAAAGTTTCTCTTTATGCCAACAATCAGTTACTTTTTGTATCAAATCCATCCACTTCCTTAACCCCAATGTTTTTATTTCTTGATCAATTCAGCCAGCTTTCTGGTTATAAACATAATTTACATAAGAGTGAACTCTTCCCGATTAATAGAGAAGCACGAGCATTGGTATTTCATGACCTCCCTTTTAAAGTAGTTAATAATCTATTTACTTACCTTGGTATTACAGTAATAAGGAACTTCAAGAATCTTTTTTTGAGAAAATTTTGCTAATCTTTTAAATTCTACAAAACAGAGTTTTACACAATGGTCATCCTTACCTATCTCTCTGGTAGGTTGAATTAATGTTATTAAAATGTATATCCATCCTAAATTTTTACACTTATTTCAGTCTTTACCAAATTTTATTTCTAAAGCTTTTTTTGAATCGTTAGATTCTATCATTTTGTCCTATCTATGGAAGGGTAAACATTCTAGACTTAATAAAGCTTACCTTCAAAAATCAAAAAAGGTGGTATGGCTTTGCCTAACTTCCGTTTATATTATTGGGCAGCCAATATTCGCTGTCTTACTTTTTGGTCCTTTTTTAATAATCAGTCTGACTGTCTAAAATGGGTGACAGTGGAGTTGAACTCTACTAAGGGTATCTCTATTTCTGCACTTATTGGATCTGCACTTCCTTGTCTCTTGCCTAGACTAATTGTTAATCTTCTTATTAGACATACTCTGAGAACATGGGCTCAGTTTAGAAAATTTAATGGCCTTCATGGCTCTTTTGGCTCTCTCTCTAGTCCTATTTTACACAATCATCTTTTCCTACCTTCTATGCAAGACTCAACATTTCATGGTTGGTATAGAAAGGGCATTAGGCGCTTTGAAGGTCTTTTCATAGATAATCGTTTTGGAACTTTTCAACAATTGTCTGTAAAATTTAATCTACCTAATACCCATTTCTTTAAATACCTTCAAATTAGACATTTCATTAACCCTTTATTTTCTAATTTTCCTGAGATGCCTGAGAAAAACATTGTGGACTTGTTTCTTTGTATTAATCCATTGGGTAAAGGCTTAATATCTTTTATTCATGATAAATTAGTGATATTGAGGTGTGCCCCTTTTGATAAAATTAGAACTGCCTGGGAGCATGATTGAAATATTTCTTTATCTGATGCGGTCTAGGATTCAATTCTAAAGTCAGTTAATTCAACCTCTTTATGTGCTCGCCACTGTCTTTTACAGTTTAAGGTTGTACATAGGGCTCACATGTCTAAAACTGAATTGTCGCAGTTTTATCCTGACATTAGTCCTGTTTGTGACAAGTGTAAAGGGGGCGATGCTCCTCTTATCCATATGTAGTGGGCTTGTCCTAGTCTAGAGGAATTCTGGGGAGAAGTTTTTTTATCTTTATCCCATATTCTTAATTGCCACTTAGAACCTAATCCACTGATTGCTCTTTTTGATACCTTGGGTGAGGCAGACATGCATTTGAGTCCAACTGAACGTTAAACATTATCTTTTGCCTCTCTTTTGGCTAGATGCTTAATTCTCCTTAGGTGAAGTGATGTCGCACCACCCACTCATGCTCAATGGCTTAATGATACCATGTCCTGTTTAGACCTTGAAAAAATTAATTACTCACTTCTCAATTCAGACATAAAGTGTCAAAAAGTGTGGTGACCTTTTCTTGAATACTTTAAAACTCGCCTTTAGATTAAGTTTATTTTAAATCCCTTACTTTCAGTAATTTTTCTCTCTGTAAGTTTTATGGTTTCTTTTTGATGGAAATTACTTCATAATTTTGGTAGGAGGCATTACTATTATTTTTTAATTTATATTTACAGTTTTGTGGGGTTGAATGCTCCGATATTTTTTTTTACATATTGTAATAGTCAGCCTGGAGTTTCATAGTGGGAGGGTAGGGAGGATACTAACTTTATATGATTTTATTCTGGGTGCTGTTTCCTTATCGTTATGAATTATATAATTGATATGCTTATTTTGCACTGTATTAATCTTCACTTTGTTGTTGGGTTTTTTGTTAGTAGTTGGTTTGTAGAAATGCATAAAAAGTTAATAAAAAAAGAGAGCAGACCCCCACCCCATTCTGAATCTGCATAAAGGGAGCAGAGCCCCACCCCAATTCCCACTCCCTATAAAGGTAGCACAGCCCCCACCCCATTCCGACTCCCGATAAAGGGAACAGAGCCCCACCCCCATTCCAACTCCTTAAAGGGCCATCAGAAGGCCTTGGCGGGCAGAATTAAGGAAAACCCCAAGGCAGTCTACCAGTATGTGAAGAGAAAGAGGATAAGCCGTGAAAGAATCTGACCTATCAAGTGTGATAGTGGGAAAGTGTGTATGGAACCAGAGGAAATAGCAGAGGTACTTAACAAATACTTTACTTCAGTATTCATTATGGAAAAGGATCTTGGCAATTGTAGGGATGACTTGCAGCAGACTGAAAAGCTTGAGCATGTAGATATTCAGAAAGAGGATGTGATGGAGCTTTTGGAAAGCATCAAGTTGGATAAGTCGCCAGGTCCAGATGAGATGCACCCCAGGCTACCATGGGAGGAGAGGGAGGAGATTGCTGAGCCTCTGGTGATGATCGTTACATCATGAATGGTGGCAGGAGAGGTTCTGGAGGATTGGAAGGTTGCAGATGTTGTTCCTTTATTCAAGAAAGGGAGTAGTGATAGCCCAGGAAATTATAGACCAGTGAGTCTTACCTCAGTGGTTGGTAAGTTGATGGAGAAGATCCTGAGAGGCAGGAGTTATGAACATTTGGAGAGGTATAATATGATTAGGAATAGTCAGCATGGTTTTGTCAAGGGCAGGTCATGCCTTCAGAGACTGATTGAATTTTTTGAGGATGTGACTAAACACATTGATGAAGGTAGAGCAGTAGATATAGTGTATACGGATTTCAGCAAGGCATTTGATAAGGTACCCCATGCAAGGTCATATTGAGAAAGTAAGAAGGCATGGGATCCAAGGGGACATTGCTTTGTGGATCCAGAACTGGCTTGTCCACAGAAGGCAAAGAGTGGTTGTAGACGGGTCATAATCTGCATGTAGGTCAGTCACCAGTGGAGTGCTTCAGGGATCTGTTCTGGGCCCTTACTTTTTGTGATTTTTATAAATGTCCTGGATGAGGATGTGGAGGGATGGGTTAGTAAGTTTGCTGATGACACAAAGGTTGGGGATGTTGTGGGTAATGTGGAGGGCTGCCAGAGGTTACAGCGGGACATTGATAGGATGCAAAACTGGGCTGAGAAGTGGCCGCTGGAGTTCAACCCAGATAAGTGTGAGTTGGTTCATTTTGGTAGGTTAAATATGATGGAATAATATAGTATTAATGGTAAGACTCTTCGCAGTGTGGAGGATCAGAGTGATGTTGGGGTCCGTGTCCATCAGACGCTCAAAGCAGCTGAGTAAGTTGACTCTGTGGTTAAGAAGTCATACGGTGCATTGGCCTTCATCAATTGTGGAAGTGATTTAGGAGCCGAGAGGTAATGTTGCAGCTATATAGGACCCTGGACAGACCCCACGGAGTACTGTGCTCAGTTCTGGTTGCCTCACTACAGGAAGGATGTGGAAGCTATAGAAATGATTCAGAGGAGATTTACAAGGATGTTGCCTGGATTGGGGAGCATGCCTTCTGAGAATAAGTTGAGTGAACTCGGCCTTTTCTCCTTGTAGCAAAGGAGGATGAGAGGTGACCTGATAGAGGTGTACAAGATGATGAGAGGAAATGATCATGTGGATAGTTATAGGCTTTTTCTCAGGGCTGAAATCGTTGCCACAAGAGGACATAGGTTTAAGGTGCCGGGGAGTAGGTACAGAGGAGATGTCAGGGGTACAGATGAGTGCATGGAATGGGTTGCCAGCAACAGTGGTGGAGGTGGATATGATAGAATCTATGGGGTACATAACACTTCCCTCCAAGAAAGCAAAATTTTGATCAAAGAGCAAATTTTTTTAAAACTGTAGATTACAGAATATAAAGCAAAACATTTGTGATTAACATGTAGCACATTACAAAAGCCTATACAAATACTAGTTTCTATTTCATTCTTAAACTTAACATCCAGACAATCAATCCACCATGTTATTGCCTTTACCTTTCACATTGTTTGTTACAAAATCAAATTCCTGCAAAACCAGATCTTGTTATATTCAAAATGGAGTTTGATCAACCATTTTCTCTCTTCCCCTTCACCACAGAACACTTAACCATCACGTGATCAGCTCAAACAGGGCTTTCAAGGACGGCCTGAACTTTACCCTGCACAGGTGCCAACCCATCTAAGCCGATTCGCTGAACTTCCAAACAAGTCCTTTGTTGCAAACAAGTCATTAAATCTATCTCCAAGATCTTTAGTTCTCTATGTTTCCATGATAACACCTGCAGATAGCCTCTCTTGGTCAAAACAACACTTCCCTTTGTTTTGAGAAGTCTCCAAACTCTGTCTTTCCAAATCACAAACTTGAAGAACATCATCAAGTTGTTTATCTTTAAATTCCAAAATATAGTTAAACAAATCAACATCTACTACTGTCTCAGCATCTGAGAGTACTGTTTCTCTCAGCGAGGTCAAAGATCTTGAAACCAATCCAGACTTTACAAGTACTTTATACAAAAGTCCTGAAATAGCACCCCTCTCAATAACTTCAGTAACATTTACCTCACCAGTTTTCATCTCATCACCATCTTTTAGAACACTGTCTAACTCAAGTGACTGAGAATCCTCAATTTCCACTGGTACCAAGGTTAAATCCTTATTCACTGAACTAAGTCCATCTGACACAAAAGGACTGCATTCCTTTTCAACTGAGTCAGACACCTCAGACATTCACTGAGTTTCAACACAAGGTTCCGTACCCTGTGGATTCATGGGTACTTCAACAACCTGAACACAGGTAATCGGGCCAGTGGCCTCTTCTCGGCTTTCATTACTAGTCCCAATTTCCAATTGCAGTTCCGAGCTACTCTCTTGGAAGCTCTCATTTGGGATAAACTTAACCTTAGAGTGTAAAGCAAACTCATCTGCCAATTTAGCAGTCTCAGAAAGGGTCACAGCCTCTTCCCCAAAATGCAGGAAGTACTTGTCAACTTCTGCTTCATCAAATGGAGGTACCAACTTAATTTATCGACTGACTCTAAACCCATCATTAAGGTCTGGCACTTGACCTCTTTACTGCCATTTCTGTATTTCGAACACTCTCTGTTTTTCTGCTCCTCTAGCTTCATATTGCCTCTGCCTTTCTGCTTCATCAACCTCGAGCTGTTTTTGTTGCAACACATTCTCCATCTTTAATTTTTCTAACTGAAGCTGAACCTTCGCCTCAGTAGGTTTACTTTCAGCAAACTTTTCCAACACATCCTCTTCGAACTTTCCCTTGGATATATAATACTGTGTTATTAACGTCTGCATCTGAACCTTGGAACTTTCCCTTGGATATATAATACTGTGTTATTAACGTCTGCATCTGAACCTTGGAACTTTCCCTTGGATATATAATACTGTGTTATTAACATCTGCATCTGAGCATTCTTCATTCTAGTGGTCAACTTAAGTTTTAACTTATGAGCAATTCCCAACAGCACTTCCCTCTTAGTATCATCCAACGCTTCAGGGGTTGGTTCTGCCAGAAACTTACTGACCTCAAACTCCATTGTTGCTGATTTTCCACTCAAACAAATCAGAAGAGATTTTCCCCAACCAGATCGACCATTAATCACTCAATTAAGCCCCCAATAAATTAAAATGGTTACCACCAATTTGTTCATATCCCGGACGCAGGCCTCAATTTTGTTATGTACCCCATAACGGGTTAAAAGCACCAGTGAGGCCAAGGTTTGTCATGGTCACATTCACGTCCAACAGTTTAATACTTAATTCCAACACCGGAGTGACTCTCACTCTCACTCATCCCCTCCACACCCTTTTCACTTCAGAGTGAAATGCTTTAAATTGGCCTGATTAAGCTGAGGTCATACTAATGCCACGCACCTTTCTCAGAACGGTGCGGACGGACTCCACAAGCAATAGCAGTTGTGATTTTATTGCAGTACCTGCCAAAGCTGTCACAATCACAAACCCTACTGTGGGGTCTGGGCCCACACAGGCAGGCTGTGGAGTAGGTCAGTAATCACGCTCGTGAGAATGAACCTTCCTGCGAATTAGTTTTTCATTATGGTGGCATTTAACTCATTTCCTCGTGTTAGGAACATAGAAAACCTGCAGCACAATACAGGCCCTTTAGCTCACAAAGCTGTGCCAAACATATCCTTACCTTAGAAATTACCTAGAGTTACACATAGCCTTCTATTTTTCTGAGCTCCGTCTACCTACCAACAGTCTCTTAAAAGACCCTATCGTATCTGCCTACACCACTGTCACCGGCAGCCCATTCCACACACGCACCACTCTCTGCGTTGAAAACTTACCCCTGTCATCTCATCTGTACCTACTCCCAAGCACCATAAAACTATGCCCTCTCATGCTAGCCATTCCAGCCCTGGAGAAAAGCCTCTGACTATCCACACGATCAATTCTTCTTATCATCTTATACACCTTTATCAGGTCACCTCTCGTCCTCCGTCACTCCAAGGAGAAAAGGCTGAGTTCACTCAACCTGTTCTCATAAGACACACTCCCCAATCCAGGCAAAATCCTTGTAAATCTCCTCTGCACCCTTTTTATGGTTTCCACATCCTTCCTATAGTGAGGCGACCAGAACTGAGCACAGTACTCCAAGTGGGGTCTGACCAGTGTCCTATATAGCTGCAACATTACATCTCGGCTCCTAAATTAAATTCCATGATTGATGAAGGCCAATACACTGTCTGGAGTCAACAGAGTCAACCTGCACAGCTGCTTTGAGTGTCCTATGGACTCGGACCCCAAGATCCCTCTGATCTTCCACACGGCTAAGAGTCTTACCATTAATACTATATTCTGCCATCATATTTGACCTACCAAAATGAACCACCTCACACTTATCTGGGTTGAACTCCATCTGCCACTTCTCAGCCCAGTTTTGCATCCTATCAATGTCCCGCTGTAACCTCTGACAGCCCTCCACACTATCAAACTTCACCCTCAACCTGTGTGACATCAGCAAACTTACTAACCTGTCCCTCCACTTCTTCATCCAGGTCATTTATAAAAATCACAGAGTAAGGGTCCCAGAACAGATCCCTGAGGCACACCACTGGTCACTGACCTCCATGCAGAATATTACCCGTCTTCAACCACTCTTTGCCTTCTGTGGGCAAATTAGTTCTGGATCAACAAAGCAATGGCCCCTTGGATCCCATGCCTCCTTACTTTCTCAATAAGTCTTGCATGCGGTACCTTATCAAATGCCTTGCTGAAATCCATTTACACTACATCTACTGCTCTACCTTCATCAATGTGTTTAGTCACATCCTCAGAAAATTCAATCAGACTCGTAAGGCATGATCTGCCTTTGACAAAGTCATGCTGACTATTCCTAATCATACTATGTCTCTCCAAATGTTCATAAATCCTGCCTCTCAGGATCTTGTCCGTCAACTTACCAACCACTGAAGTAAGACTCACTGGCCTGTAATTTCCTGGGCTTTCTTTACTCCCTTTCTTGAATAATGGAACAATATCCAAAACCCTCCAATTGGCTGGAACCTCTCCCACCCCCATTTATGATGCAAAGATCATCGCCAGAGGCTCAGCAATCTCCTCCCTCGCCTCCCACAGTACCCTGGGGTACATCCCATCCAGTCCCGGTGACTTATCCAACTTGATGCTTTCCAAAAGCTCCAGCACATCCTCTTTCTTAATATCTACATGCTCAAGCTTTTCAGTCTGCTGCAAGTCATCCCTACAATCACTAAGATCCTTTTCCATAGTGAATACTGAAGCAAAGTAATCATTAATTACCTTTGCTATCTCCTCCAGTTCCATACACACTTTTCCACTGTCACACTTGGTTGGTCCTATTCTCTCAGGTCTTGTTCAGATGTACAGTGACATGTTGCGCTCTGCTCACCCTGGTCCTTGCCTGGAAAAAGGACTACCATTTTGTTTGATGCTGTAAAGGAGTGTTATTCACTTAGTGTCTGCATTCATGGTGTTGCCTTTTAGCTTTCAGTCTAAGAGTTTCAGTTAACCGCCCCAATGGCCAAGTGTTTATTGATTTTCTTCTCCTCAAATTCTGCAAAATTTCTCATGGAAGTCGGAGATCTGCCGACCTGCTTCAGAGTCTCTCTCTTTCGGGGGACATCACGTGATGACGTGGGCTCGAGACATTAGGAATCCAGCTCCCTCGTAAAAAGTAATAAAACAAAGTTTAAGTGAAGAAGAGTTAATAAATACCTTCTAGAAACTACTTATAAGCAACTCAGGATTACTTTTAGATATGGCTCCTAAACAGAAACAGAAGAAAGCTACTACTTTGAAGACCGCGCAAGTCGTCTGGGGAAAAGGCCCAGCCGTCTTGGCGAAGCCTTGTGCTCAAGTTAGATCTCCTCCCGGTAAAGTGCATGCTACTTCCGATGGTGCAGGACAGGAAGTCGCGGCAATATCAACGGTCTCTAAGAAGCAGCAAGAACAACGCATGCGCGAAGAAAAAAAAACTACAAGTCCCAACTACAACTGGAAGTGAAACTGAGAGTGAACTGGAAGTAGAATCAGATTCTCTGGAAAACACAGCTGAAGAAATAGATGAAAAAGAAGAAGAAGAACAGGAAGAAGAAGAAGAGATTAAAGGAGACGTAAAAGAAGTCCTGATACATATAATGCGCGAATTAAAAGCTATAAAAACAGATATTAGAAATATACAGATTACGTTTGCTAAAGTGGTAGAAAAACAAAAGAAGACGGACAAGAAAGTTAAAAAGATGGAAGAAAAAATGGAAGAAAACACTGAAAGAATAGATAAGATAGAAGATAATAATCTTGCCTGGACAACAGAAAGAAAACGGATGTTGGAAAAAATAGATGTGTTTGAAAACTTTAGCAGACGAAATAATATTAATATTGTTGGTCTTAAAGAAGATATAGAGGGAGAAGATCCAATAAAATTCTTCCAAGAATGGATTCCGAAAACCTTAGAAATGGAAGAGGGAAGTCAGGTAATTGAAATTGAAAGGGCCCACAGAGCTTTAGGATCAAAACCTGAACAAGACCAAAGTCCAAGATCAATTTTGATAAAATGCTTAAGACATTAAGATAAAGAAAAGATCTTGAAGGCAGCTGCTCAGGGTGCCAGAAAGAGAAATGGGCCATTGATGATAGAAGGGAAAAAAGGTTTTTTTTTATCTGGACATAAGTTACGATCTTTTGAAGAGGAGGAAGGAATTTAATCCAGTGAAAAAATTTTATGGGAAAAGGGTTATAAATTTTTATTGAGCTGCCCAGCAAAATTGATTATTTTCCTGGATAACGAAGAAAGAAGATTTTTCACTGACCATCAGAAAGCGGAGAAATTTGTACAAGAACTACCTAATATTCGCGAGATGTAATAAAGAATTATTGAAATGAAATGGACTAAAGATGAAAATTGAGATAAGGTTGGATTTGATGGACATTTATAAGTAGAAGAACATAAATATACTTTAAGTATATGATAGAAAGGGAATAAGAAAAAAGAAAATAACTGAGGAACATTAACTGGGAGTAGAGATATTAATATTTTTTTCCTCTTCACTTACATATTTTCTTTATTCTTTTTTTCTGCGGGGGAGCTGGAGGAGCTTCTGATTGATGGCTGCGTGTTCCACGTGTACAATCATGGCGATTGCCATGACCCGTAAAATGGGGGGGGTAATGTTGTGTTTCTTTTTATTCACAACATTAGTGGGGGGGGTATTTTGTTTTTTTCCCTACATATTAGTTACCTTTCTTCTATTTTTCTTCTTTTTTGCCTGGATGATTGGGGAGAGACACATAGCAACATGGAAAATTTTAAAGAGATTCCCCAAGGTATTATGAATGATTAATTTACTTAATTTATTAAGCTTTAATGTCAATGGACTTAATGGACCTGTGAAAAGAAAAAGAGTTTTAACATATATTATGAAAATGAATGGAGATATAGCTTTTCTGCAGGAAACACATTTAACAGAGATAGAACATAAGAAATTAAAGAGAGATTGGGTTGGAAGTGTTATTGCAGCGTCATTTAATTCAAAATCGAGGGGAGTCGCAATTTTGGTCAATAAAACCTTACCAATTAAAATACAAAATGTAGTAATTGACTCTATGGGGAGATATGTGATT
The DNA here is from genome assembly GCF_048418815.1 of Hemitrygon akajei. Taxonomy (NCBI): domain Eukaryota; kingdom Metazoa; phylum Chordata; class Chondrichthyes; order Myliobatiformes; family Dasyatidae; genus Hemitrygon; species Hemitrygon akajei. Next base: position 64,278,828 of record NC_133131.1, read on the forward strand.
ATACATTGCCAGATCTTTTCAGAATTATGGACTCTTATGAACATTTATGCGCCAAATGAAAATGATGCAAAATTCATACAAGAAGTTTTCTTGAACTTGGCTGATGCACATGATAAAATATTAATAGATGGGGATTTTAATTTTTGTTTAGACCCAGTTTTAGATAGGTCAACTAAAGTTGTTACAAAATCAAAAGTAATAAAGTTAACTTTATCATTAAGGAAAGATTTAAATCTAATTGATATATGGAGAAAAACTAATCCAAGAGAAAGAGATTATTCATTTTATTCAAATAGACATAAAACTTATTCAAGGATTGATTTTTTCCTATTGTCAATAAATATTCAGGATAGAGTGAAAAGTGTGGAATATAAAGCAAGAATATTGTCAGATCATTCCCCCTTGATAATGACAATGATAATGATGGATAAGGAGGAATCGATTTATAGATGGTGATTTAATTCAATTTTATTAAAACATCAAGATTTTTGTGATTTTATGAAAAAACAGATTCAATTTTTTTTGGATACAAATTCACATTCAGTTGAGGATAAATTTGTATTATGGGAAGTGATGAAAGCATACTTGAGAGGTCAGATAATAAGTTATACATCTAAAATTAAGAAGGAATATATGGCAGAAATAGACCAATTAGAAAAAGATATTACAAAATTAGAAAAAGAATCCTGAAGATATATGACAGAAGAAAAAAGAAGACAACTTGTTAAATAAAAAATTACAATATAATACACTCCAGACATATCGAACAGAAAAGGTAATTATGAGAACTAAACAGAGATATTATGAATTAGGTGAAAGATCACACAAAATTCTTGCTTGGCAGTTGAAAACAGAACAGGCTTCTAAAACAATAAATGCAATTAGAATGAGTGTAAATAAGATTACTTATAAACCTTTAGAAATTAATGAAATTTAATTTTTTTTATACTGAATTATATCAATCAGAATCACAAAATAAGATTGCTGAGATAGATAAATTTTTATCACAAATAACTCTTCCAAAATTAAATTTGGAAGAACAGAAAGGATTAGATATGCCCTTTACATTAAAAGAGGTTGAAGAAGCTTTAGGATCACTTCAGAGTAATAAATCCCCACGAGAAGACGGTTTTTCACCTGAATGTTATAAAAAATTTAAAGATTTATTAATCCCTCCTTTTATGGAATTAATATATCAAGTGGAAAGAATGCACAAACTCCCACAATCTTTTTCGACAGCGATCATAACTGTATTGCCAAAAAAAGATAGAGATCCTTTAAAACCAACATCATATAGGCCTATCTCCTTGTTGAATACAGATTATAAAATAATACCAAAAATTTTATCTAATAGAATATCTAAATATCTACCAAAGTTAATACATATGGATCAAACAGGCTTGATTAAAAACAGACAAGCAACGGACAATATAACTCGGTTACTTAGCATAATTCATTTGGCACAAAAAAGAGAGGAAATGAGTGTGACAGTTGCCTTGGATGCAGAAAAAACATTTGATAGATTGGAATGGGATTTTTTATTTAAGGTATTGGAAAAATATGAGTTAGGAAAATCTTTTATAAAATGGATTAAAACCTTAAATATTAATTCTCAGGCTAAAGTAGTTACAAAAGGTCAGATTTCAACACCATTCCGCTTAACAAGGTCAACTAGACAAGGTTGTCCATTATCACCTGCCCTATTTGTATTGGCGATAGAACCATTAGCTGAAATAATTAGAACAGATTCAGATATTATGGGTTTTAGAGCTAACTAAGAAGAATATAAGATTAATTTATTTGCTGATGATGTTCTGATTTATTTAACAAACCCATTGCAATCGCTGCAAAAACTATCTTTCAGACTGGAAGAATATAGGAAAATATCGGGGTATAAAGTAAACAGGGATAAAAGTGAAATTTTACCCCTTACCAAAGGAGATTATAGTCAATGTCGATTAGTAACAATTTTGATGGCCAATAAATGGGATAAAATATTTAAGTATAAGAGTCGATAATGATGTAAAGAATTTATATAAACAAAACTATTTGCCATTATTAAAAAAAAAGATTTTGATAAATGGATGATGTTACCAATAACATTAATAGGTAGAGTTAATGCTGTAAAAATGAATATATTTCCTAGATTGCAATATTTATTCCAAACTTTACCAATACAACTGCCTCAGAAATTTTTTCAAGAATTGAATACATATGTGAGGAAGTTTCTTTGGAAAGGAAAGATGTCAAGAATATCATTGGAAAAATTGACATGTAAATTTGAATTAGGAGGGTTACAACTTCCAAATTTTAAGAATTATTATAAAGCAAATCAACTTAGATTTATTGCAACTTTTTTTGATGAAGAAAAACCGGCATGGATTAGAATAGAGTTAGATAAGATAGGAGAAAATATACCAGAAGATTTTATATATAAATGGGAATCCAAATGGATACGGGAAAAGAAAGAATCTCTTATATTAAGACATTTGATTGATTTATGGAATAAGGTAAATATGGATGATGAGATAAAGAAATCTTTATTAGCAAGAAGAACCTTAATTCAAAATAGGCTTATTCCTTTTACAATGGATAATGAACTTTTACATAACTGGTTTCAAAAGGGGATTAAATATATAGGTGACTGTTTTGAAAGAGGTGTATTGATGTTGTTTGATCAATTAAAAAATAAATATAAAATATCAAATAACACCCTTTTCTGTTATTTTCAATTAAAGGCCTATTTACGAGATAAACTTGGTCAAACAATGTTAATGCCAAAACCTAATGAAATAGAAATATTAATTCAAAAAGGAAAAATTAAAAAATTTACCTCTTGTATGTATAATTTGATTCAAAAACAGGCAATTAAACCAGGAATTCATAAATCAAGACAAAAATCAGAATCTGATTTGAATATTAAAATTGATGGAAAAAATTGGTCAAGATTATGTTTTGATAGTATGATAAATACAATAATTGCCTGACTTAGATTAGTACAATATAATTTTTACATCAATTATATATAGCACCACAGAAAATAAATAGATTAAATTCAAATCTATCCGACCAATGTTTTCAATGTAATCAAGAAATTGGTACTTTTTCACATTCTACTTGGTTTTGTTTTAAAATTCAACCATTTTGGATAATTTTAAGACTTTTATTGGAACAAATTACTGGAGTACAACTCCCACATAACCCAATATTATTTTTACTAGGTGACATTGAAGGGACAATACCGAAACTTAAATTGAATAAGTATCAGAAAAAAATTATAAAAATTGCATTGGCAGTAGCTAAAAAAGTTATTGCAGTTACTTGGAAATCAGACTTATATTTAACTATGGATCATTGGAATAATGAAATATATAGCTGTATTTCACTTGAAAAAATTACTTATAATCTAAGAAATGAATATGATATATTTTTGAAAATTTGGCACCCATATCTACAAAAGATAGGATTATATACACAGGTCCTTTGAAGATAAAATTACAAAGTAATGGGGAAAATAAAAATAAAAATTGAAATTATTTTGAACTCCATGGAGCATGTGGGGAACCTCCGATATTCAGGCAATCTTTCTTTCTTTCCTTTCTTTTTTTTTCCCTTTTTTTTTAGATAGGGGTTAAGGGGAGGGGGAGGGTCAATATTAATTTTTTTTACTATTCTATATTCCATTCATTCTATGTAATCCTCTTAAAAATGTAATAAATAAATTTTTAAAAAAGAGACTCTCTTTCTGCACTTGTGCCACCTCTGAACATTTCGACAGAAGTTCTCAGTGGGAGTGAGGGCAGACCTCCATTCAGGGCCCCAAACAGTCCTTCCGGGTGAGGCAACACTTCACCTGCAAATCCACTGGAGATGTCAATTCTATCCAGTGCTTCCTCTTCATTGGTGAGACCTGACATAAATTGGGGGACCACCTTGTCAAGCATCTCCCCTCCCACCTCCTCCTTATTCTGCCATCTTTCCCTATCCTTTCCTATCCCGATGAAGGGTCTCGGTCCAAAACGTCAACTGCTGATCTGCCGAATTTCTCCAGCATTTTCTGTGTGTTGCTCTGGATTTCCAGCATCTGCAGAATCTCTTGTTTTTGCTTTCCAAAGTGCTTCCTGTATCGGAACAATGATTCCTGTGACAATGTGCACAGGGGATCAATTCCTTTGAACAACACTTCCTAAACTTAGTATTTCTTTCTTTTCGATCGAGGATAACTTCATGTTTTTCAGAATGTACTGCACTTGTCATGATCTTACTCACCCCCACAGCCTGTCTGTCATTTTAAAACATCATTACACTCACAATACAACTCTAAATCTCACTTCATTTGGTATCATTGTCAAAATTGTAAATGTTAGGTTTGGTGTCATCATCTTGGTCACAGATATGACCGGATACAGTCTGAGGTGTGAGCAATGTCATTACAGAACTCCACACAAATGCAAGTTATAAAGGTTTATTCACTCTTTTTTCTCAGAGGTAGACAGAATGATCTAATACTCCAGTGTACAAAACTTAGACTAACAACAGAGAGTGTTTTGTAATGAGAATTATCTGCACTTCCAGGCAGTCTCACTTCGTTGGTCTACTCTCCTTCGGTCAGATTCCTTCTTCTCCAGCGCTTGACCTTTCCCACCCACTTGGCTTCACCTACCACCTCTCAGCTAGCCTCTTTTCCCTCCCCTCACCTTTTTATTCCGGCACCTTCCCCCTTCCCCCTCAGTCCTGAAGAAGTGTCTTGGTCCAAAACTTTGACTCTCTATTCATTTGTGTAGATGCTGCCTGAGCTGCTGAGTCCCACCAGCACTCTGTTTGTGTTGCTTTGGGTTCCCTGCGCCCACAGACTTTCTCGAGCTTTTAATTCCTGCTGTTAGCTGAACTGACTATTTTGATATTGGACTCCATGAAAACGAGGATCAAACCCACTTTATTTATAAAATATATTACAGGGGGTCCACCTCACAATCAGGGCATCCTGGATTCCAAATAAGCAGTTCCTTCTTTTATACAGTACAGAATGAGATGTTCATAATTTTCCCTGTTAAAGTTCCCAGATTACTGAATGACCACTTTGCATATGTCTTTAATTTCATTAATTGTACCAAGGCCTGCATCATGACTGACAGGAATGAATCAACATTATCACTGCTTTAAACCGTTTCTAATGCCCATCTCTATTCCAAAGCTATCAACCTCAGACTCCCTCGTATTCGATTCTCCACCTCACCATTTTTGTCTTTCACCATTTTCAGAAATCCCTTCCTCCACATGGCTCACACCCTCCCATTTACCCCCAAAAAATTATTTATTGGCTTAGAGATATGACTTGGACAGATCCTTACGGCCAGACGAACTACCCAGCTACTTATCCCGAGTTTAACTGCAGGACAATTTACAAGAGCATTTGACCTGCGAACTGGTATGTCTCTGGGCAGTGGGAGGACTCACGGTAAGAACGGACAAACTTGCTTACACAGGATGCCAGAGTTGATTCTGAACTCCAATGCACTGAACTGTAAGAGTGTTGCTCTATTCCTCTTTTGTTCAAACTCCTCAAATGCTTCTACCTTCTCCACCGATACCATTCGCTTGACCGATTTCCTTTGCCATCTCTCTGCCTCCATGACTTCATTTCTCAGGCCGGCTGCAGAGAATCTTCACTCTGTTCCCCTCATGAGCTCACTGTGTGATGGAGGAACTGTGGGGCAGATCACTCGTGGGCCAGAAGCCAGACAATGGGCCGCATGGCCTGCTGCTGTGTCTGTGATTCTGCAAGCTCTGATTCCTCCTCCAGTCACTGAGCTCACATTCTGACTGCCTCCTCTTGTCTCCTCAGCCAGGACTGGAGCTTCCCCTGCCATCGTGAATGGAGCCCTGGGACACTCGGTTTCCTTGTTTCCTTCGATCCCAGTCAGACAGGACATGGACGAGGTTGTGTGGAAAAGGTCATCACCCAGCACAAAGATAGCACGTTACTTGGAAGGATCGATTAAATACTTTAATACCACTTACAAGAACCGAATAACTCTTCATTCTGGAAACTTCAGCCTGGAAATCCATGATCTAAGGAAAGAGGATGCTGATGAATATGAGGTCATTGTTACAGCAGGAGATTCAGGAAAAGAACGCAGAGAGCGTATCCAACTTAAGGTGTACGGTGAGTAAAACCTCTGTGTAGGGTCCTGGATTAATGGGTGAGGGCAGATCATACGTGTCCCCACTGTCTGCCTGTGTCCACATTTGGGCTCACGGTCCCAGTGCAGTGGGGCTGAGATAGTGCAGGGCTGGGGGACACATCCACTGCATCCCTGGAGATGAGGCCAGTGGCCGTTCAGGGTGATCCTGTGACCCCGAGCCTGTAGAAACAGCACACAGGGAGGAGTGTGATACAAACCCGTACAATTAGAATAGAACCAGAATCAGAATCAGGTTCAATATCACTGGCATATGTCATCAAATTTAGTGTTTTGAGGCAGCGGTACATGATAAAAACACTCCAATTAACAATAAGGAATATATATAAAATTAAATAAACAGTCAAAACAGAGAGCAATGAAAGGAAAATGTAGTGAGGTCGAGTGTATGGGTTCATTGTCCATTCAGAAATCTGATGGCGGAGGGGAAGAAGCTTTTCCTGAAATGATGAGTGTGTGACTTCAGGCTCCTGTACCTCTTCCCTGATGGAGGCAATGAGAAGTGGGCCTGTCCTGGGTGGTGGGGTACTTAATGGTAGATGCCACTTTTTGAAGTTCTGCTCAGTGCTGGGTTGGCTAGTGCCCACGATGGTTGAGTTTACAACTTTCTGTAGTCACAGGATTGTCTGATTAGACATTTACATGAAGGAGCAGGTGTACAAGTGTACCTAGTAAAGTGATCTCCACCTCGCTCAATGTACTGTGCACACCCTGTCCAGGGGCACTTCATAATCTCCCCCAGCCCTGCACTGCCTCGGCCCCACTACACCTCAGCTCCATTTGCCATCGCTCACCCCCGTAGATGTCATTCTCTATTCTGAAGAGTTTCTGCCCAAAGTGTTGGAGAGTTGAGGACACTGATAGCCATGTAAAAGTAGAGTCAGTGCCCTCTTTATTAGATAGGGGAGTGGAACCCGCAGGGTGTGGGGTTCTCCTGCTGGAGCTCGTCCACTTCAAAGTCAAGTCTGGCCATTCTCCTCTGACTGCTCTCACTAACAAGGCACTTTTGCTCACAGATCTGTTGGTCATTAATTTTTTTTGGTTTACACACCCTTCTCTGTAAACCTGAGACTGTTGTGCATGAAAATTCCAGGAAATCAGCAGTTTTGGAGATACTCAAAACACCCCATCAACCATCATTCCACAGTCAAAGATCACATTTCTTCCCCATTCTGATCTTTGGTCTGAACAACAACTTGATCCCTTGACCATGTATTTTATGCATTGAGCTGCTGCCATACACAGAGTGGAGATTCAACAGAACATCAGTCCGTGTGTCCACATGCCTTTAAAACTCAGACCAGACCACTGGGGATTAAACAGGCAAACAGAATGTTATTTATCAGTTAAGGGAAAGAATGTAAGAGCAGGAAGATTCTGCTCCCAGATCAACACACACAGAATGCTGGATGAACTCAGCAGGTCAGGCAACATCTATGGAGAGGGAAAAAGAGTCAACGTTTTCGGCCGAGACCCCCTCATCAGGATTGGAAAGGAAGGGAGAAGAAGATAGGGGGAGTTTGTCAACTTTGCCTCCAACTTCCACCATCAGATTGACAGTCTATTTCTGACCTCTCTCTCCCCTTCCTTGATCTCTGGAGACAGCCTGTTTGCTGACCTCTTCTTGAACCACACTCACCTCCACCTTTCTATCCCAGCTTCTTCCCCTTTCCTATCCAGTCCTGAGGAAGGCCTCCTCTCCATAGATGCTGCCTGACCTGCAGAGTTCTCCAGCATTTTGTGTGTGTTGCTCTGGAGTGTTTAAGATTACACTCTTACTACCAAACAGAGGATTGAATACAAACTCACGAGGACCTGTTTTCCTAGACAGTCAGGTTGACACAAAGCACGAATTTGCGTTGGTGGAGGAGACAGAAGCAAGGGGTTTCTCAAAGAGGGCCAGGACATCTGGGACTTGTTGATGGGTAGGGTGAGAAGGCAGAGACCCTACCATATTGAAACAACACACAGGTGAATTGAGACGCTGTGACCTGCAGGGATGGAGCCACGGTAGGAAGCTGGGATCAAGCTGAATATTAAAATTCACACAAACATTTTTTTACAACTGCGCGGACCCACCATTGTGCTAAGCAGGAAAACTTTAAACAGCCTGGAAGCTTCACAGTACATTAAATTTCTCTTTAATGTGCATACTATGAATATTTAGAAAGTTGAAAAATCACATTCTTTTGATTTTATGAATTGGAAGGATATAATGAAAGACAGTACAACAAAGAAAATCTTTCACATTCTGTAATCTTTCCATAGATGCATTCAATTCCACTTAATGCAGCAACATAGGCTACGTATGCGGGAGTATTTCAGCCACTGAGGGACCACGCACCCCCACAGCTTAGAGTGAACAGTGCCAGACAGATCCATCCCAAATGCCACAGCTGGGATTAGCTGAATATCCGTTTTCTGCTTTATAAAGTAATTGCTGATTCTGAGTGTGGTCTGACCAAGAGAGTCCAAAACTGTGGTTCAAGCAAGGAAGATGGGAACTGGAATTCAGTATGCTTCTCACAATGTGGTCTGAACCAGGGATATGGGTAATAAGGTGGTGGATAGTACTCCCAGTGTGGGTCTGACCCAGGGATATAGAGACAGAACTGTGTACAGTGCTCCCGGTGTGGGTCTGACCCAGGGATATGGAGACTGGAACTGTGCAAGGTGCTCCCAGTGTGGGTCTGACCCAGAGATATAGAGACAGAACTGTGTACAGTGCTCCCAGTGTGGGTCTGACCCAGGGATATAGAGACAGAACTGTGCACGGTGCTCCCAGTGTGGGTCTGACCCAGGGATATGGAGACTGGAACTGTACATGGTGCTCCCAGTGTGGGTCTGACCCAGGGATATGGAGACTGGAACTGTACATGGTGCTCCCAGTATGGGTCTGACCCAGGGATATGGAGACTGGAACTGTGCACGGTGCTCCCAATGTGGGTCTGACCCAGGGATATGGAGACTGGAACTGTACATGGTGCTCCCAGTGTGGGGCTGACCCAGGGATATAGAGACAGAACTGTGCACGGTGCTCCCAGTGTGGGTCTGACCCAGAGATATGGAGACTGGAACTGTACATGGTGCTCCCAGTGTGGGTCTGACCCAGGGATATGGAGACTGGAACTGTACATGGTGCTCCCAGTGTGGGTCTGACCCAGGGATATGGAGACTGGAACTGTACATGGTGCTCCCAGTGTGGGTCTGACCCAGGGATATGGAGACTGGAACTGTGCACGGTGCTCCCAGTGTGGGTCTGAACCAGGGATATAGAGACAGAACTGTGCACGATGCTCCCAGTGTGGGTCTGACCCAGAGATATGGAGACTGGAACTGTACATGGTGCTCCCAGTGTGGGTCTGACCCAGGGATATAGAGACAGAACTGTGTACAGTGCTCCTGGTGTGGTCTGACCCAGGGATATGGAGACTGGAACTGTGCACGATGCTCCCAGTGTGGGTCTGACCCAGGGATATGGAGACTGGAACTGTACATGGTGCTCCCGGTGTGGGTCTGACCCAGGGATATGGAGACTGGAACTGTGCACGGTACTCCCGGTGTGGGTCTGACCCAGGGATATAGAGACTGGAACTGTACATGGTGCTCCCAGTGTGGGTCTGACCCAGGGATATGGAGACTGGAACTGTACATGGTGCTCCCAGTGTGGGTCTGACCCAGGGATATGGAGACTGGAACTGTACATGGTGCTCCCAGTGTGGGTCTGACCCAGGGATATAGAGACAGAACTGTGCACGGTGCTCCCAATGTGGGTCTGACCCAGGGATATGGAGACTGGAACTGTGCATGGTACTCCCGGTGTGGGTCTGACCCAGGGATATGGAGACTGGAACTGTGCACGATTCTCCCAGTGTGGGTTTGACCCAGGGATATGGAGACTGGAACCATACATGGTGCTCCCGGTGTGGGTCTGACCCAGGGATATGGAGACTGGAACTGTACATGGTGCTCCCAGTGTGGGTCTGACCCAGGGATATAGAGACAGAACTGTGCACGGTGCTCCCAGTGTGGGTCTGACCCAGGGATATGGAGACTGGATCTGTACATGGTGCTCCCAGTGTGGGTCTGACCCAGGGATATGGAGACTGGAACTGTACATGGTGCTCCCAGTGTGGGTCTGACCCAGGGATATAGAGACAGAACTGTGTACAGTGCTCCTGGTGTGGTCTGACCCAGGGATATGGAGACTGGAACTGTGCACGATGCTCCCAGTGTGGGTCTGACCCAGGGATATGGAGACTGGAACTGTACATGGTGCTCCCGGTGTGGGTCTGACCCAGGGATATGGAGACTGGAACTGTACATGGTGCTCCCAGTGTGGGTCTGACCCAGGGATATGGAGACTGGAACTGTACATGGTGCTCCCAGTGTGGGTCTGACCCAGGGATATAGAGACAGAACTGTGCACGGTGCTCCCAATGTGGGTCTGACCCAGGGATATGGAGACTGGAACTGTGCATGGTACTCCCGGTGTGGGTCTGACCCAGGGATATGGAGACTGGAACTGTGCACGATTCTCCCAGTGTGGGTTTGACCCAGGGATATGGAGACTGGAACCATACATGGTGCTCCCGGTGTGGGTCTGACCCAGGGATATGGAGACTGGAACTGTACATGGTGCTCCCAGTGTGGGTCTGACCCAGGGATATAGAGACAGAACTGTGCACGGTGCTCCCAGTGTGGGTCTGACCCAGGGATATGGAGACTGGATCTGTACATGGTGCTCCCAGTGTGGGTCTGACCCAGGGATATGGAGACTGGAACTGTACATGGTGCTCCCAGTGTGGGTCTGACCCAGGGATATGGAGACTGGAACTGTACATGGTGCTCCCAGTGTGGGTCTGACCCAGGGATATAGAGACAGAACTGTGCACGGTGCTCCCAATGTGGGTCTGACCCAGGGATATGGAGACTGGAACTGTACATGGTGCTCCCAGTGTGGGTCTGACCCAGGGATATGGACACTGGAACTGTGCACGGTGCTCCCAGTGTGGGTCTGAACCAGGGATATAGAGACAGAACTGTGTACAGTGCTCCCAGTGTGGGTCTGACCCAGGGATATAGAGACAGAACTGTGCACGATGCTCCCAGTGTGGGTCTGACCCAGAGATATGGAGACTGGAACTGTACATGGTGCTCCCAGTGTGGGTCTGACCCAGGGATATAGAGACAGAACTGTGTACAGTGCTCCTGGTGTAGTCTGACCCAGGGATATGGAGACTGGAACTGTGCACGATGCTCCCAGTGTGGGTCTGACCCAGAGATATGGAGACTGGAACTGTACATGGTGCTCCCAGTGTGGGTCTGACCCAGGGATATAGAGACAGAACTGTGTACAGTGCTCCTGGTGTAGTCTGACCCAGGGATATGGAGACTGGAACTGTGCACGATGCTCCCAGTGTGGGTCTGACCCAGGGATATGGAGACTGGAACTGTACATGGTGCTCCCGGTGTGGGTCTGACCCAGGGATATGGAGACTGGAACTGTGCACGGTACTCCCGGTGTGGGTCTGACCCAGGGATATGGAGACTGGAACTGTGCACGATTCTCCCAGTGTGGGTCTGACCCAGGGATATGGAGACTGGAACCGTACACGGTGCTCCCGGTGTGGTCTGACCCAGGGATATGGAGACTGGAACTGTGCACGATGCTCCCGGTGTGGTTTTGACCCAGGGATATGGAGACTGGAACCATACATGGTGCTCCCGGTGTGGGTCTGACCCAGGGATATGGAGACTGGAACCGTACACGGTGCTCCCGGTGTGGTCTGACCCAGGGATATGGAGACTGGAACTGTGCACGATGCTCCCGGTGTGGTTTTGACCCAGGGATATGGAGACTGGAACCATACATGGTGCTCCCGGTGTGGTCTGACCCAGGGATATTGAAAATAAGATTGGGCTCAAAGATCATGGAGTGGAAAGACATATTTGATCCCAATTTAGATAGAACTGATTGTTTTTCTGCTACAAAGAACCAGCCATTAATTTCACTTTCTCATTACTCACATTAATATTTTCTGCATCTAAAGTCATAAAAAGAACAGTCCTTTAGATATACAGCGCAGGAAAAGCCCTGTAGATATACGAACAGAAAAGCCAATCAGATACAGAACAGGAAAAGCCCTGTAGATATACGGAACAGGAAAAGCCCTGTAGATATACGGAACAGGAAAAGCCCTGTAGATATACAGAACAGGAAAAGCCCTGTAGATATACAGAACAGGAAAAAACCTTGTAGATATACAGAACAGGAAAAGCCCTGTAGATATACAGAACAGGAAAAAACCTTGTAGATATACAGAACAGGAAAAGCCCTGTAGATATACAGAACAGGAAAAAACCTTGTAGATATACAGAACAGGAAAAGCCCTGTAGATATACAGAACAGGAAAAAACCTTGTAGATATACAGAACTATTGCAAGGACATGGTGGTGGAATGAGCCCAAGTGCTGAACACGGGCATGGAGGCCGAGTCGGGAGGCGTTGCGGTCGTAGCAAGCATGGAATTGGTGCCGAGGGAGTCTTTACCCGGAGTCTCAGTCTTAGTAGAGAATTTAGGAACGATGCTAGACTTAGAACTGATAGTCCTTGGTACTGTGGAATGAGGTTAGTCATACACGAGTCAACCAACGAACTGGCAGCTCCTTGTTGTGGTCACAGGATTTTTATACTGCATTTGCTGATGGAAAGCAGGTGTTTGTAGTTAGTGAACCTGAGAACGATTGGAACTAAATGAGCTGACTGAGGTCCAATTCCTGAGGAAAATAGCCAGGATGAGTGACCATGACAGTACCCGTCCCTCAGCGGGAGCCTCCAAGCGATCCTCCAGGCCTGTCTGGATGGTCCCGATGAGAATCCTGGATAAGGGAAGGGTCTAGGATGAAGGAGTGGGGGACCCAGGAACGCTCCTCTGGACCGTACCCTTCCTAGTCTACCAGGTATTGGAGACCCCTGCCCTTACGGCGCACATCTAGTAGACTTCGGACGGTGTATGCCGGATGGCTGTCAATGATCCGGGCAGGTGAGGGAGTCTCAGCTGGGGGACACAAGGGGCTGATGGAAACTGGCTTTAACTGAGACACATGAAAAGTTGGGTGTATGTGCACGGATCCTGGCAGCTATAGGCAGACCGCTGTGGGATAGATAACCCTTTCAACCTTGAGTGGTCCCAGGAAGCGAGGGGCGTGTTTCCTATGCAGCTTGACACATCGGGTGCAGATATGGCCGTCCAGGAGGCTGGGAGACTCCAGGACCCCCCGCAACTGACACCGAGCACAGAAAACTGGCCTCACACATGTACTACCTCCTTTCCACAATTAACACAGGTAAACCTACCTCACCTCGTCCCGTTACCGCCAAAGCCCTGTCACTCTGCTGCATCTTACTCCACTGCCAGCTGGATATGGCGGTCTTCTTTATAAACCTTTCACACACTGCTGTCTGACGTCATGTGCCTGCACAGTCTCGCCTCTCTTTTACCCCGAGTAGTAAAAAACTCCCTTTGCTCCGAAAAATCAGCCATTCACTCGCAGCCTTCTTGCTCCAAAATCTTTTTCATCACAACCATCCATGAAAACAGAGGAATGCCCCAAAGACTGTTAAATGTTAGAACCCAAAAATCCCCCCAGCTCCCTGCCCTCCCATGCATAAACAGAGAAAGTCTTTTTGATATATGGAACAGAAAAAGCACTTTAGATATATGTAACAGAAAAACCCATCAGATATATGGAACAGGAAAAGCCCATCAGCTATATGGAACAGGGAAAGCCCTCTAGCCCATGATCACAACACAAAAACACAAAACACAACACAAACAAACAAAAAGCCTTGATCCCAGCTGACCATCTGCCCATTCATACCAATCCACTGCTAATTCCATTTTTAGATCCTCCCACATTCTCATCAACCTGCCCCAGATGCCCCCACTTACATACAGACCAGTGCTAATGTATGTCCAATGTCTAATTAGCTTCCCTAATGACTTTGACATGTGAAGGAAACCGAAGCTCCCGGGAGAAACCAAAGCCGTTACACAGAGAACATACAAATTCCACACGGACACCAGCCAAGATCAGGATTGAACCTCGGTTTCCAGCTCTGCAAAGCTGCAGCTGTACTTGGAACGCTGCCCTTGAGTGAAGGCTGAATCTGTCATCCCAAATTACTGCCCATCACTGCAACTTACTCCCCACTCTGCCTCGTTTCCCCTCTCAGAATGTGAGATGAGAATTAACATCCCCACAGCCCTGGTCTGTGAGCTGATGAATGGGGGAGGAGGTGTGTGACCCAGGATCTCCAGTGTCAGGTTCACTCTGGAACACTGCACACAGTTCCAGTCTAGCTCTGTGCCAGTCACAGTCCCATGGTTACTGCTCTTGGTCCAGATTCAGGACCACTCACAGGAGTGACAAAAGACATGGAACTGAGAGAATTCCAAGCATACAGAGCCATAAACAAGACATAACAGAGTGCTTATGGATGAGCCTGGGTAATTTTTGGGAAAGAGGGCACAGCACATGTGGGAACTTCTTCTAGCAGCAACTGGCTGAACGGAAGATGAGTGAAGTGTTAAACGGGTGGGGGGATATGAGCTGGGATCAGCTTTATGTTCACTTGGGACTGTTCAGCATGGGATGGGGAAGTTGGTGATCGAAGTGTCCACAAAGATCTCCTTTACTCATCTTGCATCTCTCTGTCCCAACCTCAGGACTTGTGTCAGGAGCACACATCACAGTTCAGACCACTGGGATCTGCAACTTCACCTTGACCTGCACCGTGACCTCAGGTGACCCTACCAGCTTCACGTGGTGGTGGGAAGGAGAAACTTTGGTAAATGACAGCACCCCGCACATCCCGGTACTCGGAAATACGCTAGAGGTTCATCACGCTGCAGAGGACGAGGACATTGTGTACAAATGTGAGGCCAGGAACCTCATCAGTTATGAAACGGCAGAGATCCAGCTGAAGGACATCTGCAAATCGGACACATCTGGTGAGTGTCAGAGTAAAGAACCCAGGTTATTCTGAGGGTGTTGTTTCCCTGCAGAGGGAGCTTCAGTCTGTATCGAGCCTGTATCTTGGAAGCGTTAGGTGGGACAGTGTACAGAGAGCTTCACCCTGAATCTAACCTTGTGCTGAGAGTGTGTGGTGGGACAGCAAAGAAGAGCTTTACTCTAGATCTGACTTGTATCTTGGCAGTGTTTGACAGATCACTGGAGAGAGGGGTTTATTCTGTACCCAATATTTTCCCCACTTATTTTAAGCAAAGCTTGATTAAAGCATTTGTCCCATGGCCAGGATGGACCCAGCTTTGTGGAGCCCACTGCTCCTTGAGAATCACCAGCAGACAACGCTTACTTCTTCTAATTTAATGTGCATGAACGGATATATCCTCGGATGATGGGCAGGCTGTGGGTTCAGGTGGAGCTTTTGAAGGGTGAATGGTGAATGGCCACCTTGCTCATGGACAGAATGATGAGGAGGTCTCACTCCCTTCTCACCTGGCCACACATTGTTCAGGGACTAAGTCCAGGCAAACATCAAATACTGAATTGAGACTCACCTTCTTTAACACGGAACACATATTCATCCAGGCTACGAAAGGACAGGGACCCACGAGTCCACAGGTGAATATAAAATTAAAATTCTACTGCACAGCACTGCTTCCACCAGCATACACCCCACCGCAGGTCCCATATAGCTATATCCAGGACACAGAACAATGGCCAGAGATGGGGAGATGACGGTGAACAGTTAGGGTGTACAGGAAATGCCTCTGTGTGGATACAAGGCATTTGCAAGAAGCAGCCCATAATTGTGTAAGACTGTCTCTGAGGACTCTCAGGCCAAGAAGCAATTCCTGGAAAATGGGAGTCTGTCCAGTTGGGAGCAGACAATGGTCATGAGACCCCTTATTGGAATCAGAATCAGGTTTAATATGACTGGCATATGTTGTTTTGTGGTCGCAGTGCAGTCAAGTACTAAGTCACAGTAAGACACTTGTGTATCATTTATATATAGAATATAAAATACATTAAGAAAATTAAACAAGTAGTGCAAAAAGCGAGCAAAACAAATAGTGTGGCAGTGTTCATGAGTTGGTTCACCGTCCATTCAGAAAGCTGATGGTGGAAGGTGTTCCTAAAATGTCTTCATTGATGGCAGCGATGAGATTAGAGCCAGTCCTGGGTAATGAGGATCCTTAATGACGGATGTCTCCTTTGTTGAACCATCACCTTTTGAAGGTGTCCTCAATACTCAGGAGTCTGGTGCCCATGATTGAGCTGGCTGAGATTGCAACCCTCTGCAGCTTTTCCCAATACTTTGCAATGATCCTTCATACCAGATGGTGATGCAACCTGTTAGAATGTCTCCACAGTAAATCTGTAGAAATATGTAGAAATTTCTTATCACGAGGTGACATGGAAACTGAAATCATCCACTAGAAGACTTGGTGCTATACAGCTCCGCTCTTCAAGCATTTCACTCCTTCCCTGTCAAGTCGCAGTACCTGGAGGTAGGGATTCCCCGATTCCAGTGATAGGCAGGCAGCTTTAACAGGGAAACAGGTGCTCGCCACTGGGAACCACGTGTTGTCCTGAGGGCCTGGCGTCATAAATTAACACAGCTGAGAAAGGAGCCCCTCAGCCCTATTTCTGGGGGAAGAAATGCATCAGGAGTAACTACACTCTGGGAAGATGCTCAACATACAGGGATCTACACGGTCCAGAGACAGAGAGCTGCCACCTGGTTTTAGAAGCACACCCGTGACTGACCACTCTCCTCAATCAGGAGTCTCAGAACCATACCAGAAATCCTTGCCACACAGAAAATCCACCATCTGCTTCTGGATCTTGGCGGGAGAGACGTGGGGTGGGAGCAAGGTGATCATGGCATGGAAGTCACCAGTTGGTTTACAACCAGAGCTCAGCCCTTATTGGAAAACACTTGGAACAGTCATGTCTAAAACCCTCGTGGCTGGTGACTTTCAAAAACTACCTCCTATCAATTTGTCAGAGTGGGACCCAGATAAGTTCTCAGTTAGATGAGATGATTGAAAATCAGCTGTCCTCCACCAGTTATATGTCAAAGAGACAATGAGCTGCATCCTATCCACATGCATAGCGGGGTGAGCTTCACCCACACCACATGATCGTCCAAGCATGGTGTCACTATGATGCAGAACACATACACATACACAGGTACAGAGAACCTACTCTTCCAGGAATCCTGACTCTTCCCCTTTCTCAGTTCCTCCATCTCTGCCACATCTGTTCTTATGAAGAGGATTTCCATTCCGGACCATCTGAGATGTTCTTCTTCTTCAAAGAACAGTGTTTCCCTTCCTCCACCATCGATGTTGCCCTCACCCACATCCTCTTCATTTCCCTGTTATCCACCTCAGTCTATCTTCCCGCCACCATATCAGGGATAGAGCTCCCCTTATCCTTCCCTATAACTCCATGGGCCGCCATGTACAGCAGATCATTCTCCATAACTTCCACCATGCTCAACAGGATCCTACCACAAGGCACATCCTCCCTCCTTTCACTCTCTGTTTTCCACAGGGATGGATCTCTCTGAGGGTACCTGGTCCACTTGCCCTTCCCCAATGATCAGCTTCATGGCACTTATCCCTGCAAGCAAAACAAGGGCATCTCCCTTCAGGGCCTCAAACATTCCTTTCAAGTGAGATGACACCTCACCTGTGAGTCTGATGGGCTCATCTGCTCTATCCAGCGCTCCTCGTGCAGCCTCCTCTACATCAGTGAGACCCGATGTAGACTGGGGACTGCTTTGTGTCGCACCTTTGCTCTATCTGTCACAAAAGGCAAGATTCCCTGGAGGCCACCCTTTCAAATCCACACTCCATTTCCGTTCTGACAGTTCGACCATTGGCCTCCTCGACTGTCACGGTGCGAGCTCTCTCAGGTTGGAGAGCAACTCCTGATATTCTGTCTGAGAATCGCATGAAGATCGATTTCTCTAACTTCCTGTAATTTCTCACCCCTCCCTTTCTATAATGTCGGAATTAGGTTTAATATCACCGGCATATATCGTGATATTCGTTAACTGCGGCAGCAGTACAAAACAATATATGATAAATATAGAAAGAAAAATAAATAAGTCCATTACAGTAAGTATATGCATATTGAAGAGAGCAGAAACATAAATAATATAAAAACAAAAAAAGTGAGGTCGTGTTCAAGGGTTCAATGTCCATTTAGGAATCTGATGGCAGAAGGGAAAAAACTGTTCCTGAATCGCTGAGTTTGTGCCTTCAGTCTTCTGTATCTCCTTCCTGATGGGAACAGTGAGAAAAGGGCCTCCGTACCTAGGACATGCCCTGAGGTGCACCAGTGTTGATCACCAGCGAGGTTGAGATATTATCACTAATTTGCACAGATTGTGGTCTTCCAGTTAGGAAGTCGCAGGAGACAGGTAGCTGGGTGACTGTCAGGAAAAGGAAGGGGATTAGACAGAATGAGCAGAGCACCCCTGTGGCCGTGCTCATCAATGATAAGAATACCGTTTTGGATACTGTTGGTAAGGATGACCTACCAGGGACAAGTTGCGGTGATTGCATCTCTGGCACCGAGACTGGACCCTCAGCTCAGAAGGGAAGGAGGGAAAAGAGGAGAGCATTAGTGATAGGGGATTGGATAGTTAGGGGGACAGCTAAGAGGTTCTGTGGAAGAGATCGAGAATCCCGGATGGTCAGTTGCCTCCCTGGTGCCAGGGTCTGCGATATCTCGGATCGAGTTCTCAGTATTCTCAAGAGGGAGGGTGAGCAGCCGGATGTCGTGGTCCATGTAGGTACCAATGACAAGGGTAGAAAGAGTGAGGAGGTCCTGAAAGGTGAGTTTAGGGAGTTAGGCGCCAAATTAAAGGACGTGACTTCCAGGATAGCGATCTCAGGATTGCTACCAGTGCCACATGCAGGTGGGTTTAGAAATAGTAAGATAGCGCAGATCAACATGTGGCTGAAGACATGGTGCAGGAGGGAGGGCTTCAGATTTATAGATAATTGGGCAGTTTTCCAGGGAAGGTGGGACCTGTTCTGGCAGGATGGTTTACATCTGAACTGGAGGGGGGCAAATATTCTTGCAGGTAGGTTTGCTAGAGAGGCTCCAGTGGATTTAAACTTGATACAAGGGGGGAGGGGAACCAGAGTGTAGGAACAGATGAATGGGAGAAGAAAGAAAAAGAAGATAGTAAAATTGTTTGCACCGTTAGAGATAAACAGAGAGGAAGAGGTGGAGAATTTCTTAAATACATTTATTTTAATGCTAGGAGCATTGTAAGAAAGGTGGATGAGCTTAGAGCATGGATTGATACTTGGAAATATCATGTTGTAGCTATTAGTGAAACATGGTTGCAGGAGGGGTGTGATTGGCAACTAAATATTCCTGGATTTTGTTGTTTCAGGTGTGATAGAATCGGAGGGACAAGAGGGGGAGGTGTTGCATTGCTTGTCAGAGAAAATATTACTGCGGTGCTCTGGCAGGATAGATTAGAGAGTCTAGGGAGGCTACTTGGGTGGAATTGAGCAATGGGAAAGGTGTAGTAACACTTATAGGGGTGTATTATAGACCACCTAATGGGGAGCAAGAATTGGAGGAGCAAATTTGTAAGGGGACAGCAGATACTTGTAGTAAGCACAGGGTTGTGATTGTGGGAGATTTTAATTTTCCACACATAGACTGGGAAGCCCACACTGTAAAAGGGCTGGATGGTTTGGAGTTTGTAAAATGTGTGCAGGATAGTTTTTTGCAGCAATACATAGAGGTACCGACTAGAGAAGGGGCAGTGTTGGATCTCCTGTTAGGGAATGAGATAGGTCAGGTGATGGAGGTATGTGTTGTGGAGCACTTCAGGTCCAGTGATCACAATGCCATTAGTTTCAATATAATTATGGAGAAGGATAGGAATGGACCCAGCATTGAGATATTTGATTGGAGAAAGGCTAACTTTGAGGAGATGTGAAAGGATTTAGAAGGAGTGGATTGTTTTATGGGAAGGATGTAATAGAGAGATGGAGGTCATTTAAAGGTGAAATTTTGAGAGTACAGAATCTTTATGTTCATGTTAGGTTGAAAAGAAAGGTTAAAAGTTTCAGATTCAGATTCAGATTCAGTTTATTGTCATTTAGAAACCACAAATGCAATGCAGTTAAAAAATGAGACAACGTTCCTCCAGAATATCACAAAAACGCATGACAGAACAGACTACACCAGAAAATCCACATAACATTTGGCAATCCCCAATCCAGAGTACGGAGAGGCTGCTGCATATTATTATCATGCTACCATCTTAACACATTCCCCGGAAAGGAGCTCCAATCCCACCAGACAAACAAAACCAAAAACTAAAGCTACAAGACCTGCACAAAACCACATAGTTACAACAGTGCAAACAATAGCATAATTGATAAAAAAACAGACCATGGGCACAGTAAAAATAGTCCAAAGAAGTTAAAAGACTATAAGTCTGAAAGAAACCACCACACAGTTTCCACAAGTTCTCAGGGTCCCGATTGACTCGTCATCCCACGCTGGCGGCAGAAGGGAATACCCCCGCTATGGACTTCCACGGCTCCGCCCGACTCAGCCTCGCACACGCAGCACACAATGAAAGCACTGCCGGACCCAGTCTTGCAGACACAGCACACAGTAAAAGCGACCTGATCACAGCGGACTCCGAGTCCGTTGAAACTCTGAGCCTCTGACCATCCCCTCCAGCACAGCTTCTCCAAGTACCATCCTCTGCCGTGTGTATTAAGATGCCCCCGCCAATGGCCATCGGCAACGTGACCCCGAGGACTGGGGGCCTGTTCTTCCCAGCAGAGAACCAGACCTCACTGCAGCAGCAGCAATGAAGAAGGTCTTCCTGGAGATTTCCAGATGTTCCTCCGTGCTCCCACGTCCGTTTTCAACCAATTATGATTGCGCACAGCACCCTGCTTCACAAATAACAGATAATCAGCTCCGGAGTAGTCACTGCAAGCTGTGTCGCGCCGCCGTCTTGGATGTCATGGTTTGAGAGAGCCATGGTTTTCAAGGGATATTGGAAACTTGGTTCAGAAAAAGAGAGAGATCTACAAGAAATATAGGCAGCATGGAGTAAATGAGGTGCTTGAGGAAGATAAAGAATGCAAAAAGAATCTTAAGAAAGAAATTAGAAAAGCTAAAAGAAGATACAAGGTTGCTTTGGCAAATAAGGTGAAAATAAATCCAAAGGGTTTCTACAGTTATATTAATAGCAAAAGGATAGTGAGGGATAAAATTGGTCCCTTAGAGAATCAGAGTGGACAACTATGTGTGGAGCCAAAAGAGATGGGGGAGATTTTGAACAATTTCTTTTCTTCGGTATTCACTAAGGAGAAGGATATTGAATTATGTAAGGTAAGGGGAACATGTAGGGTAGTTATGGAAACTATGATGATTAAAGAAGAGGAAGTACTGGTGCTTTTAAAGAATATAAAAGTGGATAAGTCTCCAGGTCCTGACAGGATCTTCCCTCGGACCTTGAGGGAAGTTAATGTAGAAATATCAGGGGCTCTGACATAAATATCTCAAATGTCATTTGAAATGGGATGGTGCCAGAGGATCGGCGTATTGCTCATGTTGTTCCATTGTTTAAAAAGGGTTCTAAGAGTAAACCTAGCAATTATTGGCCTGTAAGTTTGATATTAGTGGTGGGTAAATTAATGGAAAGTATTCTTAGAGATGGTATGTATAATTATCTGGATAGGGTCTGATTAGGAACAGTCAACATGGATTTGTACGTGGAAGGTCATGTTTGACAAATCTTATTGAATTTTTTGAAGAGGTTACTAGGAAAGTTGATGAGGGTAAAGCAGTGGATGTTGTCTATATGGACTTCAGTAAAGCCTTTGACAAGGTTCTGCACGGAAGGTTAGTTAGGAAGGTTCAATCATTAGGTATTAATATTGAAGTAGTAAAATGGATTGAACAGTGGTTGGATGGGAGATACCAGAGAGTAGTGGTGGATAACTGTTTGTCAGGTTGGAGGCCGGTGATTAGTGGTGTGCCTCAGGGATCTATACTGGATCCAATGTTGTTTGTCATTTACATTAATGATCTGCATGATAAGGTGGTAAATTGGATTAGTAAGTATGCAGATGATACTAAGATAGGTGGCGTTGTGGATAATGTAGTAGGTTTTCAAAGCTTGCGGAAAGATTTAGCCAGTTAGAAGAGTAGGCTGAAAGGTGGCAGATGGAGTTTAATGCTGATAAGTGTGAGGTGCTACATTTTGGTAGGACTAATCAAAATAGGACATGCATGGTAAATTGTAGGGCATTGAAGAATACGGTAGAACAGATTGATCTAGGAATAATGGTGCATAGTTCCCTGAAGGTGGAATCTCATGTGGATAGGGTGGTGAAGAAATCTTTTGGTATGCTGGCCTTTATAAATCAGAGCATTGATTATAGGAGTTGGGATGTAATGTTAAAATTGTACAAGGCATTGGTAAGGCCAAATTTGGAGTATTGTGTACAGATCTGGTCACCGAATTATAGGAAAGATTTCAACAAAATAGAGAGAGTACAGAGAAGATTTACTAGAATGTTACCTAGGTTTCAGCACCTAAGTTACAGAGAATGGTTGAACAAGTTATGTCTTTATTCTCTGGAGCATAGAAGGTTGAGGGGGGACTTAATAGAGGTATTTAAAATAATGTGGGGGATAGATAGAGCTGACATGGATAGGCTTTTTCCACTGAGAGTAGGGGAGATTCAAACAAGAGGACATGAGTTGAGAGCTAGGGGGCAAAAGTTTGGGGGTAACACAAGGGGTAACTTCTTTACTCAGAGAGTGGTAGCTGTGTGGAACGAGTTTCCAGTAGAAGTTGTAGAGGCAGTTCGATATTGTCATTTAAAGTAAAATTGGATAGGTATATGGAAAGGAATGGAGGGTTATGGGCTGAGTGCAGGTCAGTGGGATTAGGTGAGAGTAAGCGTTCGGCACGGACTAGAAGGGCCGAGATGGCCTGTTTCCGTGCTGTAATTGTTATATGTTTATATCTGTAGTTGGGAAAATGCTTGAAGCTATCATTAAATAAGAAATAGCAAAAGCAGGTCCTGTTTGACAAACTTACTGGAGTTCTTTGAGGATATAATGAGTGCAGTGGATAGAAGCGAATAGATGGATGTTATTTAATTGGATTTCCAGAGGACGTTCAATAAGGTGCCACATAAAAGACTTATCCATAAGATAAGGAAGCATAGGGTTGGGTTGGTGTATTAGCATGGATAGAGGAGAAAGCAGAAATAGAAAGCAGAGAGTTGGAATATATGGGTGTTACTCTGGTTGGCAATCAGTGGTGGGTGGTGTACCACAGGGGTCGGTGCTGTGCTTGCAACTGTTCACGATATACATTAACAATCTGAAAGAGGGGACCAAGTGTAGTGTATCTAAGTTTGCTGATGATACTAAATTCAGTGGAAAAGCAAATTGTGCAGAAGATACGGAGAATCTGCAGAGTGATATAGATAGGTGAGTGGGCAAGTGTCTGGCAGACTGAGTCATCCACTTTAGAAGGAAAAATGGAAGATCAGATTATTATTTAAATGGTAAAAATTGCAGCATGCTGCTGTGCAGAGGAACTTGGGAGTGCTTGTGCATGAATTACAAAAGGTTGGTTTGCAGGTACAGCAGACTATCAAGAAGGCAAATGGAATGTTGGCCTCCATTGCTAGAGGGATTGAATTTAAGACCAGGGAGGCTACGCTGCAACTGTACAGGGTGCCGGTGAGGCCACACCCTGAGTACTGTGTGCAATTCTGGTCTCCTTACTTGAAGAAGGATATACCGCTTTGGAGTTGGTGCAGAGGAAGTTCACCTGGTTGATTGCAGAGACAAAGATGTTAGACTATTAGGAAAGATTGAGTCTCCTGGGACTGTACTCACCGGAATTCAAAGGATGAGAGGAGATCTTATAGCAACAGATAAAATAGGGAAGTTGTTTCCACTGGTATGTGACACTAGAACTAGGGGACATAGCCTCAAGATTCGGAGGAGTAAATTTAGGACGGAGATGAGGAGGAACTACTTTTCACAGAGACTAGTGAGACTGTGGAATTCTCTGCCCAACGAAACAGTGGAGGTTACCTCAGTAAATATATTTAAGACAAGTTTGGATAGATTTTTGCATGGTAGAGGAATTAAGGGTTAAAAGGAAAAGGCAGGTAGGTGGAGCTGAGTCCATGGCCAGATCAGCCATCTTATTGAATGGCGGAGCAGGCTCAACAGGCCAGATGGCCGACTCCTGCTCTTATTTCTTATGATCTTATGTTTATGCTGTTGGGTTTGACTTTGTAGGAAATAATACCCTGCAAATCCTGCCAGATTTGACATGCATCTGATCTCGTCTCCAACCTCACACAAAAACATCTCTTTGCTCTTGAAATAGCCCCCTGCATCATACGTGGCTTTCTTGTACAGACCTGGCTCCCCAGACTTAAATGCCACAGACCTCGTCCTTAGCAGACAGCGAATCTCCTGATTCACCCATGGCTTTTGGTTTGGGATTATACAGTATGCTCTCATAGGCAAACACTTATCCACACAGGTTTTAATGAAGTTGGTAACAACTGCAGCTTACACATCCAGGCTTGAAGATGAATCCCTGAATACAGTCCAGTCCACCGATTCAAAGCAGTTCTGTAGGCGCTCCTGTGCTTCCCTGGCCCAAACCTTCTTGGTCCTCACGACTGGTGTTGCAGTCTTCACTCTCTGTCTATACTCAAGGAGTAGAAGTACAGCCAGGTGATCAGACTTCCCGAAGTGAGGGCGTGAAATAGCACGGTAGGCATTCTTAATGGTGGTGTAACAGTGGTCCAGTGTGTTTATGATTTGTTGAAGATAATTATTTAGTGACTTTTTCAAGCTGGCCTGGTTAAAACCCCCAAAATGATTCCATTTCCCATTTGGCTTTCCTCTTACCCCTTCTCCTCACTTCCCTTCAGTTCCCTCCTCCTTCCCTTCTCCCATAGGCTACTCTGCTCTCCTATCAGATTCCTTCTCTTTCTACTATCTACTTTTTCCATTTCTCACCTGAACAGTGCATGGCAAGTTGCTCGATGTGCTGATCTATCCGAGGCCACCAGACAAAGCTTCAAGTCAAAGCTTTCACTTTGACCACATTTAGATGACCGGCATGTAGGTCCTCCAACACTCCAGCTGTCAGCTTGGATGGTACAACAACTCTCAATCCCCACACAAGGAAAACTCCATCAAGGACAAGTTCATCCCAGTGCTGGTAAAAATGTGGGGACTGGAATTTCTGCAGCACACTCCAGTCATTTTGGGTGGCCATGTAGATCAGAGATCTTTTCTGGTTTCCCTTTGGATCAGCTCTGCTGTAACAGGCAGACGTTCGATTTGCATGAGGGTGAATGCATCAAAGGATGTGTCCTCTTATGTAAATTTTGCAGCTAGTTCCTTTTCTAAGGGTAAACAGGACAATCAATCAGCATTTCCATGATTAATCATTCTCTTGTAGTCAATGTTCTAATTGTGTCTTACAAGAATCAGAGCCCATCTCAGCATTTCTGCTGCTGCTGTTAGTGGAACACCCGTCTGTGGATTGAAAATGGACACCAGTGGTTGATGATCAGTAATGAGGGTGAACTCTCACCATACAAGTACTGGTTGAAATGTTTTACACCCCAAACCGGATTCAACGCCTCTGTCAATCTGCATGATTTTTATCTGCAGCGGTTAGGGAGCGTGATGCAAAGCCTACATCACTCAGAACATGTGACATGATTACACCTATTCTGTAAGGTGAGGCATCATGGGTAGGCTTCACTGGATGATGTGGATAACCCTCTCACTGAGGCTTCTAACCAACTTGTTTCATAGGCTAACTCTGGCCAACAGCCACATAACTCAGTATTGCATGCGTAATGGTGAGAACACATTACTTCAATAAGCAATACATACCTAGGGCTGGTATGATTCAGGTTTAACCAAATAGGAAAGTTGAATGTTCCCCTCAGGGAATGCAGATTTGCGGTGAATGTTTTCCCGTGCCAAAGTGTCGTTTGCCAGGAAATAACAGACCTTACAAAGAACAAAGAACATTACAGCACAGTATAGACTATTCGGCCCACAATGTTGTGCCGACCCTTAAACCTTGCCCCCATATAACCCTCCACCTTAAATTCCTCCATATACCTGTCCAGTAGTCTCTTAAACTTCACTACTGTATCTGCCTCCACCACTGACGCAGGCAGTGCATTCCACGCTCCAACCACTCTCTGAGTAAAAAACCTTTCTCTAATATCCATCTTGAACTTCCCACCCCTTACCTTAAAGCCACGTCCCCTTGTGGTGCCCTGGGGAAGAGGCACTTGTTGTACTCTCTATCTATTCCTCTTAATACCACCACCAGTATTGGGTTGATGGTGACCTTTAAATCAGCACAGATCCTGATAGACCTATTCTTGGCTGCTGGACCACTGGCGTTACCCATGGACTCCAGGCAACCTTGGAAAGAACTCCTTCTGCCTCTATGTGATTTATACCTTACACCAGCATAAACTTACAGTGCAAGTATATTTACAGATATTTCAACTTTAACAAACATTTCATAGTAAAAGTTAAGAAAAAAGGGACCATTACAGTTAAACCAGACTAACTGTGCACATAAACATCAGAGCTCGTTTCTAAAGTAGTTGGGTGTATCGCTTTACTCACGGTGTTGAACCCACGTCACCAGCCACTGGTCGAACTTCCCTCAAAAAATGTTACAAACAAACTGGCTAACTCCTCCTCTTTGCTATTCATCTGCACATTCTTGCAACAGGGTCTCCCCTTCAGGCGGGATTCTGCGAGTGTCTTCCCCTGTGTTCTTCTCCACACTTTCTTCTTCCAACATCAGCCAAATCAAAGCCAGCCCACTGTTCCTCAGAAGTCTGATCCTAGCCAGCTCTCTCAAATATTTCATGGCATCCCACTGAACAGACTTACAACCTGTTACAAGGCCAACTCCACTGGCTGACGTAACATTCCTAAGTTGAACAAATGGCTCCTTATCTCAGCTGAAGCCAAAAACACTTATGTACGAAGCTTAACTAACTGAGCACACCGTGTTTGCAGAAAAACTGCTAAAATAAAATACCTCACAGCATAAGTGAAGAAATACAATAAAACATGTTCAAAACCAGGGCATTAAATGTGAGTACAGTGTCCAATGTCACCAGTTCCTTTGCCTTTTTGGAAATCCACCTCACATTGCTTTCTCCATTGCCATTTCTTCATAATCTGTAGTAATGAGTCCAAGGGGTGGAGCACAGTAGCAGGAACCTGTAATAGTAATTGACAAATCATAAAAAAGTACTACAACCGAGATACGTCCTTTGGCCTTGGGACATCCACCACTGCATGAATTTTCCCAGCACACTTGTGTAAGTCTTGTGTGTCAATTGTGTGACCAGAGTAAGTGATGCTCAGTTTGAAGAATTCATACTTGTGTCATTCTCTGAACCCATAAATTTTTGATGTTTTTAACACTGTCTTGAGATTTTGGAGATAGATGCTCCTTCTTATCCTCATTGGTAACAATTAAGCCACTCTGGTAACACTGAGTGCCTGGGCAGCCTTGCAGCACCTGGTCCAGAGCTTTCTGCCAGTGTACAGCTGCAGATGCTACTCCAGAAATACCCCTATTATAGTGATAAAGCCCTTTGTGTGTGTTCATGGTGAGAAACACTTTGGACTCTTCTTCCATCTCCTTCTGTGCTTAGGCCTCAGCTGTCCACTTTGCTGAAATGTTTCCCTCCAGGTGGGTTTGCAAAGATATCCTCTATCCTGGGCAGAGGGTATCGATCTACTTTCAGTATTGGGTTGATGGTGACCTTTAAATCAGCACAGATCCTGATAGACCTATTCTTGGCTGGACCGCTGGTGTTACCCATGGACTCCAGGCAACCTTCGAAAGAACTCCTTCTGCCTCTATGCGATCTAGCTCACTGGCTACTTTGTCACAGATGGTATAAGAAACTGGGCAGACTTTGTAAAACTTCATTTAATGCTGTTTTACCCCTTGATATGTTCATTCAGGTGTGTGAAGGTATTCTTTCTGGTTCAAGAGTACCCCCCCACCCCCACTCCCGGTTCAAGACCAGAGGGAATAACTGGTGGTTGAGGGGTAATAAATTCTTGAACCTGGTGGGATATGTCCTGAGGCCCCTGTACCTGTAAACTAACCCCATCTGCTTATACAATGTCCATATCCTTCTGTTTTCCTTATATTCACGTGCCTATCTAAACATCTCTTACAGTCCCTGATGTATCTGCTTCTACCTCCACTCAGCACAGCTTATTTTAGGCGTTCAGTACTTTCAGTGGTATATTATTAAAAGAGAGAGAGAAAAAACTTTCCTCTCACATCTGATTTAAAATTCACCTCTCTCACTTTAAATTATCTCCTCTACTGCAACCCCCGGTAAAGATTTTGCTGCTGAGGTTGTAGGGTATTTCATTGAATGGTTTTCTGTGGAAGCAGTGTGTGCTGCTGGAAGTGTTTGGGTTAGGATGCTTAGGAATCTTGTGTCATCCAATCAGGATGATGAAACTGGGAGAAGGTTCCAGAGAATGCTGGGGGAAAGGTTTTGTGAGCGAAACTGAGGTGGGTCAAGGTTTTTTCGGTAGAAGATGGAGAGAGAAGCTCAAGAGAACTGGCCATAGGATTTGGTCCGATGGGATTGCGCAGTCTGATAGAGCCCAAGAGGGGGAATTCTAGTGGTGATTGGTGAAAATGAGTCAGGACTCTCAGTACATCAGAAGGTTTGAGCTCCAACCTGTGCTCATTTGACAGTCTAATAATGATGGGTCCTTTTGTTTTCTTTCTTTTCTTTACTAACTGTTTGGTTAAGTTAACATTCATAAATATACTTTCTTTATAATTTTGTGCAGTGTGCATTCTGTTATTTTTTTGCCACCGGGCGATTGCGTGGGAGCAGTAATTACACAGTGTTCACAGAAATTGGGGTTTGGGTGGGCGAGACATGCCAACTTCCCAGGTTTGATGGGACTAAAGTTATATCGACCCTAGACATGCGGAGTCTGGAAAGGTGGTTTCCTCACCGCTGAGTCCGGTGGCTGTTAACGAGGGGTTAACGAGCCGCGTCTCTAGAAACGCCCAGTCAAAAGGGATTTCATTGTGGGGGCTATCGTCCCAGATTGAATTTGTTGAAGTGATTAACACATAGAAAATGCTGAGTTCCTCCAGCACGTGCAGATTTTCTCTTGTTTGTGTTGAGAATTGATTAAGTGGGTTTGTGTTTCAGCCTGTGTTAAACTATTATCCAGGAAAGTGATTAAGACATGAGGCAGGGATTAAGCATTGGTGCGATCTAAAGTGATCACACATAACTAAGGCTTGTGTTCTGAGCGGCATCGATATCCACAGCCCAGATGAATTGTTGATTAGGGTTTTCAGTGCCGTCAAAGTATTAGGGAAAGATACGATCACTGTTAAAGTATTAGTGAAAGATACGATCACTGTCAAAGTATTAGGGAAAGATACGATCACTGTTAAAGTATTAGGGAAAGATACGATC
Organism: Hemitrygon akajei; assembly: GCF_048418815.1. NCBI lineage: Eukaryota > Metazoa > Chordata > Chondrichthyes > Myliobatiformes > Dasyatidae > Hemitrygon > Hemitrygon akajei. The sequence continues at coordinate 64,308,652 of NC_133131.1, forward strand.
ACTGTTAAAGTATTAGTGAAAGATACGATCACTGTCAAAGTATTAGGGAAAGATACGATCACTGTTAAAGTATTAGTGAAAGATACGATCACTGTTAAAGTATTAGGGAAAGATACGATCACTGTTAAAGTATTAGTGAAAGATACGATCACTGTTAAAGTATTAGTGAAAGATACGATCACTGTCAAAGTATTAGGGAAAGATACGATCACTGTTAAAGTATTAGGGAAAGATACGATCACTGTCAAAGTATTAGGGAAAGATACGATCACCGTCAAAGTATTAGGGAAAGGTACGATCACTGTTAAAGTATTAGGGAAAGATACGATCACCGTTAAAGTATTAGGGAAAGGTACGATCACTGTCAAAGTATTAGGGAAAGATACGATCACCGTTAAAGTATTAGGGAAAGGTACGATCACTGTCAAAGTATTAGGGAAAGGTACGATCACTGTTAAAGTATTAGGGAAAGATACGATCACTGTCAAAGTATTAGGGAAAGATACGATCACTGTTAAAGTATTAGGGAAAGATACGATCACCGTCAAAGTATTAGGGAAAGATACGATCACTGTTAAAGTATTAGTGAAAGATACGATCACTGTTAAAGTATTAGGGAAAGATACGATCACCGTCAAAGTATTAGGGAAAGATATGATCACTGTTAAAGTATTAGGGAAAGATACGATCACTGTCAAAGTATTAGGGAAAGATACGATCACTGTTAAAGTATTAGGGAAAGATACGATCACCGTTAAAGTATTAGGGAAAGATACGATCACTGTCAAAGTATTAGGGAAAGATACGATCACTGTTAAAGTATTAGGGAAAGATACGATCACTGTTAAAGTATTAGGGAAAGATACGATCACTGTCAAAGTATTAGGGAAAGCTACCATCACTGTTAAAGTATTAGGGAAAGGTACGATCACTGTTAAAGTATTAGGGAAAGCTACGATCACTGTTAAAGTATTAGGGAAAGCTATGATCACCGTCAAAGTATTAGGGAAAGCTACGATCACCGTCAAAGTATTAGGGAAAGATACGATCACCGTCAAAGTATTAGGGAAAGATACGATCACCGTTAAAGTATTAGGGAAAGCTATGATCACCGTCAAAGTATTAGGGAAAGGTACGGTCACCGTTAAAGTATTAGGGAAAGATACGATCACCGTCAAAGTATTAGTGAAAGATACGATCACTGTTAAAGTATTAGGGAAAGATACGATCACCGTTAAAGTATTAGGGAAAGATACGATCACTGTTAAAGTATTAGGGAAAGATACGATCACTGTTAAAGTATTAGTGAAAGATACGATCACTGTTAAAGTATTAGGGAAAGATACGATCACCGTCAAAGTATTAGGGAAAGATATGATCACTGTTAAAGTATTAGGGAAAGATACGATCACTGTCAAAGTATTAGGGAAAGATACGATCACTGTTAAAGTATTAGGGAAAGATACGATCACCGTTAAAGTATTAGGGAAAGATACGATCACTGTCAAAGTATTAGGGAAAGATACGATCACTGTTAAAGTATTAGGGAAAGATACGATCACTGTTAAAGTATTAGGGAAAGATACGATCACTGTCAAAGTATTAGGGAAAGCTACCATCACTGTTAAAGTATTAGGGAAAGGTACGATCACTGTTAAAGTATTAGGGAAAGCTACGATCACTGTTAAAGTATTAGGGAAAGCTATGATCACCGTCAAAGTATTAGGGAAAGCTACGATCACCGTCAAAGTATTAGGGAAAGATACGATCACCGTCAAAGTATTAGGGAAAGATACGATCACCGTTAAAGTATTAGGGAAAGCTATGATCACCGTCAAAGTATTAGGGAAAGGTACGGTCACCGTTAAAGTATTAGGGAAAGATACGATCACCGTTAAAGTATTAGGGAAAGCTACGATCAACGTCAATGTATTAGGGAAAGATACGATCACTGTTAAAGTATTAGGGAAAGCTACGATCACCGTCAAAGTATTAGGGAAAGGTACGGTCACCGTTAAAGTATTAGGGAAAGCTACGATCACCGTCAAAGTATTAGGGAAAGATACGATCACCGTTAAAGTATTAGGGAAATGTACGATCACTGTCAAAGTATTAGGGAAAGCAGTTTGACTAGAAGGCAGGCACAGATGTTGTTTTAGTTCAGACTAGCAATGACATTATGACTGAAATGGGTCGGCCCGGTAGTATTGGCGTCCAGGGAGAGGCAGGGCCATGGACCATCCATAATTTCAGCGAGGAGGGGATGTAGGTGAAGGTGCTGAATTGGAAGCTGAAGGTGAATACTTTAAAGACAAGTTGTTCTCGTTGCTGCGGAGTGAGGGGATGAGTGGTCTGATGTGGAAGGTCTATTGAGACATCCAGTGAGGGGTGAGCATTCTGAGTTGGTAGCGGCAATTACGTCCCTGGTGGATACGTAGCAATGTGATCCGACGGACAGTTAAGGTTATCGTAGGCTGAGAATGTTCTTGGACTGAAGCCCACCCCGATGGAGAGATGGAATATGAGATTTGGGCAGAGCAGACATCTCAGCTGCTGGATGAGTGGCAGTGTCAGAGAATGTGAAAAGACAGCTCCGGCTGCTGAGATGAGACATCCTCAAATGTCCTTTGCTACTTCTATGGGCTCCATGCATGCACTAGAAAGTGTTTTTGACATGACGGGAAGGCCAATGGAGCTTATGTTGGGGTTTAGGATCATGTTCCAGGAGAAAGGGGAAAAGCTTCCTGCCTACATTTTTCTGCTCGATGGAGAGCTGAGCTGCTTGCGGCGTAAAGGAGCCATTCAACTGGCTGAGGTGAATCAATTAAGGGTGGACCAAGTGGTGAAGGGCGGACAGTCTCAGGACATGATCGCTTTTAGCCTTGTAAGACAAGCCCCCTCCCCACACTCGTTTACTGAGCTCTAGAGGACTGCTATTGAATGTGGTCCTTTCAAAAGGGGAGCGACTGGTATTGTCTGCTACAACTGTGTTGAGGAGGGACACTTCAGGTGGAAGTTGGGAAACTTCAGAGAGAGGGAACAGCCTGGTGTCTCAGGGGAACACGTTCCAAACAGTGTATCAAGGAACACCCAAAAGCAAAAAAACCCTATTTCTGAAGTCTTAGTGGGTCAAGCTCCAGTGTGTCTCTATGGATTGAGGGTATTTATGCTAGAGCCATACTGGACACTGGCTCTCAGGTTATGCTGTTGTATTGTTCATTTTGCAACTGGTATTTGAGGATACTGATTGGACGGGTAAATACGATCAAAATGGTGACCCTACCCAGGTTTCTATATCTTTTTCAAAACCTGCCTATATACTTAAATGCACACAAAATGCTGGTGGTCCTGATGAAGGGTCTCGGCCCGAAATGTTGATAGTGCTTCTCCCTCTAGATGCTGCCTGGCCTGCTGTGTTCCACCGGCATTTTGTGTGTGTTGCTTGAATTTCCAGCATCTGCAGATTTCCTCGTATATACTTAAATGCATCATTTTTTAAGAAACTTGACTCTATCATATTGCCCTTTGTGTGGGGCTATAAATCACACAGGATATCTAAGGCTCACCTACACAAACCTCTTAAGAAGGGCGGTCTTGGTCTGGCAATTTTCAAACATTACTAACTCCAGGGCTCTTACATACTGGAAATGTGCAGGTGCTGAGACCGAAGAAAAACCTTCATGGCTACAGCTGGAAGCCTCTGTTGTTAAATATTCCTCACTTCCTGCTTTCCACTTTCCACCTATGCCTCAACATTCACGCTACAGGTTAATCCAGTACAAGGTGATGCATAGACTGCATTATTCAAAAACAAAACTGAATCGCATCTTCCCATCTGTGTCTCCTGATTGCGACTGGTGCCGCTCTGCCGAGGGCTCACGAGCACATCTTTTCTGGTTTTGCCCTACATTATACAATTTTTGAGTGGCTCTCAAAAGCCTATTCGAGAGACATTCAGCCCAATCACGACCTCGCCATCTCTGGATGTTCTGCAGTGACTCTTGAGTTGCCGCACGACATGCAGATTGCTCTGCATCTCGGAATGGTGGTGGCTGAGAAACTTACTCTTCTGACCTGGAAGTCTACTACCCCACCTACCTTTGCACACTGGCTCAAGGAGATGTTGTCTATTATACAAATGGAAAGACTGTGTCTGCACAAACCCAGTACACAGAATATATTTGAGAGAATGTGGGGGCCTTTCTTGGGCCTTTCTCAGTGTCATATTACCTCACATACATAGTGACCTTGACCTGTCTCATCTCATGAGTGGGTGTGGTGCCTAGCCGGATTCCTTTATTCATTTTATTTTACATTGCTTCCGTGATACCACTATTGTGTCAACGTTTATTTTAAGTCTATTTATGCAATCTTGTAAACTGTCTGGCAGCCTTTTTGTTTTTGTTTTTGATTTGATTTGTCTGTGCTCCACCTGGAGCTGCATCTCCTTGGTATTGTTTTGTATGTCTTCTATATGTTTTGTCTTTGTAAAACGGAAAATTGTAAATAAAATTCAAAAAATGGAGGAGAGGGGAGAGATGAGGGGTAATGGAGGGGAGGGGAGTGATGAGGGGTAATGGAGGGGATTTGAGTGATGAGGGGTAATGGAGGGGAGGGAATGATGAGGGGTAATGGAGGGGAGGGAATGATGAGGGGTAATGGAGGGGATGTGACAGATGAGGGGTAATGGAGGAGAGGGAACGTTGAGGGGTAATGAAGGGGAGGGAATGATGAATGGTAATGAAGGGAACAAGAGTGATGAGGTGTAATGGAGGGGAAGATATTGGTGAGGGGTAATGGAGGGGATGGGAATGATGAGGGGTAATGGAGGGGAAGATATTGGTGAGGGGTAATGGAGGGGAGGGAATGATGAGGGGTAATGGAGGGGATGTGACAGATGAGGGGTAATGGAGGGGATGGGAATGATGAACGGTAATGAAGGGAACAAGAGTGATGAGGTGTAATGGAGGGGAAGATATTGGTGAGGGGTAATGGAGGGGATGGGAGTGATCAGGGGTAATGGAGGGGAGGGGAGTGCTGAGGGGTAATACAGGGAGTGATGAGGGGTAATGGAGGGGAGGGGAGTGATGAGGGGTAATGGAGGGGAGTGTGGAGATGAGTTGTAATGGAGGGGAGGGGAGTGATGAGGGGTAATGGAGGGGAGTGTGGAGATGAGTTGTAATGGAGGGGAGGGTGGTGATGAGGGGTAATGGAGTGGAGGGGAGTGATAAGGGGTAATGCAGTGGAGGGAAGTGATGAGGGGAATGGAGGAGAGTGGATCGATGAGGGATAATGGAGTGTAGGGGAGCGATGAGGGGTAATGGAGGGGATTGATGAGTGTTAATGTAGAAGGGAGTGATGAAAGGTAATGGAGAGGAGAGTAGTGATGAGGTGTAATGGAGGGGAAGGGAGCGATAAGGGGTAATGGAGGGGAGGGGAGTGATGAAGAGGAATGGAGAGGAGGGGAGTGATGAGGAGGAATGAAGGGAACAGGAGTGATGGGGTTATTGAGGGGATGGTAGTGAGGAGTGGTAATGGAGGGGATGGGAGTGATAAGGGGTAACAGAGGGGAGTGATGTGAGGAGTGATCGAGGTAATGAGGGGACAGGAGAGATGAGGGTTAATGGAGAGGGGAGTGATGAGGAGTAATGGAGGGGAGATTAATGGGGTACTAGAATGGACGGGAGTGATGAGAGGTAATGGAATGCACAAAAGTGATTGAGGGTAATGGAGGGGAGTGATGTGTGTGATAGGTTTAATTGAGGGGACAGGAGAGATGAGGGTTAATGGAGGAGAGGGGAGTGATGAGGGGTAATGGAGGAGAGGGGAGTGACGAGGTGTAATGGACGGGAGGGGAGTGATGAGGGGAAATGGAGGGGAGGGGAGTGATGAGGGGTAATGGAGGGGGAGGGGAGTGATGAGGAGGAATGGAGGGGAGGGGAGCGATGAGGAGGAATGAAGGGAACAGGAGTGATGGGGTTATGGAGGGGATGGTAGTGAGGAGTGGTAATGGAGGGGATGGGAGTGATAAGGGGTAACAGAGGGGAGTGATGTGAGGAGTGATCGAGGTAATGAGGGGACAGGAGAGATGAGGGTTAATGGAGAGGGGAGTGATGAGGAGTAATGGAGGGGAGATTAATGGGGTCTTAGAATGGACGGGAGTGATGAGAGGTAATGGAATGCACAAAAGTGATTGAGGGTAATGGAGGGGAGTGATGTGAGGTGTGATAGGTTTAATTGAGGGGACAGGAGAGATGAGGGTTAATGGAGGAGAGGGGAGTGATGAGGGGTAATGGAGGAGAGGGGAGTGACGAGGTGTAATGGACGGGAGGGGAGTGATGAGGGGAAATGGAGGGGAGGGGAGTGATGAGGGGTAATGGAGGGGGAGGGGAGTGATGAGGAGGAATGGAGGGGAGGGTAGTGATGTGCAATGGAGGGAAGGGGTGTGATAAGGGGTAATTGTGGGGAGGGTTTTGATGTGGGGTAATGGATGGGAGGGTATTGATGAGGGGTAATGAAGGGGAGGGGAGATATGAGAGATAATGGAGGACAGGGGAGTGATGAGGTGTAAGGGAGGATGGGGCAGTGATGAGGGGTAATGGAGGGGAGGGAGTGACGAGAGGTAGAAGTGTGAGAATGGAATTGTTTACTGAAGCTTTTTCTCCTCCCCGGTGTAGATATCAAATCACCAAACAACAGTTCAATCATTCTAGTCGTACTAGTCACCATGTGTTGCATCTCTGGCATTTTCTTTGGGGCTTACTTTTATCGGAAAAAGTGTTCCACCCAGAGGACAACAGAAGGGAGCAGGCCTGGAGGCAAGTACTCAACTGTCCTACCCGAAGGACCGGGCAGGGCCGGGGAGCAGGGGAGCGGTATAGGCAGGTGTCTCACATCCTGACCCTCACATCTCGGGACAAACGGTGGGAGAAGGGATGTAGTTGGTGTGTGGGGACAATAGGAGATGGGGTGCAGGTGGGAGAGGGAGGGGGTGGGTGGTTGAAGAAAGGAATAAAGAGGTCATAGGGAGTAGGGAATCAGTGCATGGAGGGTGGGAGGGAAAGGAGAGATGAGGGAGGGGTTCAGGAGAGATGGGGGCTTTGCAGTGGATGTGGTGCAGAGGGGTGACAGTAATTGGGGTATGAAGGAAACATTGTGGTGCGGTCTGGTCCTCATCTCCTCTTCCTCTGCTCCACAGACCCAAGTACCTGCACTATTTACTCAGAAGTTCAGGCAATAAACAGACCAGCAACCAACCGGCAGCCTCCAGAGGGAAACGAGATGGTAAGAGGAGATGTATTACCCTGTGAAGGGAGGGGAAACTGCAGACTGAACTCTTCAATCCCCTGGGACCACTCTCACAGTCTGAAGGACAGCCACATTACCTAGGGAAGGGGTACTAGTTTAATGTCCTCGGACCATCCTCAGACCACTGGGTGTTGCTGGCACAAAGGACAATCACAGGCTCATCGAGAGCCAAAGCTGAGCGCCCTTGCAGTCCTGTCAAAGATTCCACAGAGCTGAGCAACATAAGCAAAGGCTCTGTGAGATCCCGGGCAATAAACAAAGAGAATCCCCCTCAAACTGAACAGTGACCTTCATATTGGTTCAACCAGGGCAGCAAGATTCCATTCCCACTCATATACAGGGGTACACTGCCCCCACACACTCAGTTACCGGGGTACACTGTCACAGCTCCTCTCCACAGACAAACCCAGACACTGGGGTACACTTACTCCCCTGCACCCGGTCACTGGAGTACACTGTCCCCCCACCCATTCAGTGGGGTACACTGTTCCCCCACACACATCTGGACACTGGGATACACTGTCCTCCACACACACAGTGACAGGGGTACCCTGTCCCCCCACATCTGGTCACAGGGCACACTGTCGCCCCACCCACACACTCCTTGTCACAGGGTGCACTGTCCTCCCCCTCCATACACCTGGTCACTGGGGTACGCTGTCCACACCCCCGCACCCGCTCGGTCACTGGGTACAGTGTCCACTCACTGGGATACACTCCCCCACACACCCATTCACCGGGCTGCACTGTCTCCACACACAAAGTCACTGGGGTAGATTATACCCTCACACCCAGTCACTGTGGTAGATTACACCCACACATCCAGTCACTGGGGTAGATTACACTCTCACACCCAGTCACTGGGGTAGATTACACCCACACATCCAGTCACTGGGGTAGATTACTCTCACACCCAGTCACTGGGGTAGATTAAACCCTCACACCCAGTCACTGGGGTAGATTATACCCTCACACCCAGTCACCGGGGTAGATTACACCCTCACACCCAGTCACTGGGGTAGATTATACCCTCACACCCAGTCACTGCCATCTGATCAGATTTCAGGGAGCTTAAGGTAAAGGATCCCTAGAAGAAAGTGATGATGATATGATAGATCCACCCCCTGCAGTCTGAGAGGGAGAAGCTGAAGTGAGATTTATTAGTGGTACAATGGGTATTACGGAGGTATGAGAGAGAGCTGGCTGGGGTAGAGCACGATCTTCCAGTGGCCCCCATGTCACTTCTACTTCCCATTCCCATTCTGACATGTCAGTCCACAACACCCTCTGCTTCAGCACTGAGGTCACACTCAGGCTGGAGGAGAAACACCTTGTATTCTATCTGGGTAGCCTGCAACCTGATGGCATGAACTTGGATTTCTCAAACTTTCAGTAATTGCCTCTCCCCTTCACAATTCCCTCTTTTCCTTTATCTCCTTACCTGCCCTTCACCTCCCTCTGGTGCCCCTCCCTACCCTTTCTTCCATGGTCTTCTCACCTCTCATATCAGATTCCCCCTCCCAGAACTTTATTTCTTTCACTGATCAACTTCCCAGCTCTTTGCTTCACCCTCCCCCTCTCCCGGTTTCACCCATCACTTACCACCTTGTACTTCTTCCTCCCCACCCCTCACCCCACCTTCTGTCTCTGACTTCTCATCTGTTTTCCAGTCCTGACGAAGGGTCAGTCTGAGACTATTTCCATAGACGCTGCCTGGCCTGCTCTGTTCCTTCAGTATTCAGCGGGTGTTGCTTGGATTTCCAGCAATTACACATTTTCTCGATATGGACAGACGATTGTCTGATTGGCAGGAGACAAAGAGTGGGAATAAAGGGGAATTTGTCTGGTTGTCTGCTGGTGACCGGTGGTGTTCCACAGGGGTTGGTGTTGGGGACTTTTCATGTTATACGTCAGTGATTCTGATCACAAAACTGATGGTTTTGTTGCAAAGTTTGTGGATAATATAAAGATTGGTGAAGGGGTAGGTAGTGTTGAGGAATGAGGGTATCTGCAGAATGAGAGAATGGTCTTGTCTTCCCACTTACATTTACTGTGTCCAGGATTGCATCTCGTCTCTGAAATCTGTGCTTTCTCTGCAGGCTCACAGTCAAGTGGAGATGATGGAGGTTCCTCCCACCGTGTATGACACCGTCAAGGCTCCTAGGTCCCCACAAATGACCCACCCATTGTGAACCAGGAGACAACCATCCTCCATGGATGTGATCCGTGTTCTACAGCCACTGTTGCGAGTGCTTCGATATTAAATCAGGATGGGGATGGTGGGAGGGGCAGATATGGCAATGGGTTTCTCTTGTGGCCCAGGTAGTGCCCCCATGAGGGTAGGTGTGGGTGGGGTAGGTAGAACATGTATATCGGGTAACTTGCCCACCCCATCCTTCACCCTTCCTGTTCATACAGCTCACCGAGTACCATTTGTACCAAACCCATTCACCAACACTTGCTCTGTAGCCTCTGTGCTTTGACAGCTCACCAGATACTTTCAAATCTTGTAAGAGAACTGTGTTTCAAGTTGCAAACTTGCTTTCCTGAGATCCCCTCGAATGTCTCTACTCCTCAGATTAAACCTATGCCCTCTGGTACCGGATGCCTCCATTATCTGCCATCACCATCTCAAGTTCAAGTTTATTGTCATCTGACTGTTTTTATTTACAACCAAATGAAACAATATTCCTCTGGAGTGTGGCGTACCCACAAGACGTAGACCACACACAACACATAAAACATCACGTTATTACCACAAATAATAAAATGTAATTCAGAGCACATGTAGTCTGCAGGACCAGTAAGCTGTTCACTGTCCGAGTGACGAGACCTCGGTGCTGACAGGGGAGGCATTAGTCTCACAGCCTGGGAGTAGAAGCTGTTCCCTGCCTGTCAGTCCCAGTCCTGTTGCTTCTGTACCTCCTTCCTGATGGTGGTGGCGATTTTGAGATGGGTGGAAGGAGTCCTCATCAATACTTTGGGCTCTTTTATCAACACTCCCAGTAAATGTGACAAACGGGGGAGGGAGGCCCTGCTGAACCTCTCGGTGGCTTTTACTGTCCTCTGTAGGGACTGCGGTCCGATGCCTCGCAGCTTCCATACCACACAATGATGCAGCCAGACAGGACACTTCCAATGGTGCACTGGTAGAGAGTTGTTGGAATGGGGCCAGTCTCCTCAGGAAGTCCAGACACTGCTATGACTTGTTGATGAATGAGGAGGAGATGTAGGTCCAGATTAGACTGTCTATTGAGGTGCAGAGCCACTGATGTGCAATGGAGAGTGGTCGACAGGCACCTTCCTGAAGTCCACAATCATCTCTTTTGTCTTGTCTACATGGAGACTAACACAAAATATATAAAAGGATAGTAAAAGTTTTTATAATAATATAAAGCGGAAAAGGGTAGCTAAAGTGAATGTGGAGGACGAGAAAGGTGAATTGATATTGGGAAATGAGAAAATGGCAGAGGCTTTGAATGATTATTTTGTGTCTTTCTTCACAGTGGAGGACACATGTAACATTCCAAAGAAAGTTGTTATGGATGCAATGGGAGGTGAGGACCTCGATACAATAGCTATCACTAAAGAGGTAGTGCTGAGCAAACTTGTGGGCCTGAAGATAGACAATTCCCCTGGTCCTGATGGAATGCATCCTAAGATACTGAAAGTAATGGCAGAAGTTATAGAAGATGATCATAGAAAAAGTTATAGAAGCTTTGCTGACAATTTACCAAAATTCTCTAGACTCTGGGCATTTCCAGGCAGATTAGAAGATGGCAAATGCCATGCCATTGTTCAAAAAAGGATGTAGGCAAAAGGCAGGTAAGTGTAGGCCAGTTAGTTTAACATTTGTAGTTGGGAAAATGCTTGAAGCTATCATTAAATAAGAAATAGCCAGGCATCTGGAAAGAAATGGATCTGTCAGGCAGACACAGCATGGATTCAGCCAATACTGATCCTGTTTGACAAACTTTCTGCAGTTCTTTGAGGATATAATGAGTGCAGTGGATAGAGGGGAACAAATGGACGTTATTTACTTGTATTTCCAGAAGGTGTTTGATAAGGTGCCGCATGAAAGACCTATCCATAAGATAAGGATGCATAGAATTGGGGGTGATGTATTAGCATGGATAGAGGGTTGGTTAGCCAATAGAAAGCACAGAGTTTGTATACATGAGTGTTACTCTGGTTGGCAATCAGTACTGAGTGGAGTGCCACAAGAGTTGGTGCTGGGCCCGCAACTGTTCATGACATACATTAACGATCTGGAAGAGGAGATTGAGTGTAACGTATCTAAGTTTGCTGATGATACTAAATTCAGTGAAAAAGCAAATTGTGCAGAAGATACAGAGAGTCTGCAGAGAGATACAGATAGGTTAAGTGAGTGAGCAATGCCATACCAGATGGAGTACAATGTTGGTAAATGTGAGGTCATTTACTTTGAAAGGAAGAAATGGAAGAGAAGATTATTATTTAAATGGTAAAAAAAATTGCAGCATTCTGCTGTGCAGAGGAACTTTGGAGTGCTTGTGTATGAATCACAAAAGGTTGGGTTGCAAGTGCAGCAGACTATCAAGAAGGCCAATAGAATGTTGGCCTTTATTGCTAGAGGGATTGAATTCAAGAGTCTGCAACTGTACAGGTTACTGGTGAGGCCACACCTGGAGTACTGAGTGTAGTTCTGGTCTGCTTACTTGAGGAAAGATCTACTAGCTTTGAAGGCGGTGCAGAGGAGGTTCACGAGGTTGATTCCAGAGATGAAGGGGTTAGGCTATGAGGAGAGATCGAGTCTCCTTGAACTGTGCTCACTGGAATTCAGAAGAATGAGATGAGATCTTATAGAAACAGATAAAATTATGAAAGGGATAGATAAGATGGAGGCAAGAAGGTGGTTTTCACTGGCAGATGAGACTAGAACTAGGGGACATAGCCTCAAGATTTGTGGCATTAGATTTAGTACGGAGATAAGGAGGAACTGCTTTTCCAAAGAGTGGTGAATCTGTGGAATTCTCTGCCCAAAGAAGCAGTGGAGCCTATCTCAGTAAACATATCTAAAACAAGTTTCGATAGAATTTTGTGTCGTAGGGGAATTAAGGGATATGGGGAAAAGGCAGGTAGGTGGAGATGAGTCCATGGACAGATCAACCATCATCTTATTGAATGCCAGAGTGAGTTCAATGGGCCAGATGGCATTACTCCTATTTGTTAAGTTCTTTGGTGGGGCCATAGGTTTTGGTCTGGAGAGACTAGTTGCCGAAGTTTATTTAGACCCTGGCTTTTTCCATGCCCAGGAACAATTATTCCTAGATACACTAGCGTCCCATGTCTTTTGATCCCTGAAACCTTTCACGCTGAAGTATGTGTCCCATGATGAAGAGAACGTGTCCCGATGTCGTGAACCCAGGCTACACTTCCTGAAGCCCAAATTGGACATTATTATGAATACCCCTCACCCCACACAATACATTTTCTTGTCATCATCCCCTGCCATATCCCCAAAGGTCAGGACATGGTCATCCAACTTCCCAACCCCAATGGTCAGAACATGGTCATTGCCTGCCCCACACCCAATGGTCTGGACATGGTCATCCCCTGTCCCAACCCCAATGGTCTGGACATGGTCATCCCCCATCCCAACCCCAATGGTCAGGACATGGTCATTATCTGCCCCAACTCAATGGTCATTCATTGTTACCTCCTGCCACAACCCCAATGGTGGACATGGTCACCCCCCGCCAACCCCAATGGTCTGGACATGGTCATCCCCCATCCCAACCCCAATGGTCAGGACATGGCCATTCCCCACCAACCCCAATGGTCAGGACCTGCTGAAATCCACCAAGTGAACCCAAATTATGGACTCCACATAAACATCACATAGGTCTTGTCAAGACAATAACCCCTTCTTGAAATTTGAGAATGAAATGGAGGGGTTTGCTAGTGCTGTCTTGACCCAAGAACACGGTGGTCTGTAGCTGACTATTCGACCCTTCTGCCCCCCTGAGGTTCGCACTGCCTCTGTGCTGTGGCCACCACCTCCATTATGGTGGGAAAGGCCACGCTATTGGTCTTACATCATGGCTGCACCGTTCTCACTCCCCACTCAGTGCTGCCGCTCCTCAACTCAACAACAACACAGCATTTGACCGTACCTCACCGAACCGGCTAAAAAGTGATGTTGCTATGTAAACCTAACCTCTCTTTTCAAAGAGCACCAGCCCTAAATCCTTCCACTTTAATGCCTCTCCCTGGTCCTCCCAACCCCATGATTGCCTGAATGTAGTGGAGATAGTAACGTCAGCCCTCCCCCTCGGCACATCCTCTGATGCAGGCGAGTCCTGTGCGTTAACTCGGGCGTGTATCTTCGTCACCGGGAAGACCGCCAATATCTATATTGACTCTCGTTAAGCCTGTGGGGTAGTACATGACTTCGGGACCCTGTGGAAAATAGGGGATTTATTACTTCATCTGGGAAGCCTATACAACACGCCAGTGTGATGGTGAACCTGCTACAGGTGGTGCAGCTGCCAAATAGTTCAGCAACAATCAAATACGGCGCCCACACTGGTACCACAGATCCTGAAGCACAGGACAACGTGGCAGCTGATGCAGCAGCCAAGCAGCGTGTAAATTATACCTCCCACACGGCCCACCCTGGAGGACCTAGTAGCGACCCAAAGTTCTGCCCCACTGCAGGAAAAGGCCAAACGTGTTCCTGACTCCAGCAGTGTGTGGTGGCACTCTGGTGGGTGGCCGGTTTGTCTCCAGAGTCTCCCACACGTCCTCGTTCATATGAGTTACAGAAGGGGGCATGTAGGAAGGAAGTATGATACATCAGGTATCAAAACACTGGTCTGCACTGGGTCTACGAGCAGTGGCCGAGCACACTGTACGAGGTTGTAAAATTTGCCTAACATATAACAGAAGGAAATCAACCTCTACATTTATTCATGTGCCCCTGGCAGAGACTCCTTTCGTTAACCTACAGGTTGACGTTGAGCACATGGCAGCTAGTGTGGGGGGAGGAGGGGGGTTTAAATATTTGTTAGTAATAGTTGATAAGTGGATGGAGGCCTTTCCACCCCAGAAATATGATACCAGAATTGTGGTCAATACCCTTATTAAGGATATCATTCCCCACATTGGGGACCCTTGTCAAAGGGACAGGGGAATGTATTTTACTAGAGGTTGATTAGGGAATTGAGTTATTAGGGAGAGAGAGAGCCTGTGGTATGTCGAATACTGGGTGAACAAGTAGGCTTTGGAGTACTGCAAGCTTGTGTCTTTGCTGTTGTTTTGCTCACGCTTGAGTGCTCAGTGGTGGGTGCCGATGTTTCTTTTTGCTGGTGGGGGGGGGGGAAGGAGGGATTGTTGCTTGCTGCCACTTACCTGCAGGAGGGAGGGGAGCTGGGTGGAACTTTGGGGTTCTAACATTTAACTGTTGTTCATTCTTTGGGAGCACTCCTCTGTTATCATGGATGGTTGTGAAGTAAAAGCATTTCAGGATATATAATTTATACATTTCTCTGTCATTAAATGTACCTTTGAAACATTTGAGTAAGGCTCTGGGTTTCGGCTGGGAATTCCACCTCTCATATCAACCCCAGTCCCCTGGGCTGGTGGAACGAATGAACAGGATACAAAGGCATACGTTGGTTAAAACATGTCAAGAAACTGGGTTAAAATGGCCTGAGGCACTGCCTATCGTCCTGTACACCTTACAAAATCAGGCCAACCAAAGAACTAAATTGACTCAGTTCGAGGTTCCAATTGGGCGCCCCATGCCTGCTGGATCCCAGACCCCATTGGGAGGAGGTAACACGCCTCCGATATGGACAGATGAAAAGACTATTGAAACAGCGAAAGCCTTGGGGAGGCCATTCAAATAAACCAGAAACAAGTAGAGGCAGCACTACCTCCACCGGGAGTGGAGAGCGGCGAGTGAGTGAGTGGGTCCGTGAAGGAGTGGAGCTTTGAGGCTTTGGCAGCTGGATTGTGCAATCAAGTCAATCAAGATTTGAATAGCTCAGACTCAGCAGAAAGCAGATGATTTGGGCTATCAAGGTCAGGTGATCCAGCAGTTTGATTGAGCAATCGAAAATTGAGAAGCTCAACCAAATAAAAAGGGGGTAGCTCAAGCAGAGCGGCCAGTAAAGGAGTGGAGCTTTGAGGCTTTGGCTCAAGAGGTTTTGGTGAGAAGAGGCGGAGGACGAGCTTGCTCCCAGTGAGGTAAGGCTGGATGAGTTTCTTTCTTTAATTAACTTAATTAACAGGAGTTGGTAAAGGAGGCAGTAGATAGGGCAGTCCAGTACTCCGATTGTAGGATGTAGGAGATCAGGGACAACACAATAGTCTCTGATGACTACACCTGCATCCAGCTGCAGCTCCTGTCAACCGAATTAGGGATCAGTTGGTAGGCAGAGGCAATAATAGATTAGAGTTTCAGGGAGACAGTCACCCCCAAAAGTCAGGAGACAGGTAGCTAACTGGGTGACTGTCAGGAGAGGGAAGGGGAATAGACAGAAAGAGCAGAGCACCCCTGTGGCCGTACCCATCAACAAAAAGTTTACTGTTTTGGATACTGTTGGTGGGGACGATCTACCAGGGACAAGTTGTAGTGGTCACGTCTCTAGCACCGAGACTGGACCCTCAGCTCAGAGGGGAAGGAGGGAAAAGAGGAAAGCAGTAGTGATAGGGGATTCGATAGTTAGGGGGACAGATAAGAGGTTCTGTGGGACAGATTGAGAATCTCGGATGGTCTGTGCTATGGTCCGCGATATCTCTGATCAAGTTTTCTGTATTCTCAGGACAGAAGGTGAGCAGCCAGATGTCGTGGTCCACGTGGGGACCAATGACATTGATAGGAGTAGGGATGTGGTCCTGAAGGAGGAATATAAGGAGTTAGGAAAGAAGTTAAAAAGCAGGACCTCAAGGGTGGTAATCTCGAGATTGCTGCCTGTGCCATGAGACAGAGAGGATAGGAACAGGAAGTTATGGCAGATCAATTATTTTCATAGGACATATAACATAGAAAATAGAATAGTACAGCACAGTACAGGTCCTTTGGCCCACAATGTTGTGCCGACCCTTAAACCCTGCATCCCATATATCTCCCCCATCTTAAATTGCTCCATATACCTGCCTAGTTGTCTCTTAAATTTCACTAGTATATCTGCCTCCACCACTGACTCAGGCAGTGCATTCCACGCACCAACCACTCTCTGAGTAAAAAGCCTTCCTCTAATATCCCCCTTGAACTCTTCCCCCCCCCCCCCCTTACCTTAAAGCCATGTCCTCTTGTATTGAGCAGTGGTGCCCTGGGGAAGAGGCGCTGGCCATCCACTCTAGCTATTCTTCTTAATATCTTGTATACCTCTATCATGTCTCCTGTCATCCTCCTTCTCTCCAAAGAGTAAAGACATAGCTCCCTTAATCTCTGATCATAATACATACCCTCTAAATCAGGCAGCATCCTGGTAAATCTCCTCTGTACCCTTTCCGATGCTTCCACATCCTTTCTGTGGTGAGGTAAACAGAACTGGACACAGTACTCCAAGTGTGGCCTAACCAGAGTTTTATAGAGCTGCATCATTACCTTGCGACCCTTAAATTCTATCCCTTGACTTATGAAAGCTAACACTCCATAAACTTTCTTAACTACCCTATCTACATGTGAGTCAACTTTCAGGGATCTGTGGACATGTACCGCCAGATCCCTCTGCTCCTCCACACTACCAAGTATTCTGCCATTTACTTTGTACTCTGCCTTGGAGTTTGTCCTTCCAAAGTGTACCACCTCACACTTCTCCGGGTTGAACTCCATCTGCCACTTCTCAGCCCACTTCTGCATCCTATCAATGTCTCTCAGCAATCTTCAACAATCCTCTACATTATCCACAACACCACCAACCTTTGTGTCATCTGCAAACTTGCCAACCTACCCTTCTACCTCCACATCCAGGTCGTTAATAAAAATCACAATAAGTAGGGGTCCCAGAACCGATCCTTGTGGGACACCAGTAGTCACAACCCTCCAATCTGAATGTACTCCCTCCACCACGACCCTTTGCTTTCTGCAGGCAAGCCAATTCTGAATCCACATGGCCAAACTTCCCTGGATCCCATGCCTTCTGACTTTCTGAATAAGCCTACCATGTGATACCTTATCAAATGCCTTACTAAAATCCATGTAGATCACATCCACTGCACCTCCTCAAAGAACTCTATCAGGCTTATTAGACACAATCTGCCCTTCACAAAGCCATGCTGACTGTCCCTGATCAGACCATGATTCTCTAAATGCCCATAGATCCTATCTCTAAGAATCTTTTCCAACAGCTTTCCTACCACAGATGTAAGGCTCACCGGTCTATAATTATCCGGACTATCCCTACTATCTTCTATGAACAAGCAGACAACATTTGCCTCCCCCCAATCCTCTGGTACCATTCCCGTGGACAGCGAGGACATAAAGATCCTAGCCAGAGTCTCAGCAATCTCTTCCCTCACCTCGTGGAGCAGCCTGGGGAATATTCCGTCAGGCCCCGGGGACTTATCTGTCCTAATATATTTTAACAACTCCAACACCTCCTCTCCCTTAATATCAACATGCTCCTGAACATCAACCTCACTCATATTGTCCTCATCATCATCAAGTTCCCTTTCATTGGTGAATACCGAAGAGAAGTATTCATTCAGGACCTCGCTCACTTCCACAGCTTCCAGGCACATCTTCCCATCTTTATCTCTAATCAGACCTACCTTCACTCCTGTCAACCTTTTGTTCTTCACATAATTGAACAATGCCTTGGGGTTTTCCTTTACCCTGCTCGCCAAGGCCTTCTCATGCCCCCTTCTTGCTCCCTCAGCCTATTCTTAATCTCCTTTCTTTCTACCCTATATTCCTCAATAGCCCCGTTTGATCATTGCTTCCTAAACCTCATGTCTGCTGCCTTCTTCCACCTGACTAGACTTTCCACCTCACTTGTCACCCATGGTTCCTTCACCCTACCATTCTTTATCTTCCTCACCGGGACAAATTTATCCCTAACATCCTGCAAGAGATCCCTAAACATCGACCACATGTCCATAGTCCAGCTCCCTGCAAAAACATCATCCCAATTCACAAGTTCTAGCCTTATAGCCTTGTAATTTGCCCTTCCACAATTAAAAATTTTCCTGTCCTCTCTGAATCTAGCCTTTTACATGATAATGCTAAAGGCCAGGGAGTGGTGGTCACTGTCCCGCAGATGCTCACCCACTGAGAGATCTGTGACCTGACCCAGTTTGTTACCTAGTACTAGATCTAGTATGGCATTCCCCCTAGTCGGCTGTCAAACTCTACCTTATCTAAACCATTGGAACTAATCAGGTGACAATCAATATTAGGGAAGTTAAAGTCACCCATGATAACAACCCTGTTATTTTTGCACCTTTCCAAAATCTGCCTCCCAATCTGTATCTCTGCTGCTACCAGGGGGCCTATAGAATACTCCCAATAGAGTAACTGCTCCATTTCCTGTTCCTGACTTCCACCCATACTGACTCAAAAGAGGATCCTGCTACATTACCCACCCTTTCTGTAGTTGTAATAGTATCGCTGACCAGTAATGCCACCCCTCCTCCCCTTTTCCCCCCTCTCTATCCATTTTAAAGCACTGAAATCCAGGAATATTGAGAATCCATTCCTGCCCTGGCGCCAGCCAAGTCTCCGTAATGGTCACTACATCATCATTCCATGTATGTATCCAAGTTCTCAGTTCATCACCTTTGTTCCTGATGCTTCTCGCTTTGAAGTACACGCACTTTAGCCCTTCTACCTTACTACCCTTACACCCTTTATTCTGTTTCTCTTTCCTCAAAGCCTCTTCATATGTTAGATCTGGCTTTACTCCATGCACTATACTTGCAGCTCTTGCATGAACTTTATCCACCTCCACCTCACTATCTGCTCTAACACTCTGGTTCCCCTCCCCCTGCAAATCTAGTTTAAACCCCCTGGAACAGCACTAGCTAACTTCCCTGCATGGATATTAGTCCCCCTCTAGTTGAGGTGCAACCCGTCCCTTTGGAACAGGTCCCACCTTCTCTGGAACAAGGCCCAATTGTCCAGAAACATGAAGCCCTCCCTCCTGCACCAACTCCTTAGCCATGTATTTAGTTGCATTATCTTCCTATTTCTAGCCTCACTAGCACGTGGCACAGGTAGCAATCTTAGAGGTCCTGTCCTTCAACTTTGCACCTAACTCCCTAAACTCTCTTTGCAGGACCTCTTTAAGTCAAGTCAAGTCAAGTCAACTTTTATTGTCATTTTGACCATAACTGCTGGTACAGTGCATAGTAAAAATGAGACAACGTTTTTCGGGACCATGGTTTACATGACACAGTACAAAAACTAGACTGAACTACATAATAATAAAAAAAAACACAGAGAAAGCTATACTAGACTACAGACCTACACTGGACTGCATAAAGTGCACAAAAACAGTACCAGCATTACAATAAATAATAAACAGGACAGTAGGGCAAGGTGTCAGTCCAGGCTTCGGGTATTGAGGAGTCTGATAGCTTGGGGGAAGAAACTGTTATATAGTCTGTTCGTGAGAGCCCGAATGCTTCAGAGCCTTTTCCCAGATGGCAGGAGGGAGAAGAGATTGTATGAAGGGTGCATGGGGTCCTTCATAATGCTGTTTCCTTTGCGGATGCAGAGTGTAGTGTAAATGTCCCTGATGGTGGGAAGAGAGATGATCTTCTCAGCTGACCTCACTATCCGCTGCAGGGTCTTGCGATCTGGGATGGTACAATTTCCTATCTATGTCATGGTCCCTACATGGAACACGACATCTGGCTGATCACCCACAGATCTACCCACAGAACTTCTTATCTGTCCCCCTAACTATTGAATCCCCTATCGCTACTGCTCTCCTCTTTTCCCTCCTTCCCTTCTGAGCTGAGAGTCCAATCTCGGTGCCAGAGACATGACCACTACAAACTGTTTCTGGAAAGTCATCCCCAACAACAGTATCCAAAACGGTATACTTATTATTGATTGGAACGGCCACTGGAGTTCTCTGCTCTTCCTGTCTATTCCTCTTCCCTCTCCTGACAGTCATCCAGCTACCTGTCTCCTGACTTTTAGGGGTGATTATCTCCCTGAAACTCCTGTCTATTTCTGCCTCTGCCTCATGGATGATCCGAAGATCGTCCAGCTCCAGCTCCAGTTCCCTAACTCGGTTTGTCAGATGAATGCGTAGCTGAAGAGTTGGTGCAGGGGGCAGGGGTTCAGATTTCTGGATCATTGGGATCTCTTCTGGGGAAGGTCTGACCTGTACAAAAAGGACGGGCTGTACCTGAACTGGAAAGGGACCAATATCCCAGCGGGCAGGTTTGATAGAGCTATTGGGGAGGGTTTAAACTAGTTTGGCAGAGCGGTGGGAATCAGAATGTGAGTGCAGAAATTAGGGTAGAAGGACAAGGGCACGATGCTATGTGTTCTGAGTTGGTGAGGAAGGACAGGCAGGGGACAAAACATAAATGTAGCCAGTTAGAGGGGTTGAAATGTGTCTATTTCAATGCTAGGAATATTAGGAATAAAGGGGATGAACTTAGAGCATGGATCAGTATGTGACTGTTATTGAAACTTGGCTGGAAGAAGGGCAGGATTGGCAGATATAGGTACTGGGGTTTAGGTATTTTAAAAGGAATAGAATGGGAAGTAGAAAAGGGAGGGGGGAGTAGCATTACTGGTCAGGGATAGTATCACGGCTATAGAAAGGGAGGACACTGCAGAGGGAGTGTCCACTGAGTTGGTGTGGGTGAAAGTCAGAAATAGGAAGGGATCAATCACTGTGCTGAGAGCCCCCAAATAGCCCTCGGCACACCGAGGAGCGGATTAGCAGGCAGATTTTAGAATGGTGCAGGAAATAAAGGGTTGTAGTTATGGGTGATTTCAAATTCCCTCATGACTGCAAGGGGGATAGATGGGGCTGAATTTGTCAAGGATTCCTGACACAGTATGTGGACTGGCCGACGAGAGGAGAAGCTATACTGGATCTAGTTCTGGGTAATGAACCTGGTCAGGTGGCAGACGTCTTGGTGGGGGAGCATTTTGGTGAGAGTGACCACAACTCCCTCAGCTTCAGCATAGCTATGGAAAAGGATAAAAACAGACAAAATGGGAAAGTGCTTAACTGGGGAAGGGCTAACTTTGAAGGGATGAGGCAGGAACTAGCGAGAGTAAATTGGAAACAGATGTTCAAAGGTGAAACACAGAAGTAATGTGGGAGAAGTTTAGGGACCACTTGTGCTGGGTTCAAGATAGGCTTGTCCCATTGAGACAAGGAAAAAATGGTAGGAAAAGGGAACCGTGGCTGATGAAACATGTGAGGCAACTCGTCAAGAGGAAGAAGGAAGCATATGTTAGATATAAGAAGCAGGAAGCAGGAGGGGCTCATGAGAAATATAGGGTAGCCAGGAAGGAGCTTAAGAAAAGACTTAGGAGAGCTCGAAGGGGGCATGAGAAGGCCTTGGCATGTAGGATTAAAGAGAACCCCAAGGCGTTCTCTGCGTATGTGAAGAACAGAAGGATGACAAGAATGAAGGTGGGGCCAGGAGGTCCTAAATGAATACTTTGCTTCAGTATTCACAAGTGAAAAGGACCTTGATCAGGGTGAGGTCGAAATAGAACAGGCCCGTGTGCTGGACAATGTGGAGATTAAGGAAGAAGTAGTGTTGGATCTTCTTAAAAACATCAAGATTGATAAGACCCCAGGGCCGGAAGGTTGCTGTGGGAAGTGAGAGAAGAGATCGCTGGAGCAGTAGCTATGATCTTTGTATCCTTTTTGGCTGCAGGGGAGGTACCGAAGGATTGGAGAATGTAGTTCCCTTGTTTAAGAAAGTTAATAGGGAGAATCCTTAGAACTATAGGCTGGTGAGTCTTACGTCGGTGGTCTACAAACTATTGGAAAGGATTCTACAAGCATTTGGAGAAGTACAGTCTACTCAAAGAAGGATAGTCAACATGGCTTTGTGAAGGGAAGGTCGTGCCTCATGAGCCTAATTGAGTTTTTAGAAGAGTTAACAAAAAAAATTGATGAGGGTAGGGCAGTGGATGTGGTCTACATGGATTTTAGCAAGGCATTTGACAAGGTCCCCCGCCAAAGACTCATCCAGAAAGTCATGAGGCATGGGATCAGTGGAACCTTGGCTGTTTGAATAAAAAATTGGCTTACAGGAAGAAAGAAGAGGGTAGTAGTGGAAGGAAAGTATTCTGCCTGGGGGTCGGTGACCAGTGGAGTGCCGCAGGGATCTGTCCTGGGACCCCTGCTCTTTGTGATTTTTATAAATGACCTGGATGAAGAGGCGAAAGGATGGGTGAGAAAGTTTGTGGATGACATGAAGATTGGAGGAGTTGTGGATGGAGCTGTAGGTTGTCGAAGGTTACAAGAGGATATAGGCAGGATACAGTGTTGGGCAGATGAACTCCATACAGATGGAGTTCAATCCGGACAAATGTGAGGTGATGCATTTTGGAAGGACAAACCAGAAGGCTGAGTATGGGGTTAATGGTCAGTTACTTAAGAGTATGGATGAACAGAGGGACCTTGGGGTTCAAATCCATACATCCCTCAAGGTCGCTGCACAGGTTGATAGGGTAGTTAAGAAGGTCTATGGGATGCTAGGCTTCATTAATAGGGGGATTGAGTTCAAGAGTAGAGAGCTCATGTTGCAACTCTACAAATCTCTGGTGAGACCACACTTAAGAGTATTGTGTTCAGTTCTGGTCAGCTCATTATAGGAAGGATGTGGAAGCTATGGAGAGGGTCAGAGGAGATTTACCAGGATGTTGCCTGGATTGGAAAAAAGTCATATGAAGCAAGGTTAGCAGAGCTGGGACTTTTCTCTTTGGAGCGTAGAAGAATGAGAGGGGACGATAGAGGTCTACAAGATTATGAGAGGCATAGATAGGGTGGATAGTCAGAACCTGTTTCCCAGGGCACCAATAGCAAACACCAGAGGGCATATGTACAAAATTAAGGGAAGGAAGTTTAGGGGAGACATCAGGGTAATTTTTTTACACAGAGGGTTATGGGTGCCTGGAATGACTTGCCAGGGATGGTGGTGGAGGCTAAAACATTAAGAGTATTTAAGAGCCTCTTGGACAGGCACATGGATGAAAGAAAAATAGAGGGTTACGAGGTAGTGTGGGTTTAGTACCTTTTTAAGGATTATATGGGTTGGCAAAGTGGAGGGCCAAAGTGCCTGTACTGTGCTGTAGTGTTCTAGTGTCTGGTGTCTAGAAACACTCATCCAGGTGATGTGATTCTCCAGTTAGCCACAGGATCCAAGCTCTCCGACACGAGACGACCAGTGATCCAGAATACAATGAGGAAGACTGTCTGGCTCTGCATTCCTTAGTCCCTTCATTATACCCCCTTTTCCCGAGGAGGAGAATTCATCAGTTTTGGAGTATGTTATAGAGACAGGGAGGTCTATACAGGTTGGAGATGGTGTTATGATACCAGCCCCCTCCTTTGTGAGAATTGCAAGAGCCCTAGTGAAAGGGGGGTCAATGACCCGAGAGAGAGCAAGAGAGAGAGACATGCTGAATGGACACAGGAAATGGAAAGACAGCGATGTGCTGGATACGGCATTCCACTGGGACAAAAGCTGGCGACTGTGGCATTGTTCTCAGGAGACACCTGGGAACTGCAGACGTGCCAACTCGCAGGGACATTGTAAAGCCCTCGGGCAAAGTGGGCTGGTTGAGAGAGAGATTGCATCACCTGCAACCTGATTGACACCTGAGATCCCGTGAGGCAGTATAAAGAAGGGTCTGAAAGAGGACGACCCTCAGACGCACCAAGGAGACACCAAGAAGCACGATAACATTTTGAAATAAGCCACGTGCGTTAAATTCCGAATGCGGGGTTTGTGGCTGGAACCAACGGAAGATCGCTTTTAACTAACAACGGGGAAGATCGCTCCCCTGATTCCATGGATGTTTTGGGCAAGTTTTTCCGTTTATCTCTCTCTCTCTCTCTCCAACACGTGAAACCAAAAGGGAAAAGCCTGCAGACTTCAGAGTGACTCTTTATATTTCCAATTGGACTCAGTATTATACCCTAGACAACGAAAGAGCTTATTTCTGAGTGATTATTAATGTACCTGCGTTTTCAATTGAGTATTGACGCATGTTATCTGAATGTTTGTATTAACCTTAATTTTTGTGCCCCTTTATTAATAAAACTTTTGAAAATAGTAGCATCCGACTCAGCTGATCCATCTATCTTTGCTGGTAAGTTACCTGGTTACGGGGTTTTCGTAACAATGGTTAGAGAGACAGTAAGGTCTGTAGGGGTTGGAGGGGTTTACAGATATGGGAGATTTATAGGCATTACAGGGGGTTACACAGACAAGGAAGTTTATAGGGGTTGGAGTAGGTTATTGAGACGTGGAGGTCTATAGAGGTTGCAGACAGTTACAGAGACAGGGAGTTCTATTGAGGTTAGCAGGGTTTCCTGAGGCAGAGAGGTCTATATGGGTTGGAGGGGATTACTGAGTCAGGGAGGTCTGAAATTTTTTAAGGGAAATCCTATAGGGGTTGGAGGGAGTTCCAGAGACAGGGAATTCTATAGGGTTGGAGCGACTTCCAGAGACAGGGGATTCTATAGGGTTGGAGGGAGTTCCAGAGACAGGGAATTCTATAGGAGTTAGAGGTGGTTCCAGAGACAGGGAATCCTATAGGGGTTGGAGGTGGTTACAAAGATGGGGAAGTCTATAGGAATAGAAGGGGTTTACAAAGACAAGAAGTTCTCTAGAGTAGTTCCACAGGCAAGGAGATTTATAGGAATTGGAGGGAGTTACAGAGACAAGGTACCCTAAAGGTTTTGGAGGGGATTGTAGAAAGAGGGGGCACGTTTTGATTCACAACAGGCAGGCAGTGGAGTAAGTCGCCATTTCTCAGGAGAAAATTCAGATAGTTTTTGTTTAACTACTTGGGACTAAAGAGGCATGACTGCACAGGCGTGTGACCTCAGAGTGCAGAAGGCTTGAAAAGAACACCGCCATATCCAGCGGGCAGCGGAGTGAGAGGGTGCAGAGTGATCGGGCTTTGGCGGAAATGGGAAGAGGCTTCCTGCAACCATTTAGTCTTATAGTAAAGGGGTAAGTTACAGGGTTATTTATGTAGTAATAACAGTAGCATTAGAGGTATGCATCTAGGATTAGTGTTGTGCTTGGAGTGCCAGATGTGGGGACCCTGGGAGACTCCCAGCCTCCCCAAGGATTACATCTGCACCAGGTGCATTGAGATGAGGCTCCTTAAGGACAGTGTTCAGGATCTGAAGCTGCAACTTGATGACCTTCAGCTAATTAGGGAAAGTGAGGAGGTGATTGATAATACCTGTAGAGAGATAGTGGACAGCACCTCTGTGACAGTCCCCCTCAGGAATCTATATATCGTTTTAGATACTGTTGGAGAGGTTGACCTGACAGAGGAAGACCACAGTGAACGGGACTCTGGCACTCTGCCCAGTGCCGTGATCAGGAGAGCCAGGAGAAATGCCGTCATTATAGGGGATTCTATAGTGAGGGGAACAGACAGGAGATCCTGCGAGCCGGACAAGGATATCCGGATGGTGTGTTGCCTCCCTGGTGCGAGGGTATGAGATATCTCGGATTGGGTCCAGAGTATTCTCAGGAGAGAGGGCGAGCAACCAGAGCAACCAGAGCAACTGGACAGACCTCCAGAGTAATAACTTTCAGATTACTGCCTGAGCCACGCGCTAATGAAGATAAGAAGAGCAGAATGAAGCAGATGAATGTGTGGCTGAGTAACTGGTGCGGGGGGCAGGGCTTCAAATTCTTGCATCACTGCGATCTATTTTGGGAGAGGCATGACTTATACAGAAATGATGGGTTACACCTGAACTCAAAGGGTACTAATATCCTGGTGGGATTGTTTAATATAGCTTTTAGGGAGGGTTTAAACTAAGTTGGCAGGGGGAAGGAAACCAGGGTTTTAGGGACGAGGAAGAGGAAAATAGAAATAAGTCAAAGATACTGTGCAGCAAAGATGGCAAGAGGGACAGGCAGGTGAGTAGACAGGGTAATCTGCTGTGGGATAGAAATATAACAAATTCAGTAACAGATACTGATCTAAATGTACTATACTTAAATGTACACAGCATTAGAAGTAAAGTGGATAACCTAGTTGTACAGCTACAGGTTAAAAGATATGACATAGTGGCCATCACTGAGTCATGGCTAAACGATGGATGTGATTGGGAGCTGAATGTCCAAGGATACACAGTGTATAGGAAAGATAGGAAGGTAGGTAAAGGGAGTGGTGTGGCCCTGATGGTAAGCAATGATATCAAATCACTAGAAAGAAGGGGCATAGGATCAGAAGAGGTAGTATCCTTATGGGTCAAGTTAAGAAATGGCAAGGGTAAAAAGACACTAATAGCAGTTATATACAGGCTTCCAAACAGCAGCTGGGATGTGGACTACAAGTTACAGCTGGAAATAGAAAAAGCGTGTCAAAAGGAAAATGTCAAGATAATTATGGGGGATTTTAATATGAAAGTGGATCGGGAAAATCAGGTAGGTACTGGATCTCAGGAGAGGGAGTTTGTAGCATGCCTACGGGATGGCTTTTTGGAGCAGCTTGTCCATAATTGTAGAGAGTGGTGAATCTGTGGAATTCTCTGCCACAGGAAACAGTTGAGGCTGGTTCATTGGCTATATTTAAAAGGAAGTTAGATATGGCCCTTGTGGCTAAAGGGATCAGGGGGTATGGAGAGAAAGCAGGTACAGGGTTCTGAGTTGGATGATCAGCCATGATCATACTGAATGGTGGTGCAGGCTCGAAGGACTGAATGGCCTACTCCTGCACCTAGTTTCTATGTTTCTATTGTTATGACCCCAGCCCCCTCCTTTGTGAGAATCGCAAGAGCCCTAGTGAAGGGGGGGGGTCAATGACCCAAGAGAAGAAAGAGATACGTGCGGTGTCCCTCGTTTCACGGCGAGGCAAAAGCTGGCGACTGTGGTCATTGTCTCGTGGAGACACCTTTGTGAATTGGGAACTGTACTACGTGTATACCCACAGGGCAACGTGGGTGGAGAGACGGAGAGAGATTGCATCATCCCAACCTGATTGACATCTGAGACCCCGTGAGTTCAGATAAAAGATTGGTTGTAAAGACGGCCCCCCAGACGCACCAGAAGACACGCTAGAAATCCTGCAACAGCGTTTAATAGCGACAGCCGGTGGTGGGGTTCGTGTGCGTCTTTTCCTTGCCTGGGATTGGCGACCTCACCACGGAAGAACGGCTTAGCTACAGGAGAGGCCACAAGTGAGCGTCCATTCCCCAACGAGACTCCGATGAATCGAACTCCTAAAGGTTGGAAAAAAAACGCGCCGGATAACTGTTTCATTCAATCTCTATCTCTCTCTCTCTAACAAAAGTGCACCACCGCGACACCCCAAAAGACGGCCGCTGGTGGAACTGCAGTGAATGCAAGAGACTTTTAGATATACAGCGGACAATATATACCTTACCCCTAGACAACGATAGAGCTTATTTCTTATTGATTATTACTATACCTGCGCTTTAGATTGAGTATTGACGACGTATGTTATCTGAATGTTTGTATTAACCTTACTTTTGTGTCCCTTTATAAATAAAAACATCCAAAAATGGTACCATCAGACTTCAGCGGACCTCTCTATCTTTGCTGGTAAGTGATCCAGTTACGGGATACGTAACACTATGTTTCTATAAGCCCACCAAGGGATTGGCTGTTTTGGATTGGGTGCTGTGTAATGAACCTGAGGCGATTAGGGAGCTAGAGGTAATGGAACCCCTTAGAACTAATGATCATAATATGATTGAGTTCAGTTTCAAATTTGAAAAGGAGAAGCTGGTATCAGGTGTATCAATATTTCAGTGGAAGAAAGGAAATTACGGTGGTATGAGAGAGGAACTGGCCCAAATTGATTGGAATAGTAAACTAGATGGAGGGACGGCAGAGCAGAATTGGATGAAATTCCTACAAGAAATAAGGAAAGTACAGGAAAAAATATATTCCCAGAAAAAAGAAAATCATGAATGGAAAAATGGCACACACGTGGCTAACGAGAGAGGTTAAGGCTAAAATAAAAGCAAAAGAGATGGTGTACAAGGAAACAAAAATTAGTGGGAAATCTGAGGACTGGACGACTTTTAAAAACTTACAGAAGGAAGCTAAGAAAGTCATTAGGAAAGAAAAGATGAATTATGAAAGGAAATTGGCAATTAACATAAAAAAGGATACTAAGAGATTTTAAATATATGAAGAGTAAAAGAGTGACACAGGTAAATATAGGACAAATTGAAAATGATGCTGGAGAAATTATAATTGGTAACAAAGAGATGGCAGAGGAACTAAATTAGTATTTTGCATCAGTCTTCACAGTGGAAGACTTTAGCATCATACCTGATATTCCAAGATGGCGACGCGACGCAGCTTGCAGCAGCCACTCCAGAGCTGATTATCTGTTATTTATGAAGCGGGGTGCCATGCACAATCGTAATCAGATGAAAAACGGACGTGGAAGCACGGAGGAACATCTGAAAATCTCCAGGAAGACCTTCTTCGTTGCTGCTGCTGCTGCTGAGGTCCGGGTCTCTGCTGAGAAGAACAGGCCCCCGGTCCTCGGGGTCGCGTTGCTGATGGCCCGTTGGCGGAGCAGTCTTAATACACTCGACTGAGGATGGTGCTCAGAGAAGCTGTGCTGGAGGGGATGGTCGGAGGCTCAGAGGTTCGACGGACTGTCGACGGTCCGCTGCGATCAGGTCACTTTCATTGTGTGCTGTGTTTGTAAGGCTGAGTCGGGCGGAGCCATGGAAGTCCATAGTGAGGGTATCCCCTTCTGCCGCCACTGTGGGATGATGAGTCAATCGGGACCCTGAGAACTTGTGGAAACTGTGTGGTGGTTTCTTTCGAACTTATAGTCTTTTAACATCTTTGGACTATTTTTACTGTGCCCATGGTCTGTTTTTTATCAATTATGCTATTGTTTGCACTGTCGTAACTATGTGGTTTTGAGCAGGTCTTGTAGTTTTTGGTTTTGTTTGTCTGGTGGGATTGGAGCTCCTTTCTGGGGAATGTGTTAAGATGGTAGCATGATATTAATATGCAGCAGCCTCTCCGTACTCTGGATTGGGGATTGCCAAATGTTATGTGGATTTTCTGGTGTAGTCTGTTCTGTCATGCATTTTTGTGATAACATTCTGGAGGAACGTTGTCTCATTTTTTAACTGCATTGCATCTGTGGTTTCTAAATGACAATAAACTGAATCTGAATCTGAATAGAATTAGGTACAGTCAAGATTACTAGAGAGAAAATGCATGGGAAACTAAATGCACTAAGGATAGATAAGTCTCCCAGACTGGATGAGGTGCACTCACAAGTTCTGAAGGAGGTGGCTTTGGAGATTGTGGAGGCATTGGAAGTGATCTTCCAGGAATCAATAAACTCTGGCATGGTTCCGGAGGACTGGAAGGTCGCAATTGTAGTTCCACTGTTTAAGAAAGGAGGGAGGCAGCAAGAAGAGAATTACAGACCTATTAGTCTGACATCGGTAGTTGGAAAGTTATTGGAGTCAATTCTCAAGGATAAGGTTATGAAATACCTCGAGGTGCATGACAAGATAGGCCCAAGCCAGCATAGTTTCATTTTCATTTTTAGAATATTTTTATTGGTACATAATCTTCTACAGCTATAGAATGATACAAAACTTCAACAAATTAATATGTATACAATTAATAGAGCTGAAGAAAAAAAAAGCTGATTGTAATATATAAAAATGGGAATTAAAAAAAATATATATATATAGGAAAAAGAAGGGAAAAAAACCCCGCCTAAGAAAAAAAACCCTATAACTACAAAAAAAAGAGGAAAAAGAACCATTAGGAATCTACCCTCCAGAGCAATACGTTTAACCATCATCTAAATATACAAAGAAAAAGAGTCATCAACTGCCAATTCATATTTTAAAAAAAATAAAATTGGAAGGAAACCATATGGAATAATTCAAATTAAATGGTAATATTTGGCGAAAGAACCCCATCTTCTCTCAAAATCGAATCAGGGTTCAAAAGTTCTACTTCTAATTTTTTTCCAAACTGAGACATAACATTACTTGAGAAAACCATTCAATTAATGTAAGGGAAGAGATATCTTTCCATTTTAATAGAAAAGCCCTTCTTGCCAATAAAGTAACAAATGAAATTACATGTTGATCTGAAGATGAAATATCCTGAATATGATGCAGAAGTATTCCAAATAGAACAGTCAGTCTATTAGGTTGTAAATTAATTTTCAGAGCTTTAGAAATTGTAGAGAATAAAGATTTCCAAAACAATTTTAATGAAGAACATGACCAGAACATAACATGACAAAGTTGCTATTTCAGTTTTACATCTATCACAGTAGTTGCCTATACTAGGAAATAATTTTCAAAAATCTACCATTAATATTGGCTATAATATCCTCCTCGTTAAAAGGAATATTGGAATCAATAAAAATAGAGACTCCTCTAGTTTTACTTCGGAAATTTGCATGAAACTGAAGATCCTCCCAGAATTTAAAAAATCGATTTTTATCACATAACCTGATATACGTCTCTTGAGCAAAGATTATATCAGGCTGGAGTCGATTTATAACTTGAAATGTTTTCTCGCTTAATAGGATGATTCCAACCAGGAACATTCCAAGTTAAAACATTTAACTGTTTAGATATTATCATGAAACTTTGTACCTAAAAAAGAGTAATTAGATGTATGTCAGGATAAGGTGGTCGAAAATGGCAGAGGTGAACAACAATAAAAATAATTAGCGTATGTTCCAGGATTCCATAATGGGAATAAGAAGAAAAAACCCACCCAAACTACAAAACCCAGAAACAAGTCGATATCAATCCCCAAGGAAAGCATAGATGCAGATACAGCTCCGCCCACCTAAGTAATAAAAAACATTTTAAAAAGGTCATCTCTGTCTCCCTCTACTGAACATAAATCTCATTACAATCGAAGTATATCTCAATATAATTAACTTGGAAGGATAGTGGTCTTTTTTTGTAAAACAAAACGACCTTCAATTTGAGAGTAACCTTCATAATATTCTTGAAATATTTGCACAAAAGAAAAACAATCGCCATCTTTAAATTGTCCAATCTATCTTTAAAACACAAGGAAATCCAAATACTTACTTAAAAGATCTTCACTAAAGCATACGGAATTTTAAAAAAAAGCAATTAATTCATTTAAATGCTGCAGAAAAATAATTCTAGATGGTTCAAACTTAACTACAGCCTATCAACAGTTCTCCCACTAAATCTTCTGAGGTTAAAACCATCCAAACCAGTCTTTTTCAGAAATAAAAAATGCATTTTAAGGTAAAGACTTTCTGTAACCATAAAATCTTCCAATCTTATCAGTCTTTACACTGCGAGACACTCCACTCAAGCCATTATAAATCATTCAAACTTCAGGCTTCAGACTCGTCGTCATTGAAATATTTGCACAAAAGAAAAACAATCGCCAATTTTAAATTATCCAGTCTTTCTTTAAAACGCAAAAAAATCCAAGTAATTACTTAAAAATACTTTACAAAAGCATACAGAACAAAAGAAAAACAGTTGGTTCATTTAAATGCTGCAGAAAAAAGAATTCTAGATGGTTCAGAATTATCTATAGTCTTTCAACAGTTCTCCCGTTATGTCTTCTGAGGTTAAAACCATCCAAACCAGTCTTTTTCAGAAATAAAAATACATTTTAAGGTAAAGACTTTCTATAACCATCAAATCTTCCAATTTCATCACTTTACACCACGAGACATTCAAAGTGTTGTAGATCATTCAAACTTCAGGCTTCAGACTCATCATCAGACTCGTCAGACAAAGAGTTAATAAAATGCAATGCTTCGGCTGGATTATCAAAAATATGAGCTCCAGAATTTTTAACAAAAAGCCTTAATTTGGCTGGCTACTGTAACGATGGAAAAAAGCTTTTTTTTTGATACGCTAGTTTCATAGAAGAAGCAAATGCAGCACGTTTCGTAACAATTTCGTGTGGAAAATCTTCAAAAAAGTGAACTTCTGAACCTTGAAATTGAAATAATCTTTGTTTTCTTGCAAGCTTAATAATGCGGTCCTTGTCTCTAAAATGGAGAAAGTGCACAACAATATGTCTGTTTTTACCTGCATCGAAAGATTTTAGAGCAGCGGTTCTGTGAGCCGATTCAATCTCCGGGAGTTGCGAACAAACCTCCGGAAATAAAGACTGAAACCTTTTAGCAAAATAATCCAGTGTGTCAGCAGATACTGATTTCTCGTTTCATCCAACAATTCGAATATTATTCCGATGCGATCGAGTTTCCAAATCCACGATTCGTTGTTGAGCCTTTTCCAAACGAGAAGAAAGGTCATCTGCATTTCGACTAACTTCTTTAAGATCGAGGCTCAAAGAGTGAATTTTTTCTTCAAATTTCTCTTTTAGTTGAGATATTTCAGTGCCGATACTGCTAATTCGAGACTCTAATCTCTTAACCCAAGAGGGTTCTTTCGAGAACTCGTCAGCTTTTTTAGACTTTCCGTTAGTCGGGTCCGGATTCCGCCTGGTGCTCTTCAAAGTAGCAGTAATTATAACTATTGCTGTACAGATTCCACTGAAGAAAGTTGAAATTTCAAAGCTTCAATCGGAAAAGGGAGAGATTAAAGGCGGACAAGAAGCAACTGAGTCTTACATGTCCATAAACGGGAGATGGAGTCCAGCATGGTTTCATGAAGGGAAGATCCTACCTCACTAACCTATTGGAATTTTTTGAGGTAATCTCAAATAAAATTGTCAAGGGAGAGTCTGTGGATGTTGTGTGTTTGGATTTTCAAAAAGACCTTCGATAAGGTGCCGCATAAGAGGCTGCTTAATAAACTGCGACCCCATGGAATTACAGGCAAGATATTGGAATGGGTGAAGCATTGGCTGATCGGCGGAAAACAAAGGGTGGGAATAAAGGGATCCTATTCTGGCTGGTTGCCGGTTACTAGTGGTGTTTCGCAGGGTTCAGTGTTGGGGCTGCTTCTTTTTACACTGTATATCGATGATTTAGATTATGGA
Source organism: Hemitrygon akajei (assembly GCF_048418815.1). Taxonomy (NCBI): domain Eukaryota; kingdom Metazoa; phylum Chordata; class Chondrichthyes; order Myliobatiformes; family Dasyatidae; genus Hemitrygon; species Hemitrygon akajei. The sequence goes on from NC_133131.1 coordinate 64,342,126, forward strand.
TTAAATGGTTTTGTGGCTAAGTTTGTGGATGACACCAAGATAGGTGGAGGAGCAGGAAGTGTTGAAGAAACAGAAAAGTTGCAGAGAGACTTGGTCAGTTTATGAGAGTGGGCAAAGAAATGGCAGATGAGATACAATGTTGAGAAATGTACAGAGAAAATTCAAAAATCGGAAGTGCAAAGGGAATTGGGGATGCTCGTGCAGGATACCCTAAGGGTTAACCACCAGGTTGGATCGGCAGTAAGGAAAGCGAATGCTATGTTGACATTCATTTCAAGAGGAATAGTGTATAAGAGTAAGGAGGTGTTGATGAGGCTCTATGGGGCACTGGTGAGACCTCATTTGGAATACTGTGTGTAGTTTTGGGCCCCCTATCTTAGAAGGGATATACTGATGTTGGAGAGAGTTCAGAGAAGATTTACGAGGATGATTGCTGGAATGCAGGGACTTACATATGAGGAGTGTTTGTCGGCTCTTGGACTGTATTCATTAGAGTATAGAAGAATAAGAGGGGATCTCATAGAAACATTTCAAATGTTGGAAGTGTTGGACAGAGTAAATGTGGAAAGGCTGTTTCCCTTGGTGGGTTAATCCAGGACAAGAGGCCACAGTCTTAGAATTAGAGGGTACCCATTTAAAACAGAGATGAGAATTTATTTTTTTTAGCCAGAGGGTCGTGGATTTATGGCTACAGCCAGGACAAGAGGATATAGCTGTGGAGGCCTGATCATTGAGGGTGTTTAAGGAGGAGATTGATAGGTATCTAATTAGTCAGGGTATCAAGGGATATGGGGTAATAGCCTGAAATTGGAACTAGATGGGAGAATAGTTTAGCTCATGGTGGAGTGGTGGAGCCGAATGGCCTACTTCTGCTCCTTTTTCTTGTGATCTGTGATCTTATAGGGTGTGGAAACTGACAGGGAGATCTACTGGGGTTGGAGGGGTTGCAGAGACAGGAAGATCTATAAGTGTTGGAGGGAGTTATTGTGACACAGAGGTCTATTGGGGTTGAAGGGGGTTACAGGCATATGGAGGACTTAAGGGGTTGGAGGGAATTACAGAATCGGGGAGGTCTATTGGAGTTAAAGACTGTTATGGACAGAGGAATGTCGATAGGGTCGGTGTTGTAGATGGTTACTGAGACAGGGAGCTCTATAGGCATTGGAGGTTGTAGACTGTTATTGAGATAGGGTTGTCTATAGAGATAGGAGGTGCTTACAAGGACTGTAAAGTCTATAGGGGTTGGAGAGGTTCTATGGACGAGGAGGTTTATAGGGTTTGGAGGGTGTTACCGATAGGGAGCTCTAAAGAGGTTGGAAGCTGTTACAGAGGCAAGGAGGTTTAAAGGGGTTGATGGGATTTATAGAGAAAGGGAAATCCAAAGAGTCCGGAGACTCATAGACTCTCAGTCTATAGCGATTGAAGGGATGTTACAGAGAGGGGAGGTCTATAGAATTGGAGTGGTTTACAGAGAAAGGGTGGTCTGTACGGTGGGATTACAGAGAGGAAGGTGTAAAGGAGTTCAAATGGAGTTCTAGAAACAGGGGATGGAGGGGTTTGCTGAGACTATGGTCTATATGGTCTGGTCGGGTTCTAGAGACAGGGAGGATTATAGGATCTGGAAACTATCTCAGAGACAGGAAGGCCTATGGAGCTTGGAGGGGGATGCAGAGACAGGAAGGTCTTTTGGGGTTGAAGGCTGTTACAGAAACAGGGAGGTAGAAAAGGTTGGAGGCTGTTCAGAGACTGTGAGGTCTATTGGGTCTGGAGGAGTTTCCAGAGATAGGAAGGTCCATGGTGGTTGAAGGCACTTACAGAGACAGGGATTTCTATATGGTTTGGAATTGGTTACAGAGACAGGGAGGTCTATATGATCTGGAGGTTGTTTCAGATACAGGGAGGTCTTTTGGTGTTGGAGGGGTACGTAGAGATATGGAGGTCAATAGTGGTCTGATGGGATTAGAGAGACAGGGAATTTCTATAGAAGTTGGAGGGGGTGACAGAAACAGGGAGGTCTAAAAGGGTTGGAGGAGGCTACATAGACTGCGATTCCTATAAATGTTGGGATCCCAGCCACTAGCCTCCTCCAACCCCTTTAGAGACAGGGAGGTCTGAATGTGCTGGATGGGTTATAGATAAAGGGAAGTCAGGAGGATCTGGAGATTTTCAGAGACATAAAGGCCTATAGGGGTTGGAGTGGGGTTAAAGAGGAGGTCTAAAGGAGATTACAGAGAGGGAGGTCTAAATGGTTTGTTTGGGGTTATAGGGAAAAGGAGGTCTCAGGTCTGAGGGCTGTCACTGAGCTAGGATTATCTATAGGAGTTGGAGGGGTGTCACAGACAGGGAGTTCTATAGAGGAGGGTGTTACAGAGACAGGAATGCCTTTCTGGTCTGGAGGGGGTTACAGAGACAAGGAGGTGTATATGGTCTGGAGGCGATTACACAGATTGTGAGGTCTGTGATGTCTTCAGAGGATTACAGAGGCAGGAAGGTCTTTCGTGGTTGGAGGGCATCACAGAGAAAGGGAGGTCTACAGAGGCTGGGGAGAGTTACCTGGAGAGGGAGATCTAAAGGAGCTGCATGAGATTATAAAGATAGGGAGGCTGTTACAGAGACGAAGACTATAGGGTCTGGAGGCTGTTACTGAGACAGGGAGGTCTGTATGGTCTGGTGGGGTTCCAGGGACAGGGAGGGTTATAGTTTGTGGAGACTATCACAGAGACAGGGAGATCTATGGAGCTGGTAAGACGTTACAGAGACAGGCAGCTCAATAAGAGTTGGAGGGCTGTTAGAGACAGGGAGGATTCATTAGGTACACTTAATGTCAGGGAAATGCATACAATGTAAATCCTGAAGTTCTTTTTCTTCGTAAACATCCAGGAAAAGAGAGGAGTGCCCCAAAGAATGAAAGACAGTTAAAATGTTAGAACACCAAAGCTCCTCCCAACTCACCCCACGAGAGCAAAAATGCTTCAACACTTTCCACCGAGCACTCAAGCGTGCAGCAAAGCATCAATAAAGACACAGTCTTGCAGTACCCCAAAGACTACTCACTCACCCGGTGATTTGACAATCCACAGACTCCCTCTCTTCTGAAGAAGGGATAAAAGAGGCGGCACCGTTTCACAGCGAGAAGGGAGATGTTACAAAACAACTCACTGATTTATGGTGTTAAAAGTCTGTGGTTTCACTTTTTCTGAGCTCTGTACCTCTGGACACACAGCCAGCAGCAAGCCCGCTGCTTCCGATCTTCCGTGTTCTCCCGCGACACGTCAGTCAGCGGCACCGGCCTTGAATCAGCCCATCTCCAGAGCCACGAAAATCCAGCACCCTGAAGCCAAACCAGTCTTCCAGAGCGCGTCCTTGGGATATCAAAAAGCGGCTAGTCGTGAGGCCGAGAGCGGGTCCCATTCCCACAAAGATCCAAAGTCAGAGTTTATCTTCAGGTCAGGGTCTTCAAAGGAACCTTGAAAGGGGAAAAAAGAGATATCAAACTGAGAAATAAAGCTGTTTCCAATAATGCAAAGGAGTCACCATTCACTATGGGTCTGTGGGATCTGGAAGGGTTCCAGAGAGAGGGAGGTCCATGGAGGTTGGAGGGGGTTACTCAGACAGGCAGGTCTATGTAATCTGGAAGTTGTTACACAGACAGGCAGGACCATTGGGGTTGGAAATTGTTATCTATAGGGATATGGAGGGTGTTACAGAGACAGGGAGGTCTATAGGGGTTGGAGATTGTTATCTATAGGGATATGGAGGGTGTTACAGAGACAGGGAGGTCTATAGGGGTTGGAGATTGTTATCTATAGGGATATGGAGGGTGTTACAGAGACAGGGAGGTCTATAGGGGTTGGAGATTGTTATCTATAGGGATATGGAGGGTGTTACAGAGACGGAGGGTTTGGAGGGGTTACAGAAACTGAAGGTCTATTGGGATTCTAGACTGTTACGGAGATGGGGGTCGATAAGGTCTGGAGGGGGTTACAGAGACATGGAGTTCAATTGGCGTTGTGGTTTGTTACAGAGGCGGACAGGTTGAAGAGACAGGCAGATCTATAGTGGTTGGAGGAGAATTAGAGACAGGGAGTTCTATAGGTTGTGGAATGGATTACAGTGACAGGGAAGTCTATAGGGGTTGGAGGGGATTACAGAGACAGGGAGGTCTATAGTTTTTGGAGGGGGCTACAGAGACAGGGCATTCTGTAGGGATTGGAAGGAGTTACATAGAGAAGTCTAAAGGGGTTTGGAGGGAGTTACAGAGCCAGTGGGGTCAATAGGATTTGGAGCGGGTTACAGACACAGCAAGGTATGTAGGGTCTGCAGTCAGTTACACAGACAGGGAGGTTTAAAGGACTCAGAGAGGGTGACAGAGAAAGTGAGGTCTCTCGAGGTTGGAGTAGGGCTACAGAGGAAGGTCTCCAGGGTCTGAATGTGTTCATATAGGCAGTGAGTTCTATAGAGGGCGGAGGGGGTTACAGAGACAGGATTCAGTAGAGGGATTGGAGGAAGTTACAAAGTTGGGGAGGTCCATGGGGCCTGCAAGGGTTTACAGAGACAGGAAAGTCAACAGTTACTGGAGTGGGTTACAGAGACAGATGTGTCTTTATGTTCTGGAGGGGGCTACACAGAGGGAGGTCCATAGGGGTTGGAGGGGCTTACACAGAAAATGAGGACGGAGGAGGTGACAGAGAAAGGGTAATCTATAGGGGATGGAGTGGGTTACTGAGATTGAGAGGTCTGTATGGTCTGCTGGAGTTACAGAGACAGGAGGGTCAATGGTGGTTTGAGGGGTTTACAGAGACATGAAGGTCTATCTGGTCTGGAGGGGTTTACAGGGATAGGGAGGATTATAGAATCTGGAGACTATCTCAGAGACAGGAAGGTCTATGGAGCTCAGAATGGGTTTCCAGAGGCAGGAAGGTCTATAGCGGTTGGAGGGCTGTTACAGAGACGGAGTTCTGTTGTGGACACCTGGTCTGTTTTAAAGACAGTGAGATCTATGGGGTCTGGAGGAGATTCTAGAGACCTTATAGGACGGTCTATAAGGGTTGGAGGGTTTTCAGAGACAAGGGGTTGGAGTGGGTTTACAGAGAGGGAGGTGGAAAGAGGTTCGAGTGGGGTTATAGAGACAGGGAGGTCTCTAGGGTCTGGTGACTGTCACAGAGACAGGGAGTTCTACAGAAGTAGGTGGGGGTTACAGAGACAGGAGGGTCAATAGGTGTTGGAGACTGATTCAGATACAGTGACGTATATGGGGTTGGGAGTGATTTCCAGAGACAGGATGATCTATAGCATTTGGTGGGTGTTATAGATGTAGGGTGGTTTATTTGACCTGGAGGGGGATTATAGGGTTTGGAGACTATCTCAGAAACGGGGAGCTCTATGGAAATTGGAGAGGGTTACAGGGAAAGGAAGCTCCAGAGTGGTTGGAGGGGGTTACGTTGACAGGTGGGTCTGAACGGATCAGAGGCTGTTTCAGAGACAGTGAGGTCTATGGGATCTGGAAGGTTACAGACACAGGGAGGTTTACTGTATAATGGTTTTTGGGTTTCCAGAGAGAGGAAGGACAAAGGTGGGGTTCAGGAGGATTATAGAATCTGGTGACTATCTCAGAGCCAGCAAAGTTGATGCAGCTTGGAGGGGGCTACAGAGACAGGAAGGTCTATTGGGGTTGAAGGGGATTGCAGAGACAGTGAAGTCTATTGGGGTTGTAGGCTTACAGAGAGAGGGGGTCAATTGGGCCTGGAGGGGGTTACAGAGACAGTGAGATCTATAGGGGTTAGGTTTAGACAGGGAGGATTATAGGGTCTGGAGGCCATCACAGGGGCAGTGAGGTCTATGAGGCTTGGAGGACGTTGCAGTAACAAGGAATTTTAGAGGGGTTGGGGGCTGTTGCAGAGGAAAGGAGAACCAAAGGTATTGGAGGGGATTACAGAGACTGGGAGGATTATATAGGTTCGAGGAGATTAGAGAGAGAAGAATATAGGGTCTGGAGGTGATTAAAGAGACAGGGAGGTCTATGGGGTTTGAAGAGGATTGTAGAGACAGGCAGGTCAATAGGGTCTGAGGACTGTTACAGAAGCAGTCAGGTCTATGGTGGGTCATTCTCCACCTCTATTCAGGACATTGCCAGCAGCAGGTGCATAAAAATGGCCCGGATGATCATCAGGGACTCCAGCCACCCCAAGCTCAAAATGTTTTGGCTGCCTCCATATGGAGGTACCACAGCATTAAGGCCAGGAACAGCAGGCTCCGGGATAGCTTCTTTCACCAGGCAATCAGATTTATCAATACACATTGATCTGATTGTATATCTGACTGGACATTGTATCTGATCGTAAACACGTATACAAAACAATAACGTGTACAATCCTAGTGTTTGGGCAATATCTTCCCACACTTCCCTTCCTTATTGCTTTATGTTGCAACAGAGATGCAACATTAAGATTTTGAATCCCTCATGTTGAGAGATAGATGTAAGAAATGAAATAAACTCTATTCTGTTTTGACTCTTTTTCGTGCCGGGGATGGGGGAGTTGATATCTTTTCTTTTATCCATACTCATGATCTTTCAATATTCCTTGGCTATCTGGAGAAGGCAAATGTCAGAGTTGTGTTCTACATGCATACTTTGACTATACAATAGACCTTTGAACTTCCTGCATTGCTCTCAAATTTTTTATCATCCTTGTGCCTGTGTTACAGTTTCTTAATTGTCCCCACTGTATCTGCCAACAGTTTTGACCCTGCTGGTGAATGCCTTTGGGTTTTTGAGTCATCTGGTGGATGGGAGAGAATGTCTGAGATGGGTGGGGTCTCTGACAATGGTGGCTGCTTTACTGAGGCAGAGGGAAGTACAGACAAACTGCATGGAGGGCATGCTCAGGCTGTCGGATATGGGAATCCTGGGAATCTTCCAGTCTCCCAGATGGCCACATCTGCACCAGGTGCAGCTCCTGAGAGACCATGTTAGGGATCTGGATCTGCAGCTTGATGACCTACAGCTGATTAGGGAGAGTGAACAGGAGATAGAGAGGAGCTACGGGGAGTTAGTCTGCAGGTGTTAGATAAATGGGTGATGGTCAGGGAAGTGAGGGAAAGAGCTCAGATAGTAGAGGGCACCCCTGTGGCCATCCCCCTCAGTAATCGTTACCTTGTTTTGGAAGCGGTTGAGGGAGATAACCTGACAGAGGACGACCACAGCGATCGGGTCTCTGGTACTGAGTCTGGTTCCGTGGTGCAGAAGGGAAAGAGGAAGATGATAAATGCGGTAGTCGTAGGGGATTCCATAGTGACAGGAACAGAGAGGAGGTTCTGTCAGCCTGATAGAGTTAGCCGCATGGTATGTTGCCTTCCAGATGCCAGGGTATGGGATGTCTCGTATCAGGTGCAGAGTATTCTGAAGGGAGAGGGTGACCAGCCAGAAGTCTTGGTACACGTTGGTGAAAAAAAAGGGAGGAGGCCCTGAAGAAAGAATTCATGGAGTTCGGTAGGAAGCTGAAAAGCAGGACTTCCTGGGTAGTCCTCTCAGGATTGCTGCCCATGCCACGGGCTAGTGAGTGCAAGAATAGCATGATCAGGCATATCATTTTGGGACTAAAAGACTGATGTAGGGGGCAGAACTTCAGATTCCTGGATCATTGGGGCCTCTTCTGGGGGAGGTACGACCTGTACAAAAAGTACAGGTAACACCAGAAACCAAAAGGGTCCAATATCCTAGCAGGCACATTTAATTCAGCTGTTCAGGAGGGTTTAAACTAAATTGGCTGGGGGATTTGAACCGGAGTGCTAGGGCTGAGGAAGAGGAAAACAGAAATAAATCAAAGATAGTGTGCAACAGAGATTATAGAAAGAACATGTAGGAGATAAGGCTTAATCAAAGGCAGTGGCATGAGTTACAGGGCAATAGAGTCATGGTGCAGCTAAAACAGAAAGCAACAAATACTGGACTGAGAGTGTTGTATTTGAATGCACACAGCATAAAGAATAAAATGGACAATTTTGAAATTCAGCTACAGATTGGCAAATACAACGTTGTGACCATCTCTGAATCTTGGCTAAAAGATGGCTACCATTGGGAGCTGGAGGTTCAAGGATATACAGTATATCAGAAAGATTGGTTAGTAGACAGAAGGGGTGGTGTAGCTTTGTGTATAAGAAATAATATTAAATCATTGGAAAGTAATGACATAGGATCGGAAGGTGTAGAGTCTCTATGAGTTGAGTTAAGAAATGGCAAGGGTAAAAGGACCTTAATAGGAGCTGTATATATGCCTCCAAACAGCAGCCGGGATAGAAGGAGATAGAGAAGGCATGTCAGAAAGGCAATGTCATGATAATTGTTGGGGATTTTAACATGAAAGTGGATTGGGAAAACCAGGCCAGTACTGGACCTCGAGAGAGGATTTTTAGAATGTCTGGAGGATGGGTTTTTAGAACAGCTTGTTGTTGAGCCCACTAGGGGATCGGCTGTGCTGGATTGGGTGTTGTGCAATGATCCAGAGGAGATAAGAGAGCTTAAGGTTAAGGAACCCTTCGGGTTCAGTGATCACAATATTACTAAGTTCACTTTGAAATTTGCGAAGGAGAAGCTGAATTCCAATGTGTCGGTATTTCAGTGGAATAAAGGAAATTACAATGGTATGAAAAGGGATCCAGCCAAAGTTGAATGGAAAGGGACAGCAGAGCAGCAATAACTGAGTTTCTGTGAAAAATGAGGGAAATGTAAGACAGATATTCCAAATAAGAAGAAATTTTTGAATGGAAGAAGGACACTACCGTGGCTGACAAGTGAAGTCAGAGCCAAAGTAAAAGCAAAATAGAGGGCATACAAGGAAGCCAAAGCTCATGGGAAGATAAAGGATTGGGATGCTTTTGCACAGGGAAACTAAGAAGGTTATTAGGAAAGAAAAGATTAATTATGAAAAGAAGCTGATGACTGATATCAAAGGAGAAAGTAAAAGCTTTTTAAAATATATAAAGGGTAAATGAGAGTTGAGGGTAGATATAGGACCAATAGAACATGATGCTGGTGATATTGTAATGAGAGACGCAGAGATCGCAGAGGAACTGAATATGAATTTTTCATCAGTTTTCACAGTGGAAAACATCTGCAGTATACTGGACATTCAAGGGTGTCAGGGAAGTGAAGTTTGTACAGTAAAAATTACAGCTGAGAATGTGCTCAGGAAGCTTAAAGATCTGAGGGTGGATATATCTCCTGGGTCTGATGGAATGCACCCTTGGGTTCTGAAGGAAATAGCTGGAGAGATTGCGGAGGCATTAACAATGATCTTTGAAGAATCAATAGATTCTGGCATTGTACTGGATGACTGGAAAATTGCTATTTAAGAGGGTGGGAGGCAGCAGAAAGGAAACTATGAACCTGTTAGCCTGACATCAGTGATTGGGATGTTGTTGGAATCAATTGTTAGGGATGAGATTACAGAATATCTGGAGGCACATGACAAGATAGGCCTAAACCATCATGGTTTCCTGAAAGGAAAATCCTGCCTGACTAACCTACTGCAATTTTTGGAGGAAATTACAAGCAGGATAGACAGAGGAGATGCAGTGGATGTGGTGTACTTGGATTTTCAGAAGGCCTTTGACAAGGTGCTGCACATGAGGCTGCTTAGCAAGGTAAGAGCCCATGGAATTACAGGGGAGTTATTAGTGGGTGGAGCATTGGGTGTTCAGCAGAAAACAGAGAGCAGGAATAAAGGGATCCTATTCTGGCTGGCTGCCGGTCACCAGTGGAGTTCCACTGGGGTCGGTGTTGGGACCACTGCTTTTTATGATGTATGTCAATGATTTGGACTATGAGATTAATAGACTTGTGGGTAAATTTGCCGATGATACAAAGACAATTGGAGGAGTGGGTAGTGTTGAGAGCCTGCAGAGAGACTTAGATAGTTTAGGGAATGGTCAAAGAGGTGGCAAATGAAATACAATATTGGAAAGTGTATGGTCATGCACTTCAGTGGAAGAAATAAACAGGCAGACTATCATTTAGATGGGGAGAGAGTCAAAATGCTAAGATACAAAGGGACTTGGGAGTCCTTGTGCAGGATACCCTAAATGTTAACCTCCAGGTTGATTCGGTTGTGAAGAAAGCAAGTTAGTATTTATTTCTATAGGCGTAGAATATAAGAGCAGGGATGTGATGTTGAGGCTCCTTAAGGCACTGGTGAGACCATACTTGGAGTACTGTATGCAGTTTTGGGCTCCTTATTTTAGAAAGGAAATACTGACAGTTGAGAGGGTTCAGAGAAGATTCGCGAGAATGATTCCAGGAATGAGAGGTTTACCATATGAGGAACGTCTGGCACCTCTTGGGCTGTATTCTCTGGAGTTCAGGAGAATGAGGGGGGATCTCATAGAAACAATCTGAATGAATGTTTAAAAGCTCTGAACAGATTAGATATGGCAAAGTTATTTCCCATGGTAGGGGAGTCTAGGACAAAAGGACTTCAGGATTGAAGGACGTCCATTTAGAACAGAGATGTGGAGAAATTACTTTAGTCAGAGGGTGGTAAATCTGTGGAATTTGTTGCCATGAGTGGCTGTGGAGGCCAAGTCATTGGGTGCATTTAAGGCAGAGATAGATAGGTTCTTGATTAGCCAGGGCATCAAGAGGTATGGGGTGAAAGCAGGGTAGTGGAAGAATTGGATCAGCCTATGATTGAATAGCAGAACAGACTCGATGGGCTGAATGGCCTACTTCTGCTCCTATATCTTGTGGTTTCAGCAGCTAGAAACAATTGATCCCCGTGGATGGTCCAGAGGGGCTGGGACAGCTGGAAATAGCTGATCCACCAGGACGATCCAGTGAGGCTAGGGCCACTGAAAAGGTTTATCCACCCAGACAATCCAACTTCTTTTTCTGGAATTGAAGCTCCAAATGGGCTCGGAATGGCTGTGTGGCAGTGAGGAGAAGTGAAAATGATCCGGAGAAATGAGGTCTGTTGCTGAGAGCTGATGGTGATCGGTTCTGCAAACCACAGTGGAATCAGCCTTGTCAGTACTGTACACTTGTTGTAGTGAGGAGGGTGCTAGTAGTTCAAAATCAGAAAGTTAAAACTTGAGTCAGATAAAGGAACAGGGTGGACCCAGTATGATTCTTTTGTCAAATATGTACTTCTTGTCTCGTGATGACATATTCAGTTCCTGCTCTACTTCCTCCTGAGACAGTCACAAGGCCATTGAGCTCACCAGACAAGCTTGAAGATGGGGACATCCTGGAACTGTGCTTTTGTATTTGCCGTCTATCTCGGTAAGGTCAGATTTCAATGTTTCATTTCTGGTTACAGAACATTTTGATGTGTGCAGGTTTTCAGTGCGTGAAAGCGCTATTTATCGTGGTCACATCCAGATCCGCTGATTCACACCCTTTCTCAGAACATACGCAATTCCAATTTTCACCTTCAGCCCTTGACTTCCTCAGCTTCTGTTGAACTGCCTTGATCTCGGTCTACCTCAACAAGTCTCTCTCTCTGTCTCTGTACCTCCGTCTATCCACACACTTTCACCCTCAATATCCTTTCTTCCTTTTGCTCATTTAGCTCTTTCATTTTTTTCTGGTCCTTCAACACGTCTATCAGTTTCTTCATGCAAGTCCGTCGGTCTCCCTCCCCCTCCCGTATACTTGTCTGAATGGTAAATAATGTTCCTCTTTCTGCTGCACGTATTGCTGTCCTCATGCTGTGACCATTGAACTATGTATTTCCAGTCTGGTCACCATTTGATGCCGTGCTTATCACATCCTGACATTTTCCATGGCTTTCATAGAAGTTTGGGGCACTCAGACCCACCAACTCTTAGACTCCAGCACCTGCTTCCCTGTCCATCCCTACAGTCTGGAGACTCGAGGGAGAAACTCTTCCCAGAGAGAGAGGCAGGGGATATCACATTTTTTTCAGGATACTTTAATTGGTCTATTTGGATTTCAGAGAGGCATAGTCTCATGGAACACTTCAGCCCAGAAACAGACCCTTCAGCCCATCAAGACCATGCTAACCTGTTATTCTGCCTAGTCCATTAAACCAAAACCCAGACAAACTCTCCATTCCCCTCCCATTCATGTACTTACCCAAATTTCTCTTAAATTTTGAAATTGAACACACATCCACCCCTTCCTCCGGCAGCTCGTTCCACACCCTCACCATCCTCTGAGTGAAGAAGCTCGTCCTGATTTTCAGCTTTCACTCTGAACCCATGAATTCTAGTTCCACCCACCCAACTCAGTTGAAAAAGTCTGCTTGCATTTACTCGATACTCCTCATAATTTTGTATACCCCTATCAAACCTCCCCTCATCGGAGAGCTTTTTCTGGCTGGCTGCTGGAGAGTAGTGGTGCTCTGCAGGGGTTTCTGTTTGCACCACTTCTTTTCATTGACTTGGATGATGGAATTGATGGATTTCTGGGCAAGTTTGAGGACAATACAAAGGTATGGGAGGGGCAGGTGGTGTTGAGGAAGCAGGGAAGGTTGCAGAAGGTCTTTGGCAGATTAGGTGAATAGGCAAAGAAGTGGCAGATGGAATACAGTGTCTACTTTTATTCCTTCCACCAAAGCGCATGACCATACACTTCCCAACACTATTCCATCTGCCAGACACCCTACAGAAAATAGAGTACAATTTATTCCTTCTACCAAAGAGCATGATCATACACTTCTTGACACTGTTTTCTAAACAGGGAGAAAATTCAAAAATCTTATTAACATCCATGGTTAAGATTTAATTTAAAGTTTTATAAAGAAAAGTATTGTGCAAGCGCACATTAATCCAAAAGAAACTAATTTGACCAGAAGTGACGACATATTTGAGAAAAAAAGTAACCTCATTAGAACCGCCCAGTCGAGAAAAAAAAACCTATTCTAATAGCCCCTCCCCCAAAGCCCGGAAAAAAGCGACCAATAGGATAGTTGCATGCTAAGGCTAATGACCCTTAACCCCATCCTCCATTATCCCACCAAAATTAGCCATAATAAAATTTCAAATACTGCAATGTTACGTCTGACAGCAATAAAATCGTAACCGGTGACGGCCATCTTAAGTTCATCTAAAGTGTATTAATCACGTATTCAGAAAAGAATAAGTCCAAGTAGATAATATTACAACTGAAGTTCTTTCTTTCAAAATAAACTTAAAAGTCATACAAAAAATAAGTGAATATATCAGAGTAGATAAATCCCCAGGACCTGACAGGCTATTCCCTCGGACCTTGAAGGAGACTAGTGTTGAAATTGCAGGGGCCCTGGCAGAAATACTTAAAATGTCAATATCCATGTGTCAGGTGCTAGAGGATTGGAGTTCCAGTGTTATTCCATTGCTCATGTAGTTCCATTGTTTAAAAAAAGGCTCAAAAAGTAAGCTGGGAAATTATAGTTTGACATCGGTAGTAGGTAAATTATTGGAAGGAATACTAAGAGATAAGTATTTGGACAGACAGGGACTTATTTGAAAAAGTCAGCATGGCTTTGTGCGTGGTAGGTGATGTTTAACCAATCTATTAGAGTTTTTCGAGGAAGTTACCAGGAAAGTGGATGAAGAGAAGGCAGTGGATGTTGTATACATGGACTTCAGTAAGACCTTTGACAAGGTCCCACATGGGAGGTTTGTTAGGAAGATTCAGTCACTAGGTATACATGGAGAGGTAATAAATTGGATTAGACATTGGTTCAATGGAAGAAGCCACAGAGTGGTAGTGGAGGATTGCTACTCTGAGTGGAGGCCTGTGACTAGTGGTGTGCCACAGGAATCAGTGCTGGGTCCATTGTTGTTTGTCATCTATATCAATGATCTGGATGATAACGTGGCAAATTGAATCAGCAAATTTGCTGATGTTACAAAGATTGGAGGTGTACTGGACAGTGAGGAAGGTTTTCAAAGCTTGCAGAAGGATTTGGACCAGTTGGAGGAATGGGCTGAAAAATGACAGATGGAGTTTAATACAGACAAGTGTGAGTTATTGCACTTCGGAAGGTCAAACCAAGGTAGAACATACAAGGTAAATGGTAGGGCACTGAGGAGTGCAGTAGAACAGAGGGATCTGGGAGTATAGATACATAATTCCCTAAAAGTGGCTTCACAAGTATCGGGTTGTAACAAAAGCTTTTGGTACATTGGCCTTTATAAATCAAAGTATTGAGTACAAGAGTTGGAATGTAATGGTGAGGTTGTATAAGACATTGGTGAGTAAATTTGGAGTATTGTGTGCAGTTTTGGTCACCTAATTACAGGAAGGATATTAATAAGGTTGAAAGAGTGCAGAGAAGGTTTACAAGGATGTTGCCAGAAATTAAGAAATTGAATTACAGAGAAAGGTTGAATAGGTTTAATGCTTAAACCTAGTTTAATGCTGAGTTTAATGCTGAGAAGTGTGAGGTTCTACATTTTGGCAGGAATAATCCAAATAGAACATACAGGGTAAATGGTAGGGCATTGAGGAATGCAGTGGAACAGAGAGATCTAGGAATAACAGTGCATAGTTCCCTGAAGGTGGAGTTTCATGTAGATAGGGTGGTGAAGAAGGCTTTTGGAACGCTGGCCTTTATAAATCAGAGCATTGAGTACAGAAGTTGGGATGTAATGTTAAAATTGTACAAGGCATTGGTAAGGCCAAATTTGGAATATTGTGTACAGTTCTGGTCACCGAATTATAGGAAAGATATCAATAAATTAGAGAGAGTGCAGAGACGATTTACTAGGATGTTACCTGGGTTTCAGCACTTAAGTTACAGAGAAAGGTTGAACAAGTTAGGTCTCTATTCATTGGAGCGTAGAAGGTTGAGGGGGAATTTGATCGAGGTAATTAAAATTTTGAGAGGGATAGATAGAGTTGACGTGAATAGGCTGTTTCCATTGAGAGTAGGGGAGATTCAAACGAGAGGACATGATTTGAGAGTTAGGGGGCAAAAGTTTAAGGGAAACACGAGGGGGTATTTCTTTACTCAGAGAGTGATAGCTGTGTGGAATGAGCTTCCTGTAGAAGTAGTAGAGGCCAGTTCAGTTGTGTCATTTAAGGTAAAATTGGATAGGTATATGGACAGGAAAGGAGTGGAGGGTTATGGGCTGAGTGCGGGTAGGTGGGACTAGGTGAGATTAAGAGTTCGGCACGGACTAGGAGGGCCGAGATGGCCTGTTTCCGTGCTGTGATTGTTATATATGGTTATATATATATGTTATATATATAGGTTAGGACTTTATTCCCTGGAGCGTAGGGTAATGAGGGGTGATTTGATAGAGGTGTATAAAATTATGATGGGTATAGATACAGTGAATGCAGGTAGGCTTTTTCCACTGAGGCCAGGGGAGAAAAAAAACCAGAGGCCATGGGTTAAGGGTGAAGGGGGAAAAGTTTATAGGGAACATGGGGGGGAGCTTCTTCACGCAGAGAGTTGTGGGAGTGTGGAATGAGCTGCCAGATGAAGTGGTGAATGCGGGCTCATGTTTGATATTTAAGAAAAACTTGGACAGGTATATGGATGAGAGGAGTTTGGAGGGATATGGCCCAGGTGCAGGTCAGTGGGACTAAGCAGAAAAATGGTTCGGCACAATCAAGAAGGGCCAAAAGGCCTGTTTCTGTGCTATAATGTTCTATGGTTCTATGGTTCTATATATATGTATATCTCAAACCTAAATCTATATTAATATTGAGACAAGCGAAAAGATAATTCAAACCAGGTCCTATACAGACCTCTATGATATAATACAGGTTTCCTTCAAAGCAACTATGAACATACACTAATCATTAACAAATAAAAAAGAAGAATTAAATCTGTCAAGTCCCATACGGACATCCAAAAAGCATAGTATAGACTTTTCTCAAGGCATCTACAAACATCTCAAAGATCAGAATTACCTATTCAGGTTACAGTCGGCTTAACTTTGAAGTTTTTAATAAACTCCCACCCTTCGTCAGGGGTATAGGTCCTCTGTGGCTGAGAGTCAGGGGGGAATATTATCAGCTGCGCAGGGTTGCGAAGCAATGGATGGCAATTTTTCTTATACAATTCACTCATCACTTCCCGGTATTTCCTTCTTTCGGCAAAAATCTCAGGAGGAAAAACTTCGACTATACAAATTTCAATTGAATTCAAGATTATTTTCTGCTTTCTTCTGGCCTCTCAAAGTATGGCTTCTTTGGTTGTATAATAATGCAAGCAAAGTACGATTGGCCAGGGGTGTAATTCAGATGAACGCCGAAATCTTGGAATTCTATGGACTCTGTCGAGTAATGGGGGCACTTCAAGAGTCTCACTAAAAAGTGATTACAGCATATCTGAGAAGAACTTTAACAGGTCACCAGTTTCAGTATTTTCAGGCAAACATAATATACACAAGTTTCTCCGACGTGCTCTGCTGTCTAAATCAATCATTTTTCTCTTCATTTTTGATAGTTCCAAGGTAATTTAATTAATTCTCTTTTCCATAGATGACATCTTCAATTCTTGTTTGTTGATAGTTTGCCTGAATTGTTCATGTTCCTCTCGATTCGATGGGTAGTCTGCTTGAGCATCTGAAATTGAAAGTCCAGATTCTTCAGAGATTCTTGGACATCTGAGTGGCATGAATCATCCTATTAAGCGTAAAAAGATTTTTAAGAAATTAAAAACAATATGGATATTATTTTTGCACAAGAAACTCATGTATGGAGACAGGATGAAGAATGGTTTTTCAAATTCTGGAAGGACCCTTCATGTCATTCGTTATCAACAAATAAAGTTAGAGGAGTATCTACTTTTGTTAACTCTAAAATCCCTTTTGTACATTTTGATACTATTACAGATTCGATTAGAAGATATTTAATTGTCACTGATGTATTATGTGGTCAAAAGGTAGCTTTGGTGTGTGTATATTCGCACCTAATTCAGACAGTCCTGAATTTTTAAAGTTTTTTTCTGAGCTACCGAATCTGAATGAATATAAGCTGATCATGGGCGGTGACTTTAATTGCTGTCTAAATCCGGCAATTGACAGTTCATCAACCAATCCGTCACTTCCTAATAAAGCAGCGGCCTGTATTAATTCTTTTCTACTAGAATAAGGCCTGGTTGATATTTGGAGATATAAACACCCCAATTACAAAGATTTTTCTTCTTTTTCACACGTTCATCATAAATACTCAAGAATTGATTACTATTTTCTAGATACACGCTTGTTACACTCTGTTGCCGGGTGTACGTATGATGTCATTGCGTTGTCACGCCTGTAAAATTAACTCTGATGCTCGCTGATAGTCTTTTGAAAATGTCACAGTGGAGATTGAATCCCGTATTGTTGCAGGATCCAGCTTTTGTTAGTTTTATTAAGGAGCAAATTTCTATATTTTTTGAACATGATACAACTGAAGGAATGTCAAATTTGGTTATATGGGATATGATGAAATCCTTTCTTAGGGGACAGATAATGTCATATTCAGCAGCTTTAAGAAAGAAAACTAAAGCGGAACTGTTAGTGCTTACTAATAAAATTAGAGAGATAGAGCGTATTCAGTAAACCTATTGAAGATCTATATAAGGAAAGGATTGAACTTCAAACACAATATGATTTACTTCTGACTTTTTACATCGAACAGCAAATTTTTAAATCTAAAATTTTATTTTATATACATGTAAGTAAATCAGGTAAACACTTAGCTGTCAGTTAAAGGCAAACATGGTTAGAAGACAGATTTTGAAAATATGCAGAGCAGATAGAACTGAAACTGACCCTTATGAAATTAATAAGATATTTATGAATTTCTATTCCAATCTTTATAAATCTGAATTCTCTGACAATACTTTTATTATGAACAGATTTTTGCAAAAATTAAATATACATAAAATTTTGACTCAAGATATTAATATACTAGATGCACCTATTAAACAAAAAAAATAGCTAAAGCTATATCCTCTATGCAACAAGGGAAAGCTCTGGGACCAGATGGATATACAGTGGAATTTTATAAGACCTTCAATGAAATGCTTATACCACATCTTTGTCAAACTTTCACTGATTCTATATCCTCTGGGAATCTTCTGAAAACTTTTTATGAGGCATTAATTTCATTGATTCCTAAAAAAGCAAAAGATTTATCTGAATGTGCATCCTATAGACCTATCTCCTTACTGAATGTGGATTTTAAAATTCTCTCTAAGATTTTAGCCAATAGACTTGAGAATGTTTTGCTTACTGTTATCTCAAATGATCAAACTGGATTTATTAAAAATAGGTATTCACATTTTAATTTTTGAAGATTGTTAAATATTATTTATTTCCCCTCAGTTAAAGAATCTGAATGTATTTTATCTCTAGATGCAGAGAAAGCTTTTGACAGGGTGGAATGGTCTTATTTGTTTCAGGTTTTGAAGAGGTTTAATTTCAGTCCGGAATTTATTTCCTGGATCAAACTGATTTATCAAGCCCCAGTGGCTGCAGTTATAACTAATAATCAAAAATTTCCTTATTTTAGATTATATAGAGGAACCCGTCAGGGTTGTCCTCTCAGTTCTTTATTATTTAATTTGGTTTTAGAACCACTTGCTTTGCTCTTAGGGATTCTAATTCTGTTCAGGGTATTAAGAGAGGGGATAAACTACATCAGGTTTCATTATACGCAGATGATTTATTAGTTTACATTTCAAACCCTAGGAAATCTATTCCCTTTATGTTATCCATATTTACTGAATTTAGTATTTTCTCTGGATATAAACTAAACTTACATAAAAGTGAATTATTTCCCATTAATAATTACTCTGATTATTATGATCAAATACACTTTAATGTTGCTAAAAATTATTTTATTTATCTTGGTATTAAAATTACTAAAAATTTTAAAAGACTTATATAATTTCCTTCCTCTAATTGACTATACACAACAAATGTTTTCCAAATGGTCACCTATGACGATGTCATTAAGTTGTCGAATAAATGCTATAAAAATGGTAATCTTACCAAAATTTTTATATGCATTTCATGCGGTTCCATAATTTGTCCCAATAATGTTTTTTGACAGAATAGATTCCATGATTCTGTCATACATTTGGAATAATAAAAGCTCTAGAGTGAATAAATCTTTATTGCAAAAATCAAAAAGAAAATGGAGGACTGGTGTTACCAAACTTTAGATTTTATCATTGGGCAATTAATATTCGTTATATCACATTTTGGGTTCTCGGTATAGATAATCAGGACTGTCCTTCATGGTTACACTTGGAGGAGAGCTCGGTAAGGGGGTTTTCTTTGGCTTCTTTACTGGGAGCTCCTCTTCCTTTGTTGTTCTCTAGGATGGGTAGACAAGGTCTTAGTCCCATTGTTAAATACACATTAAAAATTTGGTTTCAGTTTCGCAGATTTTTTGAATTAAATAACTTTGTTCTCTCTAGTAATATCCATTTTAACTTTTCCTTTAAACCATCAATTTTGGATAAGGCTTTTTTAATATGGAAAACTAAGGGAATAAAAACTTTTTTAGATTTGTTTTTAGAGGACTGTTTAATGTCTTTTTCGCAGCTGGTCGATAAATGTGATATATCTAATGCACATTTTTTTAAGATATTTACAAGTTAGGAATTTTTTATGTGATTTCAATAGACAATAGACAATAGGTGCAGGAGTAGGCCATTCGGCCCTTCTAGCCAGCACCACCATTCACTGTGATCATGGCTGATCATACACAATCAGTACCCCGCTCCTGCCCTCTCCCCATATCCCTTGACCCCGCAATCTATAAGAGCTCTATCTAACTCTCTCTTGAATGCATCCAGAGACTTGGCCTCCACTGCCTTCTGGGGCAGAGCATTCCACATATCCACCACTCTCTGGGTGAAAAAGGTGAAACTCTGGGTGAAACTGTGGCCTCTACTTCTGGACTCACCCATCAGCGGGAACATGCTTCCTGCCTCCAGCGTGTCCAATCCCTTAATAATCTTATATGTCTCAATCAGATCCCCTCTCATCCTTCTAAATTCCAGTGTATACAAGCCCAGTCGCTCCAATCTTTCAACATATGACAGTCCCGCCATTCCGGGAATTAACCTTGTGAACCTACGCTGCACTCCCTCAATAGCAAGAATGTTCTTCCTCAAATTTGGAGACCAAAACTGCACACAATATTCTAGGTGGGGTCTCACCAGGGTCCTGTACAGCTGCAGAAGGACCTCTTTACTCCTATACTCAATTCCTCTTGTTATAAAGGCCAGCATGCCATTAGCTTTCTTTACTGCCTGCTGTACCTAGATAGATAGATAGATAGATAGATACTTTATTCATCCCCATGGGGAAATTCAACTTTTTTTTCCAATGTCCCATACACTTGTTGTAGCAAAACTAATTACATACAATACTTAACTCAGTAAAAAATATGATAAGCATCTAAATCACTATCTCAAAAAGCATTAATAATAGCTTTTAAAAAGTTCTTAAGTCCTGGCGGTAGAATTGTAAAGCCTAATGGCATTGGGGAGTATTGACCTCTTCATCCTGTCTGAGGAGCATTGCATTGATAGTAACCTGTCGCTGAAACTGCTTCTCTGTCTCTGGATGGTGCTATGTAGAGGATGTTCAGAGTTATCCATAATTGACCGTAGCCTACTCAGCGCCCTTCGCTCAGCTACCGATGTTAAACACTCCAGTACTTTGCCCACGACAGAGCCCGCCTTCCTTACCAGCTTATTAAGACGTGAGGCGTCCCTCTTCTTAATGCTTCCTCCCCAACACGCCACCACAAAGAAGAGGGCGCTCTCCACAACTGACCTATAGAACATCTTCAGCATCTCACTACAGACATTGAATGACGCCAACCTTCTTAGGAAGTACAGTCGACTCTGTGCCTTCCTGCACAAGGCATCTGTGTTGGCAGTCCAGTCTAGCTTCTCGTCTAACTGTACTCCCAGATACTTGTAGGTCTTAACCTGCTCCACACATTCTCCATTAATGATCACTGGCTCCATATGAGGCCTAGATCTCCTAAAGTCCACCACCATCTCCTTGGTCCTGGTGATATTGAGACGCATTGACTGATGTACAAGAACACCTAGATCTCATTGTGCTTCCCCTTTTCCTAACTTGACTCGATTTAGATAGTAATCTGCCTTCCTGTTCTTGCCACCAAAGTGGATAACCTCACATTTATCCACATTAAACTGCATCTGCCATACATTTGCCCACTTATCCAACCTGTCCAAGTCACCCTGCATTCCCATAACATCTTCCTGACATTTCACACTGCCACCCAGCTTTGTGTCATCAGCAAATTTGTTAATATTACTTTTAATCCCTTCATCTAAATCATTAATGTATATTGTAAACAGCTGTGGTCCCAGCACCAAACCTTGCGGTACCCCACTGGTCACAGCCTGCCATTCCGAAAGGGACCTGTTAATCGCTACTCTTTGTTTCCTATCAGCCAGCCAATTTTCAATCCATGTCAGTACTCTGCCCCCAATGCCATGTGCCCTAATTTTGCCCACTAATCTCCTATGTGGGACTTTATCAAAAACTTTCTGTAAGTCCAGGTACACTACATCCACTGGCTCTCCCTTGTCCATTTCTTACCAAATTATCTATTTATTCATTTACCAAATATGATACATGCTATTTTTCAGCTTAAACCATTTCAAAACGGATTGGTAGCCATTATATATAAACAGTTAATGAATTCACATATGATGCCTAATGATAAGATTAAACGTGTTTGGGAAATGGAACTTCAGCATTCACTTTCAGATGATCAATGGAATAAAATTTATTATTTAGTTAATAATTCATCTATCTGTGCATGTCACTCCCTAATTCAGTTCAAGATAGCGCACAGGGCCCATATGTCAAAAAATAAACTAGTGCATATTTTTTCTAATATAAATCCCACCTGTGATAGATGTAACACTGAGGTGTCTACCCTAACTCATATGTTTTGGTCCTGTACAAAGTTAAATAATTTTTGGAGAGATGTTTTTAGAACATTATCAAAAGTCATAGGTGTGGACTTGCAACCTAATTCACTTATGGCAATCTTTGGGATTATTCCAAAGGAAGCAGGAAGTGTTCCTTCTTCTGCTCAACAGTTGACAGCCTTTTCAACTTTATTGGCCAGGAGAGCTATTTTGTTAAACTGGAAAGATTCTAATCCACCTACCGTTTTTTTAGCTCTCCTCCATTACGTCTTGTTTAAGCTTGGAGAAAATTGAAGTCGGACGTTCGATACATCTTTTAAATTCGTGCAAACCTGGTGACCTTTTATTCAATATTTTCATATGATCTATATTTTTTCTCTATCTTTTTTTAGGTAATTTTTTTTCTCTCTCTCTCTCTGCAAAGTTTCAGATTTGATCAGAAGGATATTTTCTTTTTTCTTTAGTAATTTTATCCTCAAATGGACTGCCCAGTCCTCTTTTTATTTTGTTTTAGGTCAGTTTAGTGGTTTTTTACCTCTTAATTATAAAAAAAATTCCAGTCTTTTTTTTGTATGAATTGCCAAGAGGAGTTGTGGTTCTTTGTTTATATATAATAGCCCAATATTATATTTACATGACTTTGACAGTATACATCCCTTTCATTGTTTTGTACGTTTATTGCATTATGTATTTGATATAACTTCTCCTCCGATTAAATTAATAAAAAAGATTGAAAATGAAATGAAAATTCAAGAATCTGAGGTGCAAAGGGACTTTGGAGTTCCTATGTAAGGAAGGCAAATACAATGTTAGCATTCATTTCAACAGGACATGAAGATAACAGCAAGCATGTAATGCTGAGGGTTTATGAAGCGTTGCTCAGACTGGAGTGTTGTGAGCAGTTTTGAACCCCTTATCTAGGAAAACACATTCTGGCACTGGAGAGAGTCAGAAGCAGGTTTAACATCACCGGCATATGTCATGAAATTTGTTGACTTTGCAGTAGCAGTACAATACAATAAGTAATAATAGAGAAAAAATGTGAATTACAGCACATATATATTAAAGAATTAAATTAATTATGTAGTGCAAAGATAGAAATAAAATAGTATTGAGATAGTGTTCATGGATTCAAAGTTCATTCAGAAATCTGATGGCAGAGAGGAAGAAATGACTTGAATTATTGAATTTGTGCCTTCAGGCTCCCATACCTCCTTTCTGATGGTAACAATGAGAAGTCCTGGGTGATGGGGTCCTGAATGATGGATGCCACCTTTTTGAGGCACTGGTCCTTGTAGATATCCTGGATATTATGGAGCCTAGTGCGCATGATGGATCTGACAAAGTTGACAACTCTCTGCAGTTTACTTCGATCCTGTACAGTAGCCACCCCCTCATACCAGACAGTGGTGCAGCCAGTTAGAATGCTCTTGGTAGGAATTTTCGAGTGTTTTTGTTGACATATCAAATCTACCCAAAGTCTTAATGAAACGCAGTCGCTGTCTTGTTTTCTTTGCAGTTTCATCAATATGTTGGACGCAGAGTAGATCACAAAAATGATTCTGGGAATAAAAGGGTTAACATATGAGGAGCGATTGATGTCTCTGTGCCTGTACTCTCTGGAGTTTAGGATAATGAGGGGGGATCTCCTTGAAATCTGGTAAGGCCTAGATAGATTGGACGTGGAAAGGATGTTTCCTGTAGTTTGGAAGTCTAGGACCAGAGAGCACAGCCTCTGCATAGAGGGACATCCTTTTGGAACAGAACTGAGGAGGAAGTTCGTTAGTCAGAGGGTGGTGAATCTGTGGAATTCACTGGCACAGACGGCTGTGGAGGCCAAGTCATTGATTATATTTAAAGTGGAGGTCGGTAGGTTCTTGATGAGTCAGGGCATCAAAGGCTATGGGGAGAAGGAAGGAAAATAGGGTTGAGAGGGAAAGTAAATCAGCCATGATGGAATGACAGTGCAGACTCGATGGGCTGAATGGCCTACTTCTGCTGCAATGTGGTGTTATGGTCTTAGACAGAAGCAAGCATGCCTCACCTCTACTCCAGCCTTTCTTTTTGTGTATTTAGTTTGTTCCCAAAGTAACCTTATTATAAAAGGAGACAAAATAAAGCTTTAATTAAGATGACAGAGTGCCAGACTTTGTGGAAAATGTCCCAGTAAAAGGCATGCTAACCCCCTCAAAGGTGTGTGTTATCTCATAGGACAGTGCACTGATGGAAAATATAAATTGCTTCACCCGGGACGATGCTCTGCATGTTTTGAAGATGGAGTCACTACCTACGTTTACTCACACACCTGACCACTCTCCTCTTGCCCAGCAAAATCCATCAGATTCACCCTGATCTCATCAGCAAAAAGCAGGGAGTGAACTCAAAGAGACCAACAGGTTACACAGTACAGATGCCTCAGGAGCTCAGCCCTGGTGGAGAGGTCCAGTCCATCACCCTAACGGGGGGCAACATTTGCCTTCGGTTCCTGAAGCTTGGCCAGGCTTGGTATGGAAACACCGATACCCAGGGACAGAAAAGTCTACAAGAAAGTGGTGGACACAGCCCAGATCATCACAGGCAAAGCTCTTCCCATCACTGAGCGCAACTACATGGAGGGAAGGGCTGCCACAGGAGGAAACATCCATCATCAATGACCCCACCATAGAAGCCATGCTCTCTTCTCACTGCTACTGTCGGGAAGGTGATACAGGAGCCTCAGGCCCCACCTCGCCAGGTTCAGGAATAGTTATTACCCAACCTTCAGAGTACTGAACTTCACTTAAGGCCGGGTTAATGGTGGTTCGTAAGGCAGGATATACGACTAAATACTTTATTAAATAGCATTTTTTCTGTGGTGAACTATCACCACAAACCATGAAGAGGTGAGAGAAGGTGAGGTTGACTCGGGGGTTGAGCTGTGCAGGTACGGTGCAAAGTCAGAGTGTGGTATGTTCGATTAGATGTGAGATTGAGGCATGATCAAGATGGAGATGGAGTTGGAGTGAGCGTGTCAGAGAGGAGTTGGTGCAGAGGAGTTTCGGAGCCTGTCCACCTAGACTGTGAGAGAGACTGGACTGTTCTAAGCACTGAAAAATTTGGAGAGGTGGAGAACAGCCACAGGCTTGGCAGCGGCTACAGGCCCAGGCCCTAGTGTGGGGCACCATCCAGCGTTGACAATTTAAACACTGACACAGATAGACTGAAAACAGAATACAGGGAGTTAGGAAGGAAGTTGAGAAGCAGGACCTCAAAGGTAGTCATCTTGGGATTACTGCATGTGCCACACGACAGTGAGGATAGGAATAGAGTGACGTGGAGGGTAAATGCATGGCTGAAGGATTGGAGCAGGGGGCAGATTTCTGGATCATTGGGACCACTTTTGGGGCAGGTGTGACCTGTGTAAAAAGGATGGGTTGCACTTTAATCCCAGGGGGACCAATATCCTGGCGGGGAGGTTTGCTAAGGCTTTTGGGAGAGTTTAAGCAAGAACTGCTGGGGGTGTGGGAACTGAACTGAAGTGACAGAGGAAGAAGTGGTTGGCTCACAAATAGAGAAAGCTTGGAGACAGTGTGAGAGGGAAGGCAGGCAGGTGATAGAGAAGGGACATGCTCAAACCAATGGTATGAGATGTGTCTACTATAATGCGAGGAGTATCATGAACAAAGCAGATGAGCTTAGAGCGAGGATCAGTACTTGGAGCTATGATGTTGTGGCCATTATAGAGACATGGATGGCTCAGGGGCAGGAATGGCTACTTCAAGTGCTGGGTATTAGATGTTTCAGAAAGGAGAGGAATGGAAGCAAAAGATGTGGGCGGGGGGGGGTGGCACTGTTGATCAGAGATAGTGTAACGGCTGCAGAAAAGGAGGAAGTCATGGAGGGATTGTCTACGGAGTCTCTGTGGGTGGAAGTTAGAAACAGCAAGGGGTCAATAACTCTACGGGGTGTTTTTTTATAGACCACCCAATAGTAACAGGGACATCGAGGAGCAGATAGGGAGACAGATTCCAGAAAGGTGTAATAATAGCAGGATTGTCATGGTGGGAGATTTTAATTTCCCAAATATTGATTAGCATGTCCCTAGAGCAAGGGGTTTAGATGGGGTGGAGTTTGTTCAGGAAGGTTTCTTGACACAATATGTAGATAAGTCTACAAGAGGAGAGGCTGTACTTGATCTGGTATTGGGAAATAAACCTGGTCAGGAGTCAGATCTCTCAGTGGGAGAGCATTTTGATCATAGACAGTGATCATAATTCTATCTCCTTTACAACAGCATTGGAGTTAGGAACAGACAAGTAGGAAAGCGTTTAATTGGAGCAAGGGGAAACATGAGGCTATCAAGCACGAATTAGGAAGCTGAAATTGGGAACAGATGTTCTCAAGGAAATGTATGGAAGAAATGTGGCAAATATTCAAGGGGTATTTCGGTGGAGTTCTGCATAGGTATGTTCCAATGAGACAGGGAAAGGATGGTAGGGTACAGGAGCCGCGATGTACAAAGGCTGTTGTAAATCTAGTCAAGAAGAAAAGAAAAGTTTACAAAAGGTTCAAAAGACTAGGTAACGATAGGGATCTAGAAAATTATAAAGCTAGCAGGAAGGAGCTTAAGAATAAAATTAGGAGAGCCAGAAGGGGTCATGAGAAGGCCTTGGCAGACAGAATTAAGGAAAACTCCAAGGCATTCTACAAGTATGTGAAGAGCAAGAGGATATGATGTGAGAGAATAGGACCAATCAAGTGTGACAGTGCGTGCTTGGAAACAGAGGAGATGGCAGAGGTATTTAATGAATACTTTGCTTCAGTATTCACTATTGGAAAGGATTTTGATGATTGTAGGGATGACACAGTGGACTGAAAAGCTTGAACATGCAGATATTTAGAAAGAGGATGTGCTGGAGCTTTTGGAATGCATCAAGTTGGATAAGTCACTGGGACCAGACGGAAAGTACCCCAGGCTACTATGGGAGGCGAGGGAGGAGATTGCTGAGCCTCTGGTGATGATCTTTGCATCATCAATGGGGACAGGAGAGGTTCTGGAGGATTGGAGGGTTTCGGATCCTGTTCCTTAATTCAAGAAAGGGAGTAGAGATAGCCCAGGAAACTACAGGCCAAAGAGTCTTACCTCAGTGTTTGGTAAGTTGTTGGAGAAGATCCTGAGAGGCAGGATTTATGAACATTTGGAGAGGCATAATAAGATTAGGAATAGTCAGCATGGCTTTGTCAAAGGCAGGTCATGCCTTACGAGCCTGACTGTATTTTTTGAAGATGTGATTAATCACATTGATGAAATTAGAGAAGTTGATGTAGTGCATATGGATTTCAGCAAGGCATTTGATAGGGAACCCCATGCAAGGTTTATTGAGAAGGTAGGGAGGCATGGGATCGAAGGGGACATTGCTTTGTGGATCCAGAACTGGCTTGCCCACAGACGGCAAAGAGTGGTTGTAGATGGGTCATATTCTGCATGGTGGACGGTGACCAGTGATGTTTCTCAGGGATCTGTTCTGGGACCCCTAATCTTTGTGATTTTTATAAATGACCTGGATGAGGAAGTGGAGGGATGGGTTAGTAACTTTGCTGATGACACAAAGGTTAGGGGTGTTGTGGATAGTGTGGAGGGCTGTCAGAGTTTAGAGCGGGACATTGATAGGATGCAAAACTGGGCTGAGAAACGGCAGATGGAGTTCAACCCAGATAATTGTGAGGTGGTTCATTTTGGTAGGTCAAATATGATGGCAGAATATAGTATTAATGGTAAGACTCTTGGCAGTGTGGAGGATCAGAGGGGTCTTGGGTTCCGAGTCCATAGGACACTCAACATTACTACGTAGGTTGACTCTGTGGTTAAGAAGGTGAAAGGTGCATCGGCCTTTATCAATCCTGTGATTGAGTTTAGGAGCCGAGAGGTAATGTTGCAGCTATATAGGACCCTGGTCAGACCCCAGTTGGAGTACTGTGCTCAATTCTGGTCACCTCACTACAGAAAGGATTTGGAAACTATAGAAAGGGTGCAGAGGAGATTTATAATGATGTTGCCTAGATTGGAGAGCATGCCTTATGAGAATAGGTTGAGTGAACGGAGGATGAGAGGTGAGCTGATAGAAGTGTATAAGTTGATGAGAGGCATTGATTGTTGTTTAGTCAGCGGCTTTTTCCCAGGGCTGAAATGGCTAGCATGAGAGGGCACAGTTTTAAGGAAGTAGGTACAGAAGTAGGTACAGAGGAGATGTCAGGGGTAAGTTTTTTGTACTCAGAGAGTGGTGAGTGTGTGGTTTGAGCTGCTGGCAATAGCGGTGGTGGCAGAAATGATAGTGTATTTTAAGAGACCCCTGGATGGGTAAATGGAGCTTAGAAAAATAGAGGGCTCTAGGAACCCTAGGTAACTCCTATGGCAAGGATATGTTCAGCACAGCTTTGAGGGCTGAATGGCTTGCATTGTGCTGCAGGTTTTCTATGTTTCTCTGTTAAAAGGCAGAATGTTGGGACCAGAGGCAGGGTCAGGTCCAAGTATGGGACACCACCCAGTGGTTTGACAATTTACACGCCGATTCAGATAGACTGAAAAGGCAGAGTGTTGGGACTGGAAGCAGGGTCAGGTCCAAGTGCGGGACACCACCCAGTGGTTTGACAATTTACACGCTGATTCAGATAGACTGAAAAAGCAGAGTGTTGGGACCGGAAGCAGGGTCAGGCTGATTTGGCCTGCTCTTTCACAACATTTGCTCCTTTCTTGGCAGTTCTGAGGCTGTGAAACTGCCTTTTTGGCTCCAAGTTTTGTATCTGCAAGTAATTTACCCCGCAGTGTGATGAACCGAGGCTGAGGCTTTGGGCCTGCTCTGGCTGCTCTGGCTCCTGGGTGTATGGATAAGAAAATCAGCAGAGAAGTGAAAAGCTGCATCTATAGACAAGAGTAAACGGTTGATGTTTCAGTCCGAGACCCTTCATCAGAACAAACGTCCAGGTCTGTGGCTGGGTTGATTTGGAATGGTCTTGCTTGCCTTTATTGTTTGCAGGATTTGTGTTTTTTTCTCTCTCTGCATTGGGTGTTGGTCTTTTGTTTAATTGGGTTATTCGGGTTTCTTGCTTTGTGACTGCCTGTAAGCAGACAAATCTCAAGGTTGGATAATTTGTACATACTTTGATAATAAGTGGACTTCTTTGAACCTTAATTCTGAACTGATTTCATTACCTAGGGACTAACTTCTGAAAGGACTCTACGACTCTTGCTCAGAGCATTATTATTTATTATTATCACAATTATTTTTATTGGCATAGTTTGTTATCTTTTGCACATTGTCTCTCAGTCTTTGTGTCATAGTTTCAGATTGAGTTTATTGAATTTCTTTGCTCTGCTACGAATGCCTGCAAGTACAAACACTTGTAGATGAATCTCAAAGTATTTGGTGACATACCTCTGAAGTTGTGGAATCAATTCAGAGTTGATAAATTTAGTTTGAACTTTGAGGCTCCCTTGACAGTGCCCAGGGAGAGTGATGGTCTTTCTTGTCTCCTCTGGTGCACAGCTATTTTGATCCAAAAGTTCAAAGTAAATTTATTATCAATGGATATACAGGTCACCATATACCTGCCTTGAGATTTGCTTTAAGAAAGTAAAGAAATACAGTATAGTTTATGAAATCTATAAATAACAAAGACTGACAAACAACCAATGTGCAAAAGCGGACAAGTAATAAAAGAAATATGAATCAATAATACTGAGCTGTACAGTCGGTGTGAGTCTACGGGTTGTGGACGTAGCTCAGCATCAAGTTGAGTGAAGTTATTCTTGCGGGTTTAGGAACCTGATAAGATGGCGCCAGCGAACCACAGCAACATTCTGTGGGCTAAATGTACCTCTTTCCAATTACTCTCACTGCAATCTGCAGTATATTTTTTCCCTTTAAGCAATATGCTTTTAAATCGATTTAATGATCTGTAGATTTTGTGATCTGATAAAGGACTCGGCAGACGTAGCTCCCGAACAAGCAGGTATGGCACCTTTATGCTGATAAATGTTCATCACCATGGCTGGAAACGAGGCAGGAGGGGGTGACTCCAAGCCAGGCTGAAACACAAAGGGATGAGGCCCCTCTACCCAGCATTTTGTTAGCAAATGTGCAGTGGCTGGAGAACAAAATTGAGGATCTGAGGGCAAGGTTGCTGTATTAGAGAGAAGTGTGATACCGTTGAGTTCTCTGTTTGAACATAACATGGCTTACCACCAGCACGCCAGATA
Organism: Hemitrygon akajei; assembly: GCF_048418815.1. Lineage (NCBI taxonomy): Eukaryota > Metazoa > Chordata > Chondrichthyes > Myliobatiformes > Dasyatidae > Hemitrygon > Hemitrygon akajei. The sequence continues at coordinate 64,372,240 of NC_133131.1, forward strand.
TGGTGATTGGACCCGAGGGCTTCTCGATTCACAGGATGGACAAAACTGCTGATTCAGAAAAGGCATATGTGTTCCATTACAAACTCACAGTGGTGCTCCAATGTGGTGGTTTTGTTGAACTCGTGTTCCCCTGACCTTAAACACCTGACTGTTAAATGCCATCCATTTTATTTACCGAGCAAGTTCTCCATAATCCTGACCACAGTTGATATACAACCAGCGGCCGACTATCAACAATACTGCATGATACTGTCTCCAAATGAGGAACAGTCTGTCCCAAAACATTTCAAATCATAGTCAGGGTCTACATGCAGGCTAGCTTGAAGAAAACCCTGCCCAAATACCAACAGCATATAACCTGTAGCATCAGAGGTCCCAACACATAAGACCACTGTCATATGTCTACTTTTCCATGGCCAGACCACGACTCAGTAAATCAGATCACTTGATTGTCCTTCACCCTCCTGCACACAGGCAGAGGCTAAAGAGTAAAACTCTGGAGATTAGCATAACAAAGGGTGGTCATGGGAGGTAGAGGAGTGGCTAAGAGATTGCTTCGAGTCAGTGGGCTGGGCCGTGTTCAAGGACTCAGCTGTGGAACAGGATGACTACACCATGATCGTCACAGACTTTGAGTGTGTCCCCACTAAATCACTCAGAGTCTTTCCCAACCAGAAGCCCTGGATGAACCGTGAGATCTACAGTCTGCTGAGGGCAATATTGGACACGTTCACAGCTGGTGACCACAAAAGTTACAGGAGCTCTAAGTGCAATTTGTGGAAAGTAATCTCATGGGTGAAGTGGCAATTCTAGACTAAACGAAGAATGCTCGACAGTTGTGGCAGGGCTCGGATACCATCACTGCTTATTACGTTAAATCAAGCGACACAGGCGACAACAGGGCTTCGCTCCAGATGAAATCAATGTCTTCTATGCTCACTTTGTCCTTCAAAACTGGGAGGAATTATCACAAACTTCCACAGACCCAAATGATCCTGTGATCTCTGAGGCCAATATGTGAGCAGCCTTCAGGAGGGGGATTCACAAAAAGCATCTTGCTCAGACAGGGTAGCTGGCCAAGTACTAAAGACCTGTGCTGATCAGCTGTTTGGAGTGTTCACTGAGATCTTTAAACTCTCACTTCGATAGTCTGAGGTACCCACCTGCTTCTAACAGGGTTCGATTATATCAGTGCCTAAGAAGGGAACCTGCCTCAGTGATTATCGTCCAGTAGCACTTACATCCACTGTGATGAAGTGTTTTGAGAGGTTTGTGATGAAACATATCAGCTCCTGCCAGAGAAGTAACTTGAATCAGCTCCACAGCAGATGCCATCGCATTGGCTCTTCACTCAGTCCTGGAACACCTGGACAGCAAAATTACATATATCAGAATGTCTTTTATCGACTGCAGCTCAGCATTCAATACCATCGTCCACTGAAAACTAATCAGTAAGCTTCAAAACCTCGGCCTCAATACCTCTTTGATTATAATTTGATGCTCGATTACCTCACTTGCAGACCCCAGTCAGGATCGGATTAGAAACAACACCTCCTCCAAAATCTCCATTAGCTCAGGTTCACCACAAGGCTGTGTGCTTAGACCCCTGCTCTACTTGCTTTACACTTGTGACAGTGTGGCTAAGCTGTATGTTCAAGTTTGTTTACAACACCGCTGTTATAGGGGGAATCAAAGGTGATGATGAATCAGAATATAGGAGGGAGATTGAAAATCTGGCTGAGTGGTGCCATAACAACAACCTCTCACTCAATATCAGCAAGACCCAGGAGCTGATTATTTACCTTAGGAGGAGAAAATCAGAGGTCCATGAGCCAGTCCTCATGGGAGAATCAGCGGCAGAGAGGATCAGCGACTTTAAATTCCTCGATGTTATTATTTCGAGTGACCTGCCCTGGGCCCAGCATGTAAGTGAAATTACAAAGAAAGCACAGCAGTGCCTCTACTCCTTTAAGAGTTTGTGAAGATTTGGCATGACATCTAAATCTTCGACAAGTTTCTACAGAAGTGTAGCGGAGAATATGTTGATTGCCTGCATCACGGCCTGGTATGGAAACACCAATGCCTTTGAACAGAAAATCCTACAAAATGTAGTGGATACAGCCCTGGGTAAGGCCCTCCCCACCACTGAGCACATCTCAATGGAGTTCTGTCACAGGAAAGCAGCACCCATCATCGGGGTCCCCACCACCCAGGACTTGCTCTCTTCTCACTGCTGCCATCAGGAAGAAGCACAGGAGCCTCAGGACTTACACCACCAGACTGAGGAACAGTTATTACCCCTCAACCATCAGGCTCTTGAACAAATGGGGTAACCACTCAACTTCACTTGCCCCATCATGGATCTCAGGGTTGTAAATGGTGACCTGTATGTACATTGTTAATAAATTTACTTTGAACCTTGAGCATTGATGGTTGGAAAGTAATAGCTGATCCTGAAACTGGTGGCATGGGTCCTTATCTCCTGCCCATTGATAGTTGAGTTGGCTTGGATGCTGAAGGCCCTCAGTGATGGATGCTGCTTTGTTCCATGTAACAGTGCTCAACGATGGGAACGGCTTTACCTGTCAGAGATATGATCCAATCTGCTAATCACCTTTTCCTGCTCCAGACGGAGAGAGCTGAACAATAAACTAACTTTCTGGGTCTCAAATTAGATGGCTACTGTCCTAAATGCTAAGAGATGGTGTGGAAAAGTCCTAACAGTAGATTTTGTGGGCAGAACAGAGTCCAGGCTATTGGATAACAAAATTCTGGATAAACTTAGCAGCTCAAGCAATATCTATGGAAAGGAATAAGCAGTTGACATCTCTGGCCAACACACTTCAAGTTTATTGTCATCTGACTGTACATCTATACAACCAAAATGAAACAACATTCCTCTGGATCACGGGGCACCCACAAAACATGTACCTCACACACAGCTCATAAAACAAAATATTACCATTAATAAGTTAATAAAATATAACTATAAATACATGTAGATCACAGCACAGGTGAACAGTGAATGAATACGATTGTCTCTCGGGGTCCGAGGAAGACTACATTGTGCAGGGTGGCAGTATTTTTTTTACGAAGCCAAGTTGTGAGCTCGACATCAACACGGGATGGATGGAGAGCACGCTCGGGGGCGGCCTGTCACTGGATCGAACTGAGGAACCTCCATTCTTGAGCCTGGCGCTGATCTCACTGTGACACAAGCTGACCTTTTGCACAATGTAACCAGTGCGTGAAAGATATTAAAGTGGAAAAGCCTTACACAGAGACGATCCCGCTCTCTCGGCCTCAGAAGTCAGAATCCAGTGGCACAAAGAATCATTACGTCTGGCAACTTCCTTGGCTGCATTGGATGGCCGCATCTTCTTAAATGCTCTGCCGCGCCCTACACACTCCACAATGCGCTGCTGCAATGCCTTCTCAGCCGTTGAACCCTGAACAGTAAACTGTGAACAGGTCGCTGTCCGAGTGAGATCTTGGTCATCGGGACTGGAGAGAACGGGAGAAGAAGTCAGAGTAAGTTGGTGGAGGGAAGTGAAGGAGTACAAGCTAAAAGCTGAAAGGTGAAGCCAGATGAGGGGGAAGCCAGGCTATTGGACAGCTGGACAACGATTCTATGATCTGCATTAAGGAGGGAGAGCACACATTGAGATTTTAAAAACCGGTAATGACTCCATTCAGACAGCAGGATGATGATTGCCTTGCACCACAGGAAGAACATCTTCCCCATCACTGGGAATCTCACAACAGCAACTTCATGGTCAGCCTGTCACACTCCTGGGCTGTTGAAGGGTAGTGAACAACTCTCCAAATCTTCCCACAATGAAACCAAAGGGAGCAGAGCCCCACCCCCATTCCGAATCCTGATAAAGGAAGCAGAGCCCCACCCACATTCCGAATCCCGATAAAGAGAGCAGAGCCCCACCCCCATTCCGAATCCCGATAAAGAGAGCAGAGCCCACCCCCATTCCGAATCCCGATAAAGGGAGCAGAGCCCACCCCCATTCCGAATCCCGATAAAGGGAGCAGAGCCCACCCCCATTCCGAATCCCGATAAAGGGAGCAGAGCCCACCCCCATTCCGAATCCCGATAAAGAGAGCAGAGCCCCACCCCCATTCCGAATCCCGATAAAGAGAGCAGAGCCCCATCCTCATTCGGAATCCCGATAAAGGGAGCAGAGCCCACCCCCATTCCGAATCCCGATAAAGGGAGCAGAGCCCACCCCCATTCCGAATCCCGTTAAAGGGAGCAGAGCCCACCCCCATTCCGAATCCTGATAAAGAGAGCAGAGCCCCACCCCCAACTGTGCTTTTGTATTTGCCGTCTATCTCGGTAAGGTCAGATTTCAATGTTTCATTTCTGGTTACAGAACATTTTGATGTGTGCAGGTTTTCAGTGCGTGAAAGCGCTATTTATCGTGGTCACATCCAGATCCGCTGATTCACACCCTTTCTCAGAACATACGCAATTCCAATTTTCACCTTCAGCCCTCGACTTCCTCAGCTTCTGTTGAACTGCCTTGATCTCGGTCTACCTCACCAAGTCTCTCTCTCGTCTCTGTACCTCCGTCTATCCACACACTTTCACCCTCAATATCCTTTCTTCCTTTTGCTCATTTAGCTCTTTCATTTTTTTCTGGTCCTTCAACACGTCTATCAGTTTCTTCATGCAAGTCCGTCGGTCTCCCTCCCCCTCCCGTATACTTGTCTGAATGGTAAATAATGTTCCTCTTTCTGCTGCACGTATTGCTGTCCTCATGCTGTGACCATTGAACTATGTATTTCCAGTCTGGTCACCATTTGATGCCGTGCTTATCACATCCTGACATTTTCCATGGCTTTCATAGAAGTTTGGGGCACTCAGACCCACCAACTCTTAGACTCCAGCACCTGCTTCCCTGTCCATCCCTACAGTCTGGAGACTCGAGGGAGAAACTCTTCCCAGAGAGAGAGGCAGGGGATATCACATTTTTTTCAGGATACTTTAATTGGTCTATTTGGATTTCAGAGAGGCATAGTCTCATGGAACACTTCAGCCCAGAAACAGACCCTTCAGCCCATCAAGACCATGCTAACCTGTTATTCTGCCTAGTCCATTAAACCAAAACCCAGACAAACTCTCCATTCCCCTCCCATTCATGTACTTACCCAAATTTCTCTTAAATTTTGAAATTGAACACACATCCACCCCTTCCTCCGGCAGCTCGTTCCACACCCTCACCATCCTCTGAGTGAAGAAGCTCGTCCTGATTTTCAGCTTTCACTCTGAACCCATGAATTCTAGTTCCACCCACCCAACTCAGTTGAAAAAGTCTGCTTGCATTTACTCGATACTCCTCATAATTTTGTATACCCCTATCAAACCTCCCCTCATCGGAGAGCTTTTTCTGGCTGGCTGCTGGAGAGTAGTGGTGCTCTGCAGGGGTTTCTGTTTGCACCACTTCTTTTCATTGACTTGGATGATGGAATTGATGGATTTCTGGGCAAGTTTGAGGACAATACAAAGGTATGGGAGGGGCAGGTGGTGTTGAGGAAGCAGGGAAGGTTGCAGAAGGTCTTTGACAGATTAGGTGAATAGGCAAAGAAGTGGCAGATGGAATGCAGTGTCTACTTTTATTCCTTCCACCAAAGCGCATGACCATACACTTCCCAACACTATTCCATCTGCCAGACACCCTACAGAAAATAGAGTACAATTTATTCCTTCTACCAAAGAGCATGATCATACACTTCTTGACACTGTTTTCTAAACAGGGAGAAAATTCAAAAATCTTATTAACATCCATGGTTAAGATTTAATTTAAAGTTTTATAAAGAAAAGTATTGTGCAAGCGCACATTAATCCAAAAGAAACTAATTTGACCAGAAGTGACGACATATTTGAGAAAAAAAGTAACCTCATTAGAACCGCCCAGTCGAGAAAAAAAAACCTATTCTAATAGCCCCTCCCCCAAAGCCCGGAAAAAAGCGACCAATAGGATAGTTGCATGCTAAGGCTAATGACCCTTAACCCCATCCTCCATTATCCCACCAAAATTAGCCATAATAAAATTTCAAATACTGCAATGTTACGTCTGACAGCAATAAAATCGTAACCGGTGACGGCCATCTTAAGTTCATCTAAAGTGTATTAATCACGTATTCAGAAAAGAATAAGTCCAAGTAGATAATATTACAACTGAAGTTCTTTCTTTCAAAATAAACTTAAAAGTCATACAAAAAATAAGTGAATATATCAGAGTAGATAAATCCCCAGGACCTGACAGGCTATTCCCTCGGACCTTGAAGGAGACTAGTGTTGAAATTGCAGGGGCCCTGGCAGAAATACTTAAAATGTCAATATCCATGTGTCAGGTGCTAGAGGATTGGAGTTCCAGTGTTATTCCATTGCTCATGTAGTTCCATTGTTTAAAAAAAGGCTCAAAAAGTAAGCTGGGAAATTATAGTTTGACATCGGTAGTAGGTAAATTATTGGAAGGAATACTAAGAGATAAGTATTTGGACAGACAGGGACTTATTTGAAAAAGTCAGCATGGCTTTGTGCGTGGTAGGTGATGTTTAACCAATCTATTAGAGTTTTTCGAGGAAGTTACCAGGAAAGTGGATGAAGAGAAGGCAGTGGATGTTGTATACATGGACTTCAGTAAGACCTTTGACAAGGTCCCACATGGGAGGTTTGTTAGGAAGATTCAGTCACTAGGTATACATGGAGAGGTAATAAATTGGATTAGACATTGGTTCAATGGAAGAAGCCAGAGAGTGGTAGTGGAGGATTGCTACTCTGAGTGGAGGCCTGTGACTAGTGGTGTGCCACAGGAATCAGTGCTGGGTCCATTGTTGTTTGTCATCTATATCAATGATCTGGATGATAACGTGGCAAATTGAATCAGCAAATTTGCTGATGTTACAAAGATTGGAGGTGTACTGGACAGTGAGGAAGGTTTTCAAAGCTTGCAGAAGGATTTGGACCAGTTGGAGGAATGGGCTGAAAAATGACAGATGGAGTTTAATACAGACAAGTGTGAGTTATTGCACTTCGGAAGGTCAAACCAAGGTAGAACATACAAGGTAAATGGTAGGGCACTGAGGAGTGCAGTAGAACAGAGGGATCTGGGAGTATAGATACATAATTCCCTAAAAGTGGCTTCACAAGTATCGGGTTGTAACAAAAGCTTTTGGTACATTGGCCTTTATAAATCAAAGTATTGAGTACAAGAGTTGGAATGTAATGGTGAGGTTGTATAAGACATTGGTGAGTAAATTTGGAGTATTGTGTGCAGTTTTGGTCACCTAATTACAGGAAGGATATTAATAAGGTTGAAAGAGTGCAGAGAAGGTTTACAAGGATGTTGCCAGAAATTAAGAAATTGAATTACAGAGAAAGGTTGAATAGGTTTAATGCTTAAACCTAGTTTAATGCTGAGTTTAATGCTGAGAAGTGTGAGGTTCTACATTTTGGCAGGAATAATCCAAATAGAACATACAGGGTAAATGGTAGGGCATTGAGGAATGCAGTGGAACAGAGAGATCTAGGAATAACAGTGCATAGTTCCCTGAAGGTGGAGTTTCATGTAGATAGGGTGGTGAAGAAGGCTTTTGGAACGCTGGCCTTTATAAATCAGAGCATTGAGTACAGAAGTTGGGATGTAATGTTAAAATTGTACAAGGCATTGGTAAGGCCAAATTTGGAATATTGTGTACAGTTCTGGTCACCGAATTATAGGAAAGATATCAATAAATTAGAGAGAGTGCAGAGACGATTTACTAGGATGTTACCTGGGTTTCAGCACTTAAGTTACAGAGAAAGGTTGAACAAGTTAGGTCTCTATTCATTGGAGCGTAGAAGGTTGAGGGGGAATTTGATCGAGGTATTTAAAATTTTGAGAGGGATAGATAGAGTTGACGTGAATAGGCTGTTTCCATTGAGAGTAGGGGAGATTCAAACGAGAGGACATGATTTGAGAGTTAGGGGGCAAAAGTTTAAGGGAAACACGAGGGGGTATTTCTTTACTCAGAGAGTGATAGCTGTGTGGAATGAGCTTCCTGTAGAAGTAGTAGAGGCCAGTTCAGTTGTGTCATTTAAGGTAAAATTGGATAGGTATATGGACAGGAAAGGAGTGGAGGGTTATGGGCTGAGTGCGGGTAGGTGGGACTAGGTGAGATTAAGAGTTCGGCACGGACTAGGAGGGCCGAGATGGCCTGTTTCCGTGCTGTGATTGTTATATATGGTTATATATATATGTTATATATATAGGTTAGGACTTTATTCCCTGGAGCGTAGGGTAATGAGGGGTGATTTGATAGAGGTGTATAAAATTATGATGGGTATAGATACAGTGAATGCAGGTAGGCTTTTTCCACTGAGGCCAGGGGAGAAAAAAAACCAGAGGCCATGGGTTAAGGGTGAAGGGGGAAAAGTTTATAGGGAACATGGGGGGGAGCTTCTTCACGCAGAGAGTTGTGGGAGTGTGGAATGAGCTGCCAGATGAAGTGGTGAATGCGGGCTCATGTTTGATATTTAAGAAAAACTTGGACAGGTATATGGATGAGAGGAGTTTGGAGGGATATGGCCCAGGTGCAGGTCAGTGGGACTAAGCAGAAAAATGGTTCGGCACAATCAAGAAGGGCCAAAAGGCCTGTTTCTGTGCTATAATGTTCTATGGTTCTATGGTTCTATATATATGTATATCTCAAACCTAAATCTATATTAATATTGAGACAAGCGAAAAGATAATTCAAACCAGGTCCTATACAGACCTCTATGATATAATACAGGTTTCCTTCAAAGCAACTATGAACATACACTAATCATTAACAAATAAAAAAGAAGAATTAAATCTGTCAAGTCCCATACGGACATCCAAAAAGCATAGTATAGACTTTTCTCAAGGCATCTACAAACATCTCAAAGATCAGAATTACCTATTCAGGTTACAGTCGGCTTAACTTTGAAGTTTTTAATAAACTCCCACCCTTCGTCAGGGGTATAGGTCCTCTGTGGCTGAGAGTCAGGGGGGAATATTATCAGCTGCGCAGGGTTGCGAAGCAATGGATGGCAATTTTTCTTATACAATTCACTCATCACTTCCCGGTATTTCCTTCTTTCGGCAAAAATCTCAGGAGGAAAAACTTCGACTATACAAATTTCAATTGAATTCAAGATTATTTTCTGCTTTCTTCTGGCCTCTCAAAGTATGGCTTCTTTGGTTGTATAATAATGCAAGCAAAGTACGATTGGCCAGGGGTGTAATTCAGATGAACGCCGAAATCTTGGAATTCTATGGACTCTGTCGAGTAATGGGGGCACTTCAAGAGTCTCACTAAAAAGTGATTACAGCATATCTGAGAAGAACTTTAACAGGTCACCAGTTTCAGTATTTTCAGGCAAACATAATATACACAAGTTTCTCCGACGTGCTCTGCTGTCTAAATCAATCATTTTTCTCTTCATTTTTGATAGTTCCAAGGTAATTTAATTAATTCTCTTTTCCATAGATGACATCTTCAATTCTTGTTTGTTGATAGTTTGCCTGAATTGTTCATGTTCCTCTCGATTCGATGGGTAGTCTGCTTGAGCATCTGAAATTGAAAGTCCAGATTCTTCAGAGATTCTTGGACATCTGAGTGGCATGAATCATCCTATTAAGCGTAAAAAGATTTTTAAGAAATTAAAAACAATATGGATATTATTTTTGCACAAGAAACTCATGTATGGAGACAGGATGAAGAATGGTTTTTCAAATTCTGGAAGGACCCTTCATGTCATTCGTTATCAACAAATAAAGTTAGAGGAGTATCTACTTTTGTTAACTCTAAAATCCCTTTTGTACATTTTGATACTATTACAGATTCGATTAGAAGATATTTAATTGTCACTGATGTATTATGTGGTCAAAAGGTAGCTTTGGTGTGTGTATATTCGCACCTAATTCAGACAGTCCTGAATTTTTAAAGTTTTTTTCTGAGCTACCGAATCTGAATGAATATAAGCTGATCATGGGCGGTGACTTTAATTGCTGTCTAAATCCGGCAATTGACAGTTCATCAACCAATCCGTCACTTCCTAATAAAGCAGCGGCCTGTATTAATTCTTTTCTACTAGAATAAGGCCTGGTTGATATTTGGAGATATAAACACCCCAATTACAAAGATTTTTCTTCTTTTTCACACGTTCATCATAAATACTCAAGAATTGATTACTATTTTCTAGATACACGCTTGTTACACTCTGTTGCCGGGTGTGCATATGATGTCATTGCGTTGTCACGCCTGTAAAATTAACTCTGAAGCTCGCTGATAGTCTTTTGAAAATGTCACAGTGGAGATTGAATCCCGTATTGTTGCAGGATCCAGCTTTTGTTAGTTTTATTAAGGAGCAAATTTCTATATTTTTTGAACATGATACAACTGAAGGAATGTCAAATTTGGTTATATGGGATATGATGAAATCCTTTCTTAGGGGACAGATAATGTCATATTCAGCAGCTTTAAGAAAGAAAACTAAAGCGGAACTGTTAGTGCTTACTAATAAAATTAGAGAGATAGAGCGTATTCAGTAAACCTATTGAAGATCTATATAAGGAAAGGATTGAACTTCAAACACAATATGATTTACTTCTGACTTTTTACATCGAACAGCAAATTTTTAAATCTAAAATTTTATTTTATATACATGTAAGTAAATCAGGTAAACACTTAGCTGTCAGTTAAAGGCAAACATGGTTAGAAGACAGATTTTGAAAATATACAGAGCAGATAGAACTGAAACTGACCCTTATGAAATTAATAAGATATTTATGAATTTCTATTCCAATCTTTATAAATCTGAATTCTCTGACAATACTTTTATTATGAACAGATTTTTGCAAAAATTAAATATACATAAAATTTTGACTCAAGATATTAATATACTAGATGCACCTATTAAACAAAAAAAAATAGCTAAAGCTATATCCTCTATGCAACAAGGGAAAGCTCTGGGACCAGATGGATATACAGTGGAATTTTATAAGACCTTCAATGAAATGCTTATACCACATCTTTGTCAAACTTTCACTGATTCTATATCCTCTGGGAATCTTCTGAAAACTTTTTATGAGGCATTAATTTCATTGATTCCTAAAAAAGCAAAAGATTTATCTGAATGTGCATCCTATAGACCTATCTCCTTACTGAATGTGGATTTTAAAATTCTCTCTAAGATTTTAGCCAATAGACTTGAGAATGTTTTGCTTACTGTTATCTCAAATGATCAAACTGGATTTATTAAAAATAGGTATTCACATTTTAATTTTTGAAGATTGTTAAATATTATTTATTTCCCCTCAGTTAAAGAATCTGAATGTATTTTATCTCTAGATGCAGAGAAAGCTTTTGACAGGGTGGAATGGTCTTATTTGTTTCAGGTTTTGAAGAGGTTTAATTTCAGTCCGGAATTTATTTCCTGGATCAAACTGATTTATCAAGCCCCAGTGGCTGCAGTTATAACTAATAATCAAAAATTTCCTTATTTTAGATTATATAGAGGAACCCGTCAGGGTTGTCCTCTCAGTTCTTTATTATTTAATTTGGTTTTAGAACCACTTGCTTTGCTCTTAGGGATTCTAATTCTGTTCAGGGTATTAAGAGAGGGGATAAACTACATCAGGTTTCATTATACGCAGATGATTTATTAGTTTACATTTCAAACCCTAGGAAATCTATTCCCTTTATGTTATCCATATTTACTGAATTTAGTATTTTCTCTGGATATAAACTAAACTTACATAAAAGTGAATTATTTCCCATTAATAATTACTCTGATTATTATGATCAAATACACTTTAATGTTGCTAAAAATTATTTTATTTATCTTGGTATTAAAATTACTAAAAATTTTAAAAGACTTATATAATTTCCTTCCTCTAATTGACTATACACAACAAATGTTTTCCAAATGGTCACCTATGACGATGTCATTAAGTTGTCGAATAAATGCTATAAAAATGGTAATCTTACCAAAATTTTTATATGCATTTCATGCGGTTCCATAATTTGTCCCAATAATGTTTTTTGACAGAATAGATTCCATGATTCTGTCATACATTTGGAATAATAAAAGCTCTAGAGTGAATAAATCTTTATTGCAAAAATCAAAAAGAAAATGGAGGACTGGTGTTACCAAACTTTAGATTTTATCATTGGGCAATTAATATTCGTTATATCACATTTTGGGTTCTCGGTATAGATAATCAGGACTGTCCTTCATGGTTACACTTGGAGGAGAGCTCGGTAAGGGGGTTTTCTTTGGCTTCTTTACTGGGAGCTCCTCTTCCTTTGTTGTTCTCTAGGATGGGTAGACAAGGTCTTAGTCCCATTGTTAAATACACATTAAAAATTTGGTTTCAGTTTCGCAGATTTTTTGAATTAAATAACTTTGTTCTCTCTAGTAATATCCATTTTAACTTTTCCTTTAAACCATCAATTTTGGATAAGGCTTTTTTAATATGGAAAACTAAGGGAATAAAAACTTTTTTAGATTTGTTTTTAGAGGACTGTTTAATGTCTTTTTCGCAGCTGGTCGATAAATGTGATATATCTAATGCACATTTTTTTAAGATATTTACAAGTTAGGAATTTTTTATGTGATTTCAATAGACAATAGACAATAGGTGCAGGAGTAGGCCATTCGGCCCTTCTAGCCAGCACCACCATTCACTGTGATCATGGCTGATCATACACAATCAGTACCCCGCTCCTGCCCTCTCCCCATATCCCTTGACCCCGCAATCTATAAGAGCTCTATCTAACTCTCTCTTGAATGCATCCAGAGACTTGGCCTCCACTGCCTTCTGGGGCAGAGCATTCCACATATCCACCACTCTCTGGGTGAAAAAGGTGAAACTCTGGGTGAAACTGTGGCCTCTACTTCTGGACTCACCCATCAGCGGGAACATGCTTCCTGCCTCCAGCGTGTCCAATCCCTTAATAATCTTATATGTCTCAATCAGATCCCCTCTCATCCTTCTAAATTCCAGTGTATACAAGCCCAGTCGCTCCAATCTTTCAACATATGACAGTCCCGCCATTCCGGGAATTAACCTTGTGAACCTACGCTGCACTCCCTCAATAGCAAGAATGTTCTTCCTCAAATTTGGAGACCAAAACTGCACACAATATTCTAGGTGGGGTCTCACCAGGGTCCTGTACAGCTGCAGAAGGACCTCTTTACTCCTATACTCAATTCCTCTTGTTATAAAGGCCAGCATGCCATTAGCTTTCTTTACTGCCTGCTGTACCTAGATAGATAGATAGATAGATAGATACTTTATTCATCCCCATGGGGAAATTCAACTTTTTTTTCCAATGTCCCATACACTTGTTGTAGCAAAACTAATTACATACAATACTTAACTCAGTAAAAAATATGATAAGCATCTAAATCACTATCTCAAAAAGCATTAATAATAGCTTTTAAAAAGTTCTTAAGTCCTGGCGGTAGAATTGTAAAGCCTAATGGCATTGGGGAGTATTGACCTCTTCATCCTGTCTGAGGAGCATTGCATTGATAGTAACCTGTCGCTGAAACTGCTTCTCTGTCTCTGGATGGTGCTATGTAGAGGATGTTCAGAGTTATCCATAATTGACCGTAGCCTACTCAGCGCCCTTCGCTCAGCTACCGATGTTAAACACTCCAGTACTTTGCCCACGACAGAGCCCGCCTTCCTTACCAGCTTATTAAGACGTGAGGCGTCCCTCTTCTTAATGCTTCCTCCCCAACACGCCACCACAAAGAAGAGGGCGCTCTCCACAACTGACCTATAGAACATCTTCAGCATCTCACTACAGACATTGAATGACGCCAACCTTCTTAGGAAGTACAGTCGACTCTGTGCCTTCCTGCACAAGGCATCTGTGTTGGCAGTCCAGTCTAGCTTCTCGTCTAACTGTACTCCCAGATACTTGTAGGTCTTAACCTGCTCCACACATTCTCCATTAATGATCACTGGCTCCATATGAGGCCTAGATCTCCTAAAGTCCACCACCATCTCCTTGGTCCTGGTGATATTGAGACGCATTGACTGATGTACAAGAACACCTAGATCTCATTGTGCTTCCCCTTTTCCTAACTTGACTCGATTTAGATAGTAATCTGCCTTCCTGTTCTTGCCACCAAAGTGGATAACCTCACATTTATCCACATTAAACTGCATCTGCCATACATTTGCCCACTTATCCAACCTGTCCAAGTCACCCTGCATTCCCATAACATCTTCCTGACATTTCACACTGCCACCCAGCTTTGTGTCATCAGCAAATTTGTTAATATTACTTTTAATCCCTTCATCTAAATCATTAATGTATATTGTAAACAGCTGTGGTCCCAGCACCAAACCTTGCGGTACCCCACTGGTCACAGCCTGCCATTCCGAAAGGGACCTGTTAATCGCTACTCTTTGTTTCCTATCAGCCAGCCAATTTTCAATCCATGTCAGTACTCTGCCCCCAATGCCATGTGCCCTAATTTTGCCCACTAATCTCCTATGTGGGACTTTATCAAAAACTTTCTGTAAGTCCAGGTACACTACATCCACTGGCTCTCCCTTGTCCATTTCTTACCAAATTATCTATTTATTCATTTACCAAATATGATACATGCTATTTTTCAGCTTAAACCATTTCAAAACGGATTGGTAGCCATTATATATAAACAGTTAATGAATTCACATATGATGCCTAATGATAAGATTAAACGTGTTTGGGAAATGGAACTTCAGCATTCACTTTCAGATGATCAATGGAATAAAATTTATTATTTAGTTAATAATTCATCTATCTGTGCATGTCACTCCCTAATTCAGTTCAAGATAGCGCACAGGGCCCATATGTCAAAAAATAAACTAGTGCATATTTTTTCTAATATAAATCCCACCTGTGATAGATGTAACACTGAGGTGTCTACCCTAACTCATATGTTTTGGTCCTGTACAAAGTTAAATAATTTTTGGAGAGATGTTTTTAGAACATTATCAAAAGTCATAGGTGTGGACTTGCAACCTAATTCACTTATGGCAATCTTTGGGATTATTCCAAAGGAAGCAGGAAGTGTTCCTTCTTCTGCTCAACAGTTGACAGCCTTTTCAACTTTATTGGCCAGGAGAGCTATTTTGTTAAACTGGAAAGATTCTAATCCACCTACCGTTTTTTTAGCTCTCCTCCATTACGTCTTGTTTAAGCTTGGAGAAAATTGAAGTCGGACGTTCGATACATCTTTTAAATTCGTGCAAACCTGGTGACCTTTTATTCAATATTTTCATATGATCTATATTTTTTCTCTATCTTTTTTTAGGTAATTTTTTTTCTCTCTCTCTCTCTGCAAAGTTTCAGATTTGATCAGAAGGATATTTTCTTTTTTCTTTAGTAATTTTATCCTCAAATGGACTGCCCAGTCCTCTTTTTATTTTGTTTTAGGTCAGTTTAGTGGTTTTTTACCTCTTAATTATAAAAAAAATTCCAGTCTTTTTTTTGTATGAATTGCCAAGAGGAGTTGTGGTTCTTTGTTTATATATAATAGCCCAATATTATATTTACATGACTTTGACAGTATACATCCCTTTCATTGTTTTGTACGTTTATTGCATTATGTATTTGATATAACTTCTCCTCCGATTAAATTAATAAAAAAGATTGAAAATGAAATGAAAATTCAAGAATCTGAGGTGCAAAGGGACTTTGGAGTTCCTATGTAAGGAAGGCAAATACAATGTTAGCATTCATTTCAACAGGACATGAAGATAACAGCAAGCATGTAATGCTGAGGGTTTATGAAGCGTTGCTCAGACTGGAGTGTTGTGAGCAGTTTTGAACCCCTTATCTAGGAAAACACATTCTGGCACTGGAGAGAGTCAGAAGCAGGTTTAACATCACCGGCATATGTCATGAAATTTGTTGACTTTGCAGTAGCAGTACAATACAATAAGTAATAATAGAGAAAAAATGTGAATTACAGCACATATATATTAAAGAATTAAATTAATTATGTAGTGCAAAGATAGAAATAAAATAGTATTGAGATAGTGTTCATGGATTCAAAGTTCATTCAGAAATCTGATGGCAGAGAGGAAGAAATGACTTGAATTATTGAATTTGTGCCTTCAGGCTCCCATACCTCCTTTCTGATGGTAACAATGAGAAGTCCTGGGTGATGGGGTCCTGAATGATGGATGCCACCTTTTTGAGGCACTGGTCCTTGTAGATATCCTGGATATTATGGAGCCTAGTGCGCATGATGGATCTGACAAAGTTGACAACTCTCTGCAGTTTACTTCGATCCTGTACAGTAGCCACCCCCTCATACCAGACAGTGGTGCAGCCAGTTAGAATGCTCTTGGTAGGAATTTTCGAGTGTTTTTGTTGACATATCAAATCTACCCAAAGTCTTAATGAAACGCAGTCGCTGTCTTGTTTTCTTTGCAGTTTCATCAATATGTTGGACGCAGAGTAGATCACAAAAATGATTCTGGGAATAAAAGGGTTAACATATGAGGAGCGATTGATGTCTCTGTGCCTGTACTCTCTGGAGTTTAGGATAATGAGGGGGGATCTCCTTGAAATCTGGTAAGGCCTAGATAGATTGGACGTGGAAAGGATGTTTCCTGTAGTTTGGAAGTCTAGGACCAGAGAGCACAGCCTCTGCATAGAGGGACATCCTTTTGGAACAGAACTGAGGAGGAAGTTCGTTAGTCAGAGGGTGGTGAATCTGTGGAATTCACTGGCACAGACGGCTGTGGAGGCCAAGTCATTGATTATATTTAAAGTGGAGGTCGGTAGGTTCTTGATGAGTCAGGGCATCAAAGGCTATGGGGAGAAGGAAGGAAAATAGGGTTGAGAGGGAAAGTAAATCAGCCATGATGGAATGACAGTGCAGACTCGATGGGCTGAATGGCCTACTTCTGCTGCAATGTGGTGTTATGGTCTTAGACAGAAGCAAGCATGCCTCACCTCTACTCCAGCCTTTCTTTTTGTGTATTTAGTTTGTTCCCAAAGTAACCTTATTATAAAAGGAGACAAAATAAAGCTTTAATTAAGATGACAGAGTGCCAGACTTTGTGGAAAATGTCCCAGTAAAAGGCATGCTAACCCCCTCAAAGGTGTGTGTTATCTCATAGGACAGTGCACTGATGGAAAATATAAATTGCTTCACCCGGGACGATGCTCTGCATGTTTTGAAGATGGAGTCACTACCTACGTTTACTCACACACCTGACCACTCTCCTCTTGCCCAGCAAAATCCATCAGATTCACCCTGATCTCATCAGCAAAAAGCAGGGAGTGAACTCAAAGAGACCAACAGGTTACACAGTACAGATGCCTCAGGAGCTCAGCCCTGGTGGAGAGGTCCAGTCCATCACCCTAACGGGGGGCAACATTTGCCTTCGGTTCCTGAAGCTTGGCCAGGCTTGGTATGGAAACACCGATACCCAGGGACAGAAAAGTCTACAAGAAAGTGGTGGACACAGCCCAGATCATCACAGGCAAAGCTCTTCCCATCACTGAGCGCAACTACATGGAGGGAAGGGCTGCCACAGGAGGAAACATCCATCATCAATGACCCCACCATAGAAGCCATGCTCTCTTCTCACTGCTACTGTCGGGAAGGTGATACAGGAGCCTCAGGCCCCACCTCGCCAGGTTCAGGAATAGTTATTACCCAACCTTCAGAGTACTGAACTTCACTTAAGGCCGGGTTAATGGTGGTTCGTAAGGCAGGATATACGACTAAATACTTTATTAAATAGCATTTTTTCTGTGGTGAACTATCACCACAAACCATGAAGAGGTGAGAGAAGGTGAGGTTGACTCGAGGGTTGAGCTGTGCAGGTACGGTGCAAAGTCAGAGTGTGGTATGTTCGATTAGATGTGAGATTGAGGCATGATCAAGATGGAGATGGAGTTGGAGTGAGCGTGTCAGAGAGGAGTTGGTGCAGAGGAGTTTCGGAGCCTGTCCACCTAGACTGTGAGAGAGACTGGACTGTTCTAAGCACTGAAAAATTTGGAGAGGTGGAGAACAGCCACAGGCTTGGCAGCGGCTACAGGCCCAGGCCCTAGTGTGGGGCACCATCCAGCGTTGACAATTTAAACACTGACACAGATAGACTGAAAACAGAATACAGGGAGTTAGGAAGGAAGTTGAGAAGCAGGACCTCAAAGGTAGTCATCTTGGGATTACTGCATGTGCCACACGACAGTGAGGATAGGAATAGAGTGACGTGGAGGGTAAATGCATGGCTGAAGGATTGGAGCAGGGGGCAGATTTCTGGATCATTGGGACCACTTTTGGGGCAGGTGTGACCTGTGTAAAAAGGATGGGTTGCACTTTAATCCCAGGGGGACCAATATCCTGGCGGGGAGGTTTGCTAAGGCTTTTGGGAGAGTTTAAGCAAGAACTGCTGGGGGTGTGGGAACTGAACTGAAGTGACAGAGGAAGAAGTGGTTGGCTCACAAATAGAGAAAGCTTGGAGACAGTGTGAGAGGGAAGGCAGGCAGGTGATAGAGAAGGGACATGCTCAAACCAATGGTATGAGATGTGTCTACTATAATGCGAGGAGTATCATGAACAAAGCAGATGAGCTTAGAGCGAGGATCAGTACTTGGAGCTATGATGTTGTGGCCATTATAGAGACATGGATGGCTCAGGGGCAGGAATGGCTACTTCAAGTGCTGGGTATTAGATGTTTCAGAAAGGAGAGGAATGGAAGCAAAAGATGTGGGCGGGGGGGGTGGCACTGTTGATCAGAGATAGTGTAACGGCTGCAGAAAAGGAGGAAGTCATGGAGGGATTGTCTACGGAGTCTCTGTGGGTGGAAGTTAGAAACAGCAAGGGGTCAATAACTCTACGGGGTGTTTTTTTATAGACCACCCAATAGTAACAGGGACATCGAGGAGCAGATAGGGAGACAGATTCCAGAAAGGTGTAATAATAGCAGGATTGTCATGGTGGGAGATTTTAATTTCCCAAATATTGATTAGCATGTCCCTAGAGCAAGGGGTTTAGATGGGGTGGAGTTTGTTCAGGAAGGTTTCTTGACACAATATGTAGATAAGTCTACAAGAGGAGAGGCTGTACTTGATCTGGTATTGGGAAATAAACCTGGTCAGGAGTCAGATCTCTCAGTGGGAGAGCATTTTGATCATAGACAGTGATCATAATTCTATCTCCTTTACAACAGCATTGGAGTTAGGAACAGACAAGTAGGAAAGCGTTTAATTGGAGCAAGGGGAAACATGAGGCTATCAAGCACGAATTAGGAAGCTGAAATTGGGAACAGATGTTCTCAAGGAAATGTATGGAAGAAATGTGGCAAATATTCAAGGGGTATTTCGGTGGAGTTCTGCATAGGTATGTTCCAATGAGACAGGGAAAGGATGGTAGGGTACAGGAGCCGCGATGTACAAAGGCTGTTGTAAATCTAGTCAAGAAGAAAAGAAAAGTTTACAAAAGGTTCAAAAGACTAGGTAACGATAGGGATCTAGAAAATTATAAAGCTAGCAGGAAGGAGCTTAAGAATAAAATTAGGAGAGCCAGAAGGGGTCATGAGAAGGCCTTGGCAGACAGAATTAAGGAAAACTCCAAGGCATTCTACAAGTATGTGAAGAGCAAGAGGATATGATGTGAGAGAATAGGACCAATCAAGTGTGACAGTGCGTGCTTGGAAACAGAGGAGATGGCAGAGGTATTTAATGAATACTTTGCTTCAGTATTCACTATGGGAAAGGATTTTGATGATTGTAGGGATGACACAGTGGACTGAAAAGCTTGAACATGCAGATATTTAGAAAGAGGATGTGCTGGAGCTTTTGGAATGCATCAAGTTGGATAAGTCACTGGGACCAGACGGAAAGTACCCCAGGCTACTATGGGAGGCGAGGGAGGAGATTGCTGAGCCTCTGGTGATGATCTTTGCATCATCAATGGGGACAGGAGAGGTTCTGGAGGATTGGAGGGTTTCGGATCCTGTTCCTTAATTCAAGAAAGGGAGTAGAGATAGCCCAGGAAACTACAGGCCAAAGAGTCTTACCTCAGTGTTTGGTAAGTAGATGGAGAAGATCCTGAGAGGCAGGATTTATGAACATTTGGAGAGGCATAATAAGATTAGGAATAGTCAGCATGGCTTTGTCAAAGGCAGGTCATGCCTTACGAGCCTGACTGTATTTTTTGAAGATGTGATTAATCACATTGATGAAATTAGAGAAGTTGATGTAGTGCATATGGATTTCAGCAAGGCATTTGATAGGGAACCCCATGCAAGGTTTATTGAGAAGGTAGGGAGGCATGGGATCGAAGGGGACATTGCTTTGTGGATCCAGAACTGGCTTGCCCACAGACGGCAAAGAGTGGTTGTAGATGGGTCATATTCTGCATGGTGGACGGTGACCAGTGATGTTTCTCAGGGATCTGTTCTGGGACCCCTAATCTTTGTGATTTTTATAAATGACCTGGATGAGGAAGTGGAGGGATGGGTTAGTAACTTTGCTGATGACACAAAGGTTAGGGGTGTTGTGGATAGTGTGGAGGGCTGTCAGAGTTTAGAGCGGGACATTGATAGGATGCAAAACTGGGCTGAGAAACGGCAGATGGAGTTCAACCCAGATAATTGTGAGGTGGTTCATTTTGGTAGGTCAAATATGATGGCAGAATATAGTATTAATGGTAAGACTCTTGGCAGTGTGGAGGATCAGAGGGGTCTTTGGTTCCGAGTCCATAGGACACTCAACATTACTACGTAGGTTGACTCTGTGGTTAAGAAGGTGAAAGGTGCATCGGCCTTTATCAATCCTGTGATTGAGTTTAGGAGCCGAGAGGTAATGTTGCAGCTATATAGGACCCTGGTCAGACCCCAGTTGGAGTACTGTGCTCAATTCTGGTCACCTCACTACAGAAAGGATTTGGAAACTATAGAAAGGGTGCAGAGGAGATTTATAATGATGTTGCCTAGATTGGAGAGCATGCCTTATGAGAATAGGTTGAGTGAACGGAGGATGAGAGGTGAGCTGATAGAAGTGTATAAGTTGATGAGAGGCATTGATTGTTGTTTAGTCAGCGGCTTTTTCCCAGGGCTGAAATGGCTAGCATGAGAGGGCACAGTTTTAAGGAAGTAGGTACAGAAGTAGGTACAGAGGAGATGTCAGGGGTAAGTTTTTTGTACTCAGAGAGTGGTGAGTGTGTGGTTTGAGCTGCTGGCAATAGCGGTGGTGGCAGAAATGATAGTGTATTTTAAGAGACCCCTGGATGGGTAAATGGAGCTTAGAAAAATAGAGGGCTCTAGGAACCCTAGGTAACTCCTATGGCAAGGATATGTTCAGCACAGCTTTGAGGGCTGAATGGCTTGCATTGTGCTGCAGGTTTTCTATGTTTCTCTGTTAAAAGGCAGAATGTTGGGACCAGAGGCAGGGTCAGGTCCAAGTATGGGACACCACCCAGTGGTTTGACAATTTACACGCCGATTCAGATAGACTGAAAAGGCAGAGTGTTGGGACTGGAAGCAGGGTCAGGTCCAAGTGCGGGACACCACCCAGTGGTTTGACAATTTACACGCTGATTCAGATAGACTGAAAAAGCAGAGTGTTGGGACCGGAAGCAGGGTCAGGCTGATTTGGCCTGCTCTTTCACAACATTTGCTCCTTTCTTGGCAGTTCTGAGGCTGTGAAACTGCCTTTTTGGCTCCAAGTTTTGTATCTGCAAGTAATTTACCCCGCAGTGTGATGAACCGAGGCTGAGGCTTTGGGCCTGCTCTGGCTGCTCTGGCTCCTGGGTGTATGGATAAGAAAATCAGCAGAGAAGTGAAAAGCTGCATCTATAGACAAGAGTAAACGGTTGATGTTTCAGTCCGAGACCCTTCATCAGAACAAACGTCCAGGTCTGTGGCTGGGTTGATTTGGAATGGTCTTGCTTGCCTTTATTGTTTGCAGGATTTGTGTTTTTTTCTCTCTCTGCATTGGGTGTTGGTCTTTTGTTTAATTGGGTTATTCGGGTTTCTTGCTTTGTGACTGCCTGTAAGCAGACAAATCTCAAGGTTGGATAATTTGTACATACTTTGATAATAAGTGGACTTCTTTGAACCTTAATTCTGAACTGATTTCATTACCTAGGGACTAACTTCTGAAAGGACTCTACGACTCTTGCTCAGAGCATTATTATTTATTATTATCACAATTATTTTTATTGGCATAGTTTGTTATCTTTTGCACATTGTCTCTCAGTCTTTGTGTCATAGTTTCAGATTGAGTTTATTGAATTTCTTTGCTCTGCTACGAATGCCTGCAAGTACAAACACTTGTAGATGAATCTCAAAGTATTTGGTGACATACCTCTGAAGTTGTGGAATCAATTCAGAGTTGATAAATTTAGTTTGAACTTTGAGGCTCCCTTGACAGTGCCCAGGGAGAGTGATGGTCTTTCTTGTCTCCTCTGGTGCACAGCTATTTTGATCCAAAAGTTCAAAGTAAATTTATTATCAATGGATATACAGGTCACCATATACCTGCCTTGAGATTTGCTTTAAGAAAGTAAAGAAATACAGTATAGTTTATGAAATCTATAAATAACAAAGACTGACAAACAACCAATGTGCAAAAGCGGACAAGTAATAAAAGAAATATGAATCAATAATACTGAGCTGTACAGTCGGTGTGAGTCTACGGGTTGTGGACGTAGCTCAGCATCAAGTTGAGTGAAGTTATTCTTGCGGGTTTAGGAACCTGATAAGATGGTGCCAGCGAACCACAGCAACATTCTGTGGGCTAAATGTACCTCTTTCCAATTACTCTCACTGCAATCTGCAGTATATTTTTTCCCTTTAAGCAATATGCTTTTAAATCGATTTAATGATCTGTAGATTTTGTGATCTGATAAAGGACTCGGCAGACGTAGCTCCCGAACAAGCAGGTATGGCACCTTTATGCTGATAAATGTTCATCACCATGGCTGGAAACGAGGCAGGAGGGGGTGACTCCAAGCCAGGCTGAAACACAAAGGGATGAGGCCCCTCTACCCAGCATTTTGTTAGCAAATGTGCAGTGGCTGGAGAACAAAATTGAGGATCTGAGGGCAAGGTTGCTGTATTAGAGAGAAGTGTGATACCGTTGAGTTCTCTGTTTGAACATAACATGGCTTACCACCAGCACGCCAGATATGGTGATTGGACCCGAGGGCTTCTCGATTCACAGGATGGACAAAACTGCTGATTCAGAAAAGGCATATGTGTTCCATTACAAACTCACAGTGGTGCTCCAATGTGGTGGTTTTGTTGAACTCGTGTTCCCCTGACCTTAAACACCTGACTGTTAAATGCCATCCATTTTATTTACCGAGCAAGTTCTCCATAATCCTGACCACAGTTGATATACAACCAGCGGCCGACTATCAACAATACTGCATGATACTGTCTCCAAATGAGGAACAGTCTGTCCCAAAACATTTCAAATCATAGTCAGGGTCTACATGCAGGCTAGCTTGAAGAAAACCCTGCCCAAATACCAACAGCATATAACCTGTAGCATCAGAGGTCCCAACACATAAGACCACTGTCATATGTCTACTTTTCCATGGCCAGACCACGACTCAGTAAATCAGATCACTTGATTGTCCTTCACCCTCCTGCACACAGGCAGAGGCTAAAGAGTAAAACTCTGGAGATTAGCATAACAAAGGGTGGTCATGGGAGGTAGAGGAGTGGCTAAGAGATTGCTTCGAGTCAGTGGGCTGGGCCGTGTTCAAGGACTCAGCTGTGGAACAGGATGACTACACCATGATCGTCACAGACTTTGAGTGTGTCCCCACTAAATCACTCAGAGTCTTTCCCAACCAGAAGCCCTGGATGAACCGTGAGATCTACAGTCTGCTGAGGGCAATATTGGACACGTTCACAGCTGGTGACCACAAAAGTTACAGGAGCTCTAAGTGCAATTTGTGGAAAGTAATCTCATGGGTGAAGTGGCAATTCTAGACTAAACGAAGAATGCTCGACAGTTGTGGCAGGGCTCGGATACCATCACTGCTTATTACGTTAAATCAAGCGACACAGGCGACAACAGGGCTTCGCTCCAGATGAAATCAATGTCTTCTATGCTCACTTTGTCCTTCAAAACTGGGAGGAATTATCACAAACTTCCACAGACCCAAATGATCCTGTGATCTCTGAGGCCAATATGTGAGCAGCCTTCAGGAGGGGGATTCACAAAAAGCATCTTGCTCAGACAGGGTAGCTGGCCAAGTACTAAAGACCTGTGCTGATCAGCTGTTTGGAGTGTTCACTGAGATCTTTAAACTCTCACTTCGATAGTCTGAGGTACCCACCTGCTTCTAACAGGGTTCGATTATATCAGTGCCTAAGAAGGGAACCTGCCTCAGTGATTATCGTCCAGTAGCACTTACATCCACTGTGATGAAGTGTTTTGAGAGGTTTGTGATGAAACATATCAGCTCCTGCCAGAGAAGTAACTTGAATCAGCTCCACAGCAGATGCCATCGCATTGGCTCTTCACTCAGTCCTGGAACACCTGGACAGCAAAATTACATATATCAGAATGTCTTTTATCGACTGCAGCTCAGCATTCAATACCATCGTCCACTGAAAACTAATCAGTAAGCTTCAAAACCTCGGCCTCAATACCTCTTTGATTATAATTTGATGCTCGATTACCTCACTTGCAGACCCCAGTCAGGATCGGATTAGAAACAACACCTCCTCCAAAATCTCCATTAGCTCAGGTTCACCACAAGGCTGTGTGCTTAGACCCCTGCTCTACTTGCTTTACACTTGTGACAGTGTGGCTAAGCTGTATGTTCAAGTTTGTTTACAACACCGCTGTTATAGGGGGAATCAAAGGTGATGATGAATCAGAATATAGGAGGGAGATTGAAAATCTGGCTGAGTGGTGCCATAACAACAACCTCTCACTCAATATCAGCAAGACCCAGGAGCTGATTATTTACCTTAGGAGGAGAAAATCAGAGGTCCATGAGCCAGTCCTCATGGGAGAATCAGCGGCAGAGAGGATCAGCGACTTTAAATTCCTCGATGTTATTATTTCGAGTGACCTGCCCTGGGCCCAGCATGTAAGTGAAATTACAAAGAAAGCACAGCAGTGCCTCTACTCCTTTAAGAGTTTGTGAAGATTTGGCATGACATCTAAATCTTCGACAAGTTTCTACAGAAGTGTAGCGGAGAATATGTTGATTGCCTGCATCACGGCCTGGTATGGAAACACCAATGCCTTTGAACAGAAAATCCTACAAAATGTAGTGGATACAGCCCTGGGTAAGGCCCTCCCCACCACTGAGCACATCTCAATGGAGTTCTGTCACAGGAAAGCAGCACCCATCATCGGGGACCCCACCACCCAGGACTTGCTCTCTTCTCACTGCTGCCATCAGGAAGAAGCACAGGAGCCTCAGGACTTACACCACCAGACTGAGGAACAGTTATTACCCCTCAACCATCAGGCTCTTGAACAAATGGGGTAACCACTCAACTTCACTTGCCCCATCATGGATCTCAGGGTTGTAAATGGTGACCTGTATGTACATTGTTAATAAATTTACTTTGAACCTTGAGCATTGATGGTTGGAAAGTAATAGCTGATCCTGAAACTGGTGGCATGGGTCCTTATCTCCTGCCCATTGATAGTTGAGTTGGCTTGGATGCTGAAGGCCCTCAGTGATGGATGCTGCTTTGTTCCATGTAACAGTGCTCAACGATGGGAACGGCTTTACCTGTCAGAGATATGATCCAATCTGCTAATCACCTTTTCCTGCTCCAGACGGAGAGAGCTGAACAATAAACTAACTTTCTGGGTCTCAAATTAGATGGCTACTGTCCTAAATGCTAAGAGATGGTGTGGAAAAGTCCTAACAGTAGATTTTGTGGGCAGAACAGAGTCCAGGCTATTGGATAACAAAATTCTGGATAAACTTAGCAGCTCAAGCAATATCTATGGAAAGGAATAAGCAGTTGACATCTCTGGCCAACACACTTCAAGTTTATTGTCATCTGACTGTACATCTATACAACCAAAATGAAACAACATTCCTCTGGATCACGGGGCACCCACAAAACATGTACCTCACACACAGCGCATAAAACAAAATATTACCATTAATAAGTTAATAAAATATAACTATAAATACATGTAGATCACAGCACAGGTAAACAGTGAATGGGTGAACAGTAAATGAATACGGTTGTCTCTCGGGGTCCGAGGAAGACTACATTGTGCAGGGTGGCAGTATTTTTTTTACGAAGCCAAGTTGCGAGCTCGACATCAACACGGGATGGATGGAGAGCACGCTCGGGGGCGGCCTGTCACTGGATCGAACTGAGGAACCTCCATTCTTGAGCCTGGCGCTGATCTCACTGTGACACAAGCTGACCTTTTGCACAATGTAACCAGTGCGTGAAAGATATTAAAGTGGAAAAGCCTTACACAGAGACGATCCCGCTCTCTCGGCCTCAGAAGTCAGAATCCAGTGGCACAAAGAATCATTACGTCTGGCAACTTCCTTGGCTGCATTGGATGGCCGCATCTTCTTAAATGCTCTGCCGCGCCCTACACACTCCACAATGCGCTGCTGCAATGCCTTCTCAGCCGTTGAACCCTGAACAGTAGACTGTGAACAGGTCGCTGTCCGAGTGAGACCTTGGTCATCGGGACTGGAGAGAACGGGAGAAGAAGTCAGAGTAAGTTGGTGGAGGGAAGCGAAGGAGTACAAGCTAAAAGCTGAAAGGTGAAGCCAGATGAGGGGGAAGCCAGGCTATTGGACAGCTGGACAACGATTCTATGATCTGCATTAAGGAGGGAGAGCACACATTGAGATTTTAAAAACCGGTAATGACTCCATTCAGACAGCAGGATGATGATTGCCTTGCACCACAGGAAGAACATCTTCCCCATCACTGGGAATCTCACAACAGCAACTTCATGGTCAGCCTGTCACACTCCTGGGCTGTTGAAGGGTAGTGAACAACTCTCCAAATCTTCCCACAATGAAACCAAAGGGAGCAGAGCCCCACCCCCATTCCGAATCCTGATAAAGGAAGCAGAGCCCCACCCACATTCCGAATCCCGATAAAGAGAGCAGAGCCCCACCCCCATTCCGAATCCCGATAAAGAGAGCAGAGCCCACCCCCATTCTGAATCCCGATAAAGGGAGCAGAGCCCACCCCCATTCCGAATCCCGATAAAGGGAGCAGAGCCCACCCCCATTCCGAATCCCGATAAAGGGAGCAGAGCCCACCCCCATTCCGAATCCCGATAAAGAGAGCAGAGCCCCACCCCCATTCCGAATCCCGATAAAGAGAGCAGAGCCCCATCCTCATTCGGAATCCCGATAAAGGGAGCAGAGCCCACCCCCATTCCGAATCCCGATAAAGGGAGCAGAGCCCACCCCCATTCCGAATCCCGTTAAAGGGAGCAGAGCCCACCCCCATTCCGAATCCTGATAAAGAGAGCAGAGCCCCACCCCCATTCCGAATCCTGATAAAGGGAGCAGAGCCCACCCCCATTCCGAATCCTGATAAAGGGAGCAGAGCCCACCCCCATTCCGAATCCTGATAAAGAGAGCAGAGCCCCACCCCCATTCCGAATCCTGATAAAGAGAGCAGAGCCCCACCCCCATTCCGAATCCTGATAAAGGGAGCAGAGCCCACCCCCATTCCGAATCCTGATAAAGGGAGCAGAGCCCACCCCCATTCCGAATCCTGATAAAGGGAGCAGAGCCCACCCCCATTCCGAATCCTGATAAAGAGAGCAGAGCCCCACCCCCATTCCGAATCCTGATAAAGGGAGCAGAGCCCACCCCCATTCCGAATCCTGATAAAGAGAGCAGAGCCCACCCCATTCCGAATCCTGATAAAGAGAGCAGAGCCCACCCCCATTCCGAATCCTGATAAAGAGAGCAGAGCCCCACCCCCATTCCGAATCCCGATAAAGAGAGCAGAGCCCCACCCCCATTCCGAATCCCGATAAAGGGAGCAGAGCCCACCCCCATTCCGAATCCCGATAAAGGGAGCAGAGCCCACCCCCATTCCGAATCCTGATAAAGAGAGCAGAGCCCCACCCCCATTCCGAATCCCGATAAAGAGAGCAGAGCCCCACCCCCATTCCGAATCCCGAAAAAGAGAGCAGAGCCCCACCCCCATTCCGAATCCCGATAAAGAGAGCAGAGCCCCACCCCCATTCCGAATCCGGATAACGGGAGCAGAGCCCCATCCCCATTCCGAATCCTGATAAAGGGAGCAGAGCCCCACCCCCATTCCGAATCCCGATAAGGAGAGCAGAGCCTCACCCCCATTCCGAATCCCGATAAAGGGAGCAGATCCCCATCCCCATTCCGAATCCCGATAAAGGGAGCAGAGCCCCATCCCCATTCCGAATCCCGATAAAGGGAGCAGATCCCCATCCCCAATCCGAATCCCGATAAAGGGAGCAGAGCCCCACCCCCATTCCGAATCCCGATAAAGGGAGCAGATCCCCATCCCCAATCCGAATCCCGATAAAGGGAGCAGAGCCCCACCCCCAATCCGAATACCGATAAAGGGAGCAGAACCCCACCCCCATTCCGAATCCCGATAAAGGGAGCAGAGCCCCACCCCCATTCCGAATCCCGATAAAGGGAGCAGAGCCCCATCCCCAATCCGAATCCCGATAAAGAGAGCAGAGCCCACCCCCATTCCAAATCCTGATAAAGGGAGCAGAGCCCCACCCCCATTCCGAATACCGATAAAGAGAGCAGAGCCTCACCCCCATTCCGAATCCCGATAAAGGGAGCAGATCCCCATCCCCAATCCGAATCCCGATAAAGGGAGCAGAACCCCATTCCCATTCTGAATCCCGATAAAGGGAGCAGAGCCCCATCCCCATTCCGAATCCCGATAAAGGGAGCAGAACCCCACCCCCATTCCGAATCCCGATAAAGGGAGCAGAGCCCCATCCCCATTCCGAATCCCGATAAAGGGAGCAGAGCCCCATCCCCATTCCGAATCCTGATAAAGAGAGCAGAGCCCCACCCCATTCCAAATCCCGATAAAGGGAGCAGAGCCCCAACCCCATTCCGAATCCTGATAAAGGGAGCAGAGCCCCACCCCCATTCCAAATCCCGATAAAGAGAGCAGAGCCCCATCCCCATTCCGAATCCCGATAAAGGGAGCAGAGCCCCATCCCCATTCCGAATCCCGATAAAGGGAGCAGAGCCCCATCCCCATTCCGAATCCCGATAAAGGGAGCAGAGCCCCATCCCCATTCCGAATCCCGATAAAGAGATCCGAGCCACACCCCTATTCTGACTCCCAATAAAGGGAGCAGAGCCCCACCCCCATTCTGAATCCCGATAAAGGGCGCAGAGCCCCACCCCCATTCCGAATCTCGATAAAGGGAACAGAACCCCACCCCACTCTGAATCCCGATAAAGGGAGCAAAGCCCCACCCCCATTCCAAATCCCGATAAAGAGAGCAGAGCCCCACCCCATTCCAAATCCTGATAAAGAGAGAAGAGCCCCACCCCCATTCCTACACCCTAAAGATAGGAGCCCCACCCCCATTCCAAATCCCGATAAAGAGATCCGAGCCACACCCCAATTCTGACTCCCAATAAAGGTAGCAGAGACCCATCCCCATTCTGAATCCCGATAAAGGGAGCAAAGCCCTACCCTCATTCCGACCCCATAAGGGGAACAGAGCCCCACCCCCACACCCTATAAAGAGAGCAGAGCCCCACCCCCATTCCCACTCCCGAAGGGGCCATCAGAAGGCCTTGGCGGGCAGAATTAAGGAAAACCCCAAAGCAGTCTACAGGTATGTGAAGAGAAAGAGGATAAGACATGAAAGAATAGAACCTATCAAGTGTGACAGTGGGAAAGTGTGTATGGAACCGGAGGAAATAGCAGAGGTACTTAATGAATACTTTACTTCAGTATTCACTGTGGAAAAGGATCTTGGTGATTGTAGGGATGATTTGCAGCAGACTGAAAAGCTTGAGCATGTAGATATTAAGAAAGAGGATGTGCTGTAGCTTTTGGAAAGCATCAAATTGGATAAGTCACTGGGATCGGATGAGATGCTCCCCAGGCTACTGTGGGAGGCAAGGGAGGAGATTGCTGAGCCTCTGACGATGATCTTTGCATCATCAATGGGGTCGGGAGAGTTTCCGGAGGATTGGAGGGTTGTGGATGTTTTTCCTTTATTTAAGAAAGTGAGTAGTGATATCCCAGGAAATTATAGACCAGTGAGTCTCACCTGAGTGGTTGGTAAGTTGATGGAGAAGGTCCTGAGAGACAGGATTTAAAGAACATTTGGAGAGGTATAATATGGTTAGGAATAGCCAGCATGGCTTTGTGAAAGGCAGGTTGTGCCTTCAGTGCCTGATTGAATTTTTTGAGGATGTGACTAAACACATTGATGAAGGAAGAGCAGTAGATGTAGTGTATGTGGATTTCAGCAAGGCATTTGATAAGGTACCCCATGCAAGGTTTATTGAGAAAGTAAGGAGGCATGGGATCCAAGGGGAAATCGCTTTGTGGATCAAGAACTGGCTTGCCCACAGAAGGCAAAGAGTGGTTGTAGATAGGTCATATTCTGCATGGAGATCAGTCACCAGTGGAGTTCCTCAGGGATCTATTCTGGGACCCTTACTTTTTGTGATTTTTATAAATGTCCTGGATGAGGATGTGGAAGTGTGGTTAGTAAGTTTGCTGATGACACAAATGTTGGAGGTGTTATGGATAGTGTGGAGGGCTGTCAGGGGTTAGAGCAGGACATTGATAGGATGCAAAACAGGGCTGAGAAGTGGCGGATGGAGTTCAACCCAGATAAGTGTGAAGTGGTTCATTTTGGTAGGTCAAATATAATGGCAGAATATAGTATTAATGGTAAGACTCTTGGCAATGTGGAGGATCAGAGGGATGTTGGGGTCCATGTCCATAGGATGCTCAAAGCAGCTGAGCAGATTGACTGTGGTTAAGAAGACATACAGTGTATTGGCCTTCATCAATCGCGGAAGTGAATTTAGGACCCAAGAGGTAATGTTGCAGCTATATAGGACCTGGTCAGACCTCACTTGGAGTACTGTGCTCAGTTCTGGTCGCCTCACTACAGGAAGGATGTGGAAGCCATAGAAAGGGTGCAGAGAAGATTTACAAGGATGTTGCCTGGATTGGGGAGCATGTCTTATGAGAATAGGTTGAGTGAACTCGACCTTTTCTCCTTTGAGCAAAGGAGGATGAGAGGTGACCTGATAGAAGTGTGCAAGATGATGAGAGGCATTGATTGTGTGGATAGTCAGAGGCTTTTTCCCAGGGCTGAAATGGTTGCCACAAGAGGACACAGATTTAAAGTGCTGGGGAGTAGGTACAGGGGAGATGTCAGGGGTAAGTTTTTTACTCAGAGAGTGGCTAGTGCATGGAATGGGAGGCAAGCAACAGTGGTGGAGGTGGATATGATAGGATCTATGGGGTACAGTACACATAACCCCAAGAAAGCACAATTTTGATCAAAGAGCAAAATTTTTCTAAACTGTAGTTTACAGAATATAAAGCAAAACATTTGTGATTAACATGCAGCACATTACAGAAGCCTATACAAATACTAGTTTCTATTTCATTCTTAAACTTAACATCCAATCAATCCACCATGTTTTTGCCTTTACCTTTCACCTAGTCTGTTACAAAATCAAATTCCTGCAAAACCAGATCTTGTTATATTCAAAATGGAGTTTGATCAACCATTTTCTTTCTTCCCCTTCACCACAGAACACTTAACCATCACGTGATCAGCTCAAACAGGGCTTTCAAGGATGGCCTGAACTTTACCCTGCACAGGTGCCAACCCATCACTCATGTTTTCTAAACTAAGCCCATTCGCTGAACTTCCAAACAAGTCCTTTGTTCCAAACAAGTCATTAAATCTATTTCCAAGATCTTTAGTTCTCTATGTTTCCATAATAACACCTGCAGATGGCCTCTCTTGGTCAAAACAACACTTCCCTTTGTTTTGAGAAGTCTCCAAACTCCATCTCTCCAAATCACAAACTTGAACATCACCAAGTTGTTTATCTTTAAATTCCAAAACATAGTTAAACAAATCAGCATCTACTGTCTCAGCATCTGAGAGAGCTATTTCTCTCAGCGAGGTCAAAGGTCTTGAAACCAATCCAGACTTTACAAGTACTTTATACAAAATGCCAGAAACATCACCCCTCTCAATAACTTCAGTAAGATCACGCCCCATTGGCTGAGTGTTTATTGATTTTCTTCTTCTCAAATTCTACAACATTTCTCATGGAAGTCGGAGATCTGCTGACCTGCTTCAGAGTCTCTCTCTCTTTCTGCACTTGTGCCACCTCTGAACGTTTTGACAGAAGTTCTCAGTGGGAGTGAGGGCAGATCTCCATTCAGGGCCCCAAATAGTCCTTCCAGGTGAGGCAACACTTCACCTGCAAATCCACTCAAGACATCAATTCTGTCCAGTGCTTCCACATTGTGGAGAGCGCCCTCTTCTTTGTGGTGGCGTGTTGGGGAGGAAGCATTAAGAAGAGGGACGCCTCACGTCTTAATAAGCTGGTAAGGAAGGCGGGCTCTGTCGTGGGCAAAGTAATGGAGAGTTTAACATCGGTAGCTGAGCGAAGGGCGCTGAGTAGGCTACGGTCAATTATGGAAAACCCTGAACATCCTCTACATAGCACCATCCAGAGACAGAGAAGCAGTTTCAGCGACAGGTTGCTATCGATGCAATGCTCCTCAGACAGGATGAAGAGGTCAATACTCCCCAATGCCATTAGGCTTTACAATTCAACCGCCAGGACTTAAGAACTTTTTTAAAGCTATTATTAATGCTTTTTGAGATAGTGATTTAGATGCATATCATATTTTTACTGAGTTAAGTATTGTATGTAATTAGTTTTGCTACAACAAGTGTATGGGACATTGGAAAAAAGTTGAATTTCCCCATGGGGATGAATAAAGTATCTATCTATCTATCTATCTATCATTGGTGAGACCTGATGTAAATTGGGGGACCGCTTTGTTGAGCATCTCCCCTCCCACCTCTTTCTTATTCTGCCATCTTCCCCTATCCTTTCCTGTCCCAATGAAGGGTCTCGGTCCAAAACATCGACTGCTAATCTGCTGAATTCCTACAGCATTTTCTGTGTGTTGCTCTGGATTTCCAGCATCTGCAGAATCTCTTGTTTTTGCCTTCCAAAGTACTTCCTGTATCTGAACATTGATTCCATGCGACAATGTGCACAGGGGATCTATTTCCTTTGAACAACACTTACTAAATTTAGTATTTTTGTCTTTTCGATCGAGGATAACTTCATGTTTTTCAATAACGTACTCCATCTGTCATGGTCTTACTCACCCACACAGCCTGTCTGTCATTTTAAAACATCATTACACTCACAATACAACTCTAAATCTCATTTCATTTGGTATCATTGTCAAAATTGTAAATGTAAAGTTTGGTGTCATCATTTTGGTCACAGATATGACTGGATACAGTCTGAGGTATGAGCAATATCATTACAGAATTCCACACTGTGACTGTGGATAGTCTGGAACAGAAGCAATGTCCCTACGGTACTCCACTCTGATATGACTGTGGGTAGTCTGGGATAGAAACATTGACCCTACGGTACTCTACACTGATATAACTGTGGGTAGTCTGGGATAGAAACAATGTCCCTACAGTATCCACACTGATATAACTGTGGGTAGTCTGGGATATAAACAATGTCCCTACAGTATCCACACTGATATAACTGTGGGTAGTCTGGGATATAAACAATGTCCCTACGGTATCCACACTGATATAACTGTGGGTAGTCTGGGATAGAAACAATGTCCCTACGGTACTCTACACTGATATAACTGTGGGTAGTCTGGGATAGAAACAATGTCCCTACGGTATCCACACTGATATAACTGTGGGTAGTCTGGGATATAAACAATGTCCCTACGGTATCCACACTGATATAACTGTGGGTAGTCTGGGATATAAACAATGTCCCTACGGTATCCACACTGATATAACTGTGGGTAGTCTGGGATAGAAACAATGTCCCTACGGTATCCACACTGATATAACTGTGGGTAGTCTGGGATATAAACAATGTCCCTACGGTATCCACACTAATATAACTGTGGGTAGTCTGGGATAGAAACAATGTCCCTGCAATACCCCACACTGATATGACTGTGGGTAGTCTGGGATAGAAACATTGTCCCTACAGTATCCACACTGATATAACTGTGGGTAGTCTGGGATAGAAACAATGTCCCTACGGTACCCCACACTGATATAACTGTGGGTAGTCTGGGATAGAAACATTGTCCCTGCAATACCCCACACTGATATAACTGTGGGTAGTCTGGGATAGAAACAATGTCCCTGTAATACCCCACACTGATATGACTGTGGGTAGTCTGGGATAGAAACAATGTCCCTGCAATACCCCACACTGATATAACTGTGGGTAGTCTGGGGTAGAAACATTGTCCCTGCAATACCCCACACTGATATAACTGTGGGTAGTCTGGGATAGAAACATTGTCCCTGCAATACCCCACACTGATATAACTGTGGGTAGTCTGGGGTAGAAACATTGTCCCTGCAATACACCACACTGATATAACTGTGGGTAGTCTGGGGTAGAAACAATGTCCCTGCAATACCCCACACTGATATGACTGTGGGTAGTCTGGGATAGAAACAATGTCCCTGCAATACCCCACACTGATATAACTGTGGGTAGTCTGGGATAGAAACATTGACCCTACGGTACTCTACACTGATATAACTGTGGGTAGTCTGGGATAGAAACAATGTCCCTGCAATACCCCACACTGATATGACTGTGGGTAGTCTGGGGTAGAAACAATGTCCCTACGGTACTCCATACTGATATGACTGTGGGTAGTCTGGGGTAGAAACAATGTCCCTACGGTACTCCATACTGATATGACTGTGGGTAGTCTGGGGTAGAAACAATGTCCCTGCAATACCCCACTCTGATATGACTGTGGGTAGTCTGGGGTAGAAACAATGTCCCTACGGTACTCCATACTGATATGACTGTGGGTAGTCTGGGGTAGAAACAATGTCCCTGCAATACCCCACACTGATATGACTGTGGGTAGTCTGGGATAGAAACATTGACCCTACGGTACTCTACACTGATATAACTGTGGGTAGTCTGGGATAGAAACAATGTCCCTACGGTATCCCACACTGATATAACTGTGGGTAGTCTGGGGTAGAAACATTGTCCCTGCAATACCCCACACTGATATGACTGTGGGTAGTCTGGGGTAGAAACAATGTCCCTGCAATACCCCACACTGATATCACTGTGGGTAGACTGGGGTAGAAACATTGTCCCTGCAATATCCCACACTGATATAACTGTGGGTAGTCTGGGATAGAAACAATGTCCCTGTAATACCCCACACTAATATAACTGTGGGTAGTCTGGGGTAGAAACAATGTCCCTGCAATACCCCACTCTGATATGACTGTGGGTAGTCTGGGATAGAAACATTGTCCCTGCAATATCCCACACTGATATAACTGTGGGTAGTCTGGGATAGAAACATTGACCCTACGGTACTCTACACTGATATAACTGTGGGTAGTCTGGGATAGAAACAATGTCCCTGCAATACCCCACACTGACATAACTGTGGGTAGTCTGGGATAGAAACAATGTCCATACGGTACCCCACACTGATATAACTGTGGGTAGTCTGGGGTAGAAACATTGTCCCTGCAATACCCCACACTGATATAACTGTGGGTAGTCTGCGGTAGAAACAATGTCCCTGCAATACCCCACACTGATATAACTGTGGGTAATCTGGGATAGAAACATTGTCCCTGTAATACCCCACATTGATATAACTGTGGGTAGTCTGGGATAGAAACATTGTCCCTGCAATACCCCACACTAATATAACTGTGGGTAGACTGGGGTAGAAATATTGTCCCTGTAATACCCCACACTGATATAACTGTGGGTAGTCTGGGGTAGAAACATTGTCCCTGCAATACCCCACACTAATATAACTGTGGGTAGACTGGGGTAGAAACATTGTCCCTGTAATACCCCACACTGATATAACTGTGGGTAGTCTGGGGTAGAAACATTGTCCCTGCAATACCCCACACTAATATAACTGTGGGTAGACTGGGGTAGAAACATTGTCCCTGTAATACCCCACACTGATATAACTGTGGGTAGTCTGGGGTAGAAACATTGTCCCTGCAATACCCCACACTGATATAACTGTGGGTAGACTGGGGTAGAAACATTGTCCCTGCAATACCCCACACTGATATAACTGTGGGTAGTCTGGGATAGAAATAATGTCCCTACGGTACCCCACACTGATATAACTGTGGGTAGACTGGGATAGAAACATTGTACCTGCAATACCCCACACTGATATAACTGTGGGTAGTCTGGGGTAGAAACAATGTCCCTGTAATACCCCACACTGATATAACTGTGGGTAGACTGGGATAGAAACATTGTCCCTGCAATACCCCACACTGATATAACTGTGGGTAGTCTGGGGTAGAAACATTGTCCCTGCAATACCCCACACTGATATAACTGTGGGTAGTCTGGGGTTGAAACAATGTCCCTGCAATACCCCACACTGATATAACTGTGGGTAGACTGGGGTAGAAACAATGTCCCTGTAATACCCCACACTGATATAACTGTGGGTAGACTGGGGTAGAAACAATGTCCCTGCAATACCCCACACTGATATAACTGTGGGTAGACTGGGGTAGAAACAATGTCCCTGCAATACCCCACACTGATATAACTGTGGGTAGTCTGGGGTAGAAACAATGTCCCTTTAATACCCCACACTGATATAACTGTGGGTAGTCTGGGGTAGAAACATTGTCCCTGCAATACCCCACACTGATATAAATGTGGGGAGACTGGGGTAGAAACATTGTCCCTGTAATACCCCACACTGATATAACTGTGGGTAGTCTGGGATAGAAACAATGTCCCTGTAATACCCCACACTGATATAACTGTGGGTAGACTGGGGTAGAAACAATGTCCCTGCAATACCCCACACTGATATGACTGTGGGTAGTCTGGGATAGAAACAATGTCCCTGTAATACCCCACACTGATATGACTGTGGGTAGTCTGGGATAGAATCATTGTCCCTGCAATACCCCACACTGATATAACTGTGGGTAGTCTGGGGTAGAAACAATGTCCCTGTAATACCCCACACTGATATGACTGTGGGTAGTCTGGGGTAGAAACATTGTCTCTGCAATACCCCACACTGATATGACTGTGGGTAGACTGGGGTAGAAACATTGTCCCTGCAATACCCCACACTGATATAACTGTGGGTAGTCTGGGGTAGAAACAATGTCCCTGCAATACCCCACACTGATATAACTGTGGGTAGTCTGGGGTAGAAACATTGTCCCTGCAATACCCCACACTGATATAACTGTGGGTAGTCTGGGGTAGAAACATTGTCCCTGCAATACCCCACACTGATATGACTGTGGGTAGTCTGGGATAGAATCATTGTCCCTGCAATACCCCACACTGATATAACTGTGGGTAGTCTGGGGTAGAAACAATGTCCCTGTAATACCCCACACTGATATGACTGTGGGTAGTCTGGGGTAGAAACATTGTCTCTGCAATACCCCACACTGATATGACTGTGGGTAGACTGGGGTAGAAACATTGTCCCTGCAATACCCCACACTGATATAACTGTGGGTAGTCTGGGGTAGAAACAATGTCCCTGCAATACCCCACACTGATATAACTGTGGGTAGTCTGGGGTAGAAACATTGTCCCTGCAATACCCCACACTGATATAACTGTGGGTAGTCTGGGGTAGAAACATTGTCCCTGCAATACCCCACACTGATATAACTGTGGGTAGTCTGGGGTAGAAACATTGTCTCTACGGTACTCCACACTGATATAACTGTGGGTAATCTGGGATAGAAACATTGTCCCTGCAATACCCCACACTGATATAACTGTGGGTAGACTGGGGTAGAAACATTGTCCCTGCAATACCCCACACTGATATAACTGTGGGTAGTCTGGGGTAGAAACATTGTCCCTGCAATACCCCAAACTGATATAACTGTGGGTAGTCTGGGGTAGAATCATTGTCCCTGCAATACCCCACACTGATATAACTGTGGGTAGACTGGGGTAGAAACAATGTCCCTACGGTACTCCACACTGATATAACTGTGGGTAATCTGGGATAGAAACATTGTCCCTGCAATACCCCACACTGATATAACTGTGGGTAGTCTGGGATAGAAACATTGTCCCTGCAATACCCCACACTAATATAACTGTGGGTAGACTGGGGTAGAAACAATGTCCCTACGGTTCTCCACAAATGCAAGTTATAAAGGTTTATTCACTCTTTTTTTCTCAGAGATAAACAGAATTATCTAATACTCCAGTGTACTAAACTTAGACAACAGCAGACAGTGTTTTGTAGTGAGAATTATCTGCACTTCCAGGCAGTCTCACTTCATTGGTCTACTCTCCTTCGGTCAGATTCCTTCTTCTCCAGCGCTTGACCTTTCCCACCCACCTGGCTTCACCTACCACCTCTCAGCTAGCCTCTTTTCCCTCCCCTCACCTTTTTATTCTGGCACCTTCCCCCTTCCCTCTCAGTCCTGAAGTAGTGTCTTGGTCCAAAACTTTGACTCTCTATTCATTTGTGCAGACGCTGCCTGAGCTGCTGAGTCCCATCAGCACTCCGTTTGTGTTGCTTTGGGTTCCCTGTGCCCACAGACTTTCTTGTGCTTTTAATTCCTGCTGTTAGCTGAACTAACTATTTTGATATTGGACTCCGTGAAGATAGGGATCAAACCCACTATATTTACAAAATATATCACGGGGAGCCTGCCTCACAATTAGGGCATCCTGGATTCCAAATAAGCAGTTCCTCCTTTTATACAGTACAGAATGAGATGTTCGTAATTTTCTCTGTTAAAGTTCCCAGATTACTGAATGACCACTTTGCATATGACTTTAATTTCATTAATTGTACCAAGGCCTACATCACGACTGATGTGAGAGAAGCAATATCATCACTGATTTAAACCGTTTCTAATGTCCATCTCTATTCCAAAGCTACCAACCTCAGGCTCTCTCGTATTCGATTCTCCACCTCACCGTTTATGTCTTTCACCATTTTCAGAAATCCCTTCCTCCACATGGCTCACACCCCCCCATTTACCCCATATAATTTATTTATTGGCTTAGAGATACGACTTGGACAGGTCCTTACTGCCAGACGAGCTACCCAACTACTTATCCCGAGCTTAACCACAGGACAATTTACAAGAGCATTTGACCTGCGAACTGGTATGTCTCTGGGCAGTGGGAGGACTCACAGTAAGAATGGACAAACTTGCTTACACAGGATGCCAGAGTTGATTCTGAACTCCAATGCCCTGAACTGTAAGAGTGTTGCTCTATTCCTCTTTTGTTCAAACTCCTCAAATGCTTCTACCTTCTCCACCGATACCATTCGCTTGACCGAGTTCCTTTGCCAACTCTCTGCACCCCGACTTCATTTCTCAGGCCTGGCTGCAGAGAATCTTCACTCTGTTCCCCCCATGAGCTCACTGTGTGATGGAGGAACTGTGGGGCAGATCACTCGTGGGCCAGAAGCCAGACAATGGGCTGCATGGCCTGCCCCTGTGTCTATGATTCTGTAAGCTCTGATTCCTCCTCCGGTCACTGAGCTCACATTCTGACTGCCTCCTCTTGTCTCCTCAGCCAGGACTGGAGCTTCCCCTGCCATCGTGAATGGAGCCCTGGGACACTCGGTTTCCTTGTTTCCTTCGATCCCAGTCAGACAGGATGTGGACGAGGTTGTGTGGAGAAGGTTATCACCCATAAAAAAGATAGCACGATACTCACAAGGATTGATTAAATATTTTAATACCAGTTACAACAATCGAGTAACTCTTCATTCTGGAAACTTCAGCCTGGAAATCAGTCATCTAAGGAAAGAAGATGCTGCTGAATATGAGGTCATTGTTACAGCAGGAGATTCAGGAGACGAACACAGAGAGCGTATCCAACTTAAGGTGTACGGTGAGTAAAACCTCTGTGTAGGGGCCTGGATTAACGAGTGAGGGCAGATCATGCGTGTCCCCACTGTCTGCCTGTGTCCACATTTGGGCTCACGGTCCCAGTGCAGTGGGGCTGAGACAGTGCAGGGCTGGGGAACACATCCACTGCATCCCTGGAGATGAGGCCAGTGGCCGTGCAGGGTGATCCTGTGGCCCCGAGCCTGGAGAAACAGCACACAGGGAGGAGTGTGATACAAACCCGTACAATTAGAACAGAACCAGAATCAGAATCAGGTTCAATATCACTGGCGTACGTTATAAAATTTAGTGTTTTGAGGCAGCAGTACATGATAAAAACACTCCAATTAACAGTAAGGAATATATATAAAATTAAATAAACAGTCAAAACAGAGAGCAATGAAAGGAAAATGTAGTGAGGTCGAGTGTATGGGTTCATTGTCCATTCAGAAATCTGATGGGGGAGGGGAAGAAGCTTTTCCTGAAATGATGAGTGTGTGACTTCAGGCTCCTGTACCTCTTCCCTGATGGAGGCAATGAGAAGTGGGCCTGTCCTGGGTGGTGGGGTACTTAATGGTAGATGCCACTTTTTGAAGTTGTGCTCAATGCTGGGGAGGCTAGTGCCCACGATGGTTGAGTTTACAACTTTCTGTAGTCACAGGATTGTCCGATTAGACATTTACATGAAGGAGCAGGTGTACAAGTGTACCTAGTAAAGTGATCTCCACCTCGCTCAATGTACTGTGCACACCCTGTCCCGGTGCACTTCATAATCTCCCCCAGCCCTGCACTGCCTCGGCCCCACTACACCTCAGCTCCATTTGCCATCGCTCACCCCCACCGATGTCATTCTCTATTCTGAAGAGTTTCTGCCCAAAGTGTTGGAGAGTTGAGGACACTGATAGTCATGTAAAAGTAGAGTCAGTGCCCTCTTTATTAGATAGGGGAGTGGAACCCGCAGGGTGTGGGGTTCTCCTGCTGGAGCTCGTCCACTTCAAAGTCAAGTCTGGCCATTCTCCTCTGACTGCTCTCACTAACAAGGCACTTTTGCTCACAGATCTGTTGGTCATTGATTTTTTTTGGTTTACACACCCTTCTCTGTAAACCTGAGACTGTTGTGCATGAAAATCCCGGAAATCAGCAGTTTTGGAGATACTCAAAACACCCCATCAACCATCATTCCACAGTCAAAGATCACATTTCTTTCCCATTCTGATCTTTGGTCTGAACACCAACTTGATCCCTTGACCATGTATTTTATGCATTGAGCTGCTGCCATACACACAGTGGAGATTCAACAGAACATCAGTCTGTGTGTCCACATGCCTTTAAAAGTCAGACCAGACCACTGGGGATTAGACAGGCAAACAGAATGTTATTTATCAGTTAAGGGAAAGAATGTAAGAGCAGGAAGATTCTGCTCCCAGAACAACACACACAGAATGCTGGATGAACTCAGCAGGTCAGGCAACATCTATGGAGAGGGAAAAAGAGCCAACGTTCTGGGCCAAGACCCCCTCATCAGGATTGGAAAGGAAGGGAGAAGATGGGGGAAGTTTGTCAACTTTGCCCCCAACTTCCACCCTCAAATTGACTTTGTCTATTTCTGACCTCTCTCTCCCCTTCCTTGATCTCTGGAGACAGCCTGTTTGCTGACCTCTTCTTGAACTCCACTCACCCCCACCTTTCTATCCCAGCTTCTTCCCCTTTCCTATCCAGTCCTGAGGAAGGCTTCCTCTCCATAGATGCTGCCTTACCTGCAGAGTTCTCCAGCATTTTGTGTGTGTTGCTCTGGATTTCCAGCATCTGTGTGTTTAAGATTACACTCTTACTACCAAACAGAGAATTGAATACAAACTCACGAGGACCTGTTTTCCTGGACAGTCGGGTTGACACGAAGCACAAATTTGCAGTGGTGGAGGAGACAGAAGCAAGGGGTTTCTCAAAGGACTTCTGGGACTTGCTGATGGGTAGGGTGAGAAGGCAGAGACCCTACCATATTGAAACAACACACAGGTGAATTGAGACGCTGTGACCTGCAGGGATGGAGCCACGGTAGGAAGTTGGGATCAAGCTGGATATCAGCATTCACGCAAACATTTTTTACAACTGCGCGGACCCACCATTGTTATGAGCAGGAAAACTTTAAACAGCCTGGAAACTTCACAGCACATGAAATTTCTCTGTAATGTGCTTACTATGAATACCTAGACAATTGATAATTCGCATTCTTCTGATTTTATTAGTTGTAGGGTATAATGAAACAGAGTACAAAGAAGAAGATCTTTCACATTTGTACTCACTTAGAGATACAGTGGGGAACAGGCCCGTCTGGCCCAGTGATCCGTACCCCCCCAGCACCCACAGATTTAATATGATCCTGATCACAGGAGAATTTACAATCACCGATCAGCACACTAACTGGTACGGCTGTGGACTGTGGGAGTAAACCGGAGAACCTGGAGGAAACCCACTCGGTCACGGGGAGAATGAAGAACATTGGGATTGGACACTGAACTCCATCGCCCTGAGCGTTAGCATCCCGCAAACCGCTACACTACTGGGAGATTCATTGTGTTTGTGGGTGAACCACTGGGAAACAAAGAAATACAACTGAATCCACAAAAAGACACAGAACAAAGAACAACAAACATCCAGAGGGCAAAAGAGGATAAACTGTGCAAATGAAATAGT
Organism: Hemitrygon akajei; assembly: GCF_048418815.1. Classification (NCBI taxonomy): domain Eukaryota; kingdom Metazoa; phylum Chordata; class Chondrichthyes; order Myliobatiformes; family Dasyatidae; genus Hemitrygon; species Hemitrygon akajei. The sequence continues at coordinate 64,415,113 of NC_133131.1, forward strand.
ACACAAATAATACTGGGAACACGAGCACGAGCTGCAGGGTCCCCAAAAGCTTTTCTAGCTGCGTTCAATTCCAGTTAACGCATCAACATAGGCTACGTGTGGGGAGTATTTCAGCCACTGTGCAGCCGTGCACCCCCGCAGCTCAGAGTGAACAGTGCTAGACAGATCCATCCCAACTGCCACAGCTGGGACTGGCTGAGCGTCCGTATTCTGCTTTATGAATTATTTCCTGATTCTAAACCAAGACAGACAAAAACTATATGTACATACCATGGGTGGTCCAGCCAAGTAAGATCAAAGGTTTCAAAGGTACGTTTAATGTCAGAGAAATGTATACAGTATAGATCCTGAAAATAACACAGAGCATAGATGTAACATAGAAAACCCACAGCACAATACAAGCCCTTCGGCCCACAAAGCTGTGCCGAACATCTCCCTACCTCAGAAATTACTAGGCTTACCTATAGCTCTCTGTTTTACGAATATGTACGTATTTAAAAGTCTCTTAAAAGACCCTATCATATCCGCCTCCACAACCATCGACGGCAGCCCATTCCACGCACTCACCACTCTCTGAGTAAAAAACCTACCCCTGACATATCCTCTGTATGTACTCCCCAGCACATTAAACCTGTGTCCTCTGTAGCAACCATTTCAGCCCTGGGAAAAAGCCTCTGAGTATCCACACGATCAATGCCTCTCATCATCTTGTACACCTCTATCAAGTCACCTCCCATCCTCCGTCATTCCAAGGAGAAAATGCCAAGTTCACTCAACCTATTCTAATAAGGCATGCTCCCCAATCCAGGCAACATCCTTGTAGATCTTCTCTGCACCCTTTCTATGGCTTCCACATCTTTCCTGCAGTGAGGCGACCAGAACTGAGCACAGTACTCCAAGTGGGGTCTGACCAGGGTCTTATATAGCTGCAACATTACCTCTTGGCTTTAAACTCAGTTCTACGATTGATAAAGGCCAATGCAGCGTATGCCTTCTTAACCACAGAGTCAACCTGTGCAGCAGCTTTTGAGTGTCCTATGGACTCGGGACCCAAGATCCCTCTGATCATCCACACTGCCAAGATTCTTACCATTAATACTATATTCTGCCATCATATTTGACCTACCAAAATGAACCACTTCACACTTATCTGGGTTGAACTCCATCTGCCACTTCTCAGCCCAGTTTTTCATCCTATCAATGTCCCGCTGTAACCTCTGACAGTCCTCCACACTATCCACAGCACCTTCAACCTCTGTGTCAACAGCAAACTTACTAACCCATCCCTCCAGTTCCTCATTCAGGTCATTTATAAAAATCACAAAGATTAGGGGACCCAGAACAGATCACTGAGGCACACCACTGGTCACCGTTCTCCATACAGAATATGACCAGTCTACAACCACTCTTTGCCTTCTGTAGGCAAGCAGCTGTGGGTCCACAAAGCAATTTCCCCTTGGATCCCATGCCTCCTTACTTTCTCAATAAACCTTGCATGGAGTACCTTATCAAATGCCTTACTGAAATCCATATACACTACATCTACTGCTCTAACTTTATCAATGTGATTAGTCACATCTTCAAAAACTTCAATTAGGCTCATAAGGCACGACCTGCCCTTGACAAAGCCATGCTGAGTACTCCTAATCATATTATGCCTCTCCAAATGTTCATAACTCCTGCCTCTCAGGGTCTTCTCCATCAACTTACCAACCACTGAGGTAAGACTCACTGGTCTATAATTTCCTGGGCTATCTCTACTCCATTTTTTGAATAAAGGAACAACATCCACAACCTTCCAATCCTCTGGAACCTCTCCCGTCCCCATTGATGATGGAAAGATCATCACCAGAGGCTCAGCAATCTCCTCCCTTGCCTCCCACAGTAGCCTTGGGTACATCTCATCCAGTCCTGGCGACTTATCCAACTTAGTGCTTTCCAAAAGCTCCAGCACATCCTCTTTCTTAATATCTACATGCTCAAGCTTTTCAGTCTGCTGCCAGTCATCACTACAATTGCCAAGATCCTTTTCCATAGTGAATACTGAAGTAAAGTATTCGTTAAGTACCTCTGCTATTTCCTCTGGTTCCATACACACTTTCCCACTGTCACACTTGATAGGTCTGATTCTTTCACGGCTTATCCTCTTGCTCTTCACATACTGGTAGACTGCCTTGGGGTTTCACTTAATTCTGCCCACCCAGGCCTTCTGATGGCCCTTTAAGGAGTTGGAATGGGGGTGGGACTCTGCTCCCTTTATGCAGATTCGGAATGTGGTGGGAGTCCGCTCTCTTTTTTATTAACTTTTTATGCATTTCTACAAACCAATTACTAACAAAAAACCCAACAACAAAGTGAAGATTAATACGGTGCAAAATAAGCATATCAATTATATAATTCATAACAATAAGGAAACAGCACCCAGAATAAATCATATAAGGTTAGTATCCTCCCCACCCTCCCACTATGAAACTCCAGGCTGACCATTACAATATGTAAACAAAAATTATTGGCACGTTCAACCCCACAAAACTGTAAATATAAATAAAAAATAATAGTAATGCCTCCTACCAAAACTATGAAGTAATTTCCATCAAAAAGAAACCTTAATACTAACAGAGAGAAAAATTGCTGAAAGTAAGCGATTACAAAGAATAAACTTAATCTAAAGGCGAGTTTTGAAAGTATTCAATAAAAGGTCCCCACACCTTTTGATACTTTATGTCCGAATTGAGAAGTGAGTAATTAGTTTTTTCAAGGTCTAAACAGGACATAGTATCATTAAGCCATCGAGCATGAGTGGGTGGGGCAACATCTCTTCACCTAAGGAGAATTAAGCGTCTAGCCAAAAGAGAGGCAAAAGATAATGTTTGATGCTCAATCGGATTCAAATGCATGTCTGCCTCACCCAAGGTACCAAAAAGGGCAATCAATGGATTAGGTTCTAAGTGGCAGTTAAGAATATGGGATAAAGATTAAAAAAAACTTCTCCCCAGAATTCCTCTAGACTAGGACAAGCCCACTACATATGGAGAAGAGGAGCCTCACCCCCTTTACACTTGTCACAAACAGGACTAATGTCAGGATAAAACTGCAACAATTTAGTTTTAGACATGTGAGCCCTATGTACAACCTTAAACTGTAAAAGACAGTGGCAAGCACATAAAGAAGTTGAATTAACTGACTTAAGAATTGAATCCAGACCTCATCAGATAAAGAAGTATTTAAATCATGCTCCCAGGCTGTTCTAATTTTATCAAAGGGGCCACGCCTCAAGATCACTAATTTATCATGAATAAAAGATATTAAGCTTCTACCCAATGGATTAATACAAAGAAACAAGTCCACAACGTTTTTCTCAGGCATCTCAGGAAAATTAGATAATAAAGGGTTAATGAAATGTCTAATTTGAAGGTATCTAAAGAAATGGGTATTAGATAGATTAAACTTTACAGACAGTTGTTGAAAAGTTGCAAAACGATTATCTATGAAAAGATCTTCAAAGCGTCTAATGCCCTTTCTATACCAATCATGAAATGTTGAGTCTTGCATAGAAGGTAGGAAAAGATGATTGTGTAAAATAGGACTAGAGAGAGAGAAACCATGAAGGCCATTATATTTTCTAAACTGAGCCCATGTTCTCAGAGTATGTCTAATAAGAAGATTAACAATTAGTCTTTCTTAATATCTACATGCTCAAGCTTTTCAGTCTGCTGAAAGTCATCACTACAATCACCAAGATCCTTTTCCATAGTGAATACTGAAGTAAAGTATTCATTAAGTACCTCTGCTATTTCCTCCGGTTCCATACACACTTTCCCACTGTCACACTTGATAGGTCCTATTCTTTCACGTCTTATCCTGTTGCTCTTCGCATACTTGTAGAACGCCTTCTCATGGCCCCTTCTGGCTCTCCTAATTTCCTTCTTAAGCTCCTTCCTATTAACCTTATAATCTTCTGGATCTCTAACATTACCTAGCTCTCTGAGACTTTTGTAAGCTTTTCTTTTCTTCTTGACTAGATTCATTACAGCCTTTGTACACCACAGTTCCTGTACCCTACCATAACTTCCCTTTCTCATTGGAACATACCTATACAGAACTGCACGCAAATATCCCCTGAATATTTGCCACATTTCTTCCGTACTTTTCCCTGAGAACATCTGTTTCCAATTTAATCCTCCAATTTCCTGCCTGATTGCCTCATAATTCCCCTTACTCCAATTAAACACTTTTCCAACTTCCTATCTCTCTCCAATGGTATTGTAAAGGAGACAGAATTATAATCACTAACTCCAAAATGCTATCCCACTGAGAGATCTGACAACTGACCAGGTTCATTTCCCAATACCAAATCAAGTACAGTCTCTCCTCTTGTAGGCTTATCCACATATTGTGTCAAGAAACCTTCCTGAATACACCAAAAACTCCACGAACTTCACAACACTCCTTGCGTGAAAATAGACACATCTCAAACCTTCGGTCTGAGCGCATCCCTTCTCTATCACCTGCCTATCCTCCCTCTCGCACCGTCTACAAGCTTTCTCTATTTGTGAGTCAACCTCCTCTTTCCCAGTCTCTTCAGATCAGTTCCCAGACCCCAACAATTCTAGTTTAAACTCTCCCCAGTAACCTTAGCAAACCTTCCCCCCAGGATATTGGTTCCCCTGGGATTCAAGTGAAACCTGTCCTTTTTGTACGCATCACACCTGCCCCAAAAGAGGTCCCAATGATCCAGAAATCTGAATCCCTGCCCCCTGCTCCAATCCCTCAGCCACGCATTTATCCTCCACCTCATCCTGTTCCTATTCTCACTGTCGAGTGGGACAGGCAGTAATCCCGAGATTACTACCTTTGTGGTCCTGCTTCTTAACTTCCTTCCCAACTGCTGTAGTCTTTTTTCAAGACCTCTTCCCTTTTCCTACCTATGTCATTGGTACCAATATGTACCACGATCTCTGGCTATTCTCCATTCCACCGCAGGATATTGTGGACGCAATCCGAAACATCACAGACCCTGGCACCTGGGAGGCAAACTACCATCCGAGTTTCTTTCCTGCATCTACAGAATTGTCTGTCTGACCCCTAACTATGGAGCCCCCCTATCACTACTGCCTTCCTCTTCCCTTCCCTACCCTTCGGAGCCACAGGGCCAGATTCTGCGCCAGAGGCATGGCCACTGCTGCTTCCCCCAGGTAGGCTGTCAACCCCCTCCCAACAGTACTCAAACAGGAGTACTTATTGTCAAGGGGTACAGGCACAGGGGTACTCTCTCATACCTGAATCTTCCCCTTCCCCCTCCTGAATGTGACCCACTTGTCCATCTCCCGTGGCCCTGGTGTGACCACCTGCTTATAACTCCTCTCTATCACCTCCTCGCTCTCCCTGATCAGGCAAAGTTCATCGAGCTGCATCTCCAGTTCCCTAACTCAGTCCCTTAGGAGTTGCAGCTTGACACATCGGGTGCAGATATGGCTGTCCGTGAGGCTGGGAGACTCCAGGACCTCCCACATCTGACACCGAGCACAGAAAACTGGCCTCACACATGTACTACTTCCTTTCCTCAATTAGCACAGGTAAACCTACCTCGGCTCATCCCATTACCGCCAAAGCCCTGTCACTCTGCTGCGTCTTACTCCACTGCCCGCTGGATACGGCGGTCTTCTTTATAAACCTTTCACGCACTGCTGGCTGACATCATGTGCCTGCGCAGTCTCGCATCTCTTTTACCCCGAGTAGTAAAAAACTCCCTTCTCTCTGAAAAATCAGCCATTCACTTGCAGCCTTCTTGCTCCAAATCTTTTTCATCGCAACCATCCATGAAAACAGAGGAATGCCCCAAAGACTGTTAAATTTTAGAACACAAAAGTCCCCCCAGCTCCCTGCCCTCCTGTGCATAAACAGGGAAAGTCTTTTTGATATACGGAACAGGAAAAGCCCTTTAGCCCATGATCAGAACACAAAAAGCCATTGAGCCCTTGATGCACCCTGAACATCACACATTCACACTAATCCTGCACTAGTTCCATTTTTAATTGCTCCCACATTCTCATCAACCTGCCCCAGATGCCCCCGCTTACATACAGACCAGTGGTAATGTATGTCCAATGTCTAATTAGCTTCCCTAATGACTTTGACATGTGAAGGAAACCGAAGCTCCTGGGAGAAACCAAAGCTGTTACACAGAGAACATACAAATTCCACACCAACACCAGCCAAGATCAGGATTGAACCTCGGTCTCCAGCTCTGCAAAGCTGCAGCTGTATTTGGAACGCTGCCCTTGAGTGCAGGCTGACTCTGTCATCCCAAATTACTGCCCATCACTGCATCCTACTCCCCACTCTGCCTCGTTTCCCCTCTCAGAATGTGAGATGGGAATTAACATCCCCACGGCCCTGGTCTGTGAGCTGATGAATGGGGGAGGAGGTGTGTGACCCAGGATCTCCAGTGTCAGGTTCACTCTGGAACACTGCACACAGTTCCAGTCTAGCTCGGTGCCAGTCACAGTCCCATGGTTACTGCTCTTGATCCAGATTCAGGACCACTCACAGGAGTGACAAAAGACATGGAACTGAGAGAATTCCCAGCATACAGAGCCGTAAACAAGATATAACAGAGTGCATATGGATGAGCCTGGGCAATTTTTGGGAAGGGGGGCACAGCACATGTGGGAACTTCTTCTAGCAGCAACTGGCTGAACGGAAGATGAGTGAAGTGTTAAACGGGTGGGGGGATATGAGATGGGATCAGCTTTATGTTCACTTGGGACTGTTCAGCATGGGATGGGGAAGTTGGTGATCGAAGTGTCCACAAAGATCTCCTTTACACATCTTGCATCTCTCTGTCCCAACCTCAGGACTTGTGTCAGGAGCACACATCACAGTTCAGACCACTGGGATCTGCAATTTCACCTTGACCTGCACCGTGACCTCAGGTGACCCCACCAGCTTCACGTGGTGGTGGGAAGGATAAACTTTGGTAAATGACAGCACGCAGCACATCCCGGTACTCTGAAATACGCTAGAGGTTCATCACGCTGCAGAGGACGAGGACGTTGTGTACAAATGTGAGGCCAGGTACCCCGTCAGTAATGAAACGGCAGAGATCCAGCTGAAGGACATCTGCAAATCGGACACATCTGGTGAGTGTCAGAGTAAAGAACCCAGGTTATTCTGAGGGTGTTGTTTCCCTGCAGAGGGAGCTTCAGTCTGTATCGAGCCCGTATCTTGGAAGCGTTAGGTGGGACAGTGTACAGAGAGCTTCACTCTGAATCTAACCTTGTGCTGAGAATGTGTGGTGGGACAGCAAAGAAGAGCTTTACTCTAGATCTGACTTGTATCTTGGCAGTGTTTGACAGATCACTGGAGAGAGGGGTTTATTCTGTACCCAATATTTTCCCCACTTATTTTAAGCAAAGCTTGATTAAAGCATTTGTCCCATGGCCAGGATGGACCCAGCTTTGTGGAGCCCACTGCTCCTTGAGAATCACCAGCAGACAACGCTTACTTCTTCTAATTTAATGTCCATGAATGGATATATCCTCGGATGATGGGCAGGCTGTGGGTTCAGGTGGAGCTTTTGATGGGTGAATGGTGAATGGCCACCTTGCTCATGGACAGAATGATGAGGAGGTCTCACTCCCTTCTCACCTGGCCACACATTGTTCAGGGACTAAGTCCAGGCAAACATCAAATACTGAATTGAGACACACCTTCTTGTACACGGACCACATATTCATCCAGGCTACGAAAGGACAGGGACCCACGAGTCCACAGGTGAATATAAAATTAAAATTCTACTGCACAGCACTGCTTCCACCAGCATACACCCCACCGCAGGTCCCATACAGCTATATCCAGGACACAGAACAATGGCCAGAGATGGGGAGACGACGGTGAACAGTTAGGGTGTACAGGAAATGCCTCTGTGTGGATACAAGGCATTTGCAAGAAGCAGCCCATAATTGTGTAAGACTGTCTCTGAGGACTCTCAGGCCAAGAAGCAATTCCTGGAAAATGGGAGTCTGTCCAGTTGGGAGCAGACAATGGTCATGAGACCCCTTATTGGAATCAGAATCAGGTTTAATATGACTGGCATATGTTGTTTTGTGGTCGCAGTGCAGTCAAGTACTAAGTCACAGTAAGACACTTGTGTATCATTTATATATAGAATATAAAATACATTAAGAAAATTAAACAAGTAGTGCAAAAAGCGAGCAAAACAAATAGTGTGGCAGTGTTCATGAGTTGGTTCACCGTCCATTCAGAAAGCTGATGGTGGAAGGTGTTCCTAAAATGTCTTCATTGATGGCAGCGATGAGATTAGAGCCAGTCCTGGGCAATGAGGATCCTTAATGACGGATATCTCCTTTGTTGAACCGTCACCTTTTGAAGGTGTCCCCAATGCTCAGGAGTCTGGTGCCCATGATTGAGCTGGCTGAGATTGCAACCGTCTGCAGCTTTTCCCAATCCTTTGCAATGATCCTTCATACCAGATGGTGATGCAACCTGTTAGAATGTCTCCACAGTATATCTGTAGAAATATGTAGAAATCTCTTATCACGAGGTGACATGGAAACCGAAATCATCCACTAGAAGACTTGGTGCTGTGCAGCTTCGCTCTTCAAGCATTTCACTCCTTCCCTGTCAAGTCGCAGTACCTGGAGGTAGGGATTCCCTGATTCCAGTGATAGGCAGGCAGCTTTAACAGGGAAACAGGTGCTTGCCACTGGGAACCACATGTTGTCCTGAGGGCCTGGCGTCATAAAGTAACACAGCTGAGAAAGGAGCCCCTCAGCCCTATTTCTGGGGGAAGAAATGCATCAGGAGTGACTACACTCTGGGAAGATGCTCAACATACAGGGATCTACATGGTCCAGAGACAGAGAGCTGCCACATGGTTTTAGAAGCACACCCGTGACTGACCACTCTCCTCAATCAGGAGTCTCGGAACCATACCAGAAATCCTTGCCACACAGAAAATCCACCATCTGCTTCTGGATCTTGACAGAACTGACGTGGGGTGGGAGCAAAGTGACCATGGTATGGATGTCACCAGTTGGTTTACAACCAGTGCTCAGCCCTTATTGGAAAACACTTGGAACAGTCATGTCTAAAACCCTCATGGCTGGTGACTTTCAAAAGATACCTCCTATCAATTTGTCAGAGTGGGACCCGGATAAGTTCTCAGATAGATGAGATAAATGAGAATCAGCTGTCCTCCACCAGTTATATGTCAAACAGACAGTGAGCTGCATCCTATCCACATGCATAGCGGGGTGAGCTTCACCCACACCACATGATCGTCCAAGCATGGCGTCATTATGATGCAGAACACATACACATACACAGGTACAGAGAACCTACTCTTCCAGGAATCCTGACTCTTCCCCTTTCTCAATTCCTCCATCTCTGCCACATCTGTTCTTATGAAGAGGATTTCCGTTCTGGACCATCTGAAATGTCCTCTTTCTTCAAAGAACAGTGTTTCCCTTCCTCCACCATCGATGTTGCCCTCACCCACATCTTCTTCATTTCCCTGTTATCCACCTCAGTCTATCTTCCCGCCACCATATCAGGGATAGAGCTCCCCTTATCCTTCCCTACCACTCCATGGGCCGCCATGTACAGCAGATCATTCTCCATAACTTCCACCATGCTCAACAGGATCCTACCACAAGGCACATCCTCCCTCCTTTCACTCTCTGTTTTCCACAGGGATGGATCTCTCTGAGGGTACCTGGTCCACTTGCCCTTCCCCAATGATCAGCTTCATGGCACTTATCCCTGCAAGCAGAACAAGGGCATCTCCCTTCAGGGCCCCAAACATTCCTTTCAGGTGAGATGACACCTCACCTGTGAGTCTGATGGGCTCATCTGCTCTATCCAGCGCTCCTCGTGCAGCCTCCTCTACATCAGTGAGACACGATGTAGACTGGGGACTGCTTTGTGTCGCACCTTTGCTCTATCTGCCACAAAAGGCAAGATTCCCTGGAGGCCACCCTTTCAAATCCACATTCCATTTCCGTTCTGACAGTTCGACCATTGGCCTCCTCGACTGTCACGATGCGAGCTCTCTCAGGTTGGAGAGCAATTCCTGATATTCTGTCAGAGAATCGCATGAAGATCGATTTCTCTAACTTCCTGTAATTTCTCACCCCTCCCCTTCTATAATGTTGGAATTAGATAGATAGATAGATAGATAGATAGATAGATACTTTATTCATCCCCATGGGGAAATTCAACTTTTTTCCAACGTCCCATACACTTGTTGTAGCAAAACTCATTACATACAATACTTAACTCAGTAAAAAATATGATATGCATCTAAATCACTATCCCAAAAAGCATTAATAATAGCTTTTAAAAGTTCTTAAGTCCTGGCGGTAGAATTGTAAAGCCTAATGGCACTGGGGAGTATTGACCTCTTCATCCTGTCTGAGAAGCATTGCATCGATAGTAACCTGTCGCTGAAACTGCTTCTCTGTCTCTGGATGGTGCTATGTAGAGGATGTTCAGAGTTATCCATAATTGACCGTAGCCTACTCAGCGCCCTTCGCTCAGCTACCGATGTTAAACTCTCCAGTACTTTGCCCACGACAGAGCCCGCCTTCCTTACCAGCTTATTAAGACGTGAGGCGTCCCTCTTCTTAATGCTTCCTCCCCAACACGCCACCACAAAGAAGAGGGCGCTCTCCACAACTGACCTATAGAACATCTTCAGCATCTCACTACAGACATTGAATGACGCCAACCTTCTTAGGAAGTACAGTCGACTCTGTGCCTTCCTGCACAAGGCATCTGTGTTGGCAGTCCAGTCTAGCTTCTCGTCTAACTGTACTCCCAGATACTTGTAGGTCTTAACCTGCTCCACACATTCTCCATTAATGATCACTGGCTCTATATGAGGCCTAGATCTCCTAAAGTCCACCACCATCTCCTTGGTCTTGGTGATATTGAGACGCAGGTAGTTTGAGTTGCACCATATCACAAAGTCCTGTATCAGTTTCCTATACTCCTCCTCCTGATATTTGTTAACTGCGGCAGCAGTACACTACAATACATGACAAATATAGAAAGAAAAATAAATAAGTCTATTACAGTAAGTATATGCATATTGAAGAGTGCAGAAACATAAATAATATAAAAACAAAAAAAAATGAGGTCGTGTTCAAGATGTCCATTTAGGAATCTGATGGCAGAGGGGAAAAAACTGTTCCTGAATCGCTGAGTTTGTGCCTTCAGGCTTCTGTATCTCCTCCCTGATGGTAACAGTGAGAAAAGGGCCTCCATACCTAGGACATGCCCTGAGGTGCACCAGTGTTGATCTCCAGCGAGGTTGAGATATTATCACTAATTTGCACAGATTGTGGTCTTCCAGTTAGGAAGTCGAGGATCCAATTGCAGAGGGAGGTACAGAGGTACAGTTCTGCAAGTTCTCAATCAGGAATATGGGAATGATGGTATCAAATGCTGAGCTATAGTTGATGAATGCACCCCAATGTAGTTGTTTGTATTGTCCGGGTGGTCTAAGGCCGTGTGGAGAGCCACTGAGATTGCGTCTGCCATAGACTTACTGTGGTGATAGGCAGTGGGTCCAGGTCCTTATTGAGACAGGAGTTCGTTCTAGCCGTAATAAAATCTTTCAAAGCATTTTATCAGTATTGATGTGAGTGCTACTGGACAATAGACATTAAGGCAGCTCACTCTACTCTTCTTAGGCACTGGTATAATTGTTGCCCTTTTGAAGCATGTGGGAACTTCCACCCGTAGCAGCGAGAGTTTGAAAATGTGCTTGAATACTCCCACCAGTTGGTTGGCACAGGTTTTCAGATCATTACCCGGTACTCCATCAGGGTCTACCACCATTGCAAGGATTTACGCTCCTTAAAGACAGCCTAACATCGGCCTCCGAGTCAGAGATCACAGGGTCACCAGGTGCTGCAGGGATCTTCACACTGTACTTATATTCTCCCTTTCAAAGCAGGAATAGAAGGTGTTGAGTTTGTCTGGTAGTGAAGCATATAGGCAAAAGGCAGGTCATTGTGGGCCAATTAGTTTGACATCAGTAGTTGGGAAAATGCTTGAAGCTATCATTAAAGAAGAAATAGCGAGGCATCTGGAAAGAAATGAATCCATCAGGCAGACACAGGATGGATTCAGCAAAGTTTGACAAACTTACTGGAGTTTTTTGAGGATATAACAAGTGCAGTGGATAGAGGGGAACAGATGGACGTTATTTACTTGTATTTCCAGAAAGTGTTCAATAAGGTGTTGCATAAAAGACTTACCCATACGATAAGGATGCATAGAGTTGGGGTGATGTATTAGCATGAATGGGAAGATTGATTAACTAATAGAAAGCAGAGAGTTGGGATACATGGGTGTTACTCTGGTTGGCAATCAGTGGTGAGCGGTGGGCCACAGGGGTTGGTGCTGGGCCTGCAAATGTTCATGATATATGTTAATGATCTGGAAAAGGGGGCCGAGTGTAGTGTATCTAAGTTTGCTGATGACACTAGATTGAGTGGAAAAGCAAATTGTGCAGAAGATACGATGAGTCTGCAGAGAGACATAGATAGGTTAAGTGAGTGGGCAAGGATCTGGCAGATGGAGTACAATGTTGGGAGATGTGAGGTCATCCACTTTGGAAGGAAAAATGAAAGAGCAGATTATTATTTAAATGGTAAAAATTGCAGCATGCTGCTGTGCAGAGGAACTTGGGAGTGTTTGTGCATGAACTACAAAAGGTTGGCTTGCTGGTGCAGCAGACTATCAAAAAAGGCAAATGAAATGTTGGCCTTCATTGCCAGAGGGATTGAATTTAAGAGCAAGGAGGGTTTGCTGCAACTGTATAGGATACTGGTGAGGCCACACCCTGAGTACTGTGTGCAGTTCTGGTCTCCATACTTGAGGAAGGATAGACTGGCTTTGGAAGTGGTGCAGAGGAGGCTCACCAGGCTGATTCCAGAAATAAGTGGATTAGACTATGAGGAGAGATTGAGTCTCCTGGGACTGTACTTGCTGGAATTCATAAGAATGAGAGGAGATCTTATAGAAACATAAAATTATGAAAGGGATAGATAAAAATGATGGAAGTTGTTTCTACAGCTTGGTGAGACTAGAACTAGGGGACATAGCCTCAAGATTCAGGGGAGTAGATTTAGGACAGAGATGAGGAGGAACTGCTTTTCCAAAAAGTGGTGAATCTGTGGAATTCTCCACCCAATGAAGCAGTGGAGGGTGCCCTCGTAAATACATTTAAGACAAGTTCGGATAGATTTTTGCATAGTAGGGGAATTAAGGGTTATGGGAAAAGGCAGGTAGGTGGAGACTAGACCATGGTCAGATCACCCATGAACTTATTGAATGGCAGAGCAGGCTGCTCCTATTTTTTATGTTCTTATGTTCATGCTATTGGGTTTCACTTTGTAGGAATGATGTCCTACAAATCCTGCCAGAGTTGACATGCATCTGATATCGTGTTGAACCTCACATAAATCATCTCTTTGCTCTTGAAATAGCCTCCTGTGTCATACCTGGCTTTCTTGTACAGACCTGGGTCCCCAGGTTTAAATGCCACAGACCTGGTCCTCAGCAGACAGCGAATCTCCTGATTCACCCATGGCTTTTGGTTTGGGATTATACAGTATGCTCTCATAGGCAAACACTTATCCACACAGGTTTTAATGAAGTCGGTAAGAACTGCAGCATACTCATCCAGATTCAAAGATGAATCCCTGAATACAGTCCAGTCCACCGATTTAAAGCAGTCCTGTAGGCACTCCTGTGCTTCCCTGGTCCAAACCTTCTTGGTCCTCCTGACTGGTGCTGCAGTCTTCACTCTCTGCCTATACTCAGGGAGTAGAAGTACAGCCAGGTGATCAGACTTCCCGAAGTGAGGGCGTGGAATAGCACGGTAGGCATTCTTAATGGTGGTGTAACAGTGGTCCAGTGTATTTATGATTTGTTGAAGATAATTATTTAGTGACTTTTTCAAGCTGGCCTGGTTAAAACCTCCAAAATGATTCCATTTCCCATTTGGCTTTCCTCTTACCCCTTCTCCTCACTTCCCTTCAGTTCCCTCCTCCTTCCCTTCTCCCATAGTCTGCTCTCCTATCAGATTCCTTCTCTTTCTACTATCTACTTTTTCCATTTATTCCCCCCCCAACTTTGTACTTCATTCCCACTCCCCTCCCACACACCTTCCCTCTCACCTGGTTTCCCCTCCTACCCCCCACCATTTTATTCTGGGTTCACCCCCTTCCTTTCCCGTCCTGAGGAAGGGTCTCAGCCCAAGTGTGGACTATTTGTAAATGGAGCACGATCTGCTGAAGGCCTCCAGCATTTGGGTGTGCGTCGCTCTGGAGAATTCACCGGACGTTCACCATACCAAGAGATATACCTGCCTGTGTGGAGTTTGTTTGTTCTGCCTTCGGACAAGTGGATTTTCATTTTGTTCTGGTTTCCTCCCACATTGCAAAGATGTGCAGGTCAGTCAGTAACTTGCTCCCGGTGAGGGGTAGAACTTGGGGTGGGGTCAAAGCAGGGTAAGTAGTTGCTGGTCAGGAGGGACAAAGAGCCTGTCTCTATGAGCCCTGTCACTATAGATGAAGTTTGCAGGTGGTCGATGAGTTGGAAAGGCTGTGTGTGGCCTGGCACGGTCTCCTTAACCCCATAGAGGAAGTAAGCTGCCTGGCCCACTTCTTTCAATGGTTCTGCTCTGGATCTTCCTAGAGCCGAGTTCTGAGTGAGGACTTGTGGATGGTCGACTCAAACCCTCCCCATTTGTTTAAGGCCAACACAGACAGACCCCATGACCCATTGCTACTTCCAATCACCTACTGAGAGACAGCTGTACGATTGTGGTATCTCCCTGATCTGTTCCAGGAAATCCCACAGTTCCCAGTGGGAGAAGAGAAGACTCAGCTGGGCTGACCACACTTCACCAGTGATGGATACCAAATTTACCCCAGTTCCCCACATCGTCCCTGCTCACATCCGATACCTTTACCCCGCACCGTGCAGTGAGCATCTCAGCCCTAGCACCAGGCCCCACACGCAGACTCAGTGGCAGAGACATCTTCCTTGGACTACAGCAGACTGAAATCCCTCTCCACCCCAGGTGTCAAGACAGGGGGCAGCCCCAAAGCGTCTGGAGATCAGCTTTTCACTCCGCTCTGCTGGATGGACTATTTCTCCAGGGGTCATATCCCATTCATCCTTTGGATGGAGGCCCCTGCCCAGTGCTGATTGGTATCATAGTGGTGACCTGCCAAGGACTTCATCTACCTCCAGACAACCCCCTCCTTTGCTGGGAACCCAGAGACTTCCCTTATCACCTCTCAGCTTCTCAGTTCATTCCCCCCTCCTCCACTCACCTAGCTTCACTTTCTACTTCTCATCCTGCCCCCCCACCACCTTATTCTGGCATCCTCCCCTCCCTTTCAAGTCCAAATGAAGGGTCTTGGACCAAAATGTCGGCTGTTTATCCCTTCCCACAGACATTACCTGACTTGCTGAGTTCCTCCAGCATTTTGGGTTGTGTTGCTCTGGATTTCCAGCCTCTGCAGGATCTCCTGCGTTTATGACTTCTGTTACATTCTGTAACTCCAGAAACTAAATGAAAGGAAAACATGGAAACCGGGATATGCATGTGCACTCCCAGCTTCTCTTTTAGTGAAGCACACATATGATGGGATGGCATAATGACATACGGTATTCACAGACTTCATGCATATAACCCAAAATAAATTATGTAAACAGGCAAGAATTCTCAATCAAACAATATACTTGCAATATTACTGAAATACTGAATACACTACACTCCTCCCTGCTTAGTGAGAATCTCCAGCTCAGTTCATTTCTGTGTTTATTTATTGAGATACGGTGTGAAACCGGCCCTTCCGGCCCTTTGAGCCATGCTGGCCAGCAACCCCTGATTTAACCCTCTCCTAACCATGGGACGATTTACAATGACCACCGAACCTATCACTGGTATATCTTTGAATTATATATTTTATATTTTAAAAATACAACTATTATATAGACAGCTACAGCATAGTGAATTTTAAAGATAATGTCTTTCCTGACAAGGGGATCACTCTGCCAGGGCAATGCAGGCCATTCCCGGGGACGGAGAGGCACTGCTGTTGGTATCTTCTGGATGTGTTGGCATCCAGAACAGTGCATGGCAATTTGCTCGATGTGCTGATCTATCCGAGGCCACCAGACAAAGCTTCTAGTCAAAGCTTTCACTTTGACCACATTTAGGTGACCGGCATGTAGGTCCTCCAACACTCCAGCTGTCAGCTTGGATGGTACAACAACTCTCAATCCCCACACAAGGAAAACTCCATCAAGGACAAGTTCATCCCAGTGCTGGTAAAAATGTGGGGACTGGAATTTCTGCAGCACACTCCAGTCATTTTGGGTGGCCATGTAGATCAGAGATCTTTTCTGGTTTCCCTTTGGATCAGCTCTGCTGTAACAGGCAGACGTTCGATTTGCATGAGGGTGAATGCATCAAAGGATGTGTCCTCTTTTGTAAATTTTGCAGCTAGTTCCTTTTCTAAGGGTAAACAGGACAATCCATCAGCATTTCCATGATTAGTCATTCTCTTGTAGTCAATGTTCTAATTGTGTCTTACAAGAATCAGAGCCCATCTCAGCATCTGTGCTGCTGCTGTTAGTGGAACAGTGGATTGAAAATGGACACCAGTGGTTGATGATCAGTAATGAGGGTGAACTCTCACCATACAAGTACTGGTTGAAATGTTTTACACCCCAAACCGGATTCAACGCCTCTGTCAATCTGTGCATGATTTTTATCTACAGCGGTTAGGGAGCGTGATGCAAAGCCTTCATCACTCAGAACATGTGACATGATTACACCTATTCTGTAAGGTGAGGCATCATGGGTAGGCTTCACTGGATGATGTGGATAACCCTCTCACTGAGGCTTCTAACCAACTCAGTTCATAGGCTAACTCTGGCCAACAGCCACATGACTCAGTATTGCATGGGTAATGGTGAGAAGGCATTACTTCAATAAGCAATACATACCTAGGGCTGGTATGATTCAGGTTTAACCAAATAGGAAAGTTGAATGTTCCCCTGAGGGAATGCAGATTTGCGGTGAATGTTTTCCCGTGCCAAAGTGTTGTTTGCCAGGAAATAACAGACCTTACAAAGAACAAAGAACATTACAGCACAGTATAGACTATTCGGCCCACAATGTTGTGCCGACCCTTAAACCTTGCCCCCCATATAACCCTCCACCTTAAATTCCTCCATATACCTGTCTAGTAGTCTCTTAAATTTCACTAGTGTAGCTGCCTCCACCACTGACGCAGGCAGTGCATTCCACACACCAACCACTCTCTGAGTAAAAAACTTCCTCTAATATCTCCCTTGAACTTTCTACCCCTTAGCTTAAAGTCATGTCCTCTTGTATTGAGCGGTGGTGCCCCGGGGAAGAGGTGCTGGTTGTCCACTCTATCTATTCCTCTTAATACCACCACCAGTTTTGTGTTGATGGTGACCTTAAAATCAGCACAGATCCTGATAGACCTATTCTTGGCTGCTGGACCACTGGCGTTACCCATGGACTCCAGGCAACCTTGGAAAGAACTCCTTCTGCCTCTATGCGATTTATACCTTACACCAGCATAAACTTACAGTGCAAGTATATTTACAGATATTTCAACTTTAACAAACATTTCATAGTAAAAGTTAAGAAAAAAGGGACCATTACAGTTAAACCAGACTAAATGTGCACATAAACATCAGAGCTCGTTTCTAAAGTAGTTGGGTGTATCGCTTTACTCACGGTGTTGAACCCACGTCTCCAGCCACTGGTCGAACTTCCCTCAAAAAATGTTACAAACAAACTGGCTAACTCCTCCTCTGTGCTATGCATCTGCACATTCTTGCAACAGGGTCTCCCCTTCAGGCGGGATTCTGCGAGTGTCTTCCCCTGTGTTCTTCTCTATACTTTCTTCTTCCAACATCAGCCAAATCAAAGCCAGCCCACTGTTCCTCAGAAGTCTGATCCCACCCAGCTCTCTCAAATGTTTCATGGCATCCCACTGAACAGACTTACAACCTGTTACAAGGCCAACTCCACTGGCTGACGTAACATTCCTAATTTGAACAAATGGCTCCTTATCTCAGCTGAAGCCAAAAACACTTGTGTATGAAGCTGAACACACTGCATTTGCAGAAAAACTGCTAAAATAAAATACCTCATAGCATAAGTGAAGAAATACAATAAAACATGTTCTTAACCAGGACATTAAATGTGAGTACAGTGTCCAATGTCACCAGTTCCTTTGCCTTTTGGAAATCCACCTCACATTGCTTTCTCCATTGCCATTTCTTCATAATCTGTAGTAATGAGTTCAAGGGGTGGAGCACAGTAGCAGGAACCTGTAATAGTAATTGTCAAATCATAAAAAAGTACTGCAACTGAAATACGTCCTTTGGCCTTGGGACATCCACCACTGCATGAATTTTCCCAGCACACTTGTGTAAGTCTTGTGTGTCAAAGGTGTGACCAGAGTAACTGATGCTCAGTTTAAAGAATTCACACTTCTTATGTCATGCTCTGAACCCATAATCTTCTAATCTTTTTAACCCTGTCTTGAGATTTTGGAGATAGATGCTCCTTCTTATCCTCATTGGTAACAATTAAGCCACTCTGGTAACACTGAGTGCCTGGGCAGCCTTGCAGCACCTGGTCCAGAGCTTTCTGCCAGTGTACAGCTGCAGATGCTACTCCAGAAATACCCCTATTATAGTGATAAAGCCCTTTGTGTGTGTTCATGGTGAGAAACACTTTGGACTCTTCTTCCATCTCCTTCTGTAGGTAGGCCTCAGCTGTCCACTTTGCTGAAATGTTTCCCTCCAGGTGGGTTTGCAAAGATATCCTCTATCCTGGGCAGAGGGTATCGATCTACTTTCAGTATTGGGTTGATGGTGACCTTTAAATCAGCACAGATCCTGATAGACCTATTCTTGGCTGCTGGACCACTGGCGTTACCCATGGACTCCAGGCAACCTTCGAAAGAACTCCTTCTGCCTCTATGCGATCTAGCTCACTGGATACTTTGTCACAGATGGTATAAGAAACTGGACAGACTTTGTAAAACTTCATTTAATGCTGTTTTACCCCTTGATATATTCATTCAGGAGTGTGAAGGTATTCTTTCTGGTTCAAGAGTACCCCCCCACACCCACTCCCGGTTCAAGACCAGAGGGAATAACTGGTGGTTGAGGGGCAATAAATTCCTGAACCTGGTGGGATAGGTCCTGAGGCCCCTATGCCTGTAAACTAACCCCATCTGCTCACACAAGGTCCATATCCTTCTGTTTTCCTCATATTCTCGTGCCTATCTAAACATTTCTTATAGTCCCTGATATATCTGCCTCTACCTCCACTCAACACAGCTTATTTTAGGCGTTCAGTACTTTCAGTGGTATATTTTTAAAAGAGAGAGAGAAAAAACTTTCCTCTCACATCTGATTTAAAATTAACCTCTCTCACTTTAAATTATCTCCTCTACTGCAACCCCCGGTAAAGATTTTGCTGCTGAAGTTGTAGGGTATTTCATTGAATGGTTTTCTGTGGAAGCAGTGTGTGCTGCTGGAAGTGTTTGGGTTAGGATGCTTAGGAATCTTGTGTCATCCAATCAGGATGATGAAACTAGGAGAAGATTTTAGAGAATGCTGCGAGAAAGGTTTTGTGAGCGAAACTGAGGTGGGTCAAGGTCTTTTTTCGGTAGAAGATGGAGAGAGAAGCTCAAGAGAACTGGCCATAGGATTTGGTCCGATGGGATTGCGCAGTCTGATAGAGCCTAAGAGGGGGAATTCTAGTGGTGATTGGTGAAAATGAGTCAGGACTCTCAGTACATCGGAAGGTTTGTGCTCCACCCTGTGCACATTAGACAGTCTAATAATGATGGGTCCTTTTGCTTTCTTTCTTTTCTTTACTAACTGTTTGGTTAAGTTAACATTCATAAATATACTTTCATTATAATTTTGTGCAGTGTGCATTCTGTTATTTTTTGCCACTGGGCGATTGCATGGGAGCAGTAATTACACAGTGTTCACAGAAATTGGGGTTCGGGTGGGCGAGACATGCCAACTTCCCGGGTTTGATGGGACTAAAGTTATATCGACCCTAGACATGCGGAGTCTGGAAAGGTGGTTTCCTCACCGCTCAGTCCGGTGGCTGTTAGCGAGGGGTTAATGAGCCGCGTCTCTAGAAATGCCCAGTGAAAAGGGATTTCATTGTGGGGGCTATCATCCCAGATTGAATTTGTTGAATTGATTAACACATAGAAAATGCTGAGTTCCTCCAGCACGTGCAGATTTTCTCTTGTTTGTGTTGAGAATTGATTAAGTGGGTTTGTGTTTCAGCCTGTGTTAAACTATTATCCAGGAAAGTGATTAAGATATGAGGCAGGGATTAAGCATTGGTGCGATTCAAAGTGATCACACATAACTAAGGCTTGTGTTCTGAGTGGCATCGATATCCACAGCCCAGATGAATTGTTGATTAGGGTTTTCAGTGCCGTCAAATTATTAGGGAAAGCTATGATCACTGTCAAAGTATTAGGGAAAGGTACAATCACTGATAAAGTATTAGTGAAAGCTACGATCACTGTCAAAGTATTAGTGAAAGCAGTTTGACTAGAAGGTATGCACAGATGTCGTTTTAGTTCAGACTAGCAATGACATTATGACTGAAATGGGTCGGCCCGGTAGTATTGGCGTCCAGGGAGAGGCAGGGCCATGGACCATCCATACTTTCAGCGAGGAGGGGATGTAGGTGAAGGTGCTGAATTGGAAGCTGAAGGTGAATACTTTAAAGACAAGTTGTTCTCGTTGCTGCGGAGTGAGGGGATGAGTGGTCTGATGTGGAAGGTCTATTGAGTCATCCAGTGAGGGGTGAGCATTCTGAGTGGGTAGCGGCAATTACGTCCCTGGTGGATACGTAGCAATGTGAACTGATGGAGAGTCAAAGTTATCGTAGGCTGAGAATGTTCTTGGACTGAAGCCCACCCCGATGGAGAGATGGAATATGAGATTTGGGCAGAGCAGACATCTCAGCTGCTGGATGAGTGGCAGTGTCAGAGAATGTGAAAAGACAGCTCCGGCTGCTGAGGTGAGACATCCTCAAATGTCCTTTGCTACTTCTATGGGCTCCATGCATGCACTAGAAAGTGTTTTTGACATGACGGGAAGGCCAATGGAGCTTACGTTGGGGTTTAGGATCATGTTCCAGGAGAAAGGGGGAAAGCTTCCTGCCTACATTTTTCTGCTTGATGGAGAGCTGAGCTGCTTGCGGCGTAAAGGAGCCATTCAACTGGCTGAGGTGAATCAATTAAGGGTGGACCAAGTGGTGAAGGGCGGACAGTCTCAGGACATGATCGCTTTTAGCCTTGTAAGACAAGCCCCCTCCCCACACTCGTTTACTGAGCTCTAGAGGACTGCTATTGAATGTGGTCCTTTCAAAAGGGGAGCGACTGGTATTGTCTGCTACAACTGTGTTGAGGAGGGACACTTCAGGTGGAAGTTGGGAAACTTCAGAGAGAGGGAACAGCCTGGTGTCTCAGGGGAACACGTTCCAAACAGTGTATCAAGGAACACCCAAAAGCAAAAAAACCCTATTTCTGAAGTCTTAGTGGGTCAAGCTCCAGTGTGTCTCTATGGATTGAGGGTATTTATGCTAGAGCCATACTGGACACTGGCTCTCAGGTTACTCTGTTGTATTGTTCATTTTGCAACTGGTATTTGAGGATACTGATTGGACGGGTAAATACGATCAAAATGGTTTCCCTACCCAGGTTTCTATACCTTTTTCAAAACCTGCCTATATACTTAAATGCACACAAAATGCTGGTGGTCCTGACGAAGGGTCTCGGCCCGAAACGTCGACAGTGCTTCTCCCTCTAGATGCTGCCTGGCCTGCTGTGTTCCACCGGCATTTTGTGTGTGTTGCTTGAATTTCCAGCATCTACAGATTTCCTCGTATATACTTAAGTGCATCATTTTTTAAGAAACTTGACTCTATCATATTGCCCTTTGTGTGGGGCTATAAATCACACAGGATATCTAAGGCTCACCTACACAAACCTCTTAAGAAGGGCGGTCTTGGTCTGGCAATTTTCAAACATTACTAACTCCAGGACTCTTACATACTGGAAATGTGCAGGTGCTGAGACCGAAGAAAAACCTTCATGGCTACAGCTGGAAGCCTCTGTTGTTAAATATTCCTCACTTCCTGCTTTCTACTTTCCACCTATGCCTCAACATTCACGCTACAGGTTAATCCAGTACAAGGTGATGCATAGACTGCATTATTCAAAAACAAAACTGAATCGCATCTTCCCATCTGTGTCTCCTGATTGCGACTGGTGCCGCTCTGCTGAGGGCTCACGAGCACATCTTTTCTGGTTTTGCCCTACATTATACAATTTTTGAGTGGCTCTCAAAAGCCTATTCTAGAGACATTCAGCCCAATCACGACCTCGCCATCTCTGGATGTTCTGCAGTGACTCTTGAGTTGCCGCACGATATGCAGATTGCTCTGCATCTCGGAATGGTGGTGGCTGAGAAACTTACTCTTCTGACCTGGAAGTCTACTACCCCACCTACCTTTGCACACTGGCTCAAGGAGATGTTGTCCATTATACAAATGGAAAGACTGTGTCTGCACAAACCCAGTACACAGAATATATTTGAGAGAATGTGGGGGCCTTTCTTGGGCCTTTCTCCGTGTCATATTACCTCACATACATAGTGACCTTGACCTGTCTCATCTCATGAGTGGGGGTGGTGCCTAGCCGGATTCCTTTATTCATTTTATTTTACATTGCTTCCGTGATACCACTATTGTGTCAACGTTTATTTTAAGTCTATTTATGCAATCTTGTAAACTGTCTGGCAGCCTTTTTGTTTTTGTTTTTGATTCGATTTGTCTGTGCTCCACCTGGAGCTGCATCTCCTCTGTATTGTTTTGTATGTCTTCTATATGTTTTGTCTTTGTAAAACGGAAAATTGTAAATAAAATTCAAAAAATGGAGGAGAGGGGAGAGATGACGGGTAATGGAGGGGATTTGAGTGATGAGGGGTAATGGAGGGGATGGAACTGATGGGGGTTAATGAAGGGACCAGGAGAGATGAGGGGTAATGGAGGAGAGGGAATGATGAGGGGTAATGGAGTGGAGGGGAGTGATAAGGGGTAATGCAGTGGAGGGAAGTGATGAGGGGAATGGAGGAGAGTGGATCGATGAGGGATAATGGAGTGTAGGGGAGTGATGAGGGGTAATGGAGGGGATTGATGAGTGTTAATGTAGAAGGGAGTGATGAAAGGTAATGGAGAGGAGAGTAGTGATGAGGTGTAATGGAGGGGAAGGGAGCGATAAGGGATAATGGAGGGGAGGGGAGTGATGAGGAGGAATGGAGGGGAGGGGAGTGATAAGGAGGAATGAAGGGAACAGGAGTGATGGGGTTATGGAGGGGATGGTAGTGAGGAGTGGTAATGGAGGGGATGGGAGTGATAAGGGGTAACAGAGGGGAGTGATGTGAGGAGTGATTGAGGTAATGAGGGGACAAGAGAGATGAGGGTTAATGGAGCGGGGAGTGATGAGGAGTAATGGAGGGGAGATTAATGGGGTACTAGAATGGACGGGAGTGATGAGAGGTAATGGAATGCACAAAAGTGATTGAGGGTAATGGAGGGGAGTGATGTGAGGTGTGATAGGTTTAATTGAGGGGACAGGAGAGATGAGGGTTAATGGAGGAGAGGGGAGTGATGAGGGGTAATGGAGGAGAGGGGAGTAACGAGGTGTAATGGACGGGAGGGGAGTGATGAGGGGAAATTGAGGGGAGGGGAGTGATGAGGGGTAATGGAGGGGGAGGGGAGTGATGAGGAGGAATGGAGGGGAGGGGAGTGATGAGGAAGAATGAAGGGAACAGGAGTGATGGGGTTATGGAGGGGATGGTAGTGAGGAGTGGTAATGGAGGGGATGGGAGTGATAAGGGGTAACAGAGGGGAGTGATGTGAGGAGTGATCGAGGTAATGAGGGGACAGGAGAGATGAGGGTTAATGGAGAGGGGAGATTAATGGGGTACTAGAATGGACGGGAGTGATGAGAGGTAATGGAATGCACAAAAGTGATTGAGGGTAATGGAGGGGAGTGATGTGAGGTGTGATAGGTTTAATTGAGGGGACAGGAGAGATGAGGGTTAATGGAGGGGAGGGGAGTGATGAGGGGTAATGGAGGAGAGGGGAGTGACGAGGAGGAATGGAGGGGAGGGTAGTGATGTGCAATGGAGGGAAGGGGTGTGATAAGGGGTAATTGTGGGGAGGGTTTTGATGTGGGGTAATGGATGGGAGGGTATTGATGAGGGGTAATGAAGGGGAGGGGAGATATGAGAGATAATGGAGGACAGGGGAGTGATGAGGTGTAAGGGAGGATGGGGCAGTGATGAGGGGTAATGGAGGGGAGGGAGTGACGAGAGGTAGAAGTGTGAGAATGGAATTGTTTACTGAAGCTTTTTCTCCTCCCCGGTGTAGATATCAAATCACCAAACAACAGTTCAATCATTCCAGTCATACTAGTCACCATGTGTTGCATCTCTGGCATTTTCTTTGGGGCTTACTTTTATCGGAAAATGTGTTCCACCCAGAGGACAACAGAAGGGAGCAGGCCTGGAGGCAAGTACCCAACTGTCCTACCCGAAGGACCGGGCAGGGCCGGGGAGCAGGGGAGCGGTATAGGCAGGTGTCTCACATCCTGACCCTCACATCTCGGGACAAACGGTGGGAGAAGGGATGTAGTTGGTGTGTGGGGACGATAGGAGATGGGGTGCAGGTGGGAGAGGGAGGAGGTGGGTGGTTGAAGAAAGGAATAAAGAGGTTAGAGGGAGCAGGGAATCAGTGCATGGAGGGTGGGAGGGAAAGGAGAGATGAGGGAGGGGTTCAGGAGAGATGGGGGCTTGGCGGTGGATGTGGTGCAGAGGGGTGACAGTAATTGGGGTATGAAGGAAACATTGTGGTGCGGCCTGGTCCTCATCTCCTCTTCCTCTGCTCCACAGAGCCAAGTCCCAGCACTATTTACTCAGAAGTTCAGGCAATAAACAGAACAGCAACCAACCGGCAGCCTCCAGAGGGAAACAAGATGGTAAGAGGAGATGTATTACCCTGTGAAGGGAGGGGAAACTGCAGACTGAACTCTTCAATCCCCTGGGACCACTCTCACAGTCTGAAGGACAGCCACATTACCTAGGGAAGGGGTACTAGTTTAATGTCCTCGGACCATCCTCAGACCACTGGGTGTTGCTGGCACAAAGGACAATCACAGGCTCATCGAGAGCCAAAGCTGAGCGCCCTTGCAGTCCTGTCAAAATTTCCACAGAGCTGAGCAACATAAGCAAAGGCTCTGTGAGATCCCGGGCAATAAACAAAGAGAATCCCCCTCAAACTGAACAGTGACCTTCATATTGGTTCAACCAGGGCAGCAAGATTCCATTCCCACTCATATACAGGGGTACACTGCCCCCACACACTCAGTTACCGGGGTACACTGTCACAGCACCTCTCCACAGACAAACCCAGACACTGGGGTACACTTACTCCCCTGCACCCGGTCACTGGAGTACACTGTCCCCCCACCCATTCAGTGGGGTACACTGTTCCCCCACACACATCTGGACACTGGGATACACTGTCCTCCACACACACAGTGACAGGGGTACCCTGTCCCCCCACATCTGGTCACAGGGCACACTGTCGCCCCACCCACACACTCCTTGTCACAGGGTGCACTGTCCTCCCCCTCCATACACCTGGTCACTGGGGTACACTGTCCACACCCCCGCACCCGCTCGGTCACTGGGTACAGTGTCCACTCACTGGGATACACTCCCCCACACACCCATTCACCGGGCTGCACTGTCTCCACACACAAAGTCACTGGGGTAGATTATACCCTCACACCCAGTCACTGTGGTAGATTACACCCACACATCCAGTCACTGGGGTAGATTACACTCTCACACCCAGTCACTGGGGTAGATTACACCCACACATCCAGTCACTGGGGTAGATTAAACCCTCACACCCAGTCACTGGGGTAGATTACACCCTCACACCCAGTCACTGGGGTAGATTAAACCCTCACACCCAGTCACTGGGGTAGATTATACCCTCACACCCAGTCACTGGGGTAGATTACACCCTCACACCCAGTCACTGGGGTAGATTATACCCTCACACCCAGTCACTGCCATTTGATCAGATTTCATCAGGGAGCTTAAGGTAAAGGATTCCTAGAAGAAAGTGATGATCATATGATAGATCCGCCCCCTGCAGTCTGAGAGGGAGAAGCTGAAGTGAGATTTATTAGTGGTACAATGGGTATTACGGAGGTATGAGAGAGAGCTGGCTGGGATAGAGCAGGATCTTCCAGTGGCCCCCATGTCACTTCTACTTCCCATTCCCATTCTGACATGTCAGTCCACAACACCCTCTGCTTCAGCACTGAGGTCACACTCAGGTTGGAGGAGAAACACCTTGTATTCTATCTGGGTAGCCTGCAACCTGATGGCATGAACATGGATTTCTCAAACTTTTGGTAATTGCCTCCCCCGTTCACAATTCCCTCTTTCACTTTATCTTCTTACCTGCCCTTCACCTCCCTCTGGTGCCCCTCCCTACCCTTTCTTCCATGACCTTCTCGCCTCTCATATCAGATTCCCCCTTCCCAGAACTTTATTTCTTTCACCGATCAACTTCCCAGCTATTTGCTTCACCCTCCCCCTCTCCCGGTTTCACCCATCACTTACCACCTTGTACTTCTTCCTCCCCACCCCTCACCCCACCTTCTGTCTCTGACTTCTCATCTGTTTTCCAGTCCTGACGAAGGGTCAGTCTGAGACTATTTCCATAGACGCTGCCTGGCCTGCTCTGTTCCTTCAGTATTCAGCGGGTGTTGCTTGGATTTCCAGCAATTACACATTTTCTCGATATGGACAGACGATTGTCTGATTGGCAGGAGACAAAGAGTGGGAATAAAGGGGAATTTGTCTGGTTGGCCGCTGGTGACCGGTGGTGTTCCACAGGGGTTGGTGTTGGGGACTTTTCATGTTATACGTCAGTGATTCTGATCATGAAACTGATGGTACTGATGCAAAGTTTGTGGATAATATAAAGATTGGTGAAGGGGTAGGTAGTGTTGAGGAATGAGGGTATCTGCAGAATGAGAGAATGGTCTTGTCTCTCCACCTACATTTACCATGTCCAGGATTGCATCTCGTCTCTGAAATCTGTGCTTTCTCTGCAGGCTCACAGTCAAGTGGAGATGATGGAGGTTACTCCCACCGTGTATGACACCGTCAAGGCTCCTAGGTCCCCACAAATGACCCACCCATTGTGAACCAGGAGACAACCATCCTCCATGGATGTGATCCGTGTTCTACAGCCACTGTTGCGAGTGCTTCGATATTAAATCAGGATGGGGATGGTGGGAGGGGCAGATATGGCAATGGGTTTCTCTTGTGGCCCAGGTAGTGCCCCCATGAGGGTAGGTGTGGGTGGGGTAGGTAGAACATGTATATTGGGTAACTTGCCCACCCCATCCTTCACCCTTCCTGTTCGTACAGCTCACCGAGTACCATTTGTACCAAACACATTCACCAACACCTGCTCTGTAGCCTCTGTGCTTTGACAGCTCACCAGATACTTTCAAATCTTGTAAGAGAACTGTGTTTCAAGTTGCAAACTTGCTTTCCTGAGATCCCCTCGAATGCCTCTACTCCTCAGATTAAACCTATGCCCTCTGGTACCGGATGCCTCCATTATCTGCCAATTACTAACTCAAGTTCAAGTTTATTGTCATCTGACTGTTTTTATTTACAACCAAATGAAACAATATTCCTCTGGAGTGTGGCGCACCCACAAGACGTAGACCACACACAACACATAAAACATCACGTTATTACCACAAATAATAAAATGTAATTCCGAGCACATGTAGTCTGCAGGACCGGTAAGCTGTTCCCTATCCGAGTGACGAGACCTCGGTGCTGACAGGGGAGGCATTAGTCTCTCAGCTTGGGGGTAGAAGCTGTTCCCAGTCTGTCAGTCCCAGTCCTGTTGCTTCTGTACCTCCTTCCTGATGGTGGTGGCGATTTTGAGATGGGTGGAAGGAGTCCTCATCAATACTTTGGGCTCTTTTATCAGCACTCCCAGTAAATGTCACACACATGGTGGAAGGAGACAGCTGTGAACTTTTGGTGGCTTTTACTGTCCTCTGTAGGGACTGCGGTCCGATGCCTCGCAGCTTCCATACCACACAATGATGCAGCCAGACAGGACACTTCCAATGGTGCACCGGTAGAGAGTTGTTGGAATGGGGCCAGTCTCCTCAGGAAGTCCAGACACTGCTATGACTTGTTGATGAATGAGGAGGAGATGTAGATCCAGATTAGACTGTCTATTGAGGTGCAGAGCCACTGATGTGCAATGGAGAGTGGTCGACAGGCACCTTCCTGAAGTCCACAATCATCTATTTTGTCTTGTCTACATGGAGACTAACACAAAATATATAAAAGGATAGTAAAAGTTTTTATAATAATATAAAGCGGAAAAGGTTGGCTAAAGTGAATGTGGAGGACGAGAAAGGTGAATTGATATTGGGAAATGAGAAAATGGCAGAGGCTTTGAATGATTATCTTGTGTCATTCTTCACAGTGGAGGACACATGTAACATTCCAAAGAAAGTTGTTATGGATGCAATGGGAGGTGAGGACCTCTTTACAATAGCTATCATTAAAGAGGTAGTGCTGAGCAAACTTGTGGGCCTGAAGATAGACAATTCCCCTGGTCCTGATGGAATGCATCCTAAGATACTGAAAGTAATGGCAGAAGTTATAGAAGATGATCATAGAAAAAGTTATAGAAGCTTTGCTGACAATTTACCAAAATTCTCTAGACTCTGGGCATTTCCAGGCAGATTAGAAGATGGCAAATGCCATGCCATTGTTCAAAAAAGGATGTAGGCAAAAGGCAGGTAAGTGTAGGCCAGTTAGTTTAACATTTGTAGTTGGGAAAATGCTTGAAGCTATCATTAAATAAGAAATAGCCAGGCATCTGGAAAGAAATGGATCCGTCAGGCAGACACAGCATGGATTCAGCCAATACTGATCCTGTTTGACAAACTTTCTGCAGTTCTTTGAGGATATAATGAGCACAGTGGATAGAGGGGAACAAATGGACGTTATTTACTTGTATTTCCAGAAGGTGTTTGATAAGGTGCCGCATGAAAGACCTATCCATAAGATAAGGATGCATAGAATTGGGGGTGATGTATTAGCATGGATAGAGGGTTGGTTAGCCAATAGAAAGCACAGAGTTGGTATACATGAGTGTTACTCTGGTTGGCAATCAGTACTGAGTGGAGTGCCACAAGAGTTGGTGCTGGGCCCGCAACTGTTCATGACATACATTAACGATCTGGAAGAGGAGATTGAGTGTAACGTATCTAAGTTTGCTGATGATACTAAATTCAGTGAAAAAGCAAATTGTGCAGAAGATATAGAGAGTCTGCAGAGAGATATAGATAGGTTAAGTGAGTGGGCAAGGGCATGCCAGATGGAGTACAATGTTGGTAAATGTGAGGTCATTCACTTTGGAAGGAAGAAATGGAAGAGAAGATTATTATTTAAATGGTAAAAAAAATTGCAGCATTCTGCTGTGCAGAGGAACTTTGGAGTGTTTGTGTATGAATCACAAAAGGTTGGGTTGCAAGTGCAGCAGACTATCAAGAAGGCCAATAGAATGTTGGCCTTTATTGCTAGAGGGATTGAATTCAAGAGTCTGCAACTGTACAGGTTACTGGTGAGGCCACACCTGGAGTACTGAGTGTAGTTCTGGTCTGCTTACTTGAGGAAAGATATACTGGCTTTGAAGGCGGTGCAGAGGAGGTTCACGAGGTTGATTCCAGAGATGAAGGGGTTAGGCTATGAGGAGAGATCGAGTCTCCTTGAACTGTGCTCACTGGAATTCAGAAGAATGAGATGAGATCTTATAGAAACAGATAAAATTATGAAAGAGATAGATAAGATGGAGGCAAGAAGGTGGTTTTCACTGGCAGATGAGACTAGAACTAGGGGACATAGCCTCAAGATTTGTGGCATTAGATTTAGTACGGAGATAAGGAGGAACTGCTTTTCCAAAGAGTGGTGAATCTGTGGAATTCTCTGCCCAAAGAAGCAGTGGAGCCTATCTCAGTAAACATATCTAAAACAAGTTTCGATAGAATTTTGTGTCGTAGGGGAATTAAGGGATATGGGGAAAAGGCAGGTAGGTGGAGATGAGTCCATGGACAGATCAACCATCATCTTATTGAATGCCAGAGTGAGTTCAATGGGCCAGATGGCATTACTCCTATTTGTTAAGTTCTTTGGTGGGGCCATAGGTTTTGGTCTGGAGAGACTAGTTGCCGAAGTTTATTTAGACCCTGGCTTTTTCCATGCCCAGGAACAATTATTCCTAGATACACTAGCGTCCCATGTCTTTTGATCCCTGAAACCTCCTTTCACGCTGAAGTATGTGTCCCATGATGAAGAGAACGTGTCCCGATGTCGTGAACCCAGGCTACACTTCCTGAAGCCCAAATTGGACATTATTATGAATACCCCTCACCCCACACAATACATTTTCTTGTCATCATCCCCTGCCATATCCCCAAAGGTCAGGACATGGTCATCCAACTTCCCAACCCCAATGGTCAGAACATGGTCATTGCCTGCCCCACACCCAATGGTCTGGACATGGTCATCCCCTGTCCCAACCCCAATGGTCAGGACATGGTCATTATCTGCCCCAACTCAATGGTCATTCATTGTTACCTCCTGCCACAACCCCAATGGTGGACATGGTCACCCCCCGCCAACCCCAATGGTCAGGACCTGCTGAAATCCACCAAGTGAACCCAAATTATGGACTCCACATAAACATCACATAGGTCTTGTCAAGACCATAACCCCTTCTTGAAATTTGAGAATGAAATGGAGGGGTTTGCTAGTGCTGTCTTGACCCAAGAACACGGTGGTCTGTAGCTGACTATTCGACCCTTCTGCCCCCCTGAGGTTCGCACTGCCTCTGTGCTGTGGCCACCACCTCCATTATGGTGGGAAAGGCCATGCTATTGGTCTTACATCATGGCTGCACCGTTCTCACTCCCCACTCAGTGCTGCCGCTCCTCAACTCAACAACAACACAGCATTTGACCGTACCTCACCGAACCGGCTAAAAAGTGATGTTGCTATGTAAACCTAACCTCTCTTTTCAAAGAGCACCAACCCTAAATCCTTCCACTTTAATGCCTCTCCCTGGTCCTCCCAACCCCATGATTGCCTGAATGTAGTGGAGATAGTAATGTCAGCCCTCCCCCTCGGCACATCCTCTGATGCAGGCGAGTCCTGTGCGTTAACTCGGGCGTGTATCTTCGTCACCGGGAAGACCGCCAATATCTATATTGACTCTCGTTAAGCCTGTGGGGTAGTACATGACTTCGGGACCCTGTGGAAAATAGGGGATTTATTACTTCATCTGGGAAGCCTATACAACACGCCAGTGTGATGGTGAACCTGCTACAGGTGGTGCAGCTGCCAAATAGTTCAGCAACAATCAAATACGGCGCCCACACTGGTACCACAGATCCTGAAGCACAGGACAACGTGGCAGCTGATGCAGCAGCCAAGCAGCGTGTAAATTATACCTCCCACACGGCCCACCCTGGAGGACCTAGTAGCGACCCAAAGTTCTGCCCCACTGCAGGAAAAGGCCAAACGTGTTCCTGACTCCAGCAGTGTGTGGTGGCACTCTGGTGGGTGGCCGGTTTGTCTCCAGAGTCTCCCACACGTCCTCGTTCCTATGAGTTACAGAAGGGGGCATGTAGGAAGGAAGTATGATACATCAGGTATCAAAACACTGGTCTGCACTGGGTCTACGAGCAATGGCCGAGCAAACTGTACGAGGTTGTAAAATTTGCCTAACATATAACAGAAGGAAATCAACCTCTACATTTATTCACGTGCCCCTGGCAGAGACTCCTTTCGTTAACCTACAGGTTGACGTTGAGCACATGGCAGCTAGTGTGGGGGGAGGAGGGGGGTTTAAATATTTGTTAGTAATAGTTGATAAGTGGATGGAGGCCTTTCCACCCCAGAAATATGATACCTTAATTGTGGTCAATACCCTTATTAAGGATATCATTCCCCACTTTGGGGACCCTTGTCAAAGGGACAGGGGAATGTATTTTACTAGAAGTTGATTAGGGAATTGAGTTATTAGGGAGAGAGAGAGCCTGTGGTATGTCGAATACTGGGTGAACAAGTAGGCTTTGGAGTACTGCAAGCTTGAGTCTTTGCTGTTGTTTTGCTCACGCTTGAGTGCTCAGTGGTGGGTGCCGATGTTTCTTTTTGCTGGTGGGGGGGGGAAGGAGGGATTGTTGCTTGCTGCCACTTACCTGCAGGAGGGAGGGGAGCTGGGTGGAACTTTGGGGTTCTAACATTTAACTGTTGTTCATTCTTTGGGAGCACTCCTCTGTTATCGTGGATGGTTGTGAAGTAAAAGCATTTCAGGATGTATAATTTATACATTTCTCTGACATTAAATGTACCTTTGAAACATTTGAGTAAGGCTCTGGGTTTCGGCTGGGAATTCCACCTCTCATATCAACCCCAGTCCCCTGGGCTGGTGGAACGAATGAACAGGATACAAAGGCATACGTTGGTTAAAACATGTCAAGAAACTGGGTTAAAATGGCCTGAGGCACTGCCTATCGTCCTGTACACCTTACAAAATCAGGCCAACCAAAGAACTAAATTGACTCAGTTCAAGGTTCCAATTGGGCGCCCCATGCCTGCTGGATCCCAGACCCCATTGGGAGGAGGTAACATGCCTCTGATATGGACAGATGAAAAGACTATTGAAACAGCGAAAGCCTTGGGGAGGCCATTCAAATAAACCAGAAACAAGTAGAGGCAGCACTACCTCCACCGGGAGTGGAGAGCGGCGAGTGAGTGAGTGGGTCCGTGAAGGAGTGGAGCTTTGAGGCTTTGGCTTGAGAGGCTTTGGCAGCTGGATTGTGCAATCAAGTCAATCAAGATTTGAATAGCTCAGACTCAGCAGAAAGCAGATGATTTGGGCTATCAAGGTCAGGTGACCCAGCAGTTTGATTGGGCAATCGAAAATTGAGAAGCTCAACTAAATAAAAAGGGGGGTAGCTCAAGCAGAGCGGCCAGTAAAGGAGTGGAGCTTTGAGGCTTTGGCTCAAGAGGTTTTGGTGAGAAGAGGCGGAGGACGAGCTTGCTCCCAGTGAGGTAAGGCTGGATGAGTTTCTTTCTTTAATTAACTTAATTAACAGGAGTTGGTAAAGGAGGCAGTAGATAGGGCAGTCCAGTACTCCAATTGTAGGATGTAGGAGATCAGGGACAACACAATAGTCTCTGATGACTACACCTGCATCCAGCTGCAGCTCCTGTCTACCGAATTAGGGATCAGTTGGTAGGCAGAGGCAATAATAGATTAGAGTTTCAGGGAGACAGTCACCCCCAAAAGTCAAGAGACAGGTAGCTAACTGGGTGACTGTCAGGAGAGGGAAGGGGAATAGACAGAAAGAGCAGAGCACCCCTGTGGCCGTACCCATCAACAAAAAGTTTACTGTTTTGGATACTGTTGGTGGGGACGATCTACCAGGGACAAGTTGTAGTGGTCACGTCTCTAGCACCGAGACTGGACCCTCAGCTCAGAGGGGAAGGAGGGAAAAGAGGAAAGCAGTAGTGATAGGGGATTTGATAGTTAGGGGGACAGATAAGAGGTTCTGTGGGACAGATTGAGAATCTCGGATGGTCTGTGCTATGGTCCGCGATATCTCTGATCAAGTTTTCTGTATTCTCAGGACAGAAGGTGAGCAGCCAGATGTCGTGGTCCACGTGGGGACCAATGACATTGATAGGAGTAGGGATGTGGTCCTGAAGGAGGAATATAAGGAGTTAGGAAAGAAGTTAAAAAGCAGGACCTCAAGGGTGGTAATCTCGAGATTGCTGCCTATGCCATGAGACAGAGAGGATAGGAACAGGAAGTTATGGCAGATCAATTATTTTCATAGGACATATAACATAGAAAATAGAATAGTACAGCACAGTACAGGCCCTTTGGCCCACAATGTTGTGCCGACCCTTAAACCCTGCATCCCATATAACCCCCCACCTTAAATTCCTCCATATACCTGCCTAGTTGTCTCTTAAATTTCACTAGTATATCTGCCTCCACCACTGACTCAGGCAGTGCATTCCATGCACCAACCACTCTCTGAGTAAAAAGCCTTCCTCTAATATTCCCCTTGAACTCTTCCCCCCCCCCCCTTACCTTAAAGCCATGTCCTCTTGTATTGAGCATTGGTGCCCTGGGGAAGAGGCGCTGGCCATCCACTCTAGCTATTCTTCTTAATATCTTGTATACTTCTATCATGTCTCCTGTCATCCTCCTTCTCTCCAAAGAGTAAAGACATAGCTCCCTTAATCTCTGATCATAATACATACCCTCTAAATCAGGCAGCATCCTGGTAAATCTCCTCTGTACCCTTTCCGATGCTTCCACATCCTTTCTGTGGTGAGGTAAACAGAACTGGACACAGTACTCCAAGTGTAGCCTAACCAGAGTTTTATAGAGCTGCATCACCTTGCGACCCTTAAATTCTATCCCTCGACTTATGAAAGCTAACACCCCATAAGCTTTCTTAACTACCCTATCTACATGTGAGTCAACTTTCAGGGATCTGTGGACATGTACCGCCAGATCCCTCTGCTCCTCCACACTACCAAGTATTCTGCCATTTTCTTTGTACTCTGCCTTGGAGTTTGTCCTTCCAAAGTGTACCACCTCACACTTCTCCGGGTTGAACTCCATCTGCCACTTCTCAGCCCACTTCTGCATCCTATCAATGTCTCTCAGCAATCTTCAACAATCCTCTACATTATCCACAACACCACCAACCTTTGTGTCATCTGCAAACTTGCCAACCTACCCTTCTACCTCCACATCCAGGTCGTTAATAAAAATCACAATAAGTAGGGGTCCCAGAACCGATCCTTGTGGGACACCAGTAGTCACAACCCTCCAATCTGAATGTACTCCCTCCACCACGACCCTTTGCTTTCTGCAGGCAAGCCAATTCTGAATCCACATGGCCAAACTTCCCTGGATCCCATGCCTTCTGACTTTCTGAATAAGCCTACCATGTGATACCTTATCAAATGCCTTACTAAAATCCATGTAGATCACATCCACTGCACTACCCTCATCTATATGCCTGGTCACCTCCTCAAAGAACTCTATTAGGCTTATTAGACACAATCTGCCCTTCACAAAGCCATGCTGACTGTCCCTGATCAGACCATGATTCTCTAAATGCCCATAGATCCTATCTCTAAGAATCTTTTCCAACAGCTTTCCTACCACAGATGTAAGGCTCACTGGTCTATAATTATCCAGACTATCCCTACTATCTTCTATGAACAAGCGGACAACATTTGCCTCCGCCCAATCCTCTGGTACCATTCCCGTGGACAGCGAGGACATAAAGATCCTAGCTAGAGGCTCATCAATCTCTTCCCTCACCTCGTGGAGCAGCCTAGGGAATATTCTGTCAGGCCCCGGGGACTTATCCGTCCTAATGTATTTTAACAACTCCAACACCTCCTCTCCCTTAATATCAACATGCTCCTGAACATCAACCTCACTCATATTGTCCTCATCATCATCAAGTTCCCTTTCATTGGTGAATACCGAAGAGAAGTATTCATTCAGGACCTCGCTCACTTCCACAGCTTCCAGGCACATCTTCCCACTTTTATCTCTAATCAGACCTACCTTCACTCCTGTCAACCTTTTGTTCTTCACATAATTGAACAATGCCTTGGGGTTTTCCTTTACCCTGCTCACCAAGGCCTTCTCATGCCCCCTTCTTGCTGCCTCATCCTATTCTTAATCTCCTTTCTTTCTACCCTATATTCCTCAATAGCCCCGTTTGATCATTGCTTCCTAAACCTCATGTCTGCTGCCTTCTTCCACCTGACTAGACTTTCCACCTCACTTGTCACCCATGGTTCCTTCACCCTACCATTCTTTATCTTCCTCACCGGGACAAATTTATCCCTAACATCCTGCAAGAGATCCCTAAACATCGACCACATGTCCATAGTCCAGCTCCCTGCAAAAACATCATCCCAATTCACAAGTTCTAGCCTTATAGCCTTGTAATTTGCTCTTCCACAATTAAAAATTTTCCTGTCCTCTCTGAATCTAGCCTTTTACATGATAATGCTAAAGGCCAGGGAGTGGTGGTCACTGTCCTCCAGATGCTCACCCACTGAGAGATCTGTGACCTGACCCAGTTCGTTACCTAGTACTAGATCTAGTCTGGCATTCCCCCTAGTCGGCTGTCAAGCTCTACCTTATCTAAACCATTGGAACTAATCAGGTGACAATCAATATTAGGGAAGTTAAAGTCACCCATGATAACAACCCTGTTATTTTTGCAACTTTCCAAAATCTGCCTCCCAATCTGCTCCTCGGTATCTCTGCTGCTACCAGGGGGCCTATAGAATACCCCCAGTAGAGTAACTGCTCCATTTCCTGTTCCTGACTTCCACCCATACTGACTCAAAAGAGGATCCTGCTACATTACCCACCCTTTCTGTAGTTGTAATAGTATCGCTGACCAGTAATGCCACCCCTCCTCCCCTTTTCCCCCCTCTCTATCCATTTTAAAGCACTGAAATCCAGGGATATTGAGAATCCATTCCTGCCCTGGCGCCAGCCAAGTCTCCGTAATGGCCACTACATCGTAATTCCATGTATGCATGGAAGCTCTCAGTTCATCACCTTTGTTCCTGACGCTTCTTGCTTTGAAGTACACGCACTTTAGCCCTTCTACCTTGCTAACTTTACACCCTTTATTCTGCTTCTCTTTCCTCAAAGCCTCTTCATATGTTAGATCTGGCTTTACTCCATGCACTATACTTGCAGCTCTTGCATGAACTTTATCCACCTCCACCTCACTATCTGCTCTAACACTCTGGTTCCCCTCCCCCTGCAAATCTAGTTTAAACCCCCTGGAACAGCACTAGCTAAC
Organism: Hemitrygon akajei; assembly: GCF_048418815.1. NCBI lineage: Eukaryota > Metazoa > Chordata > Chondrichthyes > Myliobatiformes > Dasyatidae > Hemitrygon > Hemitrygon akajei. The sequence continues at coordinate 64,452,327 of NC_133131.1, forward strand.
TTCCCTGCATGGATATTAGTCCCCCTCTAGTTGAGGTGCAACCCATCCCATTGGAACAGGTCCCACCTTCTCTGGAACAAGGCCCAATTGTCCAGAAACATGAAGCCCTCCCTCCTGCACCAACTCCTTAGCCATGTATTTAGTTGCATTATCTTCCTATTTCTAGCCTCACTAGCACGTGGCACAGGTAGCAATCTTAGAGGTCCTGTCCTTCAACTTTGCACCTAACTCCCTAAACTCTCTTTGCAGGACCTCTTTAAGTCAAGTCAAGTCAACTTTTATTGTCATTTTGACCATAACTGCTGGTACAGTGCATAGTAAAAATGAGACAACGTTTTTCGGGACCATGGTTTACATGACACAGTACAAAAACTAGACGGAACTACATAATAATAAAAAAAAACACAGAGAAAGCTATACTAGACTACAGACCTACACTGGACTGCATAAAGTGCACAAAAACAGTACCAGCATTACAATAAATAATAAACAGGACAGTAGGGCAAGGTGTCAGTCCAGGCTTCGGGTATTGAGGAGTCTGATAGCTTCGGGGAAGAAACTGTTATATAGTCTGGTCGTGAGAGCCCGAATGCTTCAGAGCCTTTTCCCAGATGGCAGGAGGGAGAAGAGATTGTATGAAGGGTGCATGGGGTCTTTCATTATGCTGTTTCCTTTGCGGATGCAGAGTGTAGTGTAAATGTCCCTGATGGTGGGAAGAGAGATGATCTTCTCAGCTGACCTCACTATCCGCTGCAGGGTCTTGCGATCTGGGATGGTACAATTTCCTATCTATGTCATGGTCCCTACATGGAACATGACATCTGGCTGCTCACCCACAGATCTACCCACAGAACTTCTTATCTGTCCCCCTAACTATTGAATCCCCTATCGCTACTGCTCTCCTCTTTTCCCTCCTTCCCTTCTGAGCTGAGAGTCCAATCTCGGTGCCAGAGACACAACCACTGCAACTTGTTTCTGGAAAGTCATCCCCAACAACAGTATCCAAAACGGTATACTTATTATTGATGGGAACGGCCACTGGGGTTCTCTGCTCTTCCTGTCTATTCCTCTTCCCTCTCCTGACAGTCATCCAGCTACCTGTCTCCTGACTTTTAGGGATGATTATCTCCCTGAAACTCCTGTCTATTTCTGCCTCTGCCTCATGGATGATCCGAAGATCGTCCAGCTCCAGCTCCAGTTCCCGAACTCGGTTTGTCAGATGAATGCGTAGCTGAAGAGTTGGTGCAGGGGGCAGGGGTTCAGATTTCTGTATCATTGGGATCTCTTCTGGGGAAGGTCTGACCTGTACAAAAAGGACGGGCTGTACCTGAACTGGAAAGGGACCAATATTCTGGTGGGCAGGTTTTCTAGAGCTGTTGGGGAGGGTTTAAACTAGTTTGGCAGAGCGGTGGGAATCAGAATGTGAGTGCAGAAATTAGGGTAGAAGGACAAGGGCACGATGCTATGTGTTCTGAGTTGGTGAGGAAGGACAGGCAGGGGACAAAACATAAATGTAGCCAGTTAGAGGGGTTGAAATGTGTCTATTTCAATGCTAGGAATATTAGGAATAAAGGGGATGAACTTAGAGCATGGATCAGTATGTGACTGTTATTGAAACTTGGCTGAAGGAAGGGCAGGATTGGCAGATACAGGTACTGGGGTTTAGGTATTTTAAAAGGAATAGAATGGGAGGTAGAAAAGGGAGGGGGGAGTAGCATTACTGGTCAGGGATAGTATCACGGCTATAGAAAGGGAGGACACTGCAGAGGGAGTGTCCACTGAGTCGGTGTGGGTGAAAGTCAGAAATAGGAAGGGATCAATCACTGTGCTGAGAGCCCCCAAATAGCCCTCGGCACACTGAGGAGCGGATTAGCAGGCAGATTTTAGAATGGTGCAGGAAATAAAGGGTTGTAGTTATGGGTGATTTCAAATTCCCTCATGACTGCAAGGGGGATAGATGGGGCTGAATTTGTCAAGGATTCCTGACACAGTATGTGGACCGGCCAATGAGAGGAGAAGCTATACTGGATCTAGTTCTGGGTAATGAACCTGGTCAGGTGGCAGACGTCTTGGTGGGGGAGCATTTTGGTGAGAGTGACCACAACTCCCTCAGCTTCAGCATAGCTATGGAAAAGGATAAAAACAGACAAAATGGGAAAGTGCTTAACTGGGGAAGGGCTAATTATGAAGGGATGAGGCAGGAACTAGCGAGAGTAAATTGGAAACATATGTTCAAAGGTGAAACATAGAAGTAATGTGGAGAAAGTTTAGGGACCACTTGTGCTGGGTTCAAGATAGGCTTGTCCCATTGAGACAAGGAAAAAATGGTAGGAAAAGGGAACCGTGGCTGATGAAACATGTGAGGCAACTCGTCAAGAGGAAGAAGGAAGCATATGTTAGATATAAGAAGCAGGAAGCAGGAGGGGCTCATGAGAAATATAGGGTAGCCAGGAAGGAGCTTAAGAAAAGACTTAGGAGAGCTCGAAGGGGGCATGAGAAGGCCTTGGCATGTAGGATTAAAGAGAACCCCAAGGCGTTCTCTGCGTATGTGAAGAACAGAAGGATGACAAGAATGAAGGTGGGGCCAGGAGGTCCTAAATGAATACTTTGCTTCAGTATTCACAAGTGAAAAGGACCTTGATCAGGGTGAGGTCAAAATAGAACAGGCCCGTGTGCTGGACAATGTGGAGATTAAGGAAGAAGTAGTGTTGGATCTTCTTAAAAACATCAAGATTGATAAGACCCCAGGGCCGGAAGGTTGCTGTGGGAAGTGAGAGAAGAGATCGCTGGAGCAGTAGCTATGATCTTTGTATCCTTTTTGGCTGCAGGGGAGGTACCGAAGGATTGGAGAATGTAGTTCCCTTGTTTAAGAAAGTTAATAGGGAGAATCCTTAGAACTATAGGCTGGTGAGTCTTACGTCGGTGGTCTACAAACTATTGGAAAGGATTCTACAAGCATTTGGAGAAGTACAGTCTACTCAAAGAAGGATAGTCAACATGGCTTTGTGAAGGGAAGGTCGTGCCTCATGAGCCTAATTGAGTTTTTAGAAGAGTTAACAAAAAACATTGATGAGGGTAGGGCAGTGGATGTGGTCTACATGGATTTTAGCAAGGCATTTGACAAGGTCCCCCACCAGAGACTCATCCAGAAAGTCATGAGGCATGGGATCAGTGGAACCTTGGCTGTTTGAATAAAAAATTGGCTTACAGGAAGAAAGAAGAGGGTAGTAGTGGAAGGAAAGTATTCTGCCTGGGGGTCGGTGACCAGTGGAGTGCCGCAGGGATCTGTCCTGGGACCCCTGCTTTTTGTGATTTTTATAAATGACCTGGATGAAGAGGCGAAAGGATGGGTGAGAAAGTTTGTGGATGACATGAAGATTGGAGGAGTTGTGGATGGAGCTGTAGGTTGTCGAAGGTTACAAGAGGATATAGGCAGGATACAGTGTTGGGCAGAAAAGTGGCAGATGGAGTTCAATCCGGACAAATGTGAGGTGATGCATTTTGGAAGGACAAACCAGAAGGCTGAGTATGGGGTTAATGGTCGGTTACTTAAGAGTATGGATGAACAGAGGGACCTTGGGGTTCAAATCCATACATCCCTCAAGGTCGCTGCACAGGTTGATAGGGTAGTTAAGAAGGTCTATGGGATGCTAGGCTTCATTAATAGGGGGATTGAGTTCAAGAGTAGAGAGCTCATGTTGCAACTCTACAAATCTCTGGTGAGACCACACTTAAGAGTATTGTGTTCAGTTCTGGTCAGCTCATTATAGGAAGGATGTGGAAGCTATGGAGAGGGTCAGAGGAGATTTACCAGGATGTTGCCTGGATTGGAAAAAAGTCATATGAAACAAGGTTAGCAGAGCTGGGACTTTTCTCTTTGGAGCGTAGAAGAATGAGAGGGGACGATAGAGGTCTACAAGATTATGAGAGGCATAGATAGGGTGGATAGTCAGAACCTGTTTCCCAGGGCACCAATAGCAAACACCAGAGGGCATATGTACAAAATTAAGGGAAGGAAGTTTAGGGGAGACATCAGGGTAATTTTTTTACACAGAGGGTTATGGGTGCCTGGAATGACTTGCCAGGGATGGTGGTGGAGGCTAAAACATTAAGAGTATTTAAGAGCCTCTTGGACAGGCACATGGATGAAAGAAAAATAGAGGGTTACGAGGTAGTGTGGGTTTAGTACTTTTTTAAGGATTATATGGGTCGGCACAACATGGAGGGCCAAAGTGCCTGTACTGTGCTGTAGTGTTCTAGTGTCTGGTGTCTAGAAACACTCATCCAGGTGATGTGATTCTCCAGTTAGCCACAGGATCCGAGCTCCCCGACACGAGACGACCAGTGATCCAGAATACAATGAGGAAGACTGTCTGGCTCTGCATTCCTTAGTCCCTTCATTATACCCCCTTTTCCCGAGGAGGAGAATTCATCAGTTTTGGAGTATGTTATAGAGACAGGGAGGTCTATACAGGTTGGAGATGGTTAGAGAGACAGCAAGGTCTGTAGGGGTTGGAGGGGTTTACAGATATGGGAGATTTATAGGCATTACAGGGGGTTACACAGACAAGGAAGTTTATAGGGGTTGGAGTAGGTTATTGAGACGTGGAGGTCTATAGAGGTTGCAGACAGTTACAGAGACAGGGAGTTCTATTGGGGTTAGCGGGGTTTCCTGAGGCAGAGAGGTCTATATGGGTTGGAGGGGATTACTGAGTCAGGGAGGTCTGAAGTTTTTGAAGGGAAATCCTATAGGGGTTGGAGGGAGTTCCAGAGACAGGGAATTCTATAGGGTTGGAGCGACTTCCAGAGACAGGGGATTCTATAGGGTTGGAGGGAGTTCCAGAGACAGGGAATTCTATAGGAGTTGGAGGTGGTTCCAGAGACAGGGAATCCTATAGGGGTTGGAGGTGGTTACAAAGATGGGGAAGTCTATAGGAATAGAAGGGGTTTACAAAGACAAGAAGTTCTCTAGGGTAGTTCCACAGGCAATGAGATTTATAGGAATTGGAGGGAGTTACAGAGACAAGGTACCCTAAAGGTTTTGGAGGGGATTGTAGAAAGAGGGGGCACGTTTTGATTCACAACAGGCAGGCAGTGGAGTAAGTCGCAATTTCTCAGGAGAAAATTCAGATAGTTTTTGTTTAACTACTTGGGACTAAAGAGGCATGACTGCGCAGGCGTGTGACCTCAGAGTGCAGAAGGCTTGAAAAGAACACCGCCATATCCAGCGGGCAGCGGAGTGAGAGGGTGCAGAGTGATCTGGCTTTGGCGGAAATGGGAAGAGGCTTCCTGCAACCATTTAGTCTTATAGTAAAGGGGTAAGTTACAGGTTTATTTATGTAGTAATAACAGTAGCATTAGAGGTATGCATCTAGGATTAGTGTTGTGCTTGGAGTGCCAGATGTGGGGACCCTGGGAGACTCCCAGCCTCCCCAAGGATTACATCTGCACCAGGTGCATTGAGATGAGGCTTCTTAAGGACAGTGTTCGGGATCTGAAGCTGCAACTTGATGACCTTCAGCTAATTAGGGAAAGTGAGGAGGTGATTGATAATACCTGTAGAGAGATAGTGGACAGCACCTCTGTGACAGTCCCCCTCAGGAATCTATATATCATTTTAGATACTGTTGGAGAGGTTGACCTGACAGAGGAAGACCACAGTGAACGGGACTCTGGCACTCTGCCCAGTGCCGTAATCAGGAGAGCCAGGAGAAATGCCGTCATTATAGGGGATTCTATAGTGAGGGGAACAGACAGGAGATCCTGCGAGCCGGACAAGGATATCCGGATGGTGTGTTGCCTCCCTGGTGCGAGGGTATGAGATATCTCGGATTGGGTCCAGAGTATTCTCAGGAGAGAGGGCGAGCAACCAGAGCAACCAGAGCAACTGGACAGACCTCCAGAGTAATAACTTTCAGATTACTGCCTGAGCCACGCGCTAATGAAGATAAGAAGAGCAGAATGAAGCAGATGAATGTGTAGCTGAGTAACTGGTGCAGGGGGCAGGGCTTCAAATTCTTGCATCACTGCGATCTATTTTGGGGGAGGCATGACTTATACAGAAATGATGGGTTACACCTGAACTCAAAGGGTACTAATATCCTGGCGGGATTGTTTAATATAGCTTTTAGGGAGGGTTTAAACTAAGTTGGCAGGGGGAAGGAAACCAGGGTGTTAGGGACGAGGAAGAGGAAAATAGAAATAAGTCAAAGATACTGTGCAGCAAAGATGGCAAGAAGGACAGGCCGGTGAGTAGACAGGATAATCTGCTGTGGGATAGAAATATAGCAAATTCAGTAACAGATACTGATCTAAATGTACACAGCATTAGAAGTAAAGTGGATAACCTAGTTGTACAGCTACAGGTTAAAAGATATGACATAGTGGCCATCACTGAGTCATGGCTAAATGATGGATGTGATTGGGAGCTGAATGTCCAAGGATACACAGTGTCTAGGAAAGATAGGAAGGTAGGTAAAGGGAGTGGTGTGGCCCTGATGGTAAGCAATGATATCAAATCACTAGAAAGAAGGGGCATAGGATCAGAAGAGGTAGTATCCTTATGGGTCGAGTTAAGAAATGGCAAGGGTAAAAAGACACTAATAGCAGTTATATACAGGCTTCCAAACAGCAGCTGGGATGTGGACTACAAGTTACAGCTGGAAATAGAAAAAGCGTGTCAAAAGGAAAATGTCAAGATAATTATGGGGGATTTTAATATGAAAGTGGATCGGGAAAATCAGGTGGGTACTGGATCTCAGGAGAGGGAGTTTGTAGCATGCCTACGGGATGGCTTTTTGGAGCAGCTTGTCCATAATTGTAGAGAGTGGTGAATCTGTGAATTCTCTGCCACAGGAAACAGTTGAGGCTGGTTCATTGGCTATATTTAAGAGGAAGTTAGATATGGCCCTTGTGGCTAAAGGGATCAGGGGGTATGGAGAGAAAGCAGGTACAGGGTTCTGAGTTGGATAATCAGCCATGATCATACTGAATGGTGGTGCAGGCTCGACGGACTGAATGGCCTACTCCTGCACCTAGTTTCTATGTTTCTATTGTTATGACCCCAGCCCCCTCCTTTGTGAGAATCGCAAGAGCCCTAGTGAAGGGGGGGGTCAATGACCCAAGAGAAGAGAGAGATACGTGCGGTGTCCCTCGTTTCATGGCGAGGCAAAAGCTGGCGACTGTGGTCATTGTCTCATGGAGACACCTTTGTGAATTGGGAACTGTACTACGTGTATACCCTCAGGGCAACATGGGTGGAGAGATGGAGAGAGATTGCATCATCCCAACCTGATTGACATCTGATAACCCGTGAGTTCAGATAAAAGAGGGGTTGTAAAGACGGCCCCCCAGACGCACCAGAAGACACGCTAGAAATCCTGCAACAGCGTTTAATAGCGACAGACGGTGGTGGGGTTCGTGTGCGTCTTTTCCTTGCCTGGGATTGGCGACCTCACCACGGAAGAACGGCTTAGCTACAGGAGAGGCCACAAGTGAGTGTCCATTCCCCAACGAGACTCCGATGAATCGAACTCCTAAAGGTTGGAAAAAAAACGCGCCGGATAACTGTTTCATTCAATCTCTATCTCTCTCTCTAACAAAAGTGCACCACCGCGACACCCCAAAAGACAGCCGCTGGTGGAACTGCAGTGAATGCAAGAGACTTTTAGATATACAGCGGACAATATATACCTTACCCCTAGACAACGATAGAGCTTATTTCTTATTGATTATTACTATACCTGCGCTTTAGATTGAGTATTGACGACGTATGTTATCTGAATGTTTGTATTAACCTTACTTTTGTGCCCCTTTATAAATAAAAACATCCAAAAATGGTACCATCAGACATCAGACCTCTCTATCTTTGCTGGTAAGTGATCCAGTTACGGGATACGTAACACTATGTTTCTATAAGCCCACCAGGGGATTGGCTGTTTTGGATTGGGTGCTGTGTAATGAACCTGAGGCGATTAGGGAGCTAGAGGTAATGGAACCCCTTAGAACTAATGATCATAATATGATTGAGTTCAGTTTCAAATTTGAAAAGGAGAAGCTGGTATCAGATGTATCAATATTTCAGTGGAAGAAAGGAAATTACAGTGGTATGAGAGAGGAACTGGCCCAAATTGATTGGAATAGTAAACTAGATGGAGGGACGGCAGAGCAGAATTGGATGAAATTCCTACAAGAAATAAGGAAAGTACAGGAAAAAATATATTCCCAGAAAAAGAAAATCATGAATGGAAAAATGGCACACACGTGGCTAACGAGAGAGGTTAAGGCTAAAATAAAAGCGAAAGTGATGGTGTACAAGGAAACAAAAATTAGTGGGAAATCTGAGGACTGGACGACTTTTAAAAACTTACAGAAGGAAGCTAAGAAAGTCATTAGGAAAGAAAAGATGAATTATGAAAGGAATTTGGCAATTAACATAAAAAAGGACACTAAGAGATTTAAAATATATGAAGAGTAAAAGAGTGACACAGGTAAATATAGGACAAATTGAAAATGATGCTGGAGAAATTATAATTGGTAACAAAGAGATGGCAGAGGAACTAAATTAGTATTTTGCATCAGTCTTCACAGTGGAAGACTTTAGCATCATACCTGATATTCCAAGATGGCGACGCGACGCAGCTTGCAGCGGCCACTCCAGAGCTGATTATCTGTTATTTATGAAGCGGGGTGCCATGCACAATCGTAATCAGATGAAAAACGGACGTGGGAGCACGGAGGAACATCTGAAAATCTCCAGGAAGACCTTCTTCGTTGCTGCTGCTGCTGCTGAGGTCCGGGTCTCTGCTGAGAAGAACAGGCCCCCGGTCCTCGGGGTCGCGTTGCCGATGGCCGTTGGCGGAGCAGTCTTAATACACTCGACAGAGGATGGTGCTCGGAGAAGCTGTGCTGGAGGGGATGGTCGGAGGCTCAGAGGTTCGACGGACTGTCGACGGTCCGCTGCGATCAGGTCACTTTCATTGTGTGCTGTGTTTGTGAGGCTGAGTCGGGCGGAGCCATGGAAGTCCATAGCGAGGGTATCCCCTTCTGCCGCCGCTGTGGGATGATGAGTCAATCGGGACCCTGAGAACTTGTGGAAACTGTGTGGTGGTTTCTTTCGAACTTATAGTCTTTTAACATCTTTGGACTATTTTTACTGTGCCCATGGTCTGTTTTTTATCAATTATGCTATTGTTTGCACTGTCGTAACTATGTGGTTTTGTGCAGGTCTTGTAGCTTTAGTTTTTGGTTTTGTTTGTCTGGTGGGATTGGAGCTCCTTTCCGGGGAATGTGTTAAGATGGTAGCATGATATTAATATGCAGCAGCCTCTCCATACTCTGGATTGGGGATTGCCAAATGTTATGTGGATTTTCTGGTGTAGTCTGTTCTGTCATGCATTTTTGTGATAACATTCTGGAGGAACGTTGTCTCATTTTTTAACTGCATTGCATCTGTGGTTTCTAAATGACAATAAACTGAATCTGAATCTGAATAGAATTAGGTACAGTCAAGATTACCAGAGAGAAAATGCATGGGAAACTAAATGCACTAAGGATAGATAAGTCTCCCAGACTGGATGAGGTGCACTCACAGGTTCTGAAGGAGGTGGCTTTGGAGATTGTGGAGGCATTGGAAGTGATCTTCCAGGAATCAATAGACTCTGGCATGGTTCCGGAGGACTGGAAGGTCGCAATTGTAGTTCCACTGTTTAAGAAAGGAGGGAGGCAGCAAGAAGAGAATTATAGACCTATTAGTCTGACATCGGTAGTTGGAAAGTTATTGGAGTCAATTCTCAAGGATAAGGTTATGAAATACCTCGAGGTGCATGACAAGATAGGCCCAAGCCAGCATGGTTTCATTTTCAATTTTAGAATATTTTTATTGGTACATAATCTTCTACAGCTATAGAATGATACAAAACTTCAACAAATTAATATGTATACAATTAATAGAGCTGAAGAAAAAAAAAGCTGATTGTAATATATAAAAATGGGAATTTAAAAAAAAATATATATATAGGAAAAAGAAGGGAAAAAAACCCCGTCTAAGAAAAAAAACCCTATAACTACAAAAAAAAAGAGGAAAAAGAACCATTAGGAATCTACCCTCCAGAGCAATACGTTTAACCATCATCTAAATATACAAAGAAAAAGAGTCAACAACTGCCAATTCATATTTAAAAAAAATAAAATTGGAAGGAAACCATATAGAATAATTCAAATTAAATGGTAATATTTGGCGAAAGAACCCCATCTTCTCTCAAAATCGAATCAGGGTTCAAAAGTTCTACTTCTAATTTTTTTCCAAACTGAGACATAACATTACTTGAGAAAACCATTCAATTAATGTAAGGGAAGAGATATCTTTCCATTTTAATAGAAAAGCCCTTCTTGCCAATAAAGTAACAAATGCAATTACATGTTGATCTGAAGATGAAATATCCTGAATATGAAGCAGAACTATTCCAAATAGAACAGTCAGTCTATTAGGTTGTAAATTAATTTTCAGAGCTTTAGAAATTGTAGAGAATAAAGATTTCCAAAACAATTTTAATGAAGAACATGACCAGAACATAACATGACAAAGTTGCTATTTCAGTTTTACATCTATCACAGTAGTTGCCTATACTAGGAAATAGTTTTCAAAAATCTACCATTAATATTGGCTATAATATCCTCCTCGTTAAAAGGAATATTGGAATCAATAAAAATAGAGACTCCTCTAGTTTTACTTCGGAAATTTGCATGAAACTGAAGATCCTCCCAGAATTTAAAAAATCGATTTTTATCACATAACCTGATATACGTCTCTTGAGCAAAGATTATATCAGGCTGGAGTCGATTTATAACTTGAAATGTTTTCTCGCTTAATAGGATGATTCCAACCAGGAACATTCCAAGTTTAAACATTTAACTGTTTAGATATTATCATGAACCTTTGTACCTAAAAAAGAGTAATTAGATGCATGTCAGGATAAGGTGGTCGAAAATGGCAGAGGTGAACAACAATAAAAATAATTAGCGTATGTTCCAGGATTCCATAATGGGAATAAGAAGGAAAAACCCACCCAAACTACAAAGCCCAGAAACAAGTCGATATCAATCCCCAAGGAAAGCATAGATGCAGATACAGCTCTGCCCACCTAAGTAATAAAAAACATTTTAAAAAAGTCATCTCTGTCTCCCTCTACTGAACATAAATCTCATTACAATCGAAGTATATCTCAATATAATTAACTTGGAAGGATAGTGGTCTTTTTTTGTAAAACAAAACGACCTTCAATTTGAGAGTAACCTTCAAAATACTCTTGAAATATTTGCACAGAAGAAAAACAATCGCCATATTTAAATTGTCCAATCTATCTTTAAAACACAAGGAAATCCAAATAATTACTTAAAAGATCTTCACTAAAGCATACGGAATTTTAAAAAAAGCAATTAATTCATTTAAATGCTGCAGAAAAAAGAATTCTAGATGGTTCAGAATTATCTATAGTCTTTCAACAGTTCTCCCACTATGTCTTCTGAGGTTAAAACCATCCAAACCAGTCTTTTTCAGAGATAAAAATACATTTTAAGGTAAAGACTTTCTATAACCATCAAATCTTCCAATTTCATCACTTTACACCACGAGACATTCAAAGTGTTGTAGATCATTCAAACTTCAGGCTTCAGACTCATCATCAGACTCGTCAGACAAAGAGTTAATAAAATGCAATGCTTCGGCTGGATTATCAAAAATATGAGCTCCAGAATTTTTAACAAAAAGCCTTAATTTGGCTGGCTACTGTAACGATGGAAAAGGCTTTTTTTTGATACGCTAGTTTCATAGAAGAAGCAAATGCAGCACGTTTCTTAACAATTTCGTGTGGAAAATCTTCAAAAAAGTGAACTTCTGAACCTTGAAATTGAAATAATCTTTGTTTTCTTGCAAGCTTAATAATGCGGTCCTTGTTTCTAAAATGGAGAAAGTGCACAACAATATGTCTGTTTTTACCTGCATCCAAAGATTTTAGAGCAGCGGTTCTGTGAGCCGATTCAATCTCTGGGAGTTGCGAACAAACCTCCGGAAATAAAGACTGAAACCTTTTAGCAAAATAATCCAGTGTGTCAGCAGATTCTGATTTCTCGTTTCATCCAACAATTCGAAAATTATTCCGATGCGATTGAGTTTCCAAATCCACGATTCGTTGTTGAGCCTTTTCCAAACGAGAAGAAAGGTCATCTGCATTTCGACTAACTTCTTTAAGATCGAGGCTCAGAGAGTGAATTTTTTCTTCAAATTTCTCTTTTAATTGAGATATTTCAGTGCCGATACTGCTAATTCGAGACTCTAATCTCTTAACCCAAGAGAACTCGTCAGCTTTTTTAAACTTTCCGTTAGTCGGGTCCGGATTCCGCCTGGTGCTCTTCAAAGTAGCCATAATTATAACTATTTCTGTACAGATTCGACTAAATAAAGTTGAAATTTCAAAGCTTCAATCGGAAAAGGGAGAGATTAAAGGCGGACAAGAAGCAACTGAGTCTTACATGTCCATAAACGGGAGGTGGAGTCCAGCATGGTTTCATGAAGGGAAGATCCTGCCTCACCAACCTATTGGAATTTTTTGAGGTAATCTCAAATAAAATTGTCAAGGGAGAGTCTGTGGATGTTGTGTGTTTGGATTTTCAAAAAGGCCTTCGATAAGGTGCTGCGTAAGAGGCTGCTTAATAAACTGCGACCCCATGGAATTACAGGCAAGATATTGGAATGGGTGAAGCATTGGCTGATGGGCAGAAAACAAAGGGTGGGAATAAAGGGATCCTATTCTGGCTGGTTGCCGGTTACTAGTGGTGTTTCGCAGGGTTCAGTGTTGGGGCTGCTTCTTTTTACACTGTATATCGATGATTTAGATTATGGATTAAATGGTTTTGTGGCTAAGTTTGTGGATGACACCAGGATAGGTGGAGGAGCAGGAAGTGTTGAAGAAGCAGGAAGTGTTGAAGAAACAGAAAGGTTGCAGAGAGACTTGGTCAGTTTATGAGAGTGGGCAAAGAAATGGCAGATGAGATACAATGTTGAGAAATGTACAGAGAAAATTCAAAAATCGGAAGTGCAAAGGGAATTGGGGATCCTCATGCAGGATACCCACCAGGGTTAACCACCAGGTTGGATCGGCAGTAAGGGAAGCGAATACTATGTTGACATTCATTTCAAGAGGAATAGTATATAAGAGTAAGGAGGCTCTATGGGGCACTGGTGAGACCTCATTTGGAATACTGTGTGTAGTTTTGGGCCCCCTATCTTAGAAGGGATATACTGATGTTGGGGAGAGTTCAGAGAAGATTTACGAGGATGATTGCTGGAATGCAGAGACTTACATATGAGGAGTGTTTGTCGGCTCTTGGACTGTATTCATTAGAGTATAGAAGAATAAGAGGGGATCTCATAGAAACATTTTGAATGTTGGAAGTGTTGGACAGAGTAAATGTGGAAAGGCTGTTTCCTTTGGTGGGTTAATCCAGGAAAAGAGGCCACAGTCTTAGAATTAGAGGGTACCCATTTAAAACAGAGATGAGAATTTTTTTTTAGCCAGAGGGTCGTGGATTTATGGCTACAGCCAGGACAAGAGGATATAGCTGTGGAGGCCTGATCATTGAGGGAATTTAAGGAGGAGATTGATAGGTATCTAATTAGTCAGGGTATCAAGGGATATGGGGTAATAGCTGGAAATTGGAACTAGATGGGAGAATAGTTTAGCTCATGGTGGAGTGGCGGAGCCAAATGGCCTACTTCTGCTCCTTTTTTTTGTGATCTGTGATCTTATAGGGTGTGGAAACTGACAGGGAGATCTACTGGGGTTGGAGGGGGTTGCAGAGACAGGGAGGTCTATAAAGGTTGGAGGGAGTTATTGTGACACAGAGGTCTATTGGGGTTGAAGGGGGTTACAGGCATATGGAGGACTTAAGGGGTTGGAGGGAATTACAGAATCGGGGAGGTCTATTGGAGTTATAGACTGTTATGGACAGAGGAATGTCGATAGGGTTGGTGTTGTAGATGGTTACTGAGACAGGGAGGTCTATAGGCATTGGAGGTTGTAGACTGTTATTGAGATAGGGTTGTCTATAGAGATAGGAGGTGCTTACAAGGACTGTAAAGTCTATAGGGGTTGGAGAGGTTCTATGGACGAGGAGGTTTATAGGGTTTGGAGGGTGTTACCGATAGGGAGCTCTAAAGAGGTTGGAAGCTGTTACAGAGACAAGGAGGTTTAAAGGGGTTGATGGGATTTATAGAGAAAGGGAAATCCAAAGAGTCCGGAGACTCATAGACTCTCAGTCTATAGCGATTGAAGGGATGTTACAGAGAGGGGAGGTCTATAGAATTGGAATGGTTTACAGAGAAAGGGTGGTCTGTATGGTGGGATTACAGAGAGGAAGGTGTAAAGGAGTTCAAATGGAGTTCTAGAAACAGGGGATGGAGGGGTTTGCTGAGACTATGGTCTATATGGCCTGGTCGGGTTCTAGAGACAGGGAGGATTATAAGATCTGGAAACTATCTCAGAGACAGGAAGGCCTATGGAGCTTGGAGGGGGATGCAGAGACAGGAAGGTCTTTTGGGGTTGAAGGCTGTTACAGAAACAGGGAGGTAGAAAAGGTTTGAGGCTGTTCAGAGACAGTGAGGTCTATTGGGTCTGGAGGAGTTTCCAGAGATAGGAAGGTCCATGGTGGTTGAAGGCACTTATAGAGACAGGGATTTCGATATGGTTTGGAAGTGGTTACAGAGACAGGGAGGTCTATATGATCTGGAGGTTGTTTCAGATACAGGGAGGTCTTTTGGTGTTGGAGGGGTACGTAGAGATATGGAGGTAAATAGTGGTCTGATGAGATTAGAGAGACAGGGAATTTCTATAGAAGTTGGAGGGGGTGACAGAAACAGGGAGGTCTAAAAGGGTTGGAGGAGGCTACATAGACTGCGATTCCTATAAATGTTGGGATCCCAGCCACTAGCCTCCTCCAACCCCTTTAGAGACAGGGAGGTCTGAAAGTGCTGGATGGGTTATAGATAAAGGGAAGTCAGGAGGATCTGGAGATTTTCAGAGACATAAAGGCCTATAGGGGTTGGAGTGGGGTTAAAGAGGAGGTCTAAAGGAGATTACAGAGAGGGAGGTCTAAATGGTTTGTTTGGGGTTATAGGGACAAGGAGGTCTCAGGTCTGAGGGCTGTCACTGAGCTAGGATTATCTATAGGAGTTGGAGGGGTGTCACAGACAGGGAGTTCTATAGAGGGGGTTACGGAGGTATGGAGTTACATAGGGTCTAGAGGCTGTTACAGAGACAGGGGAGGGTCTGTTGGATCTAGGGACTGTTACTGAAATGGGGGTTGGAGTGAGTTTACAGAGAGGAAAGTCTAAAGGGGATGTAGGGACAGAGACGTCTCTTGAGTCTGGAAATGGACAGGGAGGTCTATAGTTTTTGGAGGGGACATTCTGTAGGGATTGGAAAGAGTTACATAGAGGTCTAAAGGTGTTTGGAGGGTGTTACAGAGACAGGGAGGTCAATAGGATTTGGAGCCAGCAAGGTATGTAGGGTCTGCAGTCAGTTACACAGACAGGGAGGTTTAAAGGGCTTGGAGAGGGTGACAGAGAAAGGGAGGTCTTTCGGGGTTGGAGTGGGGTTACAGGGATGTGTCTTGGGTCTGGAAATGGTCACTGAAACAGGAAGTTCAATAGAGGTTGGAGGGGTGTTCAGAGCTGGAAGCATAGGGGTTGGAGGACCCCTGTTACAGTAACAGGAGGGTCTATAGTGTTTGGATGGGTCTTGCAGAGACTGGGGTTTCTACAGGGGTTGGAGTATGTTGGAAAGCCAGGGAGGTTTGGTGGGGTTTACAGTGACAAGCAGATGTAAAGTTGTTGAATGGTTTTACAGAAACAGGAAATTCTATTAGGATTGGAGTGGATTACAGAGACAGGGAGGTCTACAATTGTTGGGGATACAGAGACAAGGAAGACTATATGGTTTGGAGGGGTTTATAAAGATGGAGGACAAAAGGGTCTGGAGACTGTTACAGAGACAGGGAGATCTTTTGGGGTTAACACGGGGTTAAGAGACAGGGAGGTCTCTAAGGCTTGGAGGGGTTACAAAGACAGGGAGATCAAAAGATTTTGGATTGGGTTGCAGAGACAGGGTCTGAAGAGGGTTACTCAAACAGGGTGGTCTATGGGGTCGGAGGGTGTTACACAGGCAGGGAGGTCTAGAGGGGTTGGAGGGGTATACAGTGAAAGGGAGGACTATTGGGGTTGGAGGGGGTTACTGAAATGGAGGTTCTGGGGGTTGGAGGGGTATACAGTGACAGGGAGGTTTACGTGATCTGGAGGGGGTTACTGAGATGGAGGTTCTGGAGGTTGGAGGGATATACAGTGACAGGGAGGTCTATTGGGGTTGGAGGGGGTTACTGAGATGGAGGTTCTGGGGGTTGGAGGGGTATACAGTGACAGGGAGGTCTATTGGGGTTGGAGGGGGTTACTGGGATGGAGGTTCTGGGGGTTGGAGGGGTATACAGTGACAGGGAGGTCTATTGGGGTTGGAGGGGGTTACTGAGATGGAGATTCTGTGGTTTGGAGGGGTATACAGTGACAGGGAGGTCTATTGGGGTTGGAGGGGGTTACAGAGATGGAGATTCTGTGGTTTGGAGGGGTATACAGTGACAGGGAGGTCTATTGGGGTTGGAGGGGGTTACTGAAATGGAGGTTCTGGGGGTTGGAGGGGTATACAGTGACAGGGAGGTTTACGTGATCTGGAGGGGGTTACTGAGATGGAGGTTCTGGAGGTTGGAGGGATATACAGTGACAGGGAGGTCTATTGGGGTTGGAGGGGGTTACTGAGATGGAGGTTCTGGGGGTTGGAGGGGTATACAGTGACAGGGAGGTCTATTGGGGTTGGAGGGGGTTACTGGGATGGAGGTTCTGGGGGTTGGAGGGGTATACAGTGACAGGGAGGTCTATTGGGGTTGGAGGGGGTTACTGAGATGGAGATTCTGTGGTTTGGAGGGGTATACAGTGACAGGGAGGTCTACGTGGTCTGGAGGGGGATTCAGAGACAGGAAGGTCTATAGTGGTTGGAATGGGTTACTCAGATAGGGAGATCTATATGATCTGGAGGGGGTTACAAGGTCATGGAGGTCTATGGGGTGTGGAGACGGTGAGGTTGATAGGGGTTGATGTGGCTACAGAGACAGGGAGGACTATCGGTTCTAAAGGCTGTTGCAGAGACAGGGAGGTCCTGTAGGGTCTGGAGACTGTTATAGAGACAGTGAGGTATATACAGATTAGAGTGGGGTGTCAGAGAGGGAAGTCTATAGAGGCTGGAGGGGATTACAGAGACAGGAATGCCTTTCCGGTCTGGGGGGTGGGGGTTACAGAGACAAGGAGGTGTATATGGTCTGGAGGCGATTACACAGATTGGGAGGTCTGTGATGTCTTCAGAGGATTACAGAGGCAGGAAGGTCTTTCGCGGTTGGAGGGCATCACAGAGAAAGGGAGGTCTACAGAGGTTGGGGAGAGTTACCTGGAGAGGGAGATCTAAAGGAGCTGCATGAGATTATAAAGATAGGGAGGCTGTTACAGAGACGAAGACTATAGGGTCTGGAGGCTGTTACTGAGACAGGGAGGTCTGTATGGTCTGGTGGGGTTCCAGGGACAGGGAGGGTTATAGTTTGTGGAGACTATCACAGAGACAGGGAGATCTATGGAGCTGGTAAGACGTTACAGAGACAGGCAGCTCAATAAGAGTTGGAGGGCTGTTAGAGATGGAGGATTCATTAGGTACACTTAATGTCAGGGAAATGCATACAATGTAAATCCTGAAGTTCTTTTTCTTCGTAAACATCCATGAAAACAGAGGAGTGCCCCAAAGAATGAAAGACAGTTAAAATGTTAGAACACCAAAGCTCCTCCCAACTCACCCCACGAGAGCAAAAATGCTTCAACACTTTCCACCGAGCACTCAAGCGTGCAGCAAAGCATCAATAAAGACACGAACTTGCAGTACCCCAAAGACTACTCACTCACCCGGTAATTTGACAATCCACAGACTCCCTCTCTTCTGAAGAAGGGATAAAAGAGGAGGCACCGTTTCACAGCAAGAAGGGAGACGTTACAAAACAACTCACTGATTTATGGAGTTAAAAGTCTGTGGTTTCACTTTTTCTGAGCTCTGTACCTCTGGACACACAGCCAGCAGCAAGCCCGCTGCTTCCAATCTTCCGTGTTCTCCCGCGACACGTCAGTCAGCAGCACCGGCCTTGAATCAGCCCCTCTCCAGAGCCACGAAAATCCAGCACCCTGAAGCCAAACCAGTCTTTCAGAGCGCGTCCTTGGGATATCAAAAAGCGGCTAGTCGTGAGGCCGAGAGCGGGTCCCATTCCCACAAAGATCCAAAGTCAGAGTTTATCTTCAGGTCAGGGTCTTCAAAGGAACCTTGAAAGGGGAAAAAAGAGATATCAAACTGAGAAATAAAGCTGTTTCCAATGATGCAAAGGAGTCACCATTCACTATGGGTCTGTGGGATCTGGAAGGGTTCCAGAGAGGGAAGGTCCATGGAGGTTGGAGGGGGTTACTCAGACAGGCAGGTCTATGTAATCTGGAAGTTGTTACACAGACAGGCAGGACCATTGGGGTTGGAAATTGTTATCTATAGGGATATGGAGGGTGTTACAGAGACAGGGAGATCTGTAGGGGTTGGAGATTGTTATCTATAGGGATATGGAGGGTGTTACAGAGACAGGCAGGTCTATAGGGGTTGGAGATTGTTATCTATAGGGATATGGAGGGTTTTACAGAGACAGGGAGGTCTATAGGGGTTGGAGATTGTTATCTATAGGGATATGGAGGGTGTTACAGAGACAGGGAGGTCTATAGGGGTTGGAGATTGTTATCTATAGGGATATGGAGGGTGTTACAGAGACAGGGAGGTCTATAGGGGTTGGAGATTGTTATCTATAGGGATATGGAGGGTGTTACAGAGACAGGGAGGTCTATAGGGGTTGGAAATTGTTATCTATAGGGATATGGAGGGTGTTACAGAGACAGGGAGATCTATAGGGGTTGGAGATTGTTATCTATAGGGATATGGAGGGGGTGACAGAGACAGGCAGGTCTATTGGGTTCGGAGATCGTTATCTATAGGGATATGGAGAGTGATACAGAGACAGGGAGGTCTATAGGGGTTGGAGATTGTTATCTATAGGGATATGGAGGGGTTGACAGAGACAGGGAGGGTTTGGAGGGGTTACAGAAACTGAAGGTCTATTGGGATTCTAGACTGTTACGAAGACGGGGGTCGATAAGGTCTGGAGGGGGTTACAGAGACATGGAGTTCAATCGGCGTTGTGGTTTGTTACAGAGACAGAGAGGTTGATAGAGACTGAAGGTGGTTATAGAGACAGGCAGATCTATAGTGGTTGGAGGGGAATTAGAGACAGGGAGTTCTATAGGTTGTGGAATGGATTACAGAGATAGGGAGGTCTATAGGGGTTGGAGGGGATTACAGAGACAGGGAGGTCTATAGTTTTTGGAGGGGGCTACAGAGACAGGGCATTCTGTAGGGATTGGAAGGAGTTACATAGAGAAGTCTAAAGGGGTTTGGAGGGAGTTACAGAGCCAGTGGGGTCAATAGGATTTGGAGCGGGTTACAGACACAGCAATGTATGTAGGGTCTGCAGTCAGTTACACAGACAGGGAGGTTTAAAGGGCTCGGAGAGGGTGACAGAGAAAGTGAGGTCTTTCGGGGTTGGAGTAGGGCTACAGAGGAAGGTCTCCAGGGTCTGAATGTTGTCATATAGGCAGTGAGTTCTATAGAGGGTGGAGGGGGTTACAGAGACAGGATTCAGTAGAGGGATTGGAGGAAGTTACAAAGTTGGGGAGGTCCATGGGGTCTGCAAGGGTTTACAGAGACAGGAAAGTCAACAGTTACTGGAGTGGGTTACAGAGACAGATGTGTCTTTATGTTCTGGAGGGGGCTACACAGAGGGAGGTCCATAGGGGTTGGAGGGGCTTACACAGAAAATGAGGACTTGGAGGAGGTGACAGAGAAAGGGTAATCTATAGGGGATGGTGTGGGTTACTGAGATTGAGAGGTCTATATGGTCTGCTGGAGTTACAGAGACAGGAGGGTTGATGGTGGTTTGAGGGGTTTACAGAGACATGAAGGTCTATCTGGTCTGGAGGGGTTTACAGGGATAGGGAAGATTATAGAATCTGGAGACTATCTCAGAGACAGGAAGGTCTATGGAGCTCAGAGTGGGTTTCCAGAGGCAGGAAGGTCTATAGCGGTTGGAGGGCTGTTACAGAGACGGAGTTCTGTCGCGGACACCTGGTCTGTTTTAGAGACAGTGAGATCTATGGGGTGTGGAGGAGATTCTAGAGACCTTATAGGATGGTCTATAAGGGTTGGAGGATTTTCAGAGACAAGGGGTTGGAGTGGGTTTACAGAGAGGAAGGTGGAAAGAGGTTCGAGTGGGGTTATAGAGACCGGGAGGTCTCTAGGGTCTGGTGACTCACAGAGACAGGGAGTTCTACAGAAGTAGATGGGGGTTACAGAGACAAGGAGGTCCATGGGCTCTGCATTGTCACAGAGACAGGAGGGTCAATAGGTGTTGGAGGGTGTTACAAAGACAGGGAGGCTGTAAGGGTTGGAGACTGATTCAGATACAGTGAGGTATATGGGGTCAGGAGTGATTTCCAGAGACAGGATGATCTATAGCATTTGGTGGGTGTTATAGATGTAGGGTGGTTTATTTGACCTGGAGGGAGTTTATAGGGTTTGGAGACTATCTCAGAAACGGGGAGCTCTATGGAAATTGGAGAGGGTTACAGGGAAAGGAAGCTCCAGAGTGGTTGGAGTGGGTTACATTGACAATTGGGTCTGAACAAATCAGAGGCTGTTTCAAAGACAGTGAGATCTATGGGATCTGGAAGGTTACAGACACAGGGAGGTTTACTGTATAATGGTTTTTGGGTTTCCAGAGAGAGGAAGGACAAAGGTGGGGTTCCAGAGACTGGGAGGATTATAGAATCTGGTGACTATCTCAGAGCCAGCAAAGTTGATGCAGCTTGGAGGGGGCTACAGAGACAGTGAAGTATATTGGGGTTGTAGGCTTACAGAGAGAGGGGGTTAATTGGGCCTGGAGGGGGTTACAGAGACAGTGAGATCTATAGGGGTTAGGTTTAGACAGGGAGGATTATAGGGTCTGGAGGCCATCACAGGGGCAGTGAGGTCTATGAGGCTTGGAGGACGTTGCAGTAACAAGGAATTTTAGAGGGGTTGGGGGCTGTTGCAGAGGCAGGGAGAACCAAAGGTATTGGAGGGGATTACAGAGAATGGGAGGACTATATAGGTTCGAGGAGATTAGAGAGAGAAGAATATCGGGTCTGGAGGTGATTAAAGAGACAGGGAGGTCTATGGGGTTTGGAGAGGATTGTAGAGACAGGCAGGTCAATAGGGTCTGAGGACTGTTACAGAAGCAGTCAGGTCTATGGTGGGTCATTCTCCACCTCTATTCAGGACATTTCCAGCAGCAGGTGCATAAAAATGGCCCGGATGATCATCAGGGACTCCAGCCACCCCAAGCTCAAAATGTTTTGGCTGCCTCCGTATGGAGGTACCACAGCATTAAGGCCAGGAACAGCAGGCTCTGGGATAGCTTCTTTCACCAGGCAATCAGATTTATCAATACACATTGATCTGATTGTATATCTGACTGGACATTGTATCTGATCGTAAACATGTAAACAAAACAATAACGTGTACAATCTTAGTGTTTGGGCAATATCTTCCCACACTTCCCTTCCTTATTGCTTTATGTTGCAACAGAGATGCAACATTAAGATTCTGAATCCCTCATGTTGAGAGATAGATGTAAGAAATGAAATAAACTCTATTCTGTTTTGACTCTTTTTCGTGCTGGGGATGGGGGAGTTGATATCTTTTCTTTTATCCATACTCATGATCTTTCAATATTCCTTGGCTATCTGGAGAAGGCAAATGTCAGAGTTGTGTTCTACATGCATACTTTGACTATACAATAGACCTTTGAACTTCCTGCATTGCTCTCAAATTTTCTATCATCCATGTGCCTGTGTTACAGTTTCTTAATTGTCCCCACTGTATCTGCCCACAGTTTTGACCCTGCTGGTGAATGCCTTTGGGTTTTTGAGTCATCTGGTGGATGGGAGAGAATGTCTGAGATGGGTGGGGTCTCTGACAATGGTGGCTGCTTTACTGAGGCAGAGGGAAGTACAGACAAACTGCATGGAGGGCATGCTCAGGCTGTCCGATATGGGAATCCTGGGAATCTTCCAGTCTCCCAGATGGCCACATCTGCACCAGGTGCAGCTCCTGAGAGACCATGTTAGGGATCTGGATCTGCAGCTTGATGACCTACAGCTGATTAGGGAGAGTGAACAGGAGATAGAGAGGAGCTACGGGGAGTTAGTCTGCAGGAGTTAGATAAATGGGTGATGGTCAGGGAAGCGAGGGAAAGAGCTCAGATAGTAGAGGGCACCCCTGTGGCCATCCCCCTCAGTAATCGTTACCTTGTTTTGGAAGCGGTTGAGGGAGATAACCTGACAGAGGACGACCACAGCAATTGGGTCTCTGGTACTGAGCCTGGTTCCGTGGTGCAAAAGGGAAAGAGGAAGATGATAAATGCAGTGGTCATAGGGGATACCATAGTGACAGGAACAGAGAGGAGGTTCTGTCAGCCTGATAGAGTTAGCCGCATGGTGTGTTGCCTTCCAGGTGCCAGGGTATGGGATGTCTCGGATCAGGTGCAGAGTATTCTGAAGGGAGAGGGTGACCAGCCAGAAGTCTTGGTACACGTTGGTGAAAAAAAAGGGAGGAGGCCCTGAAGAAAGAATTCATGGAGTTCGGTAGGAAGCTGAAAACAGGACTTCCTGGGTAGTCCTCTCAGGATTGCTGCCCATGCCACCTGCTAGTGAGTGCAAGAATAGCATGATCAGGCATATCATTTTGGGACTAAAAGACTGATGTAGGGGGCAGAACTTCAGATTCCTGGATCATTGGGGCCTCTTCTGGGGGAGGTACGACCTGTACAAAAAGGGCAGGTAACACCAGAAACCCAAAGGGTCCAATATCCTAGCAGGCACATTTAATTCAGCTGTTCAGGAGGGTTTAAACTAATTTGGCTGGGGGATGGGAACCGGAGTGATAGGGCTGAGGAAGAGGAAAACAGAAATAAATCAAAGATGGTGTGCAACAGAGATTATAGAAAGAACATGTAGGAGATAAGGCTTAATCAAAGGCAGTGGCATGAGTTACAGGGCAATAGAGGTGTGATGCAGCTAAAACAGAAAGCAACAAATACTGGACTGAGAGTGTTGTATTTGAATGCACACAGCATAAAGAATAAAATTGACAATCTTGAAATTCAGCTACAGATTGGCAAATACAACGTTGTGGCCATCTCTGAATCTTGGCTCAAAGATGGCTACCATTGGGAGCTGGAGGTTCAAGGATATACAGTATATCGGAAAGATTGGTTAGTAGACAGAAGGGGTGGTGTAGCTCTGTGTATAAGAAATAATGTCAAATCATTGGAAAGTAATGACATAGGATCGGAAGGTGTAGAGTGTCTATGAGTTGAGTTAAGAAATGGCAAGGGCAAAAGGACCTTAATAGGAGCTGTATATATGCCTCCAAACAGCAGCCGGGATAGAAGGAGATAGAAAAGGCATGTCAGAAAGGCAATGTCATGATAATTGTTGGGGATTTTAACATGAAAGTGGATTGGGAAAACCAGGCCAGTACTGGACCTCAAGAGAGAGAATTTTTAGAATGTCTGGAGGATGGCTTTTTAGAACAGCTTGTTGTTGAGCACACTAGGGGATCAGCTGTGCTGGATTGGGTGTTGTGCAATGATCCAGAGGTGATAAGAGAGCTTAAGGTTAAGGAACCCTTCGGGTTCAGTGATCACAATATTACTAAGTTCACTTTGAAATTTGCGAAGGAGAAGCTGAATCCCAATGTGTCGGTATTTCAGTGGAATAAAGGAAATTACAATGGTATGAAAAGGCAACCAGCCAAAGTTGAATGGAAAAGGACAGCAGAGCAGCAATAACAGAGTTTCTGCGAAAAATGAGGGAAGTGTAAGACAGATATTCCAAATAAGAAGAAATTTTTGAATGGAAGAAGGACACTACCGTGGCTGACAAGTGAAGTCAGAGCCAAAGTAAAAGCAAAATAGAGGGCATACAAGGAAGCCAAAGCTCGTGGGAAGATAAAGGATTGGGATGCTTTTGCACAGGGAAACTAAGAAGGTTATTAGGAAGGAAAAGATTAATTATGAAAGGAAGCTGATGACTGATATCAAAGGAGAAAGTAAAAGCTTTTTAAAATATATAAAGGGTAAATGAGAGTTGAGGGTAGATATAGGACCAATAGAACATGACGCCGGTGATATTGTAATGAGAGACGCAGAGATGGCAGAGGAACTGAATATGAATTTTTCATCAGTTTTCACAGTGGAAAACATTTGCAGTATACTGGACATTCAAGAGTGTCAGGGAAGTGAAGTTTGTACAGTAAAACTTACAGCTGAGAATGTGCTCAGGAAGCTTAAAGATCTGAGGGTGGATACATCTCCTGGGTCTGATGGAATGCATTCTTGGGTTCTGAAGGAAATAGCTGGAGAGATTGCGGAGGCATTAACAATGAACTTTGAAGAACCGATAGATTCTGGCATTGTACTGGATGACTGGAAAATTGCTATTTAAGAGGGTGGGAGGCAGCAGAAAGGAAACTATAAACCTGTTAGCCTGACATCAGTGATTGGGATGTTGTTGGAATCAATTGTTAGGGATGAGATTACAGAATATCTGGAGGCACATGACAAGATAGGCCTAAACCATCATGGTTTCCTGAAAGGAAAATCCTGCCTGACTAACCTACTGCAATTTTTGGAGGAAATTACAAGCAGGATAGACAGAGGAGATGCAGTGGATGTGGTGTACTTGGATTTTCAGAAGGCCTTTGACAAGGTGCTGCACATGAGGCTGCTTAGCAAGTTAAGAGCCCATGGAATTACAGGGAAGTTATTAGTGGGTGGAGCATTGGGTGTTCAGCAGAAAACAGAGAGTAGGAATCCTTTCTGGCTGGCTGCCGGTCACCAGTGGAGTTCCACTGGGGTCGGTGTTGGGACCACTGCTTTTTACGATGTATGTCAATGATTTGGACTATGAGATTAATAGACTTGTGGGTAAATTTGCCGATGATACAGAGACAGTTGGAGGAGTGGGTAGTGTTGAGAGCCTGCAGAGAGACTTAGATAGTTTAGGGAATGGTCAAAGAGGTGGCAAATGAAATACAATATTGGAAAGTGTATGGTCATGCACTTTGGTGGAAGAAATAAACAGGCAGACTATCATTTAGATGGGGAGAGAGTCAAAATGCTAAGATACAAAGGGACTTGGGAGTCCTTGTGCAGGATACCCTAAATGTTAACCTCCAGGTTGATTTGGTTGTGAAGAAAGCAAGTTAGTATTTATTTCTATAGGCGTAGAATATAAGAGCAGGGATGTGATGTTGAGGCTCTTTAAGGCACTGGTGAGACCATACTTGGAGTACTGTATGCAGTTTTGGGCTCCTTATTTTAGAAAGGAAATACTGACAGTTGAGAGGGTTCAGAGAAGATTCACGAGAATGATTCCAGGAATGAGAGGTTTACCATATGAGGAACGTTTGGCACCTCTTGGGCTGTATTCTCTGGAGTTCAGGAGAATGAGGGGGGATCTCATAGAAACAATCTGAATGAATGTTTAAAAGCTCTGAACAGATTAGATATGGCAAAGTTATTTCCCATGGTAGAGGAGTCTAGGACAAAAGGACTTCAGGATTGAAGGACGTCCATTTAGAACAGAGATGTGGAGAAATTACTTTAGTCAGAGGGTGGTAAATCTGTGGAATTTGTTGCCATGAGTGGCTGTGGAGGCCAAGTCATTGGGTGCATTTAATGCAGAGATAGATAGGTTCTTGATTAGCCCAGGGCATCAAAGGGTATGGGGTGAAAGCAGGGTAGTGGAAGAATTGGATCAGCCTATGATTGAATAGCAGAACAGACTCGATGGGCTAAATGGCCTACTTCTGCTCCTATATCTTATGGTTTGAGCAGCTAGAAACAATTGATCCCCGTGGATGGTCCAGAGGGGCTCGGACAGCTGGAAATAGCTGATCCACCAGGACAATCCAGTGAGGCTAGGGCCACTGAAAAGGTTTATCCACCCGGACAATCCAACTTCTTTTTCTGGAATTGAAGCTCCAAATGGGCTCGGAATGGCTGTGTGGCAGTGGGGAGAAGTGAAAATGATCCAGAGAAATGAGGTCTGTTGCTGAGAGCTGATGGTGATCGGTTCTGCAAACCACAGTGGAATCAGCCTTGTCAGTACTGTACGCTTGTTGTAGTGAGGAGGGTGCTAGTAGTTCAAAATCAGAAAGTTAAAACTTGAGTCAGATAAAGGAACTGGGTGGGCCCAGTATGATTCTTTTGTCAAATATGTACTTCTTGTCTCGTGATGACATATTCAGTTCCTGCTCTACTTCCTCCTGAGACAGTCACAAGGCCATTGAGCTCACCAGACAAGCTTGAAGATGGGGACATCCTGGAACTGTGCTTTTGTATTTGCCGTCTATCTCGGTAAGGTCAGATTTCAATGTTTCATTTCTGGTTACAGAACATTTTGATGTGTGCAGGTTTTCAGTGCGTGAAAGCGCTATTTATCGTGGTCACATCCAGATCCGCTGATTCACACCCTTTCTCAGAACATACACAATTCCAATTTTCACCTTCAGCCCTTGACTTCCTCAGCTTCTGTTGAACTGCCTTGATCTCGGTCTACCTCAACAAGTCTCTCTCTCTGTCTCTGTACCTCCGTCTATCCACACACTTTTACCCTCAATATCCTTTCTTCCTTTTGCTCATTTAGCTCTTTCATTTTTTTTTGGTCCTTCAACACGTCTATTAGTTTCTTCATGCAAGTCCGTCTGTCTCCCTCCCCCTCCCGTATACTTGTTTGAATGGTAAATAATGTTCCTCTTTCTGCTGCACATATTGCTGTCCTCATTGACCATACACTTCCCAACACTATTCCATCTGCCAGACACCCTGCAGAAAACAGAGTACAATTTATTCCTTCTACCAAAGCACATGACCATACACTTCCTGATGCCGTTTTCTAAACAGGGAGAAAATTCAGAAATCTTATTAACATCCATGGTTAAGATTTAATTTAAAGTTTTATAAAGAAAAGTATTGTGCAAGCGCACATTAATCCAAAAGAAACTGATTTGTCCAGAAGTGACGACATATTTGAGAAAAAAAGTAACCTCATTAGAACCGCCCAGTCGAGAAAAAAAAACCTATTCTAATAGCCCCCTCCCCCAAAGCCCGGCAAAAAGTGACCAATAGGATAGTTGCATGCTAAGGCTAATGACCTTTAACCCCATCCTCCATTATCCCACCAAAATTAGCCATAATAAAATTTCAAATACTGCAATGTTACGTCTGACAGCAATAAAATCGTAACCGGTGACGGCCATCTTAAATTCATCTAAAGTGTATTAATCACGTATTCAGAAAAGAATAACTCCAAGTAGATAATATTACAACTGAAGTTCTTTCTTTCAAAATAAACTTAAAAGTCATACAAAAAATAAGTGAATATATCAGAGTAGATAAATCCCCAGGATCTGACAGGGTATTCCCTCGGACCTTGAAGGAGACTAGTGTTGAAATTGCAGGGGCCCTGGCAGAAATACTTAAAATCTCAACATCCATGTGTCAGGTGCTGGAGGATTGGAGTTCCAGTGTTATTCCATTGCTCATGTAGGTCCATTGTTTAAAAAAAGGCTCAAAAAGTAAGCTGGGAAATTATAGTTTGACATCGGTAGTAGGTAAATTATTGGAAGGAATACTAAGAGATAGGATCTACAAGTATTTGGATAGACAGGGACTTATTTGAAAAAGTCAGCACGGCTTTGTGCATGGTAGGTGATGTTTAACCAATCTATTAGAGTTTTTCGAGGAAGTTACCAGGAAAGTGGATGAAGAGAAGGCGTGGATGTTGTATACATGGATTTCAGTAAGACCTTTGACAAGGTCCCACATGGGAGGTTTGTTAGGAAGATTCAGTTGCTAGGTATACATGGAGAGGTAATAAATTCGATTAGACATTGGTTCAATGGAAGAAGTCAGAGAGTGGTAGTGGAGGATTGCTACTCTGAGTGGAGGCCTGTGACTAGTGGTGTGCCACAGGGATCAGTGCTGGGTCCATTGTGATTTGTCATCTATATCAATGATCTGGATGATAACGTGGCAAATTGGATCAGCAAATATGCTGATGATACAAAGATTGGAGGTGTACTGGACAGTGAGGAAGGTTTTCAAAGCTTGCAGAAGGAATTGGACCAGTTGGAGGAATGGGCTGAAAAATGACAGATGGAGTTTAATACAGACAAGTGTGAGGTATTGCACTTCGGAAGGTCAAACCAAGGTAGAACATACAAGGTAAACGGTAGGACACTGAGGAGTGCAGTAGAACAGAGGGATCTGGGAGTACAGATACATAATTCCCTAAAAGTGGTTTCACAAGTATAGGGTTGTAATGAAAACTTTTGGTACATTGGCCTTTATAAATCAAAGTATTGAGTATAAGAGTTGGAATGTAATGGTGAGGTTGTATAAGACATTGGTGAGTAAGTTTGGAGTATTGTGTGCAGTTTTGGTCACCTAATTACAGGAAGGATATTAATTAGGTTGAAAGAGTGCAGAGAAGGTTTACAAGGATGTTGCCAGAAATTAAGAAATTGAGTTACAGAGAAAGGTTGAATAGGTTAGGACTTTATTCCCTGGAGCGTAGGAGAATGAGGGGAGATTTGATAGAGGTGTATAAAATTATGATGGATATAGATACAGTGAATGCAAGCAGGCTTTTTCCACTGAGGCCAGGGGAGAAAAAAAACAGAGGTCATGGGGTAAGGTTGAAGGGGGAAAAGTTTATAGGGAACATGGGGGGGGGAGCTTCTTCACGCAGAGAGTTGTGGGAGTGTGGAATGAGCTGCCAGATGAAGTGGTGAATGCGGGTTATGTTTGATATTTAAGAAAAACTTGGACAGGTATATGGATGAGAGGGGTTTGGAGCGATATGGTCCAGGTGCAGGTCAGTGGGACTAAGCAGAAAAATGGTTCGGCACAACCAAGAAGGGCTAAAAGGCCTGTTTCTGTGCTATAACGTTCTATGGTTCTATATATATACCTCAAACCTAAATCTATATTAATATTGAGACAAGCGAAAAGATAATTCAAACCAGGTCTTATACAGACCTCTATGATATAATACAGGTTTCCTTCAAAGCAACTATGAACATAAACTAATCATTAACAAATAAAAAGAAGAATTAAATCAGCCAAGTCCTGTACGGACATCCAAAAAGCATAGTATAAACTTTTCTCAAGGCATCTACAAACATCTCAAAGATCAGAATTACCTATTCAGGTTACAGTCAGCTTAACTTTGAAGTTTTTAATAAACTCCCACCCTTCATCAGGGGAGTAGGTCCTCTGTGGCTGAGAGTCAGGGGGGAAGATTATCAGCTGCGCAGGGTTGTGAAGCAATGGATGGCAATTTTTCTTATACAATTCACTCATCACTTCCCGGTATTTCCTTCTTTCGGCAAAAATCTCAGGAGGAAAAACTTCGACGATACAAATTTCAATTGAATTCAAGATTATTTTCCGCTTTCTTCTGGCCTCTTGAAGTATGGCTTCTTTGGTTGTATAATAATGCAAGCAAAGTACGATTGGCCGAGGGTGTAATCCAGATGAACGCCGAAATCCTGGAATTCTACGGACTCTGTCGAGTAATGGGGTCACTTCAAGAGTCTCACTAAAAAGTGATTACAGCATATCTGAGAAGAACTTTAACAGGTCACCAGTTTCAGTATTTACAGGCAAACGTAATATACACAAGTTTCTCCGACGTGCTCTGCAGTCTAAATCAATCATTTTTCTCTTCATTTTTGATAGTTCTGAGGTAATTTCATTAATTCTCTTTTCTATAGATGACATCTTCAATTCTTGTTTGTTGATAGTTTGCCTGAATTGTTGGTGTTCCTCTCGATTCGATGAGTAGTCTGCTTGAGCATCTAAAATTGAAAGTCCAGATTCTTCAGAGATTCTTGGACATCTGAGTGGCATGAATCATCCTATTAAGAGTAAAAAGAATTTTAAGAAATTAAAAACAATATGGATATTATTTTTGCACAAGAAACTCATGTATGGAGACAGGATGAAGAACGATTTTTCAAATTCTGGAAGGACCCTTCATGTCATTCGTTTTCGACAAATAAAGTTAGCGTATCTATTTTTGTTAACTCTAAAATCCCTTTTGTACATTTTGATACTATTACAGATTCGATGAGAAGATATTTAATTGTCACTGGTTTATTATGTGGTCAAAAGGTAGCTGTGGTGCGTGTATACGCACCTAATTCAGACAGTCTTGAATTTTTAAAGTTTTTTTCTGAGCTACCGAATCTGAATGAATATAAGCTGATCATGGGTGGTGACTTTAATTGCTGTCTAAATCTGGCAATTGACAGTTCATCAACCAATCCGTCACTTCCTAATAAAGCAGCGGCCTGTATTAATTCTTTTCTACTAGAATATGGCCTGGTTGATATTTGGAGATATAAACACCCCAATTACAAAGATTTTTCTTCTGTTTCACACGTTCATCATAAATACTCAAGAATTGATTACTATTTTCTAGATACACGCTTGTTACGCTCTGTTGCCGGGTGTGCATATGATGTCATTGCGTTGTCACGCCTGTAAAATTAACTCTGAAGCTCGCTGATAGTCTTTTGAAAATGTCACAGTGGAGATTGAATCCCGTATTGTTGCAGGATCCAGCTTTTGTTAGTTTTATTAAGGAGCAAATTTCTGTATTTTTTGAACATGATACAACTGAAGGAATGTCAAATTTGGTTATATGGGATACGATGAAATCCTTTCTTAGGGGACAGATAATTTCATATTCAGCAGCTTTAAGAAAGAAAACTAAAGCGGAACTGTTAGTGCTTACTAATAAAATTAGAGAGATAGATAGAGCGTATTCAGTAAACCTACTGAAGATCTATATAAGGAAAGGGTTGAACTTCAAACACAATATGATTTACTTCTGACTTTTTACATCGAACAGCAAATTTTTAAATCTAAAATTTTATTTTATATACATGTAAGTAAATCAGGTAAACTCTTAGCTGGTCAGTTAAAGGCAAACATGGTTAGAAGACAGATTTTGAAAATATGCAGAGCAGATAGAACTGAAACATTAGACCCTTATGAAATTAATAAAATATTTATGAATTTCTATTCCAATCTTTATAAATCTGAATTCTCTGACAATACTTTTATTATGAACAGATTTTTGCAAAAATTAAATATACATAAAATTTTGACTCAAGATATTAATATACTAGATGCACCTATTAAACAAGAGAAAATAGCTAAAGCTATATCCTCTATGCAACAAGGGAAAGCTCTGGGACCAGATGGATTTTATAAGACCTTCAATGAAATGCTTATACCACATCTTTGTCAAACTTTCATTGATTCTATATCCTCTGGGAATGTTCTGAAAACTTTTTATGAGGCATTAATTTCATTGATTCCTAAAAAAGGAAAAGATTTATCTGAATGTGCATCCTATAGACCTATCTCCTTACTGAATGTGGATTTTAAAATTCTCTCTAAGATTTTAGCCAATAGACTTGAGAATGTTTTGCTTACTGTTATCTCAAATGATCAAACTGGATTTATTAAAAATAAATCACATTTTAATTTTTGAAGATTGTTAAATATTATTTATTCCTCCTCAGTTAAAGAATCTGAATGTATTGTATCTCTGGATGCAGAGAAAGCTTTTGACAGGGTGGAATGACCTTATTTGTTTCAGGTTTTGAAGAGGTTTAATTTCAGTCCGGAATTTATTTCCTGGATCAAACTGAATTATCAAGCCCTGGTGGCTGCAGTTATAACTAATAATCAAAAATGTCCTTATTTTAGATTATATAGAGGAACCCGTCAGGGTTGTCCTCTCAGTTCTTTATTATTTAATTTGGTTTTAGAACCACTTGCTTTGCTCTTAGGGATTCTAATTCTGTTCAGGGTATTAAGAGAGGGGATAAACTACATAAGCTTTCATTATATGCAGATGATTTATTAGTTTACATTTCAAACCCTAGGAAATCTATTCCCTTTATGTTATCCATAGTTACTGAATCTAGTATTTTCTCTGGATATAAACTAAACTTACATAAAAGTGAATTATTTCCCATTAATAATTACCCTGATTATTATGATCAAATACACTTTAATGTTGCTAAAAATTATTTTATTTATCTTGGTATTAAAATTACTAAAAATTTTAAAGACTTATATAATTTCCTTCCTCTAATTGACTATACAGAACAAATGTTTTCCAAATGGTCACCTATGATGATGTCATTAAGTTGTCAAATAAATGCTATAAAATGGTAATCTTACCAAAATTTTTATATGCATTTCATGCGGTTCCATAATTTGTCCCAAAAATGTTTTTTGACAGAATAGATTCCATGATTCTGTCATACATTTGGAATAATAAAAGATCTAGAGTGAATAAATCTTTATTGCAAAAATTAAAAAAAAATGGAGGACTGGTGTTACCAAACTTTAGATTTTATTATTGGGCAATTAAAATTTGTTATATCACATTTTGGATTCACGGTATAGATAACCAGGACTGTCCTTCATGGTTACACTTGGAGGAGGGCTCGGTAAGGGGGTTTTCTTTGGCTTCTTTACTGGGAGCTCGTTTTCCTTTTTTGTTCTCTCGGATGGGTAGACAAGGTCTTAGTCCAATTGTTAAATACACATTAAAAATTTGGTTTCAGTTTTGCAGATTTTTTCAATTAAATAACTTTGTTCTCTCTAGTAATATCCATTTTAACTTTTCCTTTAAACCATCAATTTTGGATAAGGCTTTTTTAATATGAAAAACTAAGGGAATAAAAACTTTTTTAGATTTGTTTTTAGAGGACTGTTTAATATCTTTTTCGCAACTGGTGGATAAATGTGATATATCTAATGCACATTTTTTTTAGATATTTACAAGTTAGGAATTTTTTATGTGATTTCAATAGACAATAGACAATAGGTGCAGGAGTAGGCCATTCGGCCCTTCTAGCCAGCACCACCATTCACTGTGATCATGGCTGATCATACACAATCAGTACCCCGTTCCTGCCCTCTCCCCATGTCCCTTGACCCCGCTATCTATAAGAGCTCTATCTAACTCTCTCTTGAATGCATCCAGAGACTTGGCCTCCACAGTCTTCTGGGGCAGAGCATTCCACATATCCACCACTCTCTGGGTGAAAAAGTTTTTCTGCATCTCAGTTCTAAATGGCCTACCCCTTATTCTTAAACTGTAGCCTCTAGTTCTGGACTCACCCATCAGCGGGAACATGCTTCCTGCCTCCAGCATGTCCAATCCCCTAATAATCTTATATGTCTCAATCAGATCCCCTCTCATCCTTCTAAACTCCAGTGTATACAAGCTCAGTCGCTCCAATCTTTCAACATATGACAGTCCTGCCATTCCGGGAATTAACCTTGTGAACCTACGCTGCACTCTCTCAATAGCAAGAATGTCCTTCCTCAAATTTGGAGACCAAAACTGCACACAATACTCCAGGTGGGGTCTCACCAGGGCCCTGTACAGCTGCAGAAGGACCTCTTTACTCCTATACTCAATTCCTCTTGTTATAAAGGCCAGCATGCCATTAGCTTTCTTTACTGCCTGCTGTACCTGCATGCTTGCTTTCATTGACTGATGTACAAGAACACCTAGATCTCGTTGTGCTTCCCCTTTTCCTAATTTGACTCAATTTAGATAGTAATCTGCCTTCCTGTTCTTGCCACCAAAGTGGATAACCTCACATTTATCCACATTAAACTGCATCTCCCATACATTTGCCCACTCACCCAACCTGTCCAAGTCACTCTGCATTCTCATAACATCTTCCTGACATTTCACACTGCCACCCAGCTTTGTGTCATCAGCAAATTTGCTAATATTACTTTTAATCCCTTCATCTAAATCATTAATGTATATTGTAAACAGCTCCGGTCCCAGCACCAAACCTTGCGGTACCCCACTGGTCACAGCCTGCCATTCCGAAAGGGACCTGTTAATCGCTACTCTTTGTTTCCTATCAGCCAGCCAATTTTCAATATATGTCAGTACTCTGCCCCCAATACCATGTGCCCTAATTTTGCCCACTAATCTCCCATGTGGGACTTTATCAAAATCTTTCTGTAAGTCCAGGTACACTACATCCACTGGCTCTCCCTTGTCCATTTCTTACCAAATTATCTATTTATTCATTTACCAAATATGATACATGCAATTTTTCAGCTTAAACCATTTCAAAAAGGATTGGTAGCCATTATATATAAACAGTTAATGAATTCACATATGATGCCTAATGATAAGATTAAACGTGTTTGGGAAATGGAACTTCAGCATTCACTTTCAGATGATCAATGGAATAAAATTTATTATTTAGTTAATAATTCATCTATCTGCGCATGTCACTCCCTAATTCAGTTCAAGATAGCGCACAGGGCCCATATGTCAAAAAATAAACTAGTGCATATTTTTTCTAATATAAATCCCACCTGTGATAGATGTAACACTGAGGTGTCTATCCTAACTCATATGTTTTGGTCCTGTACAAAGTTAAATAATTTTTGGAGAGATGTTTTTAGAACATTATCAAAAGTCAAAGGTGTGGACTTACAACCTAATTCACTTACAGCAATCTTTGGGATTATTCCAAAGGAAGCAGGAAGTGTTCCTTCTTCTGCTCAACAGTTGACAGCCTTTTCAACCTTATTGGCCAGGAGAGCTATTTTGTTAAACTGGAAAGATTCTAATCCACCTACTGTTTTTTTTTTTTGGCTCTCCTCCATTATGTCTTGTTTATGCTTGGAGAAATTCCAGTCTTTTTTTTGTATGAATTGCCAAGAGGAGTTGTGGTTCTTTGTTTATATATAATAGCCCAATATTATATTTACATGACTTTGACAGTATACATCCCTTTCATTGTTTTGTACATTTATTGCATTATGTATTTGTTATAACTTCTCCTCTGATTAAATCAATAAAAAAGATTGAAAATGAAATGAAAATTCAAAAATCTGAGGTGCAAAGGGACTTTGAAGTTCCTATGTAAGGAAGGCAAATGCAATGTTAGCATTCATTTCAACAGGACAAGAAGATAACAGCAAGCATGTAATGCTGAGGGTTTATGAAGCATTGCTCAGATTGGAGTGTTGTGAGCAGTTTTAAACCCCTTATCTAGGAAAACACATTCTGGCACTGGAGAGAGTCAGAAGCAGGTTTAACATCACCGGCATATGTCATGAAATTTGTTGACTTTGCAGTAGCAGTACAATAGAATAAGTAATAGTAGATAAAAAATGTGAATTACAGCACATATATATTAAATAATTAAATTAATTATGTAGTGCAAAGATAGAAATAAAATAGTATTGAGATAGTGTTCATGGATTCAAAGTTCATTCAGAAATCTGATGGCAGAGAGGAAGAAACTACTTGAATTATTGAATTTGTGCCTTCAGGCTCCCATACCTCCTTTCTGATGGTAACAATGAGAAGTCCTGGGTGATGGGGTCCTGAATGATGGATGCCACCTTTTTGAGGCACTGGTCCTTGTAGATATCCTGGATATTATGGAGCCTAGAGCACATGATGGATCTGACAAAGTTGACAACTCTCTGCAGTTTCTTTCGATCCTGTACAGTAGCCACTCCCTCATACCAGACAGTGGTACAGCCAGTTAGAATGCTCTTGGTAGGAATTTTCGAGTGTTTTTGTTGACATACCAAATCTACCCAAAGTCTTAATGAAACGCAGTCGCTGTCTTGTTTTCTTTGCAGTTTCATCAATATGTTGGACGCAGAGTAGATAACAAAAATGATTCTGGGAATAAAAGGGTTAACCTATGAGGAGCGATTGATGTCTCTGTGCCTGTACTCTCTGGAGTTTAGGATAATGAGGGGGGATCTCCTTGAAATCTGGTAAGGCCTAGATAGATTGGACGTGGAAAGGATGTTTCCTGTAGTTTGGAAGTCTAGGACCAGAGAGCACAGCCTCCGAATAGAGGGACATCCTTTTGGAACAGAACTGAGGAGGAAGTTCATTAGTCAGAGGGTGATGAATCTGTGGAATTCGCTGACACAGACGGCTGTGGAGGCCAAGTCATTGATTATATTTAAAGTGGAGGTTGGTAGGTTTTGATGAGTCAGGGCATCAAAGGCTATGGGGAGGAGGAAGGAAAATAGGGTTGAGAGGGAAAGTAAATCAGCCATGACGGAATGACAGTGCAGACTCGATGGGCTGAATGGCCTACTTCTGCTGCAATGTGGTGTTATGGTCTTAGACAGAAGCAAGCATGCCTCACCTCTACTCCAGCCTTTCTTTTTGTGTATTTAGTTTGTTCCCAAATTAACCTTATTATAAAAGGAGACAAAATAAAGCTTTCATTAAGATGACAGAGTGCCAGACTTTGTGGAAAATGTCCCAGTAAAAGGCATGCTAACCCCCTCAAAGGTGTGTGTTATCTCATAGGACAGTGCACTGATGGAAAATATAAATTGCTTCACCCGGGACGATGCTCTGCATGTTTTGAAGATGGAGTCACTACCTACGTTTACTCACACACATGACCACTCTCCTCTTGCCCAGCAAAATCCATCAGATTCACCCTGATCTCATCAGCAAAAATCAGGGAGTGAACTCAAAGAGACCAACAGGTTACACAGTACAGATGCCTCAGGAGCTCAGCCCTGGTGGAGAGGTCCAGTCCATCACCCTAACGGGGGGCAACACTTGCCTTTGGTTCCTGAAGCTTGGTCAGGCTTGGTATGGAAACACCGATACCCAGGGACAGAAAAGTCTACAAGAAAGTGGTGGACACAGCCCAGATCATCACAGGCAAAGCTCTTCCCATCACTGAGCGCAACTACATGGAGGGAAGGGCTGCCACAGGAGGAAACATCCATCATCAATGACCCCACCATAGAAGCCATGTTCTCTTCTCACTGCTACTGTCGGGAAGGTGATACAGGAGCCTCAGGCCCCACCTCACCAGGTTCAGGAATAGTTATTACCCAACCTTCAGAGTACTGAACTTCACTTAAGGCCGGGTTAATGGTGGTTCGTAAGGCAGGATATATGACTAAATACTTTATTAATAGCATTTTTTCTGTGGTGAACTATCACCACAAACCATGAAGAGGTGAGCGAAGGTGAGGCTGACTCGAGGGTTGAGCTGTGCAGGAACGATGCAAAGTCAGAGCATGAAATGTTCGATTAGAAGTGAGATTGAGGCATGATCAAGATGGAGATGGAGTTGGAGTGAGCGTGTCAGAGAGGAGTTGGAGCACAGGAGTTTCAGAGCCTGTCCACCTAGTCTGGGGGTGAGACTGGACTGTTCTAAGCACTGAAAAATTTGGAGAGGTGGAGAACAGCCACAGGCTTGGCAGCGGCTACAGGCCCAGGCCCTAGTGTGGGGCACCATCCAGTGTTGACAATTTAAACACTGACACAGATAGACTGAAAACAGAATACAGGGAGTTAGGAAGGAAGTTGAGAAGCAGGACCTCAAAGGTAGTCATCTTGGGATTACTGCATGTGCCACGTGACAGTGAGGATAGGAATAGAGTGAGGTGGAGGGTAAATGCATGGCTGAAGGATTGGAGCAGGGGGCAGATTTCTGGATCATTGGGATCACTTTTGGAGCAGGTGTGACCTGTGTAAAAAGGACGGGTTGCACTTGAATCCCAGGGGGACCAATATCCTGGCGGGGAGGTTTGCTAAGGCTTTTGGGAGAGTTTAAGCAAGAACTGTTGGGGGGATGGGAACTAAACTGAAGTGACAGAGGAAGAAGCGGTTGGCTCACAAATAGAGAAAGCTTGGAGACAGTG
This sequence comes from Hemitrygon akajei, assembly GCF_048418815.1. Lineage (NCBI taxonomy): Eukaryota > Metazoa > Chordata > Chondrichthyes > Myliobatiformes > Dasyatidae > Hemitrygon > Hemitrygon akajei. Next base: position 64,490,430 of record NC_133131.1, read on the forward strand.
TGAGAGGGAAGGCAGGCAGGTGATAGAGAAGGGACACGCTCAAACCAATGGTATGAGATGTGTCTATTTTAATGCGAGGATTATCATGAACAAAGCAGATGAGCTTAGAGTGAGGATCAGTACTTGGAGCTATGATGTTGTGGCCATTACAGAGACATGGATGGCTCAGGGGCAGGAATGGCTACTTCAAGTGCCAGTTTTTAGATGTTTCAGAAAGGAGAGGAATGGAAGCAAAAGATGTGGGGGCGTGGCACTGTTGATCAGAGATAGTGTAACGGCTGCAGAAAAGGAGGAAGTCATGGAGGGATTGTCTACGGAGTCTCTGTGGGTGGAAGCTAGAAACAGCAAGGGGTCAATAACTCTACTGGGTGTTTTTTATAGAACACCCAATAGTAACAGGGACATCGAGGAGCAGATAGGGAGACAGATTCCAGAAAGGTGTAATAATAGCAGGATTGTCATGGTGGGAGATATTAATTTCCCAAATATTGATTAGCATGTCCCTAGAGCAAGGGGTTTAGATGGGGTGGAGTTTGTTCAGGAAGGTTTCTTGACACAATATGTAGATAAGCCTACAAGAGGAGAGGCTGTACTTGATCTGGTATTGGGAAATAAATCTGGTCTGGAGTCAGATCTCTCAGTGGGAGAGCATTTTGATCATAGACAGTGATCATAATTCTATCTCCTTTACAACAGCATTGGAGTTAGGAACAGACAAGTAGGAAAGCGTTTAATTGGAGCAAGGGGAAACATTAGGCTATCAAGCACAATTTAGGAAGCTGAAATTGGGAACAGATGTTCTCAAGGAAATGTACGGAAGAAATGTGGCAAATATTCAAGGGGTATTTCGGTGGAGTTCTGCATAGGTATGTTCCTATGTATAGGTATGTACCTCACTTGCAGACCCCAGTCAGATCGGATTAGAAACAACACCTCCTCCAAAATCTCCATTAGCTCAGGTTCACCACAAGGCTGTGTGCTTAGACCCCTGCTCTACTTGCTTTACACTTGTGACAGTGTGGCTAAGCTGTATGTTCAAGTTTGTTTACAACACCGCTGTTATAGGGGGAATCAAAGGTGATGATGAATCAGAATATAGGAGGGAGATTGAAAATCTGGCTGGTTGGTGCCATTACAACAACCTCTCACTCAATATCAGCAAGACCCAGGAACTGATTATTTACCTTAGGAGGAGAAAACAAGAGGTCCATGAGCCAGTCCTCATGGGAGAATCAGCGGCAGAGAGGATCAGCGACTTTAAATTCCTCAATGTTATTATTTCGAATGACCTGCCCTGGGCCCAGCATGTCAGTGAAATTACAAAGAAAGCACAGCAGTGCCTCTACTCCTTTTTAAAAAAAAATTAAATTTTTATTTATTTATTAAATTTTAGAAAATTACAAGAATAAAAGAGATGATAAAATAGTGAGAAAAATAATATTAACCCTCCCCTTAACCCTTATCTAAAGAAAGAAAAAAAAGAAGAGAAAGATTGCCTGGATATCGGAGGATCCCCACATGCTCCATGGAGTTCAAAATAATTTTAATATTTATTTTTACTTTCCCCAATTACATTATAATTTTATCTTCAAAGGACCTATGTATTTAATCCTATCTTTTATAAGTAAGGGAGCCAAATTTTCAAAAATATATCATATTCATTTCTTAGATTGTATGTATTGTTTTCAAGTGAAATACAACTATGTATTTCATTATTCCAACAATCCATAGTTAAATATAAATCAGATTTCCAAGTAACTCTACTCCTTTAAGAGCTTGTGAAGATTTGGCATGACATCTAAATCTTCTACAAGTTTCTACAGAAGTGTAGCGGAGAATATGTTGATTGCCTGCATCACGGCCTGGTATGGAAACACCAATGCCTTTGAACAGAAAATCCTACAAAATGTAGTGGATACAGCCCTGGGTAAGGCCCTCCCCACCACTGAGCACATCTCAATGGAGTTCTGTCACAAGAAAGCAGCACCCATCATCAGGGTCCCCACCACCCAGGACTTGCTCTCTTCTCACTGCTGCCATCAGGAAGAAGCACAGGAGCCTCAGGACTTACACCACCAGACTGAGGAACAGTTATTACCCCTCAACCATCAGGCTCTTGAGTAAATGGGGTAACTTCACTGAACTTCACTTGCCCCATCATGAATCTCAGGGTTGTAAATGGTGACCTGTATGTACATTGTTAATAAATTTACTTTGAACCTTGAGCATTGATGGTTGAAAAGTAATAGCTGATCCTGAAACTGGTGGCATGGGTCCTTATCTCCTGCCCATTGATAGTTGAGTTGGCTTGGATGCTGAAGGCCCTCAGTGATGGATGCTGCTTTGTTCCATGTAACAGTGCTCAACGATGGGAACGGCTTTACCTGTCAGAGATATGATCCAATCTGCTAATCACCTTTTCCTGCTCCAGACGGAGAGAGCTGAACAATAAACTAACTTTCTGGGTCTCAAATTAGATGGCTACTGTCCTAAATGCTAAGAGATGGTGTGGAAAAGTCCTAACAGTGGATTTTGTGGGCAGAACAGAGTCCAGGCTATTGGATAACAAAATTCTGGATAAACTTAGCAGCTCAAGCAATATCTATGGAAAAGAATAAGCAGTTGACATCTCTGGCCAACACACTTCAAGTTTATTGTCATCTGACTGTACATCTATACAACCAAAATGAAACAACGTTCCTCCGGATCACGGGGCACCCACAAAACATGTATCTCACACACAGCGCATAAAACAAAATATTACCATTAATAAGTTAATAAAATATAACTATAAATACATGTAGATCACAGCACAGGTGAACAGTGAACGGGTGAACAGTAAATGAATACGGTTGTCTCTCGGGGTCCGAGGAAGACTACATTGTGCAGGGTGGCAGTATTTTTTTTACGAAGCCAGGTTGCGAGCTCGACATCAACACGGGATGGATGGAGAGCACGCTCGGGGGCGGCCTGTCACTGGATCGAACTGGGGAACCTCCATTCTTGAGCCTGGCGCTGATCTCACTGTGACACAAACTGACCTTTTGCACAATGTAACCAGTGCGTGAAAGATATTAAAGTGGAAAAGCCTTGCATAGAGACGATCCCACTCTCTCGGCCTCAGAAGTCAGAATCCAGTGGCACAAAGAATCATTACGTCTGGCAACTTCCTTGGCTGCATTGGATGGCCGCATCTTCTTAAATGCTCTGCCGCACCCTACGTACTCCACAATGCGCTGCTGCAATGCCTTCTCAGCCGTTGAACCCTGAACAGTAAACTGTGAACAGGTCGCTGTCCGAGTGAGATCTTGGTCATCGGGACTGGAGAGAACGGGCGAAGAAGTCAGAGTAAGTTGGTGGAGGGAAGCGAAGGAGTACAAGCTAAAAGCTGAAAGGTGAAGCCAGATGAGGGGGAAGCCAGGCTCTTGGACAGCTGGACAATGATTCTATGATCTGCATTAAGGAGGGAGAGCACACATTGAGATTTTAAAAACCGGTAATGACTCCATTCAGACAGCAGGATGATGATTGCCTTGCACCACAGGAAGAACATCTTCCCCATCACTGGGAATCTCACAACAGCAACTTCATGGTCAGCCTATCACACTCCTGGGCTGTTGAAGGGTAGTGAACAACTCTCCAAATCTTCCCACAATGAAACCAAAGGGAGCAAAGCCCCACCCCCATTCTGAATCCTGATAAAGGGAGCAGAGCCCCACCCCCATTCCGAATCCTGATAAAGAGAGCAGAGCCCCTCCCCCATTCGGAATCCCAATAAAGGGAGCAGAGCCCCATCCCCATTCCGAATCCTGATAAAGAGAGCAGAGCCCCACCCCCATTCCGAATTCCGATAAAGAGAGCAGAGCCCCTCCCACATTCGGAATCCCAATAAAGGGAGCAGAGCCCCACCCCCATTCCGAATCCTGATAAAGAGAGCAGAGCCCCATCCCCATTCCAAATCCCGATAAAGGGAGCAGAGCCCCAACCCCATTCCGAATCCCGATAAAGGGAGCAGAGCCCCACCCCCATTCCGAATCCCGATAAGGGGAGCAGGACTACACCCCCATTCTAAATCCCAATAAAGGGAGCCAAACCCCATCCCCATTCCGAATCCCTATAAACGGAGCAGAACCCCATCACCATTCTGAATCTCGATAAAGGGCGTAGAGCCACAACCCCATTCCGAATCCTGATAAAGAGAGCAGAGCCCACCCCCATTCCGAATCCTGATAAAGAGAGCAGAGCCCCTCCCCCATTCGGAATCCCAATAAAGGGAGCAGAGCCCCATCCCCATTCCGAATCCTGATAAAGAGAGCAGAGCCCCACCCCCATTCCGAATCCTGATAAAGAGAGAAGAGCCCCACCCCCATTCCTACACCCTAAAGAGAGGAGCCCCACCCCCATTCCCACACCCCTAAAGGGAGCAGAGCCCCACCCCATTCCAAATCCCGATAAAGAGATCCGAGCCCCATCCCCATTCTGAATCCCGATAAAGGGAGCAAAGCCCTACCCTCATTCCGACCCCATAAGGGGAACAGAGCCCCACCCCCATTCCCACTGCCGACAAAGGGAACAGAGCCCCCCATTCTGAATCCTGATAAAGGGAACAGAACCCCACCCCCACACCCTATAAAGAGAGCAGAGCCCCACCCCCATTCCCACTCCCGAAGGGGCTATCAGAAGGCCTTGGCGGGCAGAATTAAGGAAAACCCCAAAGCAGTCTACAGGTATGTGAAGAGCAAGAAGATAAGACATAAAAGAATAGAACCTATCAAGTGTGACAGTGGGAAAGTGTATATGGAACCGGAGGAAATAGCAGAGGTACTTAATGAATACTTTACTCAGTATTCACTATGGAAAAGGATCTTGGTGATTGTAGTGATGACTTGCAGTGGACTGAAAAGCTTGAGCATGTAGATATTAAGAAAGAGGATGTGCTGGAGCTTTTGGAATGCATCAAATTGGATAAGTCACTGGGATCGGATGAGATGCTCCCCACGCTACTGTGGGAGGCAAGGGAGGAGATTGCTGAGCCTCTGATGATGATCTTTGCATCATCAATGGGGTCGGGAGAGTTTCCGGATTGGAGGGTTGTGGATGTTTTTCCTTTATTCAAGAAAGTGAGTAGTGATATCCCAGGAAATTATAGACCAGTGAGTCTCTCCTGAGTGGATGGTAAGTTGATGGAGAAGGTCCTGAGAGACAGGATTTAAAGAACATTTGGAGAGGTATAATATGGTTAGGAATAGCCAGCATGGCTTTGTGAAAGGCAGGTTGTGCCTTCAGTGCCTGATTGAATTTTTTGAGGATGTGACTAAACACATTGATGAAGGAAGAGCAGTAGATGTAGTGTATATGGATTTCAGCAAGGCATTTGATAAGGTACTCCATGCAAGGTTTATTGAGTAAGTAAGGAGGCATGGGATCCAAGGGGAAATCGCTTTGTGGATCAAGAACTGGCTTGCCCACAGAAGGCAAAGAGTGGTTGTAGACGGGTCATATTCTGCATGGAGATCGGTCACCAGTGGAGTTCCTCAGGGATCTATTCTGGGACCCTTACTTTTTGTGATTTTTATAAATGTCCTGGATGAGGATGTGGAAGGGTGGTTAGTAAGTTTGCTGATGACACAAATGTTGGAGGTGTTATGGATAGTGTGGAGGGCTGTCAGAGGTTAGAGCAGGACATTGATAGGATGCAAAACAGGGCTGAGAAGTGGCGGATGGAGTTCAACCCAGATAAGTGTGAAGTGGTTCATTTTGGTAGGTCAAATATGATGGCAGAATATAGTATTAATGGTAAGACTCTTGGCAGTGTGGAGGATCAGAGGGATGTTGGGGTCCATGTCCATAGGATGCTCAAAGCAGCTGCGCAGATTGACTGTGGTTAAGAAGACATACAGTGTATTGGCCTTCATCAATCGCGGAAGTGAATTTAGGACCCAAGAGGTAATGTTGCAGCTATATAGGACCTGGTCAGACCCCACTTGGAGTACTGTGCTCAGTTCTGGTCGCCTCACTACAGGAAGGATGTGGAAGCCATAGAAAGGGTGCAGAGAAGATTTACAAGGATGTTGCCTGGATTAGGGAGCATGTCTTATGAGAATAGGTTGAGTGAACTCGGCCTTTTCTCCTTCGAGCAAAGGTGAATGAGAGGTGACCTGATAGAAGTGTGCAAGATGATGAGAGGCATTGATTGTGTGGATAGTCAGAGGCTTTTTCCCAGGGCTGAAATGGTTGCCACAAGAGGACACAGATTTAAAGTGCTGGGGAGTAGGTACAGGGGAGATGTCAGGGGTAAGTTTTTTACTCAGAGAGTGGCTAGTGCATGGAATGGGAGGCAAGCAACAGTGGTGGAGGTGGATATGATAGGATCTATGGGGTACAGTACACATAACCCCAAGAAAGCACAATTTTGATCAAAGAGCAAAATTTTTCTAAACTGTAGTTTACAGAATATAAAGCAAAACATTTGTGATTAACATGTAGCACATTACAGAAGCCTATACAAATACTAGTTTCTATTTCATTCTTAAACTTAACATCCAATCAATCCACCATGTTTTTGCCTTTACCTTTCACCTAGTTTGTTACAAAATCAAATTCCTGCAAAACCAGATCTTGTTATATTCAAAATGGAGTTTGATCAACCATTTTCTTTCTTCCCCTTCACCACAGAACACTTAACCATCACGTGATCAGCTCAAACAGGGCTTTCAAGGATGGCCTGAACTTTACCCTGCACAGGTGCCAACCCATCACTCATGTTTTCTAAACTAAGCCCATTCGCTGAACTTCCAAACAAGTCCTTTGTTCCAAACAAGTCATTAAATCTATTTCCAAGATCTTTAGTTCTCTATGTTTCCATAATAACACCTGCAGATGGCCTCTCTTGGTCAAAACAACACTTCCCTTTGTTTTGAGAAGTCTCCAAACTCCATCTCTCCAAATCACAAACTTGAACATCACCAAGTTGTTTATCTTTAAATTCCAAAACATAGTTAAACAAATCAGCATCTACTGTCTCAGCATCTGAGAGAGCTATTTCTCTCAGCGAGGTCAAAGGTCTTGAAACCAATCCAGACTTTACAAGTACTTTATACAAAATGCCAGAAACATCACCCCTCTCAATAATTTCAGTAACATCACGCCCCATTGGCTGAGTGTTTATTGATTTTCTTCTTCTCAAATTCTACAACATTTCTCATGGAAGTCGGAGATCTGCCGACCTGCTTCAGAGTCTCTCTCTCTTTCTGCATTTGTGCCACCTCTGAATGTTTCGACAGAAGTTCTCAGTGGGAGTGAGGGCAGATCTCCATTCAGGGCCCCAAATAGTCCTTCCAGGTGAGGCAACACTTCACCTCCAAATCCACTCGAGACATCAATTCTGTCCAGTGCTTCCTCTTCATTGGTGAGACCTGATGTAAATTGGGGGACCGCTTTGTCGAGCATCTCCCCTCCCACCTCTTTCTTATTCTGCCATCTTCCCCTATCCTTTCCTGTCCCAATGAAGGGTCTCGGTCCAAAACATCGACTGCTAATCTGCTGAATTCCTCCAGCATTTTCTGTGTGTTGCTCTGGATTTCCAGCATCTGCAGAATCTCTTGTTTTTGCCTTCCAAAGTACTTCCTATATCTGAACATTGATTCCATGCGAGAATGTGCACAGGGGATCTATTTCCTTTGAACAACACTTACTAAACTTAGTATTTTTGTCTTTTCGATCGAGGATAACTTCATGTTTTTCAATAACGTACTCCATCTGTCATGATCTTACTCACCCACACAGCCTGTCTGCCATTTTAAAATATCATTACACTCACAATACAACTCTAAATCTCACTTCATTTGGTATCATTGTCAAAATTGTAAATGTTAGGTTTGGTGTCATCATTTTGGTCACAGATATGACTGGATATAGTCTGAGGTATGAGCAATATCATTACAGAATTCCACACTGTGACTCTGGATAGTCTGGGACAGAAGCAATGTCCCTACGGTACTCCACACTGATATAACTGTGGGTAGTCTGGGATAGAAACAATGTCCCTACGGTACTCCACACTGATATGACTGTGGGTAGACTGGGATAGAAACAATGTCCCTACGGTACTCCACACTGATATAACTGTGGGTAGTCTGGGATAGAAACAATGTCCCTACGGTACTCCACACTGATATGACTGTGGGTAGACTGGGATAGAAACATTGTCCCTGCAATACCCCACACTGATATAACTGTGGGTAGTCTGGGATAGAAACAATGTCCCTACGGTACTCCACACTGATATAACTGTCGGTAGTCTGGGGTAGAAACATTGTCCCTGCAATACCCCACACTGATATGACTGTGGGTAGACTGGGGTAGAAACATTGTCCCTGCAATACCCCACACTGATATGACTGTGGGTAGACTGGGGTAGAAACATTGTCCCTGCAATACCCCACACTAATATAACTGTGGGTAGACTGGGGTAGAAACAATGTCCCTACGGTACTCCACACTGATATAACTGTGGGTAGTCTGGAACAGAAAAAATGACCCTATGGTACTCTACAAATGCAAGTTATAAAGGTTTATTCACTCTTTTTTTCTCAGAGATAAACAGAATTATCTAATACTCCAGTGTACTAAACTTAGACAACAGCAGACAGTGTTTTGTAGTGAGAATTATCTGCACTTCCAGGCAATCTCACTTTGTTGGTCTACTCTCCTTCAGTCAGATTCCTTCTTCTCCAGCGCTTGACCTTTCCCACCCACCTGGCTTCACCTACCACCTCTCAGCTAGCCTCTTTTCCCTCCCCTCACCTTTTTTTTCTAACACTTTCCCCCTTCCCTCTCAGTCCTGAGGTAGTGTCTTGGTCCAAAACTTTGACTATCTATTCATTTGTGCAGACGCTGCCTGAGCTGCTGAGTCCCACCAGCACTCTGTTTGTGTTGCTTTGGGTTCCCTGTGCCCACAGACTTTCTTGTGCTTTTAATTCCTGCTGTTAGCTGAACTAACTATTTTGATATTGGACTCCGTGAAGATAGGGATCAAACCCATTATATTTACAAACTATATCACGGGGAGTCTGCCTCACAATTAGGGCATCCTGGATTTCAAATAAGCAGTTCCTCCTTTTATACAGTACAGAATGAGATGTTCGTAATTTTCCCTGTTAAAGTTCCCAGATTACTGAATGACCACTTTGCATATGACTTTAATTTCATTAATTGTACCAAGGCCTGCATCACGACTGATGTGAGAGAAGCAACCTCATCACTGATTTAAACCGTTTCTAATGTCCATCTCTATTCTAAAGCTGCCAACCTCAGGCTCTCTCGTATTCGATTCTCCACCTCACCGTTTATGTCTTTCACCATTTTCAGAAATCCCTTCCTCCACATGGCTCACACCCTCCCATTTACCCATATAATTTATTTATTGGCTTAGAGATACGGCTTGGACAGTTCCTTACAGCCAGACGAGCTACCCAACTACTTATCCCGAGTTTAACTGCAGGACAATTTACAAGAGCAATTGACCTACGAACCGGTATGTCTCTGGGCAGTGGGAGGACTCAGTAAGAATGGACAAACTTGCTTACACAGGATGCCAGAGTTGATTCTGAACTCCAATGCCCTGAACTGTAAGAGTGTTGCTCTATTCCTCTTTAGTTCAAACTCCTCAAATGCTTCTACCTTCTCCACTGATACCATTTGCTTGACCGAGTTCCTTTGCCATCTCCCTGCCTCCATGACTTCATTTCTCAGGCCTGCCTGCAGAGAATCTTCACTCTGTTCCCCCATGAGCTCACTGTGTGATGGAGGAACTGTGGGGCTGATCACTCGTGGGCCAGAAGCCAGACAATGGGCCGCATGGCCTGCCGCTGTGTCTGTGATTCTGCAAGCTCTGATTCCTCCTCCGGTCACTGAGCTCACATTCTGACTGCCTCCTCTTGTCTCCTCAGCCAGGACTGGAGCTTCCCCTGCCATCGTGAATGGAGCCCTGGGACACTCGGTTTCCTTGTTTCCTTCAATCCCAGTCAGACAGGATGTGGACGAGGTTGTGTGAAGAAGGTTATCACCCATAAAAAAGATAGCACGATACTCACAAGGATTGATTAAATATTTTAATACCAGTTACAACAATCGAGTAACTCTTCATTCTGGAAACTTCAGTCTGGAAATCAGTCATCTAAGGAAAGAAGATGCTGCTGAATATGAGGTCATTGTTACAGCAGGAGATTCAGGAGATGAACGCAAAGAGCGTATCCAGCTTAAGGTGTACGGTGAGTAAAACCTTTGTGTAGGGTCCTGGATTAATGGGTGAGGGCAGATCATGCGTGTCCCCACTGTCTGCCTGTGTCCACATTTGGGCTCACGGTCCCAGTGTAGTGGGGCTGAGACAGTGCAGGGCTGGGGGAACACACCCACTGCATCCCTGGAGATGAGGCCAGTGGCCGTGCAGGGTGATCCTGTGGCCCCGAGCCTGGAGAAACAGCACACAGGGAGGAGTGTGATACAAACCCGTATAATTAGAACAGAACCAGAATCAGAATCAGGTTCAATATCACTGGCGTACGTTATAAAATTTAGTGTTTTGAGGCAGCAGTACATGATAAAAACACTCCAATTAACAGTAAGGAATATATATAAAATTAAATAAACAGTCAAAACAGAGAGCAATGAAAGGAAAATGTAGTGAGGTCGAGTGTATGGGTTCATTGTCCATTCAGAAATCTGATGGGGGAGGGGAAGAAGCTTTTCCTGAAATGATGAGTGTGTGACTTCAGGCTCCTGTACCTCTTCCCTGATGGAGGCAATGAGAAGTGGGCCTGTCCTGGGTGGTGGGGTACTTAATGGTAGATGCCACTTTTTGAAGTTGTGCTCAATGCTGGGGAGGCTAGTGCCCACGATGGTTGAGTTTACAACTTTCTGTAGTCACAGGATTGTCTGATTAGACATTTACATGAAGGAGCAGGTGTACAAGTGTACCTAGTAAAGTGATCTCCACCTCGCTCAATGTACTGTGCACACCCTGTCCCGGGGCACTTCATAATCTCCCCCAGCCCTGCACTGCCTCGGCCCCACTACACCTCAGCTCCATTTGCCATCGCTCACCCCCACCGATGTCATTCTCTATTCTGAAGAGTTTCTGCCCATGGAGAGTGTTGGAGAGTTGAGGACACTGATAGTCATGTAAAAGTAGAGTCAGTGCCCTCTTTATTAGATAGGGGAGTGGAACCCGCAGGGTGTGGGGTTCTCCTGCTGGAGCCCGTCCACTTCAAAGTCAAGTCTGGCCATTCTCCTCTGACTGCTCTCACTAACAAGGCACTTTTGCTCACAGATCTGTTGGTCATTAATTTTTTTTTGGTTTACACACCTTTCTCTGTAAACATGAGACTGTTGTGCATGAAAATCCTGGAAATCAGCAGTTTTGGAGATACTCAAAACACCCCATCAACCATCATTCCACTGTCAAAGATCACATTTCTTTCCCATTCTGATCGTTGGTCTGAACAACAACTTGATCCCTTGACCATGTATTTTATGCATTGAGCTGCTGCCATACACACAGTGGAGATTCAACAGAACATCAGTCTGTGTGTCCACATGCCTTTAAAACTCAGACCAGACCACTGGGGATTAGAAAGGCAAACAGAATGTTATTTATCAGGGAAAGAATGTAAGAGCAGGAAGATTCTGCTCCCAGAACAACACACACAGAATGCTGGATGAACTCAGCAGGTCAGGCAACATCTATGGAGAGGGAAAAAGAGTCAATGTTCTGGGCCGAGACCCCCTCATCAGGATTGGAAAGGAAGGGAGAAGATGGGGGAAGTTTGTCAACTTTGCCCCCAACTTCCACCCTCAAATTGACTTTGTCTATTTCTGACCTCTCTCTCCCCTTCCTTGATCTCTGGAGACAGCCTGTTTGCTGACCTCTTCTTGAACCCCACTCACCTCCACCTTTCTATCCCAGCTTCTTCCCCTTTCCTATCCAGTCCTGAGGAAGGCTTCCTCTCCATAGATGCTGCCTTACCTGCAGAGTTCTCCAGCATTTTGTGTGTGTTGCTCTGGATTTCCAGCATCTGTGTGTTTAAGATTACACTCTTACTACCAAACAGAGGATTGAATACAAATTCACGAGGACCTGTTTTCCTGGACAGTCGGGTTGACATGAAGCACAAATTTGCAGTGGTGGAGGAGACAGAAGCAAGCAGTTTCTCAAAGAGGTCCAGGACTTCTGGGACTTGCTGATGGGTAGGGTGAGAAGGCAGATACCCTACCATGTTGAAACAACACACAGGTGAATTGAGACGCTGTGACCTGCAGGGATGGAGCCATGGTAGGAAGTTGGGATCAAACTGGATATCAGCATTCACGCAAACATTTTTTACAACTGTATGGACCAACCATTGTGCTAAGCAGGAAAACTTTAAATACCCTGGAAACTTCACAGCACATGAAATTTCTCTGTAATGTGCATACTATGAATACCTAGACAATTGATAATTCGCATTCTTCTGATTTTATTAATTGTAGGGTATAATGAAACAGAGTACAAAGAAGAAGATCTTTCACATTTGTACTTACAGTGGGGAATAGGCCCATCCGGCCCGATGATCCGTCACCCCCCCAGCACCCACAGATTTAATATGATCCTGATCACAGGAGAATTTACAATCACCGATCCGCACCCTAACTGGTACGTCTTTGGACTGTGGGAGTAAACCGGAGCACCTGGAGGAAACCCACTCGGTCACGGGGAGAATGAAGAACATTGGGATTGGACACTGAACTCCATCGCCCTGAGCGTTAGCATCTCACAAACCGCTACACTACCGGGAGATTCATTGTGTTTGTGGGTGAACCACTGGGAAACAAAGAAATACAAAAATCCACAAAAAGACACAGAAAAAAGAACAACAAACATCCAGAGGGCAAAAGAGGATAAACTGTGCAAATGAAATAGTACACAAATAATACTGGGAACACGAGCACGAGCTGCAGGGTCCCCAAAAGCTTTTCTAGCTGTGTCCAATTCCAGTTAACGCATCAACATAGGCTACGTGTGGGGAGTATTTCAGCCACTGTGCAGCCGTGCACCCCCGTAGCTCAGAGTGAACAGTGCTAGACAGATCCATCCCAACTGCCACAGCTGGGACTGGTTGAACGTCCGTATTCTGCTTTATGAATTATTTCCTGATTCTAAACCAAGACAGACAAAAACTATAAGTGCATACTATGGGTGGTCTAGCCAAGTAAGATCAAAGGTTTCAAAGGTACATTTAATGTCAGAGAAATGTATACAGTACAGATCCTGAAAAAAACACAGAGCATAGATGCAACATAGAAAACCTACAGCACAATACAATCCCTTCGGCCCACAAAGCTGTGCCGAACATCTCCCTACCTCAGAAATTACTAGGCTTACCTACAGCTCTCTGTTTTACGAAGATGTACGTATTTAAAAGTCTCTTAAAAGACCCTATCATATCCGCCTCCACAACCATCGACGGCAGCCCAATCCACGCACTCACCACTCTCTGAGTAAAAAACCTACCCCTGACATATCCTCTGTATGTACTCCCCAGCACATTAAACCTGTGTCCTCTGTAGCAACCATTTCAGCCCTGGGAAAAAGCCTCTGAGTATTCACACGATCAATGCCTCTCCTCATCTTGTACACCTCTATCAAGTCACCTCCCATCCTCCGTCATTCCAAGGAGAAAATGCCAAGTTCACTCAACCTATTCTAATAAGGCATGCTCCCCAATCCAGGCAACATCCTTGTAGATCTTCTCTGCACCCTTTCTATGGCTTCCACATCTTTCCTGCAGTGAGGTGATCAGAACTGAGCACAGTACTCCAAGTGGGGTCTGACCAGGGTCTTATATAGCTGCAACATTACCTCTTGGCTTTAAACTCAGTTCCACGATTGATGAAGGCCAGTGCACCGTATGCCTTCTTAACCACAGAGTCAACCTGTGCAGCAGCTTTTGAGTGTCCTATGGACTCGGGACCCAAGATCCCTCTGATCCTTCACACTGCCAAGATTCTTACCATTAATACTATATTCTACCATCATATTTAACCTACCAAAATGAACCACCTCACACTTATCTGGGTTGAACTCCATCTGCCACTTCTCAGCCCAGTTTTTCATCCTATCAATGTCCCGCTGTAACCTCTGACAGCCCTCCACACTATCCACAGCACCTTCAACCTTTGTGTCAACAGCAAACTTACTAACCCATCCCTCCAGTTCCTCATCCAGGTCATTTATAAAAATCACAAAGAGTAAGGGTCCCAGAACAGATCACTGAGGCACACCACTGGTCACCGATCTCCATACAGAATATGACCAGTCTACAACCACTCTTTGCCTTCTGTAGGCAAGCCAGCTCTGGATCCACAAAGCAATTTCCCCTTGGATCCCATGCCTCCTTACTTTCTCAATAAACCTTGCATGCAGTACCTTATCAAATGCCTTACTGAAATCCATATACACTACATCTACTGCTCTTCCTTCATCAACGTGATTAGTCACATCTTCAGAAACTTCAATTAGGCTCATAAGCCACGACCTGCCCTTGACAAAGCCATGCTGAGTACTCCTAATCATATTATGCCTCTCCAAATGTTCATAACTCCTGCCTCTCAGGATTTTCTCCATCAACTTACCAACCACTGAGGTAAGACTCACTGGTCTATAATTTCCTGGGCTATCTCTACTCCATGTTTTGAATAAAGGAACAACATCCGCAACCCTCCAATCCTCCAGAACCTCTCCCGTCCCCATTGATGATGGAAAGATCATCACCAGAGGCTCAGCAATCTCCTCCCTCGCCTCCCACAGTAGCCTTGGGTACATCTCATCCAGTCCTGGCGACTTATCCAACTTGATGCTTTCCAAAAGCTCCAGCACATCCTCTTCCTTAATATCTACATGCTCAAGCTTTTCAGTCTGCTGCCAGTCATCACTACCATCACCAAGATCCTTTTCCATAGTGAATACTAAGTAAAGTATTCATTAAGTACCTCTGCTATTTCCTCTGTTTCCATACACACTTTCCCACTGTCACACTTCATAGGTCTGATTTTTTCACGGCTTATCCTCTTGCTCTTCACATACCTGTAGACGGCCTTGGGGTTTTCCTTAATTCTGCCTGCCAAGGCCTTCTGATGGCCCTTTAAGGAGTTGGAATGGGGGTGGGGCTCTGCTCCCTTTATGCAGATTCAGAATGTGGTGGGGATCCGCTCTCTTTTTTATTAACTTTTTATGCATTTCTACAAACCAATTACTAACAAAAAACCCAACAACAAAGTGAAGATTAATATGGTGCAAAATAAGCATATCAATTATATAATTCATAACAATAAGGAAACAGCACCCAGAATAAATCATATAAGGTTAGTATCCTCCCCACCCTCCCACTATGAAACTCCAGGCTGACCATTACAATATGTAAACAAAAATTATCGGCACGTTCAACCCCACAAAACTGTAAATATAAATAAAAAATAATAGTAATGCCTCCTACCAAAACTATGAAATAATTTCCATCAAAAAGAAACCATAAAACTTACAGAGAGAAAAATTGCTGAAAGTAAGCGATTACAAAGTATAAACTTAATCTAAAGGCGAGTTTTGAAAGTATTCAAGAAAAGGTCCCCACACCTTTTGACCGAATTGAGAAGTGAGTAATTAGTTTTTTCAAGGTCTAAACAGGACATAGTATCATTAAGCCATTGAGCATGAGTGGGTGGGGCAACATCTCTTCACCTAAGGAGAATTAAGCGTCTAGCCAAAAGAGAGGCAAAAGATAATGTTTGACGCTCAATCGGATTCAAATGCATGTCTGCCTCACCAAGGTACCAAAAAGGGCAATCAGTGGATTAGGTTCTAAGTGGCAATTAAGAATATGGGATAAAGATAAAAAACTTCTCCCCAGAATTCCTCTAGACTAGGACAAGCCCACTACATATGGATAAGAGGAGCATCGCCCCCTTTACACTTGTCACAAACAGGACTAATGTCAGGATAAAACTGCGACAATTTAGTTTTAGACATGTGAGCCCTATGTACAACCTTAAACTGTAAAAGACAGTGGCGAGCACATAAAGAAGTTGAATTAACTGACTTAAGAATTGAATCCAGACCGCATCAGATAAAGAAGTATTTAAATCATGCTCCCAGGCAGTTCTAATTTTATCAAAGGGGCCACGCCTCAAGATCACTAATTTATCATGAATAAAAGATATTAAGCTTCTACCCAATGGATTAATACAAAGAAACAGGTCCACAACGTTTTTCTCAGGCATCTCAGGAAAATTAGATAATAAAGGGTTAATGAAATGTCTAATTTGAAGGTATCTAAAGAAATGGGTATTAGGTAGATTAAACTTTACAGACAGTTGTTGAAAAGTTGCAAAACGATTATCTATGAAAAGATCTTCAAAGCGCCTAATGCCCTTTCTATACCAATCATGAAATGTTGAGTCTTGCATAGAAGGTAGGAAAAGATGATTGTGTAAGATAGGACTAGAGAGAGAGAAACCATGAAGGCCATTAAATTTTCTAAACTGAGCCCATGTTCTCAGAGTATGTCTAATAAGAAGATTAACAATTAGTCTTTCTTAATATCTACATGCTCAAGCTTTTCAGTCTGCTGATAGTCATCACTACAATCACCAAGATCCTTTTCCATAATAATGAATACTGAAGCAAAGTATTCATTAAGTACCTCTGCTATTTCCTCCGGTTCCATACACACTTTCCCACTGTCACACTTGATAGGTCCTATTCTTTCACGTCTTATCCTGTTGCTCTTCGCATACTGGTAGAACACCTTCTCAAGGCCCCTTCTGGCTCTCCTAATTTCCTTCTTAAGCTCCTTCCTATTAACCTTATAATCTTCTGGATCTCTAACATTACCTAGCTCTCTGAGACTTTTGTAAGCTTTTCTTTTCTTCTTGACTAGATTCATTACAGCCTTTGTACACCACAGTTCCTGTACCCTACCATAACTTCCCTTTCTCATTGGAACATACCTATACAGAACTCCACACAAATATCCCCTGAATATTTGCCACATTTCTTCTGTACTTTTCCCTGAGAACATTTGTTTCCAATTTAAGCCTCCAATTTCCTGCCTGATTGCCTCATAATTCCCCTTACTCCAATTAAACACTTTTCCAACTTCCTATCTCTCTCCAATGGTATTGTAAAGGAGACAGAATTATAATCACTATCTCCAAAATGCTATCCCACTGAGAGATCTGACAACTGACCAGGTTCATTTCCCAATACCAAATCAAGTACAGTCTCTCCTCTTGTAGGCTTATCCACATATTGTGTCAAGAAACCTTCCTGAATACACCAAAAACTCCACGAACTTCACAACACTCCTTGCGTGAAAATAGACACATCTCAAACCTTCGGTCTGAGCGCATCCCTTCTCTATCACCTGCCTATCCTCTCTCTCGACCGTCTACAAGCTTTCTCTATTTGTGAGTGAACCTCCTCTTTCCCAGTCTCTTCAGATCGGTTCCCAGACCCCAACAATTCTAGTTTAAACTCTTCCCAGTAACCTTAGCAAACCTTCCCCCCAGGATATTGGTCCCCCTGGGATTCAAGTGAAACCTGTCCTTTTTGTACGCGTCACACCTGCCCCAAAAAAGGTCCCAATGATCCAGAAATCTGAATCCCTGCCCCCTGCTCCAATCCCTCAGCCACGCATTTATCCTCCACCTCATGCTGTTCCTATTCTCACTGTCGAGTGGGACAGGCAGTAATCCCGAGATTACTACCTTTGTGGTCCTGCTTCATAACTTCCTTCCCAACTGCTGTAGTCTTTTTTCAAGACCTCTTCTCTTTTCCTACCTATGTCATTGGTACCAATATGTACCACGATCTCTGGCTATTCTCCGTTCCACCGCAGGATATCATGGACGCAATCTGAAACATCGCAGACCCTGGCACCTGGGAGGCAAACTACCATCCGAGTTTCTTTCCTGCATCCACAGAATTGTCTGTCTGACCCCTAACTATGGAGCCCCCCTATCACTACTGCCTTCCTCTTCCCTTCCCTACCCTTCGGAGCCACAGGGCCAGATTCTGCGCCAGAGGCATGGCCACTGCTGCTTCCCCCAGGTTGGCTGTCACCCCTCTCCCAACAGTACTCAAACAGGAGTACTTATTGTCAAGGGGTACAGCCACAGGGGTACTCTCTCATACCTGAATCTTCTCCTTCCCCCTCCTGAATGTGACCCACTTGTCCATCTCCCATCGCCCTGGTGTGACAACCTGCTTATAACTCCTCTCTATCACCTCCTCGCTCTCTCTGATCAGGCGAAGTTCATCGAGCTGCATCTCCAGTTCCCTAACTCAGTCCCTTAGGAGTTGCAGCTTGACACATCGGGTGCAGATATGGCTGTCCGTGAGGCTGGGAGACTCCAGGACCCCCCACATCTGACACCGAGCACAGAAAACTGGCCTCACACACGTACTACTTCCTTTCCTCAATTAGCACAGGTAAACCTACCTCGGCTCATCCCGTTACTGCCAAAGCCCTGTCACTCTGCTGCATCTTACTCCACTGCCCGCTGGATACGACGGTCTTCTTTATAAACCTTTCACACACTGCTGGCTGACGTCATGTGCCTGCGCAGTCTCGCTTCTCTTTTACCCCGAGTAGTAAAAAACTCCCTTCTCTCTGAAAAATCAGCCATTCACTTGCAGCCTTCTTGCTCCAAATCTTTTTCATCACAACCATCCATGAAAACAGAGGGACGCCCCAAAGACTGTTAAATTTTAGAACCCAAAAGTCCCCCCAGCTCCCTGCCCTCCTGTGCATAAACAGGGAAAGTCTTTTTGATATATGGAACAGGAAAAGCCCGTCAGATATACGGAACAGGAAAAGCCCTTTAGCCCATGATCAGAACACAAGAAGCCATTGAGCCCTTGATGCACGCTGAACATCACACATTCACACTAATCCTGCACTAGTTCCATTTTTAATTGCTCCCACATTCTCATCAACCTGCCCCAGATGCTTACATACAGACCATTTGTAATGTTTGTCCAATGTCTAATTAGCTTCCCTAATGACTTTGACATGTGAAGGAAACCGAAGCTCCTGGGAGAAACCAAAGCCGTTACACAGAGAACACACAAATTCCACACGGACACCAGCCAAGATCAGAATTGAACCTCGGTCTCCAGCTCTGCAAAGCTGCAGCTGTATTTGGAACGCTGCCCTTGAGTGCAGGCTGACTTTGTCATCCCACATTACTGCCCATCACTGCATCCTACTCCCCACTCTGCCTCGTTTCCCCTCTCAGAATGTGAGATGGGAATTAACATCCCCACGGCCCTGGTCTGTGAGCTGATGAATGGGGGAGGAGGTGTGTGACCCAGGATCTCCAGTGTCAGGTTCACTCTGGAACACTGTACACAGTTCCAGTCTAGCTCGGTGCCAGTCACTGTCCCATGGTTACTGCTCTTGATCCAGATTCAGGACCACTCACAGGAGTGACAAAAGACATGGAACTGATAGAATTCCAAGCATACAGAGCCATAAACAAGACATAACAGAGTGCTTGTGGATGAGCCTGGGCAATTTTTGGGAAAGAGGGCACAGCACATGTGGGAACTTCTAGCAGCAACTGGCTGAACGGAAGATGAGTGAAGTGTTAAACGGGTGGGGGGATATGAGCTGGGATCAGCTTTATGTTCACTTGGGACTGTTCAGGATGGGATGGGGAAGTTGGTGATTGAAGTGTCCACAAAGATCTCCTTTACTCATCTTGCATCTCTCTGTCCCAACCTCAGGACTTGTGTCAGGAGCACACATCACAGTTCAGACCACTGGGATCTGCAACTTCACCTTGACCTGCACCGTGACCTCAGGTGACCCCATCAGCTTCACGTGGTGGTGGGAAGGAGAAACTTTGGTAAATGACAGCACCCCGCACATCCCGGTACTCGGAAATACGCTAGAGGTTCATCACGCTGCAGAGGACGAGGACGTTGTGTACAAATGTGAGGCCAGGAACCCCATCAGTAATGAAACGGCAGAGATCCAGCTGAAGGACATCTGCAAATCGGACACATCTGGTGAGTGTCAGAGTAAAGAACCCAGGTTATTCTGAGGGTGTTGTTTCCCTGCAGAGGGAGCTTCAGTCTGTATCGAGCCTGTATCTTGGAAGCGTTAGGTGGGACAGTGTACAGAGAGCTTCACTCTGAATCTAACCTTGTGCTGAGAGTGTGTGGTGGGACAGCAAAGAAGAGCTTTACTCTAGATCTGACTTGTATCTTGGCAGTGTTTGACAGATCACTGGAGAGAGGGGTTTATTCTGTACCCAATATTTTCCCCACTTATTTTAAGCAAAGCTTGATTAAAGCATTTGTCCCATGGCCAGGATGGACCCAGCTTTGTGGAGCCCACTGCACCTTGAGAATCACCAGCAGACAACGCTTACTTCTTCTAATTTAATGTGCATGAACGGATATATCCTCGGATGATGGGCAGGCTGTGGGTTCAGGTGGAGCTTTCGATGGGATACGTCTGCACTGGTGAATGGCCACCTTGCTCATGGACAGAATGATGAGGAGGTCTCACTCCCTTCTCACCTGGCCACACATTGTTCAGGGACTAAGTCCAGGCAAACATCAAATACTGAATTGAGACTCACCTTCTTGTACACGGAACACATATTCATCCAGGCTACGAAAGGACAGGGACCCACGAGTCCACAGGTGAATATAAAATTAAAATTCTACTGCACAGCACTGCTTCCACCAGCATACACCCCACCGCAGGTCCCATATAGCTATATCCAGGACACAGAACAATGGCCAGAGATGGGGTGACGACGGTGAACAGTTCGGGTGTACAGGAAATGCCTCCATGTGGATACAAGGCATTTGCAAGAAGCAGCCCATAATTGTGTAAGACTGTCTCTGAGGACTCTCAGGCCAAGAAGCAATTCCTGGAAAATGGGAGTCTGTCCAGTTGTGAGCAGACAATGGTCATGAGACCCCTTATTGGAATCAGAATCAGGTTTAATATGACTGGCATATGTTGTTTTGTGGTCGCAGTGCAGTCAAGTACTAAGTCACAGTAAGACACTTGTGTATCATTTATATATAGAATATAAAATACATTAAGAAAATTAAACAAGTAGTGCAAAAAGCGAGCAAAACAAATAGTGTGGCAGTGTTCATGAGTTGGTTCACCGTCCATTCAGAAAGCTGATGGCGGAAGGTGTTCCTAAAATGTCTTCATTGATGGCAGCGATGAGATTAGAGCCAGTCCTGGGCAATGAGGATCCTTAACGACGGATGTCTCCTTTGTTGAACCATCAACTTTTGAAGGTGTCCTCAATACTCAGGAGTCTGGTGCCCATGATTGAGCTGGCTGAGATTGCAACCCTCTGCAGCTTTTCCCAATCCTTTGCAATGATCCTTCATACCAGATGGTGATGCAACCTGTTAGAATGTCTCCACAGTAAATCTGTAGAAATATGTAGAAATCTCTTATCACGAGGTGACATGGAAACCGAAATCATCCACTAGAAGACTTGGTGCTGTGCAGCTTCGCTCTTCAAGCATTTCACTCCTTCCCTGTCAAGTCGCAGTACCTGGAGGTAGGGATTCCCTGATTCCAGTGATAGGCAGGCAGCTTTAACAGGGAAACAGGTGCTCGCCACTGGGAACCACGTGTTGTCCTGAGGGCCTGGCGTCATAATGTAACACAGCTGAGAAAGGAGCCCCTCAGCCCTATTTCTGGGGGAAGAAATGCATCAGGAGTGACTACACTCTGGGAAGATGCTCAACATACAGGGATATACATGGTCCAGAGACAGAGAGCTGCCACCTGGTTTTAGAAGCACACCCGTGACTGACCACTCTCCTCAATCAGGAGTCTCGGAACCATACCAGAAATCCTTGCCACACAGAAAATCCACCATCTGCTTCTAGATCTTGGTGGGAGAGACGTGGGGTGGGAGCAAAGTGACCATGGTATGGATGTCACCAGTTGGTTTACAACCAGTGCTCAGCCCTTATTGGAAAACACTTGGAACAGTCATGTCTAAAACCCTCATGGCTGGTGACTTTCAAAAGATACCTCCTATCAATTTGTCAGAGTGGGACCCAGATAAGTTC
This sequence comes from Hemitrygon akajei, assembly GCF_048418815.1. Classification (NCBI taxonomy): domain Eukaryota; kingdom Metazoa; phylum Chordata; class Chondrichthyes; order Myliobatiformes; family Dasyatidae; genus Hemitrygon; species Hemitrygon akajei. The sequence continues at coordinate 64,512,589 of NC_133131.1, forward strand.
TCAGTTAGATGAGATGATTGAAAATCAGCTGTGCTTCACCAGTTATATGTCAAACAGACAGTGAGCTGCATCCTACCCACATGCATAGCGGGGTGAGCTTCACCCACACCACATGATCGTCCAAGCATGGCGTCATTATGATGCAGAACACATACACATACACAGGTACAGAGAACCTACTCTTCCAGGAATCCTGACTCTTCCCCTTTCTCAATTCCTCCATCTCTGCCACATCTGTTCTTATGAAGAGGATTTCCGTTCTGGACCATCTGAGATGTCCTTCTTCTTCAAAGAACAGTGTTTCCCTTCCTCCACCATCGATGTTGCCCTCACCCACATCTTCTTCATTTCCCTGTTATCCACCTCAGTCTATCTTCCCGCCACCATATCAGGGATAGAGCTCCCCTTATCCTTCCCTATAACTCCATGGGCCGCCATGTACAGCAGATCATTCTCCATAACTTCCACCATGCTCAACAGGATCCTACCACAAGGCACATCCTCCCTCCCTTCACTCTCTGTTTTCCACAGGGATGGATCTCTCTGAGGGTACCTGGTCCACTTGCCCTTCCCCAATGATCAGCTTCATGGCACTTATCCCTGCAAGCAGAACAAGGGCATCTCCCTTCAGGGCCTCAAACATTCCTTTCAGGTGAGATGACACCTCACCTGTGAGTCTGATGGGCTCATCTGCTCTATCCAGTGCGCCTTGTGCGGCCTCCTCTACATCAGTGAGACCCGATGTAGACTGGGGACTGCTTTGTGTCGCACCTTTGCTCTATCTGCCACAAAAGGCAAGATTCCCTGGAGGCCACCCTTTCAAATCCACACTCCATTTCTGTTCTGACAGTTCGACCATTGGCCTCCTCGACTGTCACGATGCGAGCTCTCTCAGGTTGGAGAGCAATTCCTGATATTCTGTCAGAGAATCGCATGAAGATCGATTTCTCTAACTTCCTGTAATTTCTCACCCCTCCCCTTCTATAATATTGGAATTAGATAGATAGATAGATAGATAGATAGATAGATAGATAGATAGATACTTTATTCATCCCCATGGGGAAATTCAACTTTTTTCCAATGTCCCATACACTTGTTGTAGCAAAACTCATTACATACAATACTTAACTCAGTAAAAAATATGATATGCATCTAAATCACTATCCCAAAAAGCATTAATAATAGCTTTTAAAAGTTCTTAAGTCCTGGCGGTAGAATTGTAAAGCCTAATGGCATTGGGGAGTATTGACCTCTTCATCCTGTCTGAGGAGCATTGCATCGATAGTAACCTGTCGCTGAAACTGCTTCTTTGTCTCTGGATGGTGCTATGTAGAGGATGTTCAGAGTTATCCATAATTGACCGTAGCCTACTCAGTGCCCTTCGCTCAGCTACCGATGTTAAACTCTCCAGTACTTTGCCCATGACAGAGCCCGCCTTCCTTACCAGCTTATTAAGACGTGAGGCGTCCCTCTTCTTAATGCTTCCTCCCCAACACGCCACCACAAAGAAGAGGGCGCTCTCCACAACTGACCTATAGAACATCTTCAGCATCTCACTACAGACATTGAATGACGCCAACCTTCTTAGGAAGTACATTCGACTCTGTGCCTTCCTGCACAAGGCATCTGTGTTGGCAGTCCAGTCTAGCTTCTCGTCTAACTGTACTCCCAGATACTTGTAGGTCTTAACCTGCTCCACACATTCTCCATTAATGATCACTGGCTCCATATGAGGCCTAGATCTCCTAAAGTCCACCACCATCTCCTTGGTCTTGGTGATATTGAGACGCAGGTAGTTTGAGTTGCACCATATCACAAAGTCCTGTATCAGTTTCCTATACTCCTCCTCCTGATATTTGTTAACTGCGGCAGCAGTACACTACAATACATGACAAATATAGAAAGAAAAATAAATAAGTCTATTACAGTAAGTATATGTATATTGAAGAGTGCAGAAACATAAATAATATAAAAACAAAAAAAGTGAGGTCATGTTCAAGATGTCCATTTAGGAATCTGATGGCAGAGGGGAAAAAACTGTTCCGGAATCGCTGAGTTTGTGCCTTCAGGCTTCTGTATCTCCTCCCTGATGGTAACAGTGAGAAAAGGGCCTCCATACCTAGGACATGCCCTGAGATGCACCAGTGTTGATCTCCAGCGAGGTTGAGATATTATCACTAATTTGCACAGATTGTGGTCTTCCAGTTAGGAAGTCGAGGATCCAATTGCAGAGGGAGGTACAGAGGTACAGTTCTGCAAGTTCTCAATCAGGAATATGGGAATGATGGTATCAAATGCTGAGCTATAGTTGATGAATGCACCCCAATGTAGTTGTTTGTATTGTCCGGGTGGTCTAAGGCCGTGTGGAGAGCCACTGAGATTGCGTCTGCCATAGACTTACTGTGGTGATAGGCAGTGGGTCCAGGTCCTTATTGAGACAGGAGTTCGTTCTAGCCGTAATAAAATCTTTCAAAGCATTTTATCAGTATTGATGTGAGTGCTACTGGACAATAGACATTAAGGCAGCTCACTCTACTCTTCTTAGGCACTGGTATAATTGTTGCCCTTTTGAAGCATGTGGGAACTTCCACCCGTAGCAGCCAGAGTTTGAAAATGTGCTTGAATACTCCCACCAGTTGGTTGGCACAGGTTTTCAGATCATTACCCGGTACTCCATCAGGGTCTACCACCATTGCAAGGATTTACGCTCCTTAAAGACAGCCTAACATCGGCCTCCGAGTCAGAGATCACAGGGTCACCAGGTGCTGCAGGGATCTTCACACTGTACTTATATTCTCCCTTTCAAAGCAGGAATAGAAGGTGTTGAGTTTGTCTGGTAGTGAAGCATATAGGCAAAAGGCAGGTCATTGTGGGCCAATTAGTTTAACATCAGTAGTTGGGAAAATGCTTGAAGCTATCATTAAAGAAGAAATAGCGAGGCATCTGGAAAGAAATGAATCCATCAGGCAGACACAGGATGGATTCAGCAAAGTTTGACAAACTTACTGGAGTTTTTTGAGGATATAACAAGTGCAGTGGATAGAGGGGAACAGATGGACGTTATTTACTTGTATTTCCAGAAAGTGTTCAATAAGGTGTTGCATAAAAGACTTACCCATACGATAAGGATGCATAGAGTTGGGGTGATGTATTAGCATGAATGGGAAGATTGATTAACTAATAGAAAGCAGAGAGTTGGGATACATGGGTGTTACTCTGGTTGGCAATCAGTGGTGAGCGGTGGGCCACAGGGGTTGGTGCTGGGCCTGCAAATGTTCATGATATATGTTAATGATCTGGAAAAGGGGACCGAGTGTAGTGTATCTAAGTTTGCTGATGACACTAGATTGAGTGGAAAAGCAAATTGTGCAGAAGATACGATGAGTCTGCAGAGAGACATAGATAGGTTAAGTGAGTGGGCAAGGATCTGGCAGATGGAGTACAATGTTGGGAGATGTGAGGTCATCCACTTTGGAAGGAAAAATGAAAGAGCAGATTATTATTTAAATGGTAAAAATTGCAGTATGCTGCTGTGCAGAGGGACTTGGGAGTGTTTGTGCATGAACTACAAAAGGTTGGCTTGCTGGTGCAGCAGACTATCAAAAAAGGCAAATGAAATGTTGACCTTCATTGACAGAGGGATTGAATTTAAGAGCAAGGAGGTTTTGCTGCAACTGTATAGGATACTGGTGAGGCCACACCCTGAGTACTGTGTGCAGTTCTGGTCTCCTTACTTGAAGAAGGATAGACTGGCTTTGGAAGTGGTGCAGAGGAGGCTCACCAGGCTGATTCCAGAAATAAGTGGATTAGACTATGAGGAGAGATTGAGTCTCCTGGGACTGTACTTGCTGGAATTCATAAGAATGAGAGGAGATCTTATAGAAACATAAAATTATGAAAGGGATAGATAAAAATGATGGAAGTTGTTTCTACAGCTTGGTGAGACTAGAACTAGGGGACATAGCCTCAAGATTCAGGGGAGTAGATTTAGGACAGAGATGAGGAGGAACTGCTTTTCCAAAAAGTGGTGAATCTGTGGAATTCTCCACCCAATGAAGCAGTGGAGGGTGCCCTCGTAAATACATTTAAGACAAGTTCGGATAGATTTTTGCATAGTAGGGGAATTAAGGGTTATGGGAAAAGGCAGGTAGGTGGAGACTAGACCATGGTCAGATCACCCATGAACTTATTGAATGGCAGAACAGGCTGCTCCTATTTTTTATGTTCTTATGTTCATGCTATTGGGTTTCACTTTGTAGGAATGATGTCCTACAAATCCTGCCAGAGTTGACATGCATCTGATATCGTGTTGAACCTCACATAAATCATCTCTTTGCTCTTGAAATAGCCTCCTGTGTCATACCTGGCTTTCTTGTACAGACCTGGGTCCCCAGGTTTAAATGCCACAGACCTGGTCCTCAGCAGACAGCGAATCTCCTGATTCACCCATGGCTTGTGGTTTGGGATTATACAGTATGCTCTCATAGGCAAACACTCATCCACACAGGTTTTAATGAAGTCGGTAAGAACTGCAGCATACTCATCCAGATTCAAAGATGAATCCCTGAATACAGTCCAGTCCACCGATTTAAAGCAGTCCTGTAGGCACTCCTGTGCTTCCCTGGTCCAAACCTTCTTGGTCCTCCTGACCGGTGCTGCAGTCTTCACTCTCTGCCTATACTCAGGGAGTAGAAGTACAGCCAGGTGATCAGACTTCCCGAAGCGAGGGTGTGGAATAGCACGGTAGGCATTCTTAATGGTGGTGTAACAGTGGTCCAGTGTATTTATGATTTGTTGAAGATAATTATTTAGTGACTTTTTCAAGCTGGCCTGGTTAAAACCTCCAAAATGATTCCATTTCCCATTTGGCTTTCCTCTTACCCCTTCTCCTCACTTCCCTTCAGTTCCCTCCTCCTTCCCTTCTCCCATAGTCTGCTCTCCTATCAGATTCCTTCTCTTTCTACTATCTACTTTTTCCATTTATTCCCCCCCCAACTTTGTACTTCATTCCCACCCCCCTCCCACACACCTTCCCTCTCACCTGGTTTCCCCTCCTACCCCCCACCATTTTATTCTGGCTTCACCCCCTTCCTTTCCCGTCCTGAGGAAGGGTCTCAGCCCAAGTGTGGACTATTTGTAAATGGAGCACGATCTGCTGAAGGCCTCCAGCATTTGGGTGTGCGTCGCTCTGGAGAATTCACCGGACGTTCACCATGCCAAGAGATATGCCTGCCAGTGTGGAGTTTGTTTGTTCTGCCTTCGGACAAGTGGATTTTCATTTTGTTCTGGTTTCCTCCCACATTGCAAAGATGTGCAGGTCAGTCAGTAACTTGCTCCCGGTGAGGGGTAGAACTTGGGGTGGGGTCAAAGCAGGGTAAGTAGTTGCTGGTCAGGAGGGACAAAGAGCCTGTCTCTATGAGCCCTGTCACTATAGATGAAGTTTGCAAGTGGTCGATGAGTTGGAAAGGCTGTGTGTGGCCTGGCACGGTCTCCTTAACCCCATAGAGGAAGTAAGCTGCCTGGCCCACTTCTTTCAATGGTTCTGCTCTGGATCTTCCTAGAGCCGAGTTCTGAGTGAGGACTTGTGGATGGTCGACTCAAACCCTCCCCATTTGTTTAAGGCCAACACAGACAGATCCCATGACCCATTGCTACTTCCAATCACCTACTGAGAGACAGCTGTACGATTGTGGTATCTCCCTGATTTGTTCCAGGAAATCCCACAGTTCCCAGTGGGAGAAGAGAAGACTCAGCTGGGCTGACCACACTTCACCAGTGATGGATACCAAATTTACCCCAGTTCCCCACATCGTCCCTGCTCACATCCGATACCTTTACCCCGCACCATGCAGTGAGCATCTCAGCCCTAGCACCAGGCCCCACACGCAGACTCAGTGGCAGAGACATCTTCCTTGGACTACAGCAGACTGAAATCCCTCTCCACCCCAGGTGTCAAGACAGGGGGCAGCCCCAAAGCGTCTGGAGATCAGCTTTTCACTCCGCTCTGCTGGATGGACTATTTCTCCAGGGGTCATATCCCATTCATCCTTTGGATGGAGGCCCCTGCCCAGTGCTGATTGGTATCATAGTGGTGACCTGCCAAGGACTTCATCTACCTCCAGACAACCCCCTCCTTTGCTGGGAACCCAGAGACTTCCCTTATCACCTCTCAGCTTCTCAGTTCATTCCCCCCTCCTCCACTCACCTAGCTTCACTTTCTACTTCTCATCCTGCCCCCCCACCACCTTATTCTGGCATCCTCCCCTCCCTTTCAAGTCCAAATGAAGGGTCTTGGACCAAAATGTCGGCTGTTTATCCCTTCCCACAGACATTACCTGACTTGCTGAGTTCCTCCAGCATTTTGGGTTGTGTTGCTCTGGATTTCCAGCCTCTGCAGGATCTCCTGCGTTTATGACTTCTGTTACATTCTGTAACCCCAGAAACTAAATGAAAGGAAAACATGGAAACCGGGATATGCGTGTGCATTCCCAGCTTCTCTTTTAGTGAAGCACACATATGATGGGATGGCATAATGACATACGGTATTCACAGACTTCATGCATATAACCCAAAATAAATTATGTAAACAGGCAAGAATTCTCAATCAAACAATATGCTTGCAATATTACTGAAATACTGAATACACTACACTCCTCCCTGCTTAGTGAGAATCTCCAGCTCAGTTCATTTCTGTGTTTATTTATTGAGATACGGTGTGAAACCGGCCCTTCCGGCCCTTTGAGCCATGCTGGCCAGCAACCCCTGATTTAACCCTCTCCTAACCATGGGACGATTTACAATGACCACCGAACCTATCACTGGTATATCTTTGAATTATATATTTTATATTTTAAAAATACAACTATTATATAGACAGCTACAGCATAGTGAATTTTAAAGATAATGTCTTTCCTGACAAGGGGATCACTCTGCCAGGGCAATGCAGGCCATTCCCGGGGACGGAGAGGCACTGCTGTTGGTATCTTCTGGATGTGTTGGCATCCAGAACAGTGCATGGCAATTTGCTCGATGTGCTGATCTATCCCAGGCCACCAGACAAAGCATCGAGCCAGAGCTTTCACTTTGACCACATTTAGGTGACCGGCATGTAGGTCCTCCAACACTCCAGCTGTCAGCTTGGATGGTACAACAACTCTCAATCCCCACACAAGGAAAACTCCATCAAGGACAAGTTCATCCCAGTGCTGGTAAAAATGTGGGGACTGGAATTTCTGCAGCACACTCCAGTCATTTTGGGTGGCCATGTAGATCAGAGATCTTTTCTGGTTTCCCTTTGGATCAGCTCTGCTGTAACAGGCAGACGTTCGATTTGCATGAGGGTGAATGCATCAAAGGATGTGTCCTCTTTTGTAAATTTTGCAGGTAGTTCCTTTTCTAAGGGTAAACAGGACAATCCATCAGCATTTCCATGATTAATCATCTTCTTGTAGTCAATATTCTAATTGTGTCTTACAAGAATCAGAGCCCATCTCAGCATCTGTGCTGCTGCTGTTAGTGGAACACCCGTCTGTGGATTGAAAATAGACACCAGTGGTTGATGATCAGTAATGAGGGTGAACTCTCACCATACAAGTACTGGTTGAAATGTTTTACACCCCAAACCGGATTCAACGCCTCTGTCAATCTGTGCATGATTTTTATCTACAGCGGTTAGGGAGCGTGATGCAAAGCCTTCATCACTCAGAACATGTGACATGATTACACCTATTCTGTAAGGTGAGGCATCATGGGTAGGCTTCACTGGATGATGTGGATAACCCTCTCACTGAGGCTTCTAACCAACTCAGTTCATAGGCTAACTCTGGCCAACAGCCACATGACTCAGTATTGCATGGGTAATGGTGAGAAGGCATTACTTCAATAAGCAATACATACCTAGGGCTGGTATGATTCAGGTTTAACCAAATAGGAAAGTTGAATGTTCCCCTGAGGGAATGCAGATTTGCGGTGAATGTTTTCCCGTGCCAAAGTGTTGTTTGTCAGGAAATAACAGACCTTACAAAGAACAAAGAACGTTACAGCACAGTATAGACTATTCGGCCCACAATGTTGTGCCGACCCTTAAACCCTGCCCCCCATATAACCCTCCACCTTAAATTCCTCCATATACCTGTCTAGTAGTCTCTTAAATTTCACTAGTGTATCTGCCTCCACCACTGACGCAGGCAGTGCATTCCACGCTCCAACCACTCTCTGAGTAAAAAACTTCCTCTAATATCTCCCTTGAACTTTCTACCCCTTAGCTTAAAGTCATGTCCTCTTGTATTGAGCGGTGGTGCCCCGGGGAAGAGGTGCTGGTTGTCCACTCTATCTATTCCTCTTAATACCACCACCAGTTTTGTGTTGATGGTGACCTTAAAATCAGCACAGATCCTGATAGACCTATTCTTGGCTGCTGGACCACTGGCGTTACCCATGGACTCCAGGCAACCTTGGAAAGAACTCCTTCTGCCTCTATGCGATTTATACCTTACACCAGCATAAACTTACAGTGCAAGTATATTTACAGATATTTCAACTTTAACAAACATTTCATAGTAAAAGTTAAGAAAAAAGGGACCATTACAGTTAAACCAGACTAAATGTGCACATAAACATCAGAGCTCGTTTCTAAAGTAGTTGGGTGTATCACTTTACTCACGGTGTTGAACCCACGTCTCCAGCCACTGGTCGAACTTCCCTCAAAAAATGTCACAAACAAACTGGCTAACTCCTCCTCTGTGCTATGCATCTGCACATTCTTGCAACAGGGTCTCCCCTTCAGGTGGGATTCTGCGAGTGTCTTCCCCTGTGTTCTTCTCCACACTTTCTTCTTCCAACATCAGCCAAATCAAAGCCAGCCCACTGTTCCTCAGAAGTCTGATCCCACCCAGCTCTCTCAAATGTTTCATGGCATCCCACTGAACAGACTTACAACCTGTTACAAGGCCAACTCCACTGGCTGACGTAACATTCCTAATTTGACCAAATGGCTCCTTATCTCAGCTGAAGCCAAAAACACTTGTGTATGAAGCTGAACACACTGCATTTGCAGAAAAACTGCTAAAATAAAATACCTCATAGCATAAGTGAAGAAATACAATAAAACATGTTCTTAACCAGGACATTAAATGTGAGTACAGTGTCCAATGTCACCAGTTCCTTTGCCTTTTGGAAATCCACCTCACATTGCTTTCTCCATTGCCATTTCTTCATAATCTGTAGTAATGAGTTCAAGGGGTGGAGCACAGTAGCAGGAACCTGTAATAGTAATTGTCAAATCATAAAAAAGTACTGCAACTGAAATACGTCCTTTGGCCTTGGGACATCCACCACTGCATGAATTTTCCCAGCACACTTGTGTAAGTCTTGTGTGTCAAAGGTGTGACCAGAGTAACTGATGCTCAGTTTAAAGAATTCACACTTCTTATGTCATGCTCTGAACCCATAATCTTCTAATCTTTTTAACACTGTCTTGAGATTTTGGAGATAGATGCTCCTTCTTATCCTCATTGGTAACAATTAAGCCACTCTGGTAACACTGAGTGCCTGGGCAGCCTTGCAGCACCTGGTCCAGAGCTTTCTGCCAGTGTACAGCTGCAGATGCTACTCCAGAAATACCCCTATTATAGTGATAAAGCCCTTTGTGTGTGTTCATGGTGAGAAACACTTTGGACTCTTCTTCCATCTCCTTCTGTAGGTAGGCCTCAGCTGTCCACTTTGCTGAAATGTTTCCCTCCAGGTGGGTTTGCAAAGATATCCTCTATCCTGGGCAGAGGGTATCGATCTACTTTCAGTATTGGGTTGATGGTGACCTTTAAATCAGCACAGATCCTGATAGACCTATTCTTGGCTGCTGGACCACTGGCGTTACCCATGGACTCCAGGCAACCTTCGAAAGAACTCCTTCTGCCTCTATGCAATCCAGTTCACTGGCTACTTTGTCACAGATGGTATAAGAAACTGGGCAGGCTTTGTAAAACTTCATTTAATGCTGTTTTACCCCTTGATATGTTCATTCAGGTGTGTGAAGGTATTCTTTCTGGTTCAAGAGTACACCACCCCCCCCACACCCACTCCCGGTTCAAGACCAGAGGGAATAACTGGTGGTTGAGGGGCAATAAATTCCTGAACCTGGTGGGATAGGTCCTGAGGCCCCTATGCCTGTAAACTAACCCCATCTGCTCACACAAGGTCCATATCCTTCTGTTTTCCTCATATTCTCGTGCCTATCTAAACATTTCTTATAGTCCCTGATATATCTGCCTCTACCTCCACTCAACACAGCTTATTTTAGGCGTTCAGTACTTTCAGTGGTATATTTTTAAACGAGAGAGAGAAAAAACTTTCCTCTCACATCTGATTTAAAATTAACCTCTCTCACTTTAAATTATCTCCTCTACTGCAACCCCCGGTAAAGATTTTGCTGCTGAAGTTGTAGGGTATTTCATTGAATGGTTTTCTGTGGAAGCAGTGTGTGCTGCTGGAAGTGTTTGGGTTAGGTTGCTTAGGAATCTTGTGTCATCCAATCAGGATTATGAAACTAGGAGAAGATTCTAGAGAACGCTGCGAGAAAGGTTTTGTGAGCGAAACTGAGGCGGGTCAAGGTCTTTTTTTGGTAGAAGATGGAGAGAGAAGCTCAAGAGAACTGGCCATAGGATTTGGTCCGATGGGATTGCGCAGTCTGATAGAGCCCAAGAGGGGGAATTCTAGTGGTGATTGGTGAAAATGAGTCAGGACTCTCAGTACATCGGAAGGTTTGTGCTCCACCCTGTGCACATTAGACAGTCTAATAATGATGGGTCCTTTTGCTTTCTTTCTTTTCTTTACTAACTGTTTGGTTAAGTTAACATTCATAAATATACTTTCATTATAATTTTGTGCAGTGTGCATTCTGTTATTTTTTGCCACTGGGCGATTGCATGGGAGCAGTAATTACACAGTGTTCACAGAAATTGGGGTTCGGGTGGGCGAGACATGCCAACTTCCCGGGTTTGATGGGACTAAAGTTATATCGACCCTAGACATGCGGAGTCTGGAAAGGTGGTTTCCTCACCGCTGAGTCCGGTGGCTGTTAGCGAGGGGTTAATGAGCCGCGTCTCTAGAAACGCCCAGTGAAAAGGGATTTCATTGTGGGGGCTATCATCCCAGATTGAATTTGTTGAATTGATTAACACATAGAAAATGCTGAGTTCCTCCAGCACGTGCAGATTTTCTCTTGTTTGTGTTGAGAATTGATTAAGTGGGTTTGTGTTTCAGCCTGTGTTAAACTATTATCCAGGAAAGTGATTAAGATATGAGGCAGGGATTAAGCATTGGTGCGATTCAAAGTGATCACACATAACTAAGGCTTGTGTTCTGAGTGGCATCGATATCCACAGCCCAGATGAATTGTTGATTAGGGTTTTCAGTGCCGTCAAATTATTAGGGAAATCTATGATCACTGTCAAAGTATTAGGGAAAGCAGTTTGACTAGAAGGTATGCACAGATGTCGTTTTAGTTCAGACTAGCAATGACATTATGACTGAAATGGGTCGGCCCGGTAGTATTGGGGTCCAGGGAGAGGCAGGGCTATGGACCATCCATACATTCAGCGAGGAGGGGATGTAGGTGAAGATGCTGAATTGGAAACTGAAGGCGAATACTTTAAAGACAAGTTGTTCTCGTTGCTGCGGAGTGAGGGGATGAGTGGTCTGATGTGGAAGGTCTATTGAGACATCCAGTGAGGGGTGAGCATTCTGAGTTGGTAGCGGCAATTACGTCCCTGGTGGATACATAGCAATGTGAACCGACGGACAGTTAAGGTTATCGTAGGCTGAGAATGTTCTCAGACTGAAGCCCACCCCGATGGGGAGATGGAATATGAGATTTGGGCAGAGCAGACATCTCAGCTGCTGGATGAGTGGCAGTGTCAGATAATGTGAAAAGACAGTTCCGGCTGCTGAGGTGAGACATCCTCAAATGTCCTTTGCTACTTCTATGGGCTCCATGCATGCACTAGAAAGTGTTTTTGACATGACGGGAAGGCCAATGGAGCTTATGTTGGGGTTTAGGATCATGTTCCAGGAGAAAGGGGAAAAGCTTCCTGCCTACATTTTTCTGCTTGAGAGAGAGCTGAGCTGCTTGTGGCGTAAAGGAGCCATTCAACTGGCTGAGGTGAATCAATTAAGGGTGGACCAAGTGGTGAAGGGCGGACAGTCTCAGGACATGATCGCTTTTAGCCTTGTAAGACAAGCCCCCTCCCCACACTCGTTTACTGAGCTCTAGAGGACTGCTATTGAATGTGGTCCTTTCAAAAGGGGAGCGACTGGTATTGTCTGCTACAACTGTTGAGGAGGGACACTTCAGGTGGAAGTTGGGAAACTTCAGAGAGTGGGAACAGCCTGGTGTCTCAGGGGAACACGTTCCAAACGGTGTACAAGGAACACCCAAAAGCAAAAAAAACCCTATTTCTGAAGTCTTAGTGGGTCAAGCTCCAGTGTGTCTCTATGGATTGAGGGTATTTATGCTAGAGCCATACTGGACACTGGCTCTCAGGTTACTCTGTTGTATTGTTCATTTTGCAACTGGTATTTGAAGATACTGATTGGATGGGTAAATACGATCAAAATGGTGACCCTACCCAGGTTTCTATATCTTTTTCAAAACCTGCCTATATACTTAAATGCACACAAAATGCTGGTGGTCCTGACGAAGGGTCTTGGGCCGAAACGTTGACAGTGCTTCTCCCTCTAGATGCTGCCTGGCCTGCTGTGTTCCACCGGCATTTTGTGTGTGTTGCTTGAATTTCCAGCATCTGCAGATTTCCTCGTATATACTTAAATGCATCATTTTTTAAGAAACTTGACTCTATCATATTGCCCTTTGTGTGGGGCTATAAATCACACAGGATATCTAAGGCTCACCTACACAAACCTCTTAAGAAGGGCGGTCTTGGTCTGGCAATTTTCAAACATTACTAACTCCAGGGCTCTTACATACTGGAAATGTGCAGGTGCTGAGACCGAAGAAAAACCTTCATGGCTACAGCTGGAAGCCTCTGTTGTTAAATATTCCTCACTTCCTGCTTTCTACTTTCCACCTATGCCTCAACATTCACGCTACAGGTTAATCCAGTACAAGGTTATGCATAGACTGCATTATTCAAAAACAAAACTGAATCGCATCTTCCCATCTGTGTCTCCTGATTGCAACTGGTGCCGCTCTGCTGAGGGCTCACGAGCACATCTTTTCTGGTTTTGCCCTACATTATACAATTTTTGAGTGGCTCTCAAAAGCCTATTCGAGAGACATTCAGCCCAATCACGACCTCGCCATCTCTGGATGTTCTGCAGTGACTCTTGAGTTGCCGCACGATATGCAGATTGCTCTGCATCTAGGAATGGTGGTGGCTGAGAAACTTACTCTTCTGACCTGGAAGTCTACTACCCCACCTACCTTTGCACACTGGCTCAAGGAGATGTTGTCTATTACACAAATGGAAAGACTGTGTCTGCACAAACCCAGTACACAGAATATATTTGAGAGAATGTGGGGGCCTTTCTTGGCTCAGTGTCATATTACCTCACATACATAGTGACCTTGACCTGTCTCATCTCATGAGTGGGTGTGGTGCCTAGCCGGATTCCTTTATTCATTTTATTTTATATTGCTTCCGTGATACCACTATTGTGTCAACGTTTATTTTAAGTCTATTTATGCAATCTTGTAAACTGTCTGGCAGCCTTTTTGTTTTTGTTTTTGATTCGATTTGTCTGTGCTCCACCTGGAGCTGCATCTCCTTGGTATTGTTTTGTATGTCTTCTATATGTTTTGTCTTTGTAAAACAGAAAATTGTTAATAAAGTATTCAAAAAATGGAGGAGAGGGGAGAGATGAGGGGTAATGGAGGGGATTTGAGTGATGAGGGGTAATGGAGGGGAGGGAATGATGAGGGGTAATGGAGGGGATGTGACAGATGAGGGGCAATGGAGGGGATGGGAATGATGAACGGTAATGAAGGGAACAAGAGTGATGAGGTGTAATGGAGGGGAAGATATTGGTGAGGGGTAATGGAGGGGATGGGAGTGATGAGGGGTAATGGAGGGGAGGGGAGTGATGGGGGTCATGGAGGGGGGTAGAACTGAGGGGTAATGGAGGGGAGGGGAGATATGAGAGTTAATGGAGGAGAGGTGAGTGATGAGGTTTAATGGAGGGGAGGGGAGTGCTGAGGGGTAATAGAGGGGCAGGGAGTGATGAGGGGTAATGGAGGGGAGGCGAGTGATGAGGGGTAATGGAGGGGAGTGTGGAGATGAGTTGTAATGGAGGGGAGGGGAGTGATGAGGGGTAATGGAGGGGAGTGTGGAGATGAGTTGTAATGGAGGGGAGGGTGGTGATGAGGGGTAATGGAGTGGAGGGGATTGATAAGGGGTAATGCAGTGGAGGGAAGTGATGAGGGGAATGGAGGAGAGTGGATCGATGAGGGATAATAGAGTGTAGGGGAGTGATGAGGGGTAATGGAGGGGATTGATGAGTGTTAATGTAGAAGGGAGTGATGAAAGGTAATGGAGAGGAGAGTAGTGATGAGGTGTAATGGAGGGGAAGGGAGCGATAAGGGGTAATGGAGGGGAGGGGAGTGATGAGGAGGAATGGAGGGGAGGGGAGTGATGAGGAGGAATGGAGGAGAGGGGAGTGATGAGGGGTAATGGAGGAGAGGGGAGTGACGAGGTGTAATGGACGGGAGGGGAGTGATGAGGGGAAATGGAGGGGAGGGGAGTGATGAGGGTAATGGAGGGGGAGGGGAGTGATGAGGAGGAATGGAGGGGAGGGGAGTGATGAGGAGGAATGAAGGGAACAGGAGTGATGGGGTTATGGAGGGGATGGTAGTGAGGAGTGGTAATGGAGGGGATGGGAGTGATAAGGGGTAACAGAGGGGAGTGATGTGAGGAGTGATCGAGGTAATGAGGGGACAGGAGAGATGAGGGTTAATGGAGAGGGGAGTGATGAGGAGTAATGGAGGGGAGATTAATGGGGTACTAGAATGGACGGGAGTGATGAGAGGTAATGGAATGCACAAAAGTGATTGAGGGTAATGGAGGGGAGTGATGTGAGGTGTGATAGGTTTAATTGAGGGGACAGGAGAGATGAGGGTTAATGGAGGAGAGGGGAGTGATGAGGGGTAATGGAGGAGAGGGGAGTGACGAGGTGTAATGGACGGGAGGGGAGTGATGAGGGGAAATGGAGGGGAGGGGACTGATGAGGGGTAATGGAGGGGGAGGGGAGTGATGAGGAGGAATGGAGGGGAGGGTAGTGATGTGCAATGGAGGGAAGGGGTGTGATAAGGGGTAATTGTGGGGAGGGTTTTGATGTGGGGTAATGGATGGGAGGGTATTGATGAGGGGTAATGAAGGGGAGGGGAGATATGAGAGATAATGGACAGGGGAGTGATGAGGTGTAAGGGAGGATGGGGCAGTGATGAGGGGTAATGGAGGGGAGGGAGTGACGAGAGGTAGAAGTGTGAGAATGGAATTGTTTACTGAAGCTTTTTCTCCTCCCCAGTGTAGATATCAAATCACAAAACAACAGTTCAATCATTCTAGTCATACTAGGCACCATGTGTTGCATCTCTGGCGTTTGGTTTTACTTTTATCGGAAAAAGCGTTCCACCCAGAGGACAACAGAAGGGAGCAGGCCTGAAGGCAAGTATTCAACTGTCCTACCCGAAGGACCGGTCAGGGCCGGGGAGCAGGGGAGCGGTATAGGCAGGTGTCTCACATCCTGACCCTCACATCTCGGGACAAACGGTGGGAGAAGGGATGTAGTTGGTGTGTGGGGACGATAGGAGATGGGGTGCAGGTGGGAGAGGGAGGAGGTGGGTGGTTGAAGAAAGGAATAAAGAGGTTAGAGGGAGTAGGGAATCAGTGCATGGAGGGTGGGAGGGAAAGGAGAGATGAGGGGGGATTCAGGAGAGATGGGGGATTGGCGGTGGATGCGGTGCAGAGGGGTGACAGTAATTGGGGTATGAAGGAAACATTGTGGTGCGGTCTGGTCCTCATCTCCTCTTCCTCTGCTCCACAGAGCCAAGTACCTGCACTATTTACTCAGAAGTTCAGGCAATAAACAGAACAGCAACCAACCGGCAGCCTCCAGAGGGAAACAAGATGGTAAGAGGAGATGTATTACCCTGTGAAGGGAGGGGAAACTGCAGACTGAACTCTTCAATCCCCTGGGACCACTCTCACAGTCTGAAGGACAGCCACATTACCTAGGGAAGGGGTACTAGTTTAATGTCCTCGGACCATCCTCAGACCACTGGGTGTTGCTGGCACAAAGGACAATCACAGGCTCATCGAGAGCCAAAGCTGAGCGCCCTTGCAGTCCTGTCAAAGATTCCACAGAGCTGAGCAACATAAGCAAAGGCTCTGTGAGATCCCGGGCAATAAACAAAGAGAATCCCCCTCAAACTGAACAGTGACCTTCATATTGGTTCAACCAGGGCAGCAAGATTCCATTCCCACTCATATACAGGGGTACACTGCCCCCACACACTCAGTTACCGGGGTACACTGTCACAGCACCCTCTGCACACACAAACCCAGACACTGGGGTACACTTACTCCCCTGCACCCGGTCACTGGGGTACACTGTCCCCCCACCCATTCAGTGGGGTACACTGTTCCCCCACACACACCTGGACACTGGGATACACTGTCCTCCACACACACAGTGACAGGGGTACCCTGTCCCCCCACATCTGGTCACAGGGCACACTGTCGCCCCACCCACACACTCCTTGTCACAGGGTGCACTGTCCTCCCCCTCCATACACCTGGTCACTGGGGTACACTGTCCATCCCCTGCAACTGGTCAGTCACTGGGTACAGTGTCCACTCACTGGGATACACTCCCCCACACACCCATTCACTGGGGTAGATTACACCCACACATCCAGTCACTGGGGTAGATTACACCCTCACACCCAGTCACTGGGGTAGATTATACCCTCACACCCAGTCACTGGGGTAAATTACACCCTCACACCCAGTCACTGGGGTAGATTATACCCTCACACCCAGTCACTGGGGTAAATTACACCCTCACATCCAGTCACTGGGGTAGATTACACCCTCACCCCCAGTCACTGGGGTAGATTACACCCTCACACCCAGTCACTGCCATTTGATCAGATTTCATCAGGGAGCTTAAGGTAAAGGATCCCTAGAAGAAAGTGATGATGATATGATATATTCCCTCCTGCAGTCTGAGAGGGAGAAGCTGAAGTGAGATTTATTAGTGGTACAATGGGTATTACAGAGGTATGAGAGAGAGCTGGCTGGGATAGAGCACGATCTTCCAATGGCCCCCATGTCATTTCTACTTCCCATTCCCATTCTGACATGTCAGTCCACAACACCCTCTGCTTCAGCACTGAGGTCACACTCAGGCTGGAGGAGAAACACCTTGTATTCTATCTGGGTAGCCTGCAACCTGATGGCATGAACATGGATTTCTCAAACTTTCGGTAGTGTCTCCCCTTCACAATTCCCTCTTTCCCTTTATCTCCTTACCTGCCCTTCACCTCCCTCTGGTGCCCCTCCCTACCCTTTCTTCCATGGTCTTCTCACCTCTCATATCAGAATCCCCCTTCCCAGAAATTTATTTCTTTCACTGATCAACTTCCCAGCTATTTGCTTCACCCTCCCCCTCTCCCGGTTTCACCCATCACTTACCACCTTGTACTTCTTCCTCCCCACCCCTCACCCCACCTTCTGTCTGACTTCTCATCTGTTTTCCAGTCCTGACGAAGGGTCAGTCTGAGACTATTTCCATAGACGCTGCCTGGCCTGCTCTGTTCCTTCAGTATTCAGCGGGTGTTGCTTGGATTTCCAGCAATTACACATTTTCTCGATATGGAAAGACGATTGTCTGATTGGCAGGAGGCAAAGAGTGGGAATAAAGGGGAATTTGTCTGGTTGTCTGCTGGTGACCGGTGGTGTTCCACAGGGGTTGGTGTTGGGGACTTTTCATGTTATACGTCAGTGATTCTAATCACGAAACTAATGATACTGATGCAAAGTTTGTGGATAATATAAAGATTGGTGAAGGGGTAGGTAGTGTTGAGGAATGAGGGTATCTGCAGAATGAGAGAATGGTCTTGTCTCCCCACCTACATTTACCATGTCCAGGATTGCATCTCGTCTCTGAAATCTGTGCTTTCTCTGCAGGTTCACAGTCAAGAGGAGACGATGGAGATTACTCCCACCATGTATGACACCGTCAAGGCTCCTAGGTCCCCTCAAATGACCCACCCGTTGTGAACCAGGAGTCATCCATCCTCCACAGATGTGATCCATGTTCTATAGCCACTGTCGCGAGTGCTTGGGTGTTAAATCAGGATGGGGATGGTGGGAGGGGCAGATATGGCAATGGGTTTCTCTTGTGGCCCAGGCAGTGCCCCCGTGAGGGTAGGTGTGGGTGGGGTAGGTACAACATGTATATCGGGTAACTTGCCCACTCCATCCTTCATCCTTCCTGTTCGTACAGCTCACCGAGTACCATCTGTACCAAACCCATTCACCAACACCTGCTCTGTAGCCTCTGTGCTTTGACTATTCGAGTGTTCACCAGATACTTTCAAATCTTGTGAGAGAACTGTGTTTCAGGTTGCAAACTTGCTTTCCTGAGATCCCCTCGAATCCCTCTACTCCTCATATTAAACCTATGCCCTCTGGTACCGGATGCCTCCATTATCTGCCATCACCATCTCAAGTTCAAGTTTATTGTCATCTGACTGTTTTTATTTACAACCAAATGAAACAATATTCCTCTGGAATGTGGCGCACCCACAAGAGCTAGACCACACACAACACATAAAACATCACGTTATTACCACAAATAATAAAATGTAATTCCGAGCACATGTAGTCTGCAGGACCAGTAAGCTGTTCACTGTCTGAGTGATGAGACCTCGGTGCTGACAGGGGAGGCATTAGTCTCTCAGCCTGGGGGTAGAAGCTGTTCCCTGTCTGTCAGTCCCAGTCCTGTTGCTTCTGTACCTCCTTCCTGATGGTGGTGGCGATTTTGAGATGGGTGGAAGGGGTCCTCATCAATACTTTGGGCTCTTTTATCAACACTCCCAGTAAATGTGACAAACAGGGGGAGGGAGGCCCTGCTGAACCTCTCGGTGGCTTTTACTGTCCTCTGTAGGGACTGAGGTCCGATGCCTCGCAGCTTCCATACCACACAATGATGCAGCCAGACAGGACACTTCCAATGGTGCACCGGTAGAGAGTTGTTGGAATGGGGCCAGTCTCCTCAGGAACTGCAGACGCTGCTGTGACTTCTTGATGAATGAGGAGGAGTTGTAGGTCCAGATTAGACTGTCCATTCTGAGTGCACCAAGGAACTTCATGCTCGTCACTCTCTCCACTGCAGAGCCACTGATGTGAAATGGAGAGTGATCGACAGGCACCTTCCTGAAGTGCACAATCATCTCTTGTCTTGTCTACATGGAGACTAACACAAAATATAAAAAGGATAGTAAAAGTTTTTATAATTATATAAAGCGGAAAAGGGTGGCTAAAGTGAATGTAGGTCCCTTGGAGGACGAGAAAGGTGA
Source organism: Hemitrygon akajei (assembly GCF_048418815.1). Classification (NCBI taxonomy): domain Eukaryota; kingdom Metazoa; phylum Chordata; class Chondrichthyes; order Myliobatiformes; family Dasyatidae; genus Hemitrygon; species Hemitrygon akajei. The sequence continues at coordinate 64,532,186 of NC_133131.1, forward strand.
ATTGATATTGGGAAAAGAGGAAATGGCAGAGGATTTGAATGATTATTTTGTGTCTTTCTTCACGGTGAAGGACACGTGTAACATTCCAAAGAAAGTTGTTATGGATGCAATGGGAGGTGAGGACCTCTTTACAATAGCTATCATTAAAGAGGTAGTGCTGAGCAAACTTGTGGGCCTGAAGATAGACAATTCCCCTGGTCCTGATGGAATGCATCCTAAGATACTGAAAGTAATGGCAGAAGTTATAGAAGATGATCATAGAAAAAGTTATAGAAGCTTTGCTGACAATTTACTAAAATTCTCTAGACTCTGGGCATTTCCAGGCAGATTAGAAGATGGCAAATGCCATGCCATTGTTCAAAAAAGGATGTAGGCACAAGGCAGGTAAGTGTAGGCCAGTTAGTTTAACATTTGTAGTTGGGAAAATGCTTGAAGCTATCATTAAATAAGAAATAGCCAGATCTGGAAAGAAATGGATCCGTCAGGCAGACACAGCATGGATTCAGCCAATACTGATCCTGTTTGACAAACTTACTGCAGTTCTTTGAGGATATAATGAGCACAGTGGATAGAGGGGAACAGATGGACGTTATTTACTTGGATTTCCAGAAGGTGTTTGATAAGGTGCCGCATGAAAGACCTATCCATAAGATAAGGATGCATAGAATTGGGGGTGATGTATTAGCATGGGTAGAGGATTGGTTGATGAATAGAAAGTAGAGAGTTGGGATACATGGGTGTTACTCTGGTTGGCAATCAGTGGTGAGCAGTGTGCCACAGGGTTGGTGCTGGGCCTGCAAATGTCCATGATATGCATTAACAATCTGGAAAAGGGGATCGAGTGTAGTGTATCTAGTTTGCTGATGACACTAGATTGAGTGGGAAAGTGAATTGTGCAGAAGATACGGAGAGTCTGCAGAGAGATAAAGATAGGTTAAGTGAGTGGGCAAGGGCATGCCAGATGGAGTACAATTTTGGTAAATGTGAGGTCATTCACTTTGGAAGGAAGAAATGGAAGAGCAGATTATTATTTAAATGATAAAAAAAATTGCAGCATGCTGCTGTGCAGAGGGACTTTGTTGTGCTTGTGTATGAATCACAAAAGGTTGGGTTGCAAGTGCAGCAGACTATCAAGAAGGCCAATAGAATGTTGGCCTTTATTGCTAGAGGAATTGAATTCAAGAGTCTGCAACTGTACAGGTTACTGGTGAGGCTGCACCTGGAGTACTGAGTCTAGTTCTGGTCTGCTTACTTGAGGAAAGATATACTGGCTTTGGAGGCGGTGCAGAGGAGGTTCACGAGGTTGATTCCAGAGATGAGGGGTTAGACTATGAGGAGAAATCGAGTCTCCTTGAACTGTACTCACTGGAATTCAGAAGAATGAGATGAGATCTTATAGAAACAGATAAAATTATGAAAGGGATAGATAAGATGGAGGCAAGAAGGTGGTTTTCACTGGCAGATGAGACGAGAACTCAGGAACATAACCTCAAGATTTGTGGCATTAGATTTAGTACGGAGATAAGCAGGAACTGTTTTTCCAAAGAGTGGTGAATCTGTGGAATTCTCTGCCCAAAGAAGCAGTGGAGCCTATCTCAGTAAACATATCTAAGACAAGTTTCGATAGAATTTTGTGTAGTAGGGGAATTAAGGGATATGGGGAAAAGGCAGGTAGGTGGAGATGAGTCCATGGACAGATCAACCATCATCTTATTGAATGCCAGAGCGGGTTCAATGGGTCAGATGGCATTACTCCTATTTGTTAAGTTCTTTGGTGGGGCCATAGGTTTTGGTCTGGAGAGACTAGTTGCCGAAGTTTATTTAGACCCTGGCTTTTTCCATGCCCAGACACAATTATTCCTAGATACACTAGCGTCCCATGTCTTTTGATCCCTGAAACCTCCTTTCACGCTGAAGTATGTGCCCCATGATGAAGAGAACACTGGTCAACGTGTCCCGATGTCGTGAACCCAGGCTACACTTCCTGAAGCCCAAATTGGGCATTATTATGAATACTCCCTCACCCCACATGATACATTTTCTTGTCATCATCCCCTGTCAGAACCCCAATGGTCAGGTCATGGTCATCCCCCATCCCAACCCCAATGGTCAGGACATGGTCATCCCCCACCTCAACCCCAATGGCCAGGACATGTTCATCCCCCGCCAACCCCAATGGTCAGGGCATGGTCATCCCCCCGTCAGAACCCCAAAGGTCAGGACATGGTCATCCCCCATCTCCACCCCAATGGTCAGGACATGGTCATCCCCCACCTCAACCCCAATGGCCAGGACATGGTCATCCCCCACCTCAACCCCAATGGTCAGGACATGGCCATCCCCCATCTCCACCGCAAAGGTCAGGACATGGTCATCCCCCACCTCAACCCCAATGGTCAGGACATGGCCATCCCCCATCTCCACCCCAATGGTCAGGACCTGCTGAAATCCACCAAGTGAACCCAGATTATGGACTCCACATAAACATCACATAGGTCTTGTCAAGACCATAATCCCTTCCTGAAATTTGAGAATGAAAAGGAGGGGTTTGCTAGTGCTGTCTTGACCCAAGAACACGGTGGACTTGGGTGGTCTGTAGCTGACTATTCAACCCTTCTGCCCCCTTGAGGTTCGCACTGCCTCTGTGCTGTGGCCACCACCTCCATTATGGTGGGAAAGGCCACGCCATTGGTCTTACATCATGGCTGCACCATTCTCACTCCCCACTCAGTGCTGCTGCTCCTCAACTCAACAACAACACAGCATTTGACCGTACCTCGCCGAACTGGCTAAGAAGTGATGTTGCTATGTAAACCTAACATCTCTTTTCAAAGAGCACCAGCCCTAAATCCTTCCACTTTAATGCCTCTTCCTGGTCCTCCCAACCCCATGATTGCCCTGGTGAGGCCACACCTGGAGTACTGTGTACAGTTTTGGTCTCCAAGGTTAAGGAAGGACATCCTGGCTATAGAGGAAGTGCAACGTAGATTCACAAGGTTAATTCCTGGGATGTCCGGAACGTCTTACGCAGAGAGGGTAGAGAGAATGGGCTTGTACACGCTGGAATTAAGGAGATTGAGAGGGGATCTGATTGCAACATATAATATTATTAAGGGATTGGACAAGATAGAGGCAGGAAATATGTTCCAGATGCTGGGAGAGTCCAGTACCAGAGGGCATGGTTTGAGAATAAGGGGTAGGTCATTTAGGACAGAGTTAAGGAAAAACTTCTTCTCCCAGAGAGTTGTGGGGGTCTGGAATGCACTGCCTCGGAAGGCAGTGAAGACCAATTCTCTGGATGCTTTCAAGAAGGAGCTAGATAGGTATCTTATGGATAGGGGAATCAAGGGATATGGGGAATTAAGGGATATGGGGACAAGGCAGGAATCGGGTATTGATAGTAGATGATCAGCCATGATCTCAGAATGACGGTGCAGGCTTGAAGGGCCGAATGGTCTACTTCTGCACCTATTGTCTATTGTCTATTACCACGCTTGAGGTCCTGCTTTTTAACTTCTTTCCTAACTCCCTATATTCCTCCTTCAGGACCGCATTCCTACTCCTATCTATGTCATTGGTCCCCACGTGGACCACGACATCTGGCTGCTCACCTTCTGTCCTGAGAATACAGAGAACTTGATCAGAGATATCGCGGACCATAGCACAGACCATCCAAGATTCTCGATCTGTCCCACAGAACCTCTTATCTGTCCCCCTAACTATCAAATCCCCTATCACTACTGCTTTCCTCTTTTCCCTCCTTCCCCTCTGAGCTGAGGGTCCAGTCTCGGTGCCAGAGATGTGACCACTACAACTTGTCCCTGGTAGATCGTCCCCACCAACAGTATCCAAAACAGTAAACTTTTTGTTGATGGGTACGGCCACAGGTGTGCTCTGCTCTTTCTGTCTATGTTCCTTCCCTCTCCTGACAGTCACCCAGTTAGCTACCTGTCTCCTGACTTTTAGGGGTGACTGTCTCCCTGAAACTCTGATCTAATACTCCCTCTTCCTCCCAAATGATCTGAAGTTCATCCAGCTCCAGCTCCAGCTCCCTAATTCAGTTTGAGAGGAGCTGCAGCTGGATGCAGGTGTAGTCATCGGAGACAATTGTGCTGTCCCTGACTTCCCACATTCTACAATCGGAGCACTGAGCTGCCCTATCTACTGCCTCCATCACCAACTCCTTAGTTAATTAAGTTAATTAAATAAAGAAACTTATCCAGCCTTACCTCACTGGGAGCAAGTTCATCCTCCGCCTCTTCTCGAGCCAAAGCCTCAAAGATCCACTCCTTTACTGGCCACACCCCACTGGCTACTCTGCTTGAGCTACCCCTCTTTCTATTTGGTTGAGCTTCTCAATTTTCGATTGCCCAATCAAACTGCTGGATCACCTGACCTCGATTGCCCAAATCATCTGCTTTCTGCTGAGCCTGAGCTATTCAAACTTTGATTGACTTGATGGCACAATCCAACTGCCAAAGCCTCAAAGCTCCACACCTTCACAGACCCACTCACTCACTCGCCGCTCTCCACTCCCGGAGGGGTGTTACCTCCTCCCAATGGGGTCTGGGATCCAGCAGGCATGGGGCGCCCAATTGGAACCTCGAACCGAGTCAATTTAGTTTCTTGACATGTTTTAGCCAATGTATGCCTTTGTACCCTGTTCATTCGTTCCACCAGCCCAGGGGACTGTGGTTGATGTTTAGGGATCTCCTGCAGGATGTTAGGGATAAATTTGTCCTGGTGAGGAAGATAAAGAATGGTAGGGTGAGGGAACCATGGGTGACAAGTGAGATGGAAAATCTAGTCAGGTGGAAGACCTACCTTCACTCCTGTCATCCTTTTGTTCTTCACATAACTGAAAAATGACTTGGGGTTTTCCTTTACCCTACTCGCTAAGGCCCTCTCATGCCCCCTACTTGCTCCCTCAGCCCCTTCTTAATCTCCTTTCTTGCTACCCTATATTCCTCAATAGCCCCATCTGATCCTTGCTTCCTAAACCTTATCTCTTCCACCTGACTAGATTTTCCATCTCACTTGTCACCCATGGTTCCCTCACCCTACCATTCTTTATCTTCCTCACCAGGACAAATTTATCCCTAACATTCTGCAGGAGATCCCTAAACATCGACCACATGTCCATAGTACAGCTCCCTGCAAAGACATCATCCCAATTCACAAGTTCTAGCCTTATAGCCTCATAATTTGCCCTTCCCCAATTAAAAATTTTCCTGTCCTCTCTGATTCTATCCTTTTGCATGATAATGCTAAAGGCCACAGAGTGGTGGTCGCTGTCCCCCAGATGCTCACCCACTGAGAGATCTGTGACCTGACCCAGTTTGTTACCTAATACTAGATCAAGTATGGCATTCCCACTAGTTGGCCTGTCAACATACTGTGACAGGAATTTGTCCTGGACACACTTAACAAACTCTGCCCCGTCTAAACCATTGGAACTAATCAGGTGACAATCAATATTAGGGAAGTTAATGTCACCCATGATAACTACCCTGTTATTTTTGCAACTTTCCGAAATCTGCCTCCCAATCTGCTCCTCGGTATCTCTGCTGCTACCAAGGGACCAAAGGAATACTCCCAATAGAGTAACTGCTCCCTTCCTGTTCCTGACTTCTACTCATACTGACTCAAAAGAGGATCCTGCTACATTACCCACCCTTTCTGTAGCTGTAATAGTATCCCTGACCAGTAATGCCACCCCTCCTCCCCTTTTCCCCCCTCTCTATCCATTTTAAAGCACTGAAATCCAGGAATATTGAGAATCCATTCCTGCCCTGGCGCCAGCCAAGTCTCCGTAATGGCCACTACATCATCATTCCATGTATGTATCCAAGTTCTCAGTTCATCACCTTTGTTCCTGATGCTTCTTGCTTTGAAGTACACACACATTAGCCCTTCTACCTTACTACCTTTATACCCTTTATTCTGCTGCTCTTTCCTCAAAGCCTCTTTATATGTTAGATCTGGCTTTACTCCATGCACTATACTTGCATGACCTTTATCCTCCTCCACCTCACTATCTGCTCTAACACTCTGGTTCCCCTCCCCCTGCAAACCTAGTTTAAACCCCCTGGAGCAGCACTAGCCAACCTTCTGGCAAGGATGTTAGTCCACTTCCAGTTCAGGTGCAACCTATCCCATCGGAACAGGTCCCACCTTCTCTGGAACAAGGCCCAATTGTCCAGAAACATGAAGCCCTCCCTCCTGCATCAACTCCTTAGCCACGTATTTAGTTGCATTATCTTCCTATTACAAGCCTCACTAGCACGTGGCCCAGGTAGCAATCCTGAGATTGCAACCCTGGAGGTCCTGTCCTTCAACTTTGCACCTAACTCCCTAAACTCTCTTTGCAGGACCTCTTCCTTCTTCCTATCCATTTCATTGGTCCCTACATGGAACACGACATCTGGCTGCTCACCCACAGATCTACCCACAGAACCTCTTATCTGTCCCCCTAACTATCGAATCCCCTATCACTACTGCTCTCCTCTTTTCCCTCCTTCCCTTCTGAGCTGAGAGTCCAATCTCGGTGCCAGAGACATGACCACTACAACTTGTCCCTGGTAGGTCATCCCCAACAACAGTATCCAAAATGGTATACTTATTATTGATGGGAACGGCCACAGGGGTGTTCTGCTCTTCCTGTCTATTCCCCTTCCCTGTCCTGACAGTCACCCAGCTACCTACCTGTCTCCTGACTTTTAGGGGTGATTATCTCCCTGAAACTCTTGTCTATTTCTGCCTCTGCCTCACAAATGATCTGAAGATCATCCAGCTCCAGCTCCAGTTCCCTAACTCGGTTTGTCAGATGAATGTGTAGCTGAAGAGTTGGTGCAGGGGGCAGGGGTTCAGATTTCTGGATCATTGGGATCCCTTCTGGGGAAGTTCTGACCTGTACAAAAAGGACGGGTTGTACCTGAACTGGAAAGGGACCAATATTCTGGTGGGCAGGTTTTCTAGAGCTGTTGGGGAGGGTTTAAACTAGTTTGGCAGAGAGGTGGGAATCAGAATGTGAGTGCAGAAATTAGGGTAGAAGGACAAGGGCAGGATGCTATGTGTTCTGAGTTGGTGAGGAAGGACAGGCAGGGGATAAAACATAAATGTAGCCAGTTAGAGAGTTTGAAATGTGTCTATTTCAATGCTAGGAATATTAGGAATAAAGGGGATGAACTTAGAGAATGGATCAGTATGTGACTGTTATTGAAACTTGGCTGAAGGAAGGGCAGGATTGGCAGATACAGGTACTGGGGTTTAGGTATTTTAAAAGGAATAGAATGGGAGGTAGAAAAGGGAAGGGGGAGTAGCATTACTGGTCAGGGATAGTATCACGGCTATAGAAAGGGAGGACACTGCAGAGGGAGTGTCCACTGAGTCGGTGTGGGTGAAAGTCAGAAATAGGAAGGGATCAATCACTGTGCTGAGAGCCCCCAAATAGCCCTCGGCACACTGAGGAGCGGATTAGCAGGCAGATTTTAGAATGGTGCAGGAAATACAGGGTTGTACTTATGGGTGATTTCAAATTCCCTCATGACTGCAAGGGGGATAGATGGGGCTGAATTTGTCAGGTGTGTTCAAGATGGATTCCTGACACAGTATGTGGACTGGCCGACGAGAGGAGAAGCCATACTAGATCTAGTTCTGGGTAATGAACCTGGTCAGGTGGCAGACGTCTTGGTGGGGGAGCATTTTGGTGAGAGTGACCACAACTCCCTCAGCTTCAGCATAGCTATGGAAAAGGATAAAAACAGACAAAATGGGAAAGTGCTTAACTGGGGAAGGGCTAACTATGAAGGGATGAGGCAGGAACTAGCGAGAGTAAATTGGAAACAGATGTTCAAAGGTGAAACACAGAAGTAATGTGGGAGAAGTTTAGGGACCACTTGTGCTGGGTTCAAGATAGGCTTGTCCCATTGAGACAAGGAAAAAATGGTAGGAAAAGGGAACCGTGGCTGATGAAACATGTGAGGCAACTCGTCAAGAGGAAGAAGGAAGCATATGTTAGATATAAGAAGCAGGAAGCAGGAGGGGCTCATGAGAAATATAGGGTAGTCAGGAAGGAGCTTAAGAAAAGACTTAGGAGAGCTCGAAGGGGGCATGAGAAGGCCTTGGCATGTAGGATTAAAGAGAACCCCAAGGCGTTCTCTGCGTATGTGAAGAACAGGAGGATGACAAGAATGAAGGTGGGGCCACTAAAGGATAAAGAAGACAACATGTGCCTGGAGGCGGAGGAGGTTGGGGAGGTCCTAAATGAATATTTTGCTTCAGTATTCACAAGTGAAAAGGACCTTGATCAGGGTGAGGTCGAAATAGAACAGGCCTGTGTGCTGGACAATGTGGAGATTAAGGAAGAAGTAGTGTTGGATCTTCTTAAAAGTATCAAGATTGATAAGTCCCCGGGGCTGGAAGGTTGCTGTGGGAAGTGAGAGAAGAGATCGCTGGAGCAGTAGCTATGATCTTTGTATCCTCTTTGGCTGCAGGGGAGGTACCGAAGTATTGGAGAATGTAGTTCCCTTGTTTAAGAAAGTTAATAGGGAGAATCCTTAGAACTATAGACTGGTGAGTCTTACGTCGGTGGTCTGCAAACTATTGGAAAGGGTTCTATGAGTATTTGGAGAAGTACAGTCTACTCAAGGATAGTCAACATGGCTTTGTGAAGGGAAGGTCATGCCTCATGAGCCTAATTAAGTTTTTAGAAGAGGTAACAAAAGAAATTGATGAGGGTAGGGCGGTAGATGTGGTCTACATGGATTTTAGCAAGGCATTTGACAAGGTCCCTCATGAGAGACTCATCCAGAAAGTCATGAGGCATGGGATCAGTGGAACCTTGGCTGTTTGAATAAAAAATTGGCTTACAGGAAGAAAGCAGAGGGTAGTAGTGGAAGGAAAGTATTCTGCCTGGGGGTCGGTGACCAGTGGAGTGCCGCAGGGATCTGTCCTGGGACCCCTGCTCTTTGTGATTTTTATAAATGACCTGGATGAAGAGGCGAAAGGATGGGTGAGAAAGTTTGTGGATGACATGAAGATTGGAGGAGTTGTGGATGGAGCTGTAGGTTGTCGAAGGTTACAAGAGGATATAGGCAGGATACAGTGTTGGGCAGAAAAGTGGTAGATGGAGTTCAATCCGGATAAATGTGAGGTGATACATTTTGGAAGGACAAACCAGAAGACTGAGTACAGGATTAATGGTCAGTTACTTAAGAGTGTGGATGAACAAAGGGACCTTGGGGTTCACATCCATACATCACTCAAGGTCGCTGCACAGGTTGATAGGATAGTTAAGAAGGTCTATGGGATGCTAGGCTTCATTAATGGGGGGATTGAGTTCAAGAGTAGAGAGGTCATGTTGCACCTCTATAAATCTCTGGTGAGACCACACTTAAGAGTATTGTGTTCAGTTCTGGTCAGCTCATTATAGGAAGGATGTGGAAGCTATGGAGAGGGTCAGAGGAGATTTACCAGGATGTTGCCTGGATTGGAAAAAAGTCTTATGAGGCAAGGTTAGCAAAGCTGGGACCTTTGTCTTTGGAGCGTAGAAGAATGAGAGGGGACGATAGAGGTCTACAAGATTATGAGAGGCCTAGATAGGGTGGATAGTCAGTACCGGTTTCCCCGGGCACCAATAGCAAACACCAGAGGGCATATGTACAAAATTAAGGGAAGGAAGTTTAGGGGAGACATCAGGGGTAATTTTTTTACACAGAGGGTTGTGAGTGCCTGGAATGACTTGCCAGGGATGGTGGTGGAGGCTAAAACATTAAGAGTATTTAAGATCCTCTTGGATAGGCACATGGATGAAAGAAAAATAGAGGGTTACGAGGTAGTGTGGGTTTAGTACTTTTTTTAAGGATTATATGGGTCGGCACAACATGGAGGGCGAAAGGGCCTGTACTGTGCTGTAGTATTCTAGTGACTAGTGTCTAGAAACACTCATCTAGGTGATGTGATTCTTCAGTTAGCCAGGGGATCCAAGCTCCCCGACACGAGATGACCAGTGATCCAGAATATGATGAGGAAGACTGTCTGGCTCTGCATTCCTTAGATCCTTCATTAAACCCCCTTTTCCCGAGGAGGAGAATTCATCAGTTTTGGAGTATGTTTTAGAGACAGGGAGGTCTATACAGGTTGGAGATGTTTAGACAGACAGTAAGGTTTGTAAGGGTTGGAGGGGTTTACAGACAGAGGAGATTTATATGCATTACAGGGGGTTACACAGACAAGGAAGTTTATAGGGGTTGGAGTAGGTTAATGAGACATGGAGGTCTATAGGGGTTGCAGACAGTTACAGACACAGGGAGTTCTATTGGGGTTAGCGGGGTTTCCTGAGGTAGAGAGGTCTATATGGGTTGGAGGGGATTACTGAGTCAGGGAGGTCTGAAGTTTTTGAAAGGAAATCCTATAGGGGTTGGAGGGAGTTCCAGAGACAGGGAATTCTATAAGGTTGGAGTGAGTTCCAGAGACAGGGGATTCTATAGGGTTGGAGAGAGTTCCAGAGACAGGGAATTCTATAGGGGTTGGAGATGGTTACAGAGACAGGAAATTCTATAGGAGTTGGAGGTGGTTACAGAGACTGGGAATTCTATAGGGGTTGGAGGGAGTTACAGAGACAGGGAATCCTATAGGGGTTGGAGGTGGTTACAGAGACAGGGAATTCTATAGGGTTGGAGTGGCTTCCAGAGGCAGAGAATTCTATAGGGGTTGGAGGTGGTTACAAAGATGGGGAAGTCTATAGGAATAGAAGGCGTTTACAAAGACAAGAAGTTCTCTAGGGTGGTTCCACAGACAAGGAGGTTTATAGGAGTTGGAGGGAGTTACAGAGACAAGGTACCCTAAAGGTTTTGGAGGGGATTGTAGAAAGAGACTGCACAGGTGCGTAACCTCAGAGTGTGGAAGGTTTAAAAAGGGAAGCAATCTTCAATGGTTTTGTTGATTCACAACAAGCAGGCAGCGGAGTAAGTCACCATTTCTCAGGAGAAAATTCAGATAGTTTTTGTTTAACTACTTGGGACTAAAGAGGCATGACTGCGCAGGCGTGTGACCTCAGAGCGCAGAATTGGAATTGGTTTATATTGGTTTATAACTTTACATGTTTTCTTACACTTAATAGGATGATTCCAACCGTGAACATTCCAAGTTAAAACATTTAACTGTTTAGATATCATCATGAAACTTTGTATCTAAAAAAAAGTAGTTAGACGCATGTCAGGATAAGGTGGTCGAAAATGGCGGAGATGAACAACAATAAAAATAATTAGTGTATGCTCTGGGATTCCATAATGGGGATTTAAAAAAAAAGAAAAACCCGCCCAAACTACAAAACCCAGAAACAAGTCGATATCAATCCCCAAGGAAAGCATAGATGCAGATACAGCTCTGCCTACCTAAGTAATAAAAAACATTTTTAAAAAAGTCATCTCTGTCTCCCTCTACTGAACATAAATCTCATTACAATCGAAGTATATCTCAATATAATTAACTTGGAAGGATAGTGTTTTTCTTGTAAAACAAAACGACCTTCAATTTGAGAGTAACCTTCATAATATTAGATAAGAGAAGAAAAACACATCCAAAACAATTTTTGAAATATTTGCACAAAAGAAAAACAATCGCCATCTTTAAATTGTCCAATCTATCTTTAAAACACAAGGAAATCCAAATAATTACTTAAAAGATCTTCACTAAAGCATAAGGAATTAAAAAAAACAATTAATTCATTTAAATGCTGCAGCAAAAAAAAGATTCTGGATGGTTCAAACTTACCTACAACCTATCAACAGTTCTCCCACTATATCTTCTGAGGTTAAAACCATCCAAACCAGTCTTTTCAGAGATAAAAATGCATTTTAAGGTAAAGACTTTCTGTAACCATCAAATCTTCCAATCTTAGTCTTTACACCGCCAGGCACTCCACTCAAGCCATTATAAATCATTCAAGCTACAGGCTTCAGACTCGTCGTCATTGAAATATTTGCACAAAAGAAAAACAATTGCCATCTTTAAATTATCCAGTCTTTAAAACGTAAAAAAATCCAAGTAATTACTTTAAAAAACTTTACAAAAGCATACAGAACAAAAAAACAGTTGGTTCATTTAAATGCTGCAGAAAAAAAATTCTAGATGGTTCAGAATTATCTACACCTTTCAACAGTTCTCCCGCTATAATTTTTGGAGGTTAAAACCATCCAAACTAGTCTTTTTCAGAGATAAAAATGCATTTTAAGGTGAAGACTTTCTGTAACCATCAAATCTTCCAATCTTATCAGTCTTTACACCGCGAGGCACTCCACTCAAGCCATTATAAATCATTCAAGCTTCAGGCTTCAGACTCGTCAGACAAAGAGTTAATAAAACGCAATGCTTTCGGCTGGATCATCAAAAATATGAGCTCCAGAATTTTTAACAAAAAGCCTTAATTTGTCTGGGTACTGTAACGATGGAAAAAGCTTTTTTTGATACGCTAATCTCATAGCCGACGCGAATGCAACACGTTTCTTAACAATTTTGCGTGGAAAATCTTCAAAAAAAGTGAACTTCTGAACCTTGAAATTGAAATAATCTTTGTTTCCTTGCAAGCTTAATAATGTGGTCCTTGTCTCTAAAATGGAGAAAGTGCACAACAATATGTCTGTTTTTACCTGCATCCAAAGATTTTAAAGCAGCGGTTCTGTGAGCCGATTCAATCTCCGGGAGTTGCGAACAAACCTCCGGAAATAAAGACTGAAACATTTTAGCAAAATAATCCAGTGTGTCAGCAGATACTGATTTCTCTTTTAATCCAACAATTCGAATATTATTCCGATGCGATCGAGTTTCCAAATCCACGATTCGTTGTTGAGCCTTTTCCAAACGAGAAGAAAGGTCATCTGCATTTCGACTAACTTCTTTAAGATCGAGGCTCAGAGAGTGAATTTTTTCTTCAAATTTCTCTTTTAGTTGAGATATTTCAGTGCCGATACTGCTAATTCGAGACTCTAATCTCTTAACCCAAGAGAACTCGTCAGCTTTTTTAGACTTTCCGTTAGTCGGGTCCGGATTCCGCCTGGTGCTCTTCAAAGTAGCAGTAATTATAACTATTGCTGTACAGATTCCACTGAAGAAAGTTGAAATTTCAAAGCTTCAATCGGAAAAGGGAGAGATTAAAGGCGGACAAGAAGCAACTGAGTCTTACATGTCCATAAACGGGAGATGGAGTCCAGCATGGTTTCATGAAGGGAAGATCCTACCTCACTAACCTATTGGAATTTTTTGAGGTAATCTCAAATAAAATTGATAAGGGAGAGTCTGTGGATGTTGTGTGTTTGGATTTTCAAAAAGACCTTCGATAAGGTGCCACATAAGAGGCTGCTTAATAAACTGCGACCCCATGGAATTACAGGCAAGATATTGGAATGGGTGAAGCATTGGCTGATCGGCAGAAAACAAAGGGTGGGAATAAAGGGATCCTATTCTGGCTGGTTGCCGGTTACTAGTGGTGTTTCGCAGGGTTCAGTGTTGGGGCTGCTTCTTTTTACACTGTATATCGATGATTTAGATTATGGATTAAATGGTTTTGTGGCTAAGTTTGTGGATGACACCAAGATAGGTGGAGGAGCAGGAAGTGTTGAAGAAACAGAAAGGTTGCAGAGAGACTTGGTCAGTTTATGAGAGTGGGCAAAGAAATGGCAGATGAGATACAATGTTGAGAAATGTACGGAGAAAATTCAAGCATCAGAAGTGCAAAGGGAATTGGGGATCCTCGTGCAGGATACCCTAAGGGTTAACCACTAGGTTGGATCGGCAGTAAGGAAAGCGAATGTTATGTTGGCATTCATTTCAAGAGGAATAGTGTATAAGAGTAAGGAGGTGTTGATGAGGCTCTATGGGGCACTGGTGAGACCTCATTTGGAATGCTGTGTGCAGTTTTGGGTCCCCTATTTTAGAAGGGATGTACTGATGTTGGAGAGAATTCAGAGAAGATTTATGAGGATGATTCCTGGAATGCAGGGGCTAACATATGAGGAGCATTTGTCGGCACTTGGACGTTATTCATTAGAGTATAGAAGAATGAGAGGGGATCTCATAGAAGCATTTTGAGTGTTGAAAGGGTTGGACAGAGTAGATGTGGAAAGGCTGTTACCCTTGGTGGGTGAGTCCAGGACAAGAGGCCACAGGCTTAGAATTAGAGGGTATCCATTTAAAACAGAGGTGAGAAATTTTTTTTTATTAGCCAGAGGGTCGTGGAATTATGGGTACATCCAGGACAAGAGAATATAACTGTGAAGGCCTGATCATGGAGGGTGTTTAAGGAGGAGATTGACAGCTATCTAATTAGTCAGGGTATCAAGGGATATGGGATAAAAGCCAGAAATTGGAACTAGATGGGAGAATAGTTTAGCTCATGGTGGAGTTGCAGAGCAGACTCAATGGGCCGAATGGCCTACTTCTGCTCCTTTGTCTTGTGATCCATGATCTTATAGAGTGTGGAGACTGACAGGGAGATCTACTGGGGTTGGAGGGGGTTGCAGAGACAGGGATGTTTATAAGGGTTGGAGAGAGTTATTATGACACAGAGGTCTCACGACTAGCCGCTTTTTGATATCCCAAGGACGCGCTCTGGAAGACTGGTTCGGCTTCAGGGTGCTGGATTTTCGTGGCTCTGGAGAGGGGCTGATTCAAGGCCGGTGCCGCTGACTGACGTGTCGCGGGAGAACACGGAAGATCGGAAGCAGCGGGCTTGCTGCTGGCTGTGTGTCCAGAGGTACAGAGCTCAGAAAAAGTGAAACCACAGACTTTTAACACCATAAATCAGTGAGTTGTTTTGTAACATCTCCCTTCTTTCTGTGAAACGGTGCCACCTCTTTTATCCCTTCTTCAGAAGAGAGGGAGTCTGTGGATTGTCAAATTACCGGGTGAGTGAGTAGTCTTTGGGGTACTGCAAGACTGTGTCTTTATTGATGCTTTGCTGCAAGCTTGAGTGCTCGGTGGAAAGTGTTGAAGCATTTTTGCTCCTGTGGGGTGAGTTGGGAGGAGCTTTGGTGTTCTAACATTTTAACTGTCTTCATTCTTTGGGGCACTCCTCTGTTTTCATGGATGTTTACGAAGTAAAAGAATTTCAGGATTTACATTGTATGCATTTCTCTGACATTAAATGTACCTAATGAATCCTCCCTGTCTCTAACAGCCCTCCAACTCTTATTGACCTTCCTGTCTCTGTAACGTCTTACCAGCTCCATAGATCTCCCTGTCTCTGTGATAGTCCCCACAAACTATAACCCTCCCTGTCCCTGGAACCCCACCAGACCATACAGACCTCCCTGTCTCAGTAACAGCCTCCAGACCCTATAGTCTTCGTCTCTGTAACAGCCTCCCTATCTTTATAATCTCATGCAGCTCCTTTAGATCTCCCTCTCCAGGTAACTCTCCCCAACCCCTGTAGACCTCCCTTTCTCTGTGATGCCCTCCAACCGCGAAAGACCTTCCTGCCTCTGTAATCCTCTGAAGACATCACAGACCTCCCAATCTGTGTAATCGCCTCCAGACCATATACACCTCCTTGTCTCCGTAACCCCCTCCAGACTGGAAAGGCATTCCTGTCTCTGTAACCCCCTCCAAAACCTCTTGACCTTCCTGTCTCTGTAACAACCTGAAGACCCCATAGACATCCCTGTCTCTGTAATCCCCTCCAGCCCCTATAGACATCCCTCTCTGAAACCCCACTCTAATCTGTATATACCTCACTGTCTCTATAACAGTCTCCAGACCCTACAGACCTCCCTGTCTCTGCAACAGCCTTTAGAACCGATAGTCCTCCCTGTCTCTGTAGCCACATCAACCCCTATCAACCTCACCGTCTCCACACCCCATAGACCTCCATGACCTTGTAACCCCCTCCAGATCATATAGATCTCCCTATCTGAGTAACCCATTCCAACCACTATAGACCTTCCTGTCTCTGAATCCCCCTCCAGACCACGTAGACCTCTCTGTCACTGTATACCCCTCCAAACCACAGAATCTCCATCTCTGTAACCCCCTCCAACCCCAATAGACCTCCCTGTCACTGTATACCCCTCCAACCCCCAGAACCTCCATCTCAGTAAACCCCTCCAACCCCAATAGACCTCCCTGTCACTGTATACCCCTCCAAACCACAGAATCTCCATCTCTGTAACCCCCTCCAACCCCAATAGACCTCCCTGTCACTGTATACCTGTCCAAACCACAGAATCTCCATCTCTGTAACCCCCTCCAACCCCAATAGACCTCCCTGTCTGTGTAACACCCACCAGACCATAAAGACATGGTTGTCTCTGCAACCCAATCCAAAATCTTTTGATCTCCCTGTCTTTGTAACCCCTCCAAGCCTTAGAGACCTCCTTGTCTCTTAACCCTGTGTTAACCTCAAAAGACTTCCCTGTCTCTTAACCCTGTGTTAACCCCAAAAGATCTCCCTGTTTCTGTAACAGCCTCCAGACCCTTTTGTCCTCCATCTTTATAAGCCCCTCCAAACCGTATAGACTTCCTCATCTCTGTAACCCTAACAATTGTAGACCTCCCTGTCTCTGTAATCTGCTCCAATCCTAATAGAATTTCCTGTTTCTGTAAAACCATTCAACAACTTTAGATCTGTTTGTCACTGTAAACCCCACCAAACCCTATAGGCCTCCCTGGCTCTGCAACATACGCCAACCCCTGTAGACCCCCCCACCCCCAATCTCTGCAAAACGCATCCAAACATGCTGTCTGGCCTGCTGAGTTCTGCCAGCATTTTGTGTTTTTATTTATTTCCAGCATCTGCAGATTCACTCATGTTGCCAAACACTATAGACCTTCCTGTCACTGTAACAGGGGTCCTCCAACCCCCATGCTTCCAGCTCTGAACACCCCTCCAACCTCTATAGAACTTCCTGATTCTGTGACCATTCCCAGACCCAAGAGACGTCCATTTAACCCCACTCCAACCCCGAAAGACCTCCCTTTCTCTGTCACCCTCTCCGAGCCCTTTAAACCTCCCTGTCTGTGTAACTGACTGCAGACCCGACATACCTTGCTGTGTCTGTAACCCGCTCCAAATCCTATTGACCCCACTGTCTCTGTAACTCCCTCCAAACCCCTTTAGACTTCTCTATGTAACTCCTTCCAAGCCCTGTCTCTGTAGCCCCCTTCAAAAACTATAGACCTCCCTGTCTCTGTAACCCCCCTACAACCCCTATATAGACCTGTCCATCTCTGTAATCCCCTCCAAAAGCTATAGACCTCCCTGTCCATTTCCAGACCCAAGAGACATCCCTGTCCCTACAACCCCTTTAGACCTTCCTCTCTGTAAACTCACTCCAACCTCCGTTTCTGTAACAGTCGCTAGATCCGATAGACTCTAAACACTATATAACTGTAAATGTAACAGCCTCTAAACCCCATATAACTCCATGCCTCCGTAACCCCCTCCAACCTCTATAGAATTCCCTGCCTCTGTAACCCCATCCAGCCTCAATAGAACTTCCTGTCTGTGACACCCCTCCAGCTCCTATAGATAATCCTATTGAGGCCAAGAGCAGGTCCCATTCCCACAAAGATCCGAAGTCAGAGTTTAACTCCAGGTCAGGGTCTTCAAAGGAACCTTGAAAGGGGAAAAAAGAGATGTCAAACTGAGAAATAAAGCTGTTTCCAATGATGCAAACAAAGGAGTCACCATTCAGCATCATCATCTATGGGTCTGTGGGATCTGGAAGGGTTCCAGAGAGAGGGAGGTCCATGGAGGTTGGAGGGGGGTTACTCAGACATGCAGGTCTATGTAATCTGGAAATGGTTACAGAGACAGGGAGGTCTATAGGGGTTGGAAATTATTATCTATAGGGATATGGAGGGGGTTACAGAGACAGGGAGGTCTATAGGGGTTGGAGATTGTTATCTATAGGGATATGGAGGGGGTTACAGAGACAGGGAGATATATAGGGGTTGGAGTGTATTACAGAGATGGATAGGTCTATATAGGGTTTGGAGGGGATTACAGAGACAGGGAGGTCTATAGTTTTTGGAGGGGGCTACAGAGACAGGGCATTCTGTAGGGATTGGAAGGAGTTACATAGAGAAGTCTAAAGGGGTTTGGAGGGAGTTACAGAGCCAGTGGGGTCAATAGGATTTGGAGCTGGTTACAGACACTGCAAGGTATGTAGGGTCTGCAGTCAGTTACACAGACAGGGAGGTTTAAAGGGCTCAGAGAGGGTGACAGAGAAAGGGAGATCTTTCGGGGTTGGAGTGGGGTTACAAAGGAAGGTCTCTAGGGTCTAAATGTTGTCATAGAGTGAGTTCTACAGAGGGTGGAGGGGGTTACAGAGACAGGATTCAGTAGAGGGATTGGAGGAAGTTACAAAGTTGGGGAGGTCCATGGGGCCTGCAAGGGTTTACAGAGACAGGAAAGTCAACAGTTACTGGAGTGGGTTACAGAGACAGATGTGTCTTTATGTTCTGGAGGGGGCTACACAGAGAGAGGTCCATAGGGGTTGGAGGGGCTTACACAGAAAGTGAGGGCTTGGAGGAGGTGACAGAGAAAGAGTGATCTATAGGGGATGGAGTGGGTTACTAAGATTGAGAGGTCTATATGGTCTGCTGGAGTTACGGAGACAGAAGGGTTGATGGTGGCTTGAAGGGTTTACAGAGACATGAAGGTCTATCTGGTCTGGAGGGGTTTACAGGGATAGGGAGGATTATAGAATCTGGAGACTATCTCAGAGACAGGAAGGTCTATGGAGCTCAGAGTGGGTTTCCAGAGGCAGGAAGGTCTATAGCAGTTGGAGGGCTGTTACAGAGATGGAGTTCTGTCGCGGACACCTGGTCTGTTTTAGAGACAGTGAGATCTATGGGGTCTGGAGGAGATTCTAGAGACCTTATAGGATGGTCTATAAGGGTTGGAGAGTTTTCAGAGACAAGGGGTTGGAGTGGGGTTACAGAGAGGGAGGTGGAAAGAGGTTCGAGTGGGGTTATAGAAACCAGGAGGTCTCTAGGGTCTGGTAACTGTCACAGAGACAGGGAGTTCAACAGAAGTAGGTGGGGGTTACAGAGACAAGGAGGTCCATGGGCTCTGCATTGTCACAGAGACAGGAGGGTCAATAGGTGTTGGAGGATGTTACAAAGACAGGGAGGCTGTAAGGGTTGGAGACTGATTCAGATACAGTGAGGTATATGGGGTCAGGAGTGATTCCAGAGACAGGATGATCTATAGCATTTGGTGGGTGTTATAGATGTAGGGTGGTTTATTTGACCTGGAGGGGGATTATAGGGTTTGGAAACTATCTCAGAAACGGGGAGCTCTATGGAAATTGGAGAGGGTTACAGGGAAAGGAAGCTCCAGAGTGGTTGGAGGGGGTTATGTTGACAGGTGGGTCTGAACGGATCAGAAGCTGTTTCAGAGACAGTGAGGTCTATGGGATCTGGAAGGTTACAGACACAGGGAGGTTTACTGTATAATGGTTTTTGGGTTTCCAGAGAGAGGAAGGACAAAGGTGGGGTTCCAGAGACTGGGAGGATTATAGAATCTGGTGACTATCTCAGAGCCAGCAAAGTTGATGCAGCTTGGAGGGGGCTACAGAGACAGGAAGGTCTATTGGGGTTGTAGGCTTACAGAGAGAGGGGGTCAATTGGGCCTGGAGGGGGTTACAGAGACAGTGAGATCTATAGGGGTTAGGTTTAGACAGGGAGGATTATAGGGTCTGGAGGCCATCAGTGAGGTCTATGAGGCTTGGAGGACGTTGCAGTAACAAGGAATTTTAGAGGGGTTGGGGGCTGTTGCAGAGGCAAGGAGAACCAAAGGTATTGGAGGGGATTACAGAGACTGGGAGGATTATATAGGTTCGAGGAGATTAGAGAGAGAAGAATATAGGGTCTGGAGGTGATTAAAGAGACAGGGAGGTCTATGGGGTTTGGAGAGGATTGTAGAGACAGGCAGGTCAATAGGGTCTGGGGACTGTTACAGAAGCAGTCAGGTCTATAGTGGGTCATTCTCCACCTCTATTCAGGACATTTCCAGCAGCAGGTGCATAAAAATGGCCCGGATGATCATCAGGGACTCCAGCCACCCCAAGCTCAAAATGTTTTGGCTGCCTCCGTATGGAGGTACCACAGCATTAAGGCCAGGAACAGCAGGCTCCGGGATAGCTTCTTTCACCAGACAATCAGATTTATCAATACACATTGATCTGATTGTATATCTGACTGGACATTGTATCTGATCATAAACACGTATACAAAACAATAATGTGTACAATCTTAGTGTTTGGGCAATATCTTCCCACACTTCCCTTCCTTATTGCGTTATGTTGCAACAGAGATGCAACATTAAGATTCTGAATCCCTCATGTTGAGAGATAGATGTAAGAAATGACATAAACTCTATTCTGTTCTGATTCTTTTTCGTGCCGGGGATGGGGGAGTTGATATATTTTCTTTTATCCATACTCATGATCTTTCAATATTCCTTGGCTATCTGGAGAAGGCAAATGTCAGAGTTGTGTTCTACATGCATACTTTGACTATACAATAGACCTTTGAACTTCCTGCATTGCTCTCAAATTTTCTATCATCCATGTGCCTGTGTTACAGTTTCTTAATTGTCCCCACTGTATCTGCCAACAGTTTTGACCCTGCTGGTGAATGCCTTTGGGTTTTTGAGTCATCTGGTGGATGGGAGAGAATGTCTGAGATGGGTGGGGTCTCTGACAATGGTGGCTGCTTTACTGAGGCAGAGGGAAGTACAGACAAACTGCATGGAGGGCATGCTCAGGCTGTCCGATATGGGAATCCTGGGAATCTTCCAGTCTCCCAGATGGCCACATCTGCACCAGGTGCAGCTCCTGAGAGACCATGTTAGGGATCTGGATCTGCAGCTTGATGACCTACAGCTGATTAGGGAGAGTGAACAGGAGATAGAGAGGAGCTACGGGGAGTTAGTCTGCAGGAGTTAGATAAATGGGTGATGGTCAGGGAAGCGAGGGAAAGAGCTCAGATAGTAGAGGGCACCCCTGTGGCCATCCCCCTCAGTAATCGTTACCTTGTTTTGGAAGCGGTTGAGGGAGATAACCTGACAGAGGATGACCACAGCGATTGGGTCTCTGGTACTGAGTCTGGTTCCGTGGTGCAGAAGGGAAAGAGGAAGATGATAAATGCGGTGGTCATAGGGGATTCCATAGTGACAGGAACAGAGAGGAGGTTCTGTCAGCCTGATAGAGTTAGCCGCGTGGTGTGTTGCCTTCCAAGTGCCAGGGTATGGGATGTCTCGGATCAGGTGCAGAGTATTCTGAAGGGAGAGGGTGACCAGCCAGAAGTCTTGGTACACGTTGGTGAATAAAAAGGGAGGAGGCCCTGAAGAAAGAATTCATGGAGTTTGGTAGGAAGCTGAAAACAAGACTTCCTGGGTAGTCCTCTCAGGATTGCTGCCCATGCCACCTGCTAGTGAGTGCAAGAATAGCATGATCAGGCATATCATTTTGGGACTAAAAGACTGATGTAGGGGGCGGAACTTCAGATTCCTGGATCATTGGGCCTCTTCTGGGGGAGGTACGACCTGTACAAAAAGGACAGGTAACACCAGAAACCAAAAGGGTCCAATATCCTAGCAGGCACATTTAATTCAGCTGTTCAGGAGGGTTTAAACTAATTTGGCTGGGGGATGGGAACCAGAGTGATAGGGCTGAGGAAGAGGAAAACAGAAATAAATCAAAGATAGTGTGCAACAGAGATTATAGAAAGAACATGTAGGAGATAAGGCTTAATCAAAGGCAGTGGCATGAGTTACAGGGCAATAGAGGTGTGGTGCTGCTAAAACAGAAAGCAACAAATACTGGACTGAGAGTGTTGTATTTGAATGCACACAGCATAAAGAATAAAATGGACAATCTTGAAATTCAGCTACAGATTGGCAAATACAACGTTGTGGCCATCTCTGAATCTTGGCTAAAAGATGGCTACCATTGGGAGCTGGAGGTTCAAGGATATACAGTATATCGGAAAGATTGGTTAGTAGACAGAAGGGGTGGTGTAGCTCTGTGTATAAGAAATAATATTAAATCATTGGAAAGTAATGACATAGGATCGGAAGGTGTAGAGTCTCTATGAGTTGAGTTAAGAAATGGCAAGGGCAAAAGGACCTTAATAGGAGCTGTATATATGCCTCCAAACAGCAGCCGGGATAGAAGGAGATAGAGAAGGCATGTCAGAAAGGCAATGTCATGATAATTGTTGGGGATTTTAACATGAAAGTGGATTGGGAAAATCAGGCCAGTACTGGACCTCGAGAGAGGATTTTTAGAATGTCTGGAGGATGGCTTTTTAGAACAGCTTGTTGTTGAGCCCACTAGGGGATCGGCTGTGCTGGATTGGGTGTTGTGCAATGATCCAGAGGTGATAAGAGAGCTTAAGGTTAAGGAACCCTTCGGGTTCAGTGATCACAATATTACTAAGTTCACTTTGAAATTTGCGAAGGAGAAGCTGAATTCCAATGTGTCGGTATTTCAGTGGAATAAAGGAAATTACAATGGTATGAAAAGGGAACCAGCCAAAGTTGAATGGAAAGGGACAGCAGAGCAGCAATAACTGAGTTTCTGCGAAAAATGAGGGAAGTGTAAGACAGATATTCCAAATAAGAAGAAATTTTTGAATGGAAGAAGGACATTCCGTGGCTGACAAGTGAAGTCAGAGCCAAAGTAAAAGCAAAATAGAGGGCATACAAAGCTCGTGGAAAGATAAAGGATTGGGATGCTTTTGCACAGGGAAACTAAGAAGGTCATTAGGAAGGAAAAGATTAATTATGAAAGGAAGCTGATGACTGATATCAAAGGAGAAAGTAAAGGCTTTTTTAAATATATAAAGTGTAAAAGAGATTTGAGGCTAGATATAGGACCAATAGAAAATGACACTGGAGATATTGTACTGAGAGATGCAGAGATGGCAGAGGAAATGAATGTGTATTTTTCATCAGTTTTCACAGTGGAAAACATCTGCAGTATACCAGACATTCAAGAGTGTCAGGGAAGTGAAGTTTGTACAGTAAAAATTACAGCTGAGAATGTGCGCAGGAAGCTTAAAGTTCTGAGGGTAGATAAATCTCCTGGATCTGATGGAATGCATCCTTGGGTTCTGAAGGAAATAGCTGGAGAGACTGCTGAGGCATTCTTTGAAGAATCGATAGATTCTGGCATTGTACTGGATGACTAGAAAATTGCTATTTATGAGGGTGGGAGGCAGCAGAAAGGAAACTATAAACCTATTAGAACAGAGATGCGGAGAAATTACTTTAGTCAGAGGGTGGTAAATCTGTGTAATTTGTTGCCATGAGCGGCTGTGGAGGCCAAGTCATTGGGTGCATTTAATGCAGAGATAGATAGGTTCTTGATTAGCCCAGGGCATCAAGGGGTATGGGGAGAAAGCAGGGAAGTGGAAGAATTGGATCAGCCTATGATTGAATAGCAGAACAGACTCGATGGGCTGAATGGCCTACTTCTGCTCCTCTATCTTATGGCTTGAGCAGCTAGAAACAATTGATCCCCGTGGATGGTCCAGAGGGGCTCAGACAGCTGGAAATAGCTGATCCACCAGGACGATCCACTGAGTCTAGGGCCACTGAAAAGGTTTATCCACCTGGACAATCCAACTTCTTTTTCTGGAATTGAAGCTCCAAATGGGCTTGGAATGGCTGTGTAGCAGTGAGGAGAAGTGAAAATGATCCGGAGAAATGTGGTCTGTTGCTGAGAGCTGATGGTGATCAGTTTTGCAAACCACAGTGGAATCAGCCTTGTCAGTACTGTACGCTTGTTGTAGTGAGGAGGGTGCTAGTAGTTCAAAATCAGAAAGTTAAATCTTGAGTCAGATAAAGGAACTGGGTGGGCCCAGTATGATTCTTTTGTCAAATATGTACTTTTCGTCTCGTGATGACATATTCAGTTTCTGCTCTACTTCCTCCTGAGACAGTCACAAGGCCATTGAGCTCACCAGACAAGCTTGAAGATGGGGACATCCTGGAACTGTGCTTTTGTATTTGCCATCTTTCTCGGTAAGGTCAGATTTCAATGTTTCATTTCTGGTTACAGAACATTTTGATGTGTGCAGGTTTTCAGTGTGTGAAAGCGCTATTTATCGTGGTCACATCCCGATCTGTTGATTCACACCCTTTCTCAGAACATACACAATTCCAATTTTCACCTTCAGCCCTTGACTTCCTCAGCTTCTGTTGAACTGCCTTGATCTCGGTCTACCTCACCAAGTCTCTCTCTCTGTCTCTGTACCTCCGTCTATCCACACACTTTCACCCTCAATATCCTTTCTTCCTTTTGCTCATTTAGCTCTTTCATTTTTTTCTGGTCCTTCAACACGTTTATCAGTTTCTTCATGCAAGTCCGTCGGTCTCCCTCCCCCTCCCGTATACTTGTCTGAATGGTAAATAATGTTCCTCTTTCTGCTGCACGTATTGCTGTCCTCATGCTGTGACCATTGAACTATGTATTTCCAGTCTGGTCACCATTTGATGCCGTGCTTATCACATCCTGACATTTTCCTCGCCTTTCATAGAAGTTCGGGGCACTCAGACCCACCAACTCTTAGACTCCAGCACCTGCTTCCCTGTCCATCCCTACAGTCTGGAGACACGAGGGAGAAACTCCTCCCAGAGAGAGAGGGAGGGGATATCACATTTTTTTCAGGATACTTTAATTGGTCTATTTGGATTTCAGAGAGGCATAGTCTCATGGAACACTTCAGCCCAGAAACAGACCCTTCAGCCCATCCAGACCATGCTAACCTGTTATTCTGCCTAGTCCATTAAACTAAAACCCAGACAAACTCTCCATACCCCTCCCATTCATGTACTTACCCAAAATTCTCTTAAATTTTGAAATTGAACACACATCCACCACTTCCTCCGGCAGCTCGTTCCACACCCTCACCATCCTCTGAGTGAAGAAGCTCGTCCTGATTTTCAGCTTTCATTCTGAACCCATGAATTCTAGTTCCACCCACCCAACTCAGTTGAAAAAGTCTGCTTGCATTTACTCGATACTCCTCATAATTTTGTATACCTCTATCAAACCTCCCCTCATCGGAGAGCTTTTTCTGGCTGGCTGCTGGAGAGTAGTGGTGCTCTGCAGGGGTTTCTGTTTGCACCACTTCTTTTCATTGACTTGGATGTTGGAATTGATGGATTTCTGGGCAAGTTTGAGGACAATACAAAGGTACGGGAGGGGCAGGTGGTGTTGAGGAAGCAGGGAAGGTTGCAGAAGGTCTTTGGCAGATTAGGTGAATAGGCAAAGAAGTGGCAGATGGAATACAGTGTCTACTTTTATTCCTTCCACCAAAGTGCATGACCATACACTTCCCAACACTATTCCATCTGCCAGACACCCTGCAGAAAACAGAGTACAATTTATTCCTTCTACCAAAGCACATGATCATACACTTCCTGATGCCATTTTCTAAACAGGGAGAAAATTCAAAAATCTTATTAACATCCATGGTTAAGATTTAATTTAAAGTTTTATAAAGAAAAGTATTGTGCAAGCGCACATTAATCCAAAAGAAACTGATTTGACCAGAAGTGACGACATATTTGAGAAAAAAAGTAACCTCATTAGAACCGCCCAGTCGAGAAAAAAAAACCTATTCTAATAGCCCCCTCCCCCAAAGCCTGGAAAAAAGCGACCAATAGGATAGTTGCATGCTAAGGCTAATGACCCTTAACCCCATCCTCCATTATCCCACCAAAATTAGCCATAATAAAATTTCAAATACTGCAATGTTACGTCTGACAGCAATAAAATTGTAACCGGTGACAGCCATCTTAAATTCATCTAAAGTGTATTAATCACGTATTCAGAAAAGAATAAGTCCAAGTAGATAATATTACAACTGAAGTTCTTTCTTTCAAAATAAACTTAAAAGACATACAAAAAATAAGTGAATATATCAGAGTAGATAAATCCCCAGGACCTGACATGGTATTCCCTCGGACCTTGAAGGAGACTAGTGTTGAAATTGCAGGGGCCCTGGCAGAAATACTTAAAATGTCAATATCCATGTGTCAGGTGCCGGAGGATTGGAGTTCCAGTGTTATTCCATTGCTCATGTAGTTCCATTATTTAAAAAAAGGCTCAAAAAGTAAGCTGGGAAATTATAGTTTGACATCGGTAGTAGGTAAATTATTGGAAGGAATACTAAGAGATAAGTATTTGGATAGACAGGGAATTATTTGAAAAAGTCAGCATGGCTTTGTGCGTGTTAGGTGATGTTTAACCAATCTATTAGAGTTTTTCAAGGAAGTTACCAGGAAAGTGGATGAAGAGAAGGCAGTGGATGTTGTATACATGGACTTCAGTAAGACCTTTGACAAGGTCCCACATGGGAGGTTTGTTAGGAAGATTCAGTCGCTAGGTATACATGGAGAGGTAATAAATTGGATTATTCATTGGTTCAATGGAAGAAGCCAGAGAGTGGTAGTTGAGGATTGCTACTCTGAGTGGAGGCCTGTGACTAGTGGTGTGCCACAGGGATCAGTGCTGGGTCCATTGTTATTTGTCATCTATATTAATGCTCTGGATGATAACGTGGCAAATTGAATCAGCAAATTTGCTGATGTTACAAAGATTGGAGGTGTACTGGACAGTGAGGAAGGTTTTCAAAGCTTGCAGAAGGATTTGGACCAGTTGGAGGAATGGGCTGAAAAATGACAGATGGAGTTTAATGTGGACAAGTGTAAGTTATTGCACTTTGGAAGGTCAAACCAAGGTAGAACATACAAGGTAAATGGTAGGGCACTGAGGAGTGCAGTAGAACAGAGGGATCTGGGAGTATAGATACATAATTCCCTAAAAGTGGCTTCACAAGTATAGGGTTGTAACAAAAGCTTTTGGTACATTGGCCTTTATAAATCAAAGTATTGAGTACAAGAGTTGGAATGTAATGGTGAGGTTGTATAAGACATTGGTGAGTAAATTTGGAGTATTGTGTGCAGTTTTGGTCACCTAATTACAGGAAGGATATTAATAAGGTTGAAAGACTGCAGAGAAGGTTTACAAGGATGTTGCCAGAAATTAAGAAATTGAATTACAGAGAAAGGTTGAATAGGTTTAATGCTGAGTTTAATGCTGAGAAGTGTGAGGTTCTACATTTTGGCAGGAATAATCCAAATAGAACATACAGGGTAAATGGTAGGGCATTGAGGAATGCAGTGGAACAGAGACATCTAGGAATAACAGTGCATAGTTCCCTGAAGGTGGAGTTTCATGTAGATAGGGTGGTGAAGAAGGCTTCTGGAATGCTGGCCTTTATAAAACAGAGCATTGAGTACAGAAGTTGGGATGTAATGTTAAAATTGTACAAGGCATTGCTAAGGCCAAATTTGGAATATTGTGTACAGTTCTGGTCACCGAATTATAGGAAAGATATCAATAAATTAGAGAGAGTGCAGAGACGATTTACTAGGATGTTACCTGGGTTTCAGCACTTAAGTTATAGAGAAAGGTTGAACAAGTTAGGTCTCTATTCATTGGAGCATAGAAGGTTGAGGGGGGATTTGATCGAGGTATTTAAAATTTTGAGAGGGATAGATAGAGTTGAAGTGAATAGGCTGTTTCCATTGAGAGTAGGGGAGATTCAAACGAGAGGACATGATTTGAGAGTTAGGGGGCAAAAGTTTAAGGGAAACACGAGGGGGTATTTCTTTACTCAGAGAGTGATAGCTGTGTGGAATGAGCTTCCTGTAGAAGTAGTAGAGGCCAGTTCAGTTGTGTCATTTAAGGTAAAATTGGATAGGTATATGGACAGGAAAGGAGTGGAGGGTTATGGGCTGAGTGCGGGTAGGTGGGACTAGGTGAGATTAAGAGTTCGGCACGGACTAGGAGGGCCGAGATGGCCTGATTCCGTGCTGTGATTGTTATATATGGTTATATATATATGTTATATATATAGGTTAGGACTTTATTCCCTGGAGCGTAGGAGAATGAGGGGTGATTTGATAGAGGTGTATAAAATTATGATGGGTATAGATACAGTGAATGCAAGTAGGCTTTTTCCACTGAGGGTAGGGGAGAAAAAAAAACAGAGGCCATGGGTTAAGGGTGAAGGGAGAAAAGTTTATAGGGAACATGGGGGGGAGCTTCTTCACACAGAGAGTGGTGGGAGTGTGGAATGAGCTGCCAGATGAAGTGGTGAATGTGGGCTCACGTTTGATATTTAAGAAAAACTTGGACAGTATATGGATGAGAGGAGTTTGGAGGGATATGGCCCAGGTGCAGGTCAGTGGGACTAAGCAGAAAAATGGTTCGGCACAATCAAGAAGGGCCAAAAGGCCTGTTTCTGTGCTATAATGTTCTATGGTTCTATGGTTCTATATATATGTATATCTCAAACCTAAATCTATATTAATATTGAGACAAGCGAAAAGATAATTCAAACCAGGTCCTATACAGACCTCTATGATATAATACAGGTTTCCTTCAAAGCAACTATGAACATACACTAATCATTAACAAATAAAAAAGAAGAATTAAATCTGTCAAGTCCTGTACGGACATCCAAAAAGCATAGAAAATTGACTTTTCTCAAGGCATCTATAAACATCTCAAAGATCAGAATTACCTATTCAGGTTACAGTCGGCTTAACTTTGAAGTTTTTAATAAACTCCCACCCTTCATCAGGGGAGTAGATCCTCTGTGGCTGAGAGTCAGGGGGTAAGATTATCAGCTGCGCAGGGTTGCGAAGCAATGGATGGCAATTTTTCTTATACAATTCACTCATCACTTCCCGGTATTTCCTTCTTTCGGCAAAAATCTCTGGAGGAAAAACTTCGACTATACAAATTTCAATTGAATTCAAGATTATTTTCTGCTTTCTTCTGGCCTCTCAAAGTATGGCTTCTTTGGTTGTATAATAATGCAAGCAAAGTACGATTGGCCAGGGGTGTAATTCAGATGAACGCTGAAATCTTGGAATTCTATGGACTCTGTCGAGTAAGGGGGTCACTTCAAGAGTCTCACTAAAAAGTGATTACAGCATATCTGAGAAGAACTTTAACAGGTCACCAGTTTCAGTATTTTCAGGCAAACGTAATATACACAAGTTTCTCCGACGTGCTCTGCTGTCTAAATCAATCATTTTTTTCTTCATTTTTGATAGTTCCGAGGTAATTTCATTAATTCTCTTTTCCATAGATGACATCTTCAATTCTTGTTTGTTGATAGTTTGCCTGAATTGTTCGTGTTCCTCTCGATTCGATGGGTAGTCTGTTTGAGCATCTGAAATTGAAAGTCCAGATTCTTCAGAGATTCTTGGTCATCTGAGTGGCATGAATCATCCTATTAAGCGTAAAAAGATTTTTAAGAAATTAAAAACAATATGGATATTATTTTTGCACAAGAAACTCATGTATGGAGACAGGATGAAGAACGATTTTTCAAATTCTGGAAGGACCCTTCATGCCATTCGTTATCGACAAATAAAGTTAGAGTATCTACTTTTGTTAACTCTAAAATCCCTTTTGTACATTTTGATACTATTACAGATTCGATTAGAAGATATTTAATTGTCACTGGTTTATTATGTGGTCAAAAGGTAGCTGTGGTGCGTGTATACGCACCGAATTCAGACAGTCCTGAATTTTTAAAGTTTTTTTCTGAGCTACCGAATCTGAATGAATATAAGCTGATCATGGGTGGTGACTTTAATTGCTGTCTAAATCCGGCAATTGACAGCTCATCAACCAATCCGTCACTTCCTAATAAAGCAGCGGCCTGTATTAATTCTTTTCTACTAGAATATGGCCTGGTTGATATTTGGAGATATAAACAGCACAATGACAAAGATTTTTCTTCTTTTTCACATGTTCTTCATAAATACTCAAGAATTGATTACTATTTTCTAGATACAGGCTTGTTACGCTCTGTTGCCGGGTGTACGTATGACGTCATTGCGTTGTCACGCCTGTAAAATTAACTCTGATGCTCGCTGATAGTCTTTTGAAAATGTCACAGTGGAGATTGAATCCCGTATTGTTGCAGGATCCAGCTTTTGTTAGTTTTATTAAGGAGCAAATTTCTATATTTTTTGAACATGATACAACTGAAGGAATGCCAAATTTGGTTATATGGGATATGATGAAATCCTTTCTTAGGGGACAGATAATTTCATATTCAGCAGCTTTAAGAAAGAAAACTAAAGCGGAACTGTTAGTGCTTACTAATAAAATTAGAGAGATAGAGCGTATTCAGTAAACCTACTGAAGATCTATATAAGGAAAGGGTTGAACTTCAAACACAATATGATTTACTTCTGACTTTTTACATCGAACAGCAAATTTTTAAATCTAAAATTTTATTTTATATACATGTAAGTAAATCAGGTAAACACTTAGCTGTCTGTTAAAGGCAAACATGGTTAGAAGACAGATTTTGAAAATATGCAGAGCAGATAGAACTGAATCTGACCCTTATGAAATTAATAAGATATTTATGAATTTCTATTCCAATCTTTATGAATCTGAATTCTCTGACAATACTTTTATTATGAACAGATTTTTGCAAAAATTAAATATACATAAAATTTCGACTCAAGATATTAATATACTAGATGCACCTATTAAACAAAAAAAATAGCTAAAGCTATATCCTCTATGCAACAAGGATAGAGGACCAGATGGATATACAGTGGAATTTTATAAGACCTTCAATGAAATGCTTATACCACATCTTTGTCAAACTTTCACTGATTCTATATCCTCTGGAAATCTTCTGAAAACTTTTTATGAGGCATTAATTTCATTGATTCCTAAAAAAGCAAAAAATTTATCTGAATGTGCATCCTATAGACCTATCTCCTTACTAAATGTGGATTTTAAAATTCTCTCTAAGATTTTAGCCAATAGACTTGAGAATGTTTTGCTTACTGTTATCTCAAATGATCAAACTGGATTTATTAAAAATAGGTATTCACATTTTAATTTTTGAAGATTGTTAAATATTATTTATTTCCCCTCAGTTAAAGAATCTGAATGTATTGTATCTCTGGATGCACTAGAAAGCTTTTGACAGGGTGGAATGGTCTTATTTGTTTCATGTTTTGAAGAGGTTTAATTTCAATCCGGAATTTATTTCCTGGATCAAACTGATTTATCAAGCCCCGGTGGCTGCAGTTATAACTAATAATCAAAAATTTCCTTATTGTAGATTATATAGAGGAACCCGTCAGGGTTGTCCTCTCAGTTCTTTATTATTTAATTTGGTTTTAGAACCACTTGCTTTGCTCTTAGGGATTCTAATTCTGTTCAGAGTAGTAAGAGAGGGGATAAACTACATAAGGTTTCATTATACGCAGATGATTTATTAGTTTACATTTCAAAACTGAGGAAATCTATTCCCTTTATGTTATCCATATTTACTGAATTTAGTATTTTCTCTGGATATAAACTAAACTTACATAAAAGTGAATTATTTCCCATTAATAATTACTCTGATTATTATGATCAAATACACTTTAATGTTGCTAAAAATTATTTTATTTATCTTGGTATTAAAATTACTAAAAATTTTAAAAGACTTATATAATTTCCTTCCTCTAATTGACTATACAGACCAAATGTTTTCCAAATGGTTGCCTATGACGATGTCATTAAGTTGTCGAATAAATGCTATAAAAATGGTAATCTTACCAAAATTTTTATATGCATTTCATGCGGTTCCATAATTTGTCCCAATAATGTTTTTTGACAGAATAGATTCCATGATTCTGTCATACATTTGGAATAATAAAAGCTCTAGAGTGAATAAATCTTTATTGCAAAAATCAAAAAGAAAATGGAGGACTGGTGTTACCAAACTTTAGATTTTATCATTGGGCAATTAATATTCGTTATATCACATTTTGAGTTCACGGTATAGATAATCAGGACTGTCCTTCATGGTTACACTTGGAGGAGAGCTCGGTAAGGGGGTTTTCTTTGGCTTCTTTACTGGGAGCTCCTCTTCCTTTTTTGTTCTCTAGGATGGGTAGACAAGGTCTTAGTCCCATTGTTAAATACACATTAAAAATTTGGTTTCAGTTTTGCAGATTTTTTGAATTAAATAACTTTGTTCTCTCTAGTAATATCCATTTTAACTTTTCCTTTAAACCATCAATTTTGGATAAGGCTTTTTTAATATGAAAAACTAAGGGAATAAAAACTTTTTTAGATTTGTTTTTAGAGGACTGTTTAATGTCTTTTTCGCAGCTGGTCGATAAATGTGATATATCTAATGCACATTTTTTTTAGATATTTACAAGTTAGGAATTTTTTATGTGATTTCAATAGACAATAGATAATAGGTGCAGGAGTAGGCCATTTGGCCCTTCTAGCCAGCACCACCATTCACTGTGATCATGGCTGATCATACACAATCAGTACCCCGTTCCTGCCCTCTCCCCATATCCCTTGACCTCGCTATCTATAAGAGCTCTATCCAACTCTCTCTTGAATGCATCCAGAGACTTGGCCTCCACTGCCTTCTGGGGCAGAGCATTCCACATATCCACCACTCTCTGGGTGAAAAAGGTGAAACTCTGGGTGAAACTGTGGCCTCTACTTCTGGACTCACCCATCAGCGGGAACATGCTTCCTGCCTCCAGCGTGTCCAATCCCTTAATAATCTTATATGTCTCAATCAGATCCCCTCTCATCCTTCTAAATTCCAGTGTATACAAGCCCAGTCGCTCCAATCTTTCAACATATGACAGTCCCGCCATTCCGGGAATTAACCTTGTGAACCTACACTGCACTCCCTCAATAGCAAGAATGTTCTTCCTCAAATTTGGAGACCAAAACTGCACACAATACTCTAGGTGGGGTCTCACCAGGGTCCTGTACAGCTGCAGAAGGACCTCTTTACTCCTATACTCAATTCCTCTTGTTATAAAGGCCAGCATGCCATTAGCTTTCTTTACTGCCTGCTGTACCTGCATGCTTGCTTTCATTGACTGATGTACAAGAACACCTAGATCTCGTTGTGCTTCCCCTTTTCCTAATTTGACTCGATTTAGATAGTAATCTGCCTTCCTGTTCTTGTCACCAAAGTGGATAACCTCACATTTATCCACATTAAACTGCATCTGCCATACATTTGCCCACTTATCCAACCTGTCCAAGTCACCCTGCATTCCCATAACATCTTCCTGATATTTCACACTGCCACCCAGCTTTGTGTCACCAGCAAATTTGTTAATATTACTTTTAATCCCTTCATCTAAATCATTAATGTATATTGTAAACAGCTGCGGTCCCAGCACCGAACCTTGCGGTACCCCACTGGTCACAGCCTGCCATTCCGAAAGGGACCTGTTAATCGCTACTCTTTGTTTCCTATCAGCCAGCCAATTTTCAATCCATGTCAGTACTCTGCCCCCAATACCATGTGCCCTAATTTTGCCCACTAATCTCCTATGTGGGACTTAATCAAAAACTTTCTGTAAGTCCAGGTACACTACATCCACTGGCTCTCCCTTGTCCATTTCTTACCAAATTATCTATTTATTCATTTACCAAATATAATACATGCTATTTTTCAGCTTAAACCATTTCAAAAAGGATTGGTAGCCATTATATATAAATGGTTAATGAATTCACATATGATGCCTAATGATAAGATTAAACGTGCTTGGGAAATGGAACTTCAGCATTCACTTTCGGATGATCAATGGAATAAAATTTATTATTTAGTTAATAATTCATCTATCTGCGCATGTCACTCCCTAATTCAGTTCAAGATAGCGCACAGGGCCCATATGTCAAAAAATAAACTAGTGCATATTTTTTCTAATATAAATCCCACCTGTGATAGATGTAACACTGAGGTGTCTACCCTAACTCATATGTTTTGATCCTGTACAAAGTTAAATAATTTTTGGAGAGATGTTTTTAGAACATTATCAAAAGTCATAGGTGTGGACTTGCAACCTAATTCACTTACGGCAATCTTTGGGATTATTCCAAAGGAAGCAGGAAGTGTTCCTGCTTCTGCTCAACAGTTGACAGCCTTTTCAACCTTATTGGCCAGGAGAGCTATTTTGTTAAACTGGAAAGATTCTAATCCACCTACTGTTTTTTTTTTGTCTCTCCTCCATTACGTCTTGTTTAAGCTTGGAGAAAATTAGAAGTCGGACGTTCGATACATCTTTTAAATTCGTGCAAACCTGGTGACCTTTTATTCAATATTTTCATATGATCTATATTTTTTTCTCTATCTTTTTTTAGGTAATTTTTTTTCTTTCTCTCTCTCTCTGCGAAGTTTCAGATTTGATCAGAAGGATGTTTTCTTTTTTCTTTAGTAATTTTATCCTCAAATGGACAGCCCAGTCCTCTTTTTATTTCGTTTTAGGTTAGTTTAGTGGTTTTTTACCTCTTAATTATAAAAAAAATTCCAGTCTTTTTTTTGTATGAATTGCCAAGAGGAGTTGTGGTTCTTTGTTTATATATAATAGCCCGATATTATATTTACATGACTTTGACAGTATACATCTCTTTCATTGTTTTGTACGTTTATTGCATTATGTATTTGATATAACTTCTCCTCCAATTAAAT
Organism: Hemitrygon akajei; assembly: GCF_048418815.1. Taxonomy (NCBI): domain Eukaryota; kingdom Metazoa; phylum Chordata; class Chondrichthyes; order Myliobatiformes; family Dasyatidae; genus Hemitrygon; species Hemitrygon akajei. Next base: position 64,566,761 of record NC_133131.1, read on the forward strand.
CAATAAAAAAGATTGAAAATGAAATGAAAATTCAAAAATCTGAGGTGCAAAGGGACTTTGAAGTTCCTATGTAAGGAAGGCAAATACAATGTTAGCATTCATTTCAACAGGACAAGAAGATAACAGCAAGCATGTAATGCTGAGGGTTTATGAAGCATTGCTCAGATTGGAGTGTTGTGAGCAGTTTTGAACTCCTTATCTAGGAAAACACATTCTGGCACTGGAGAGAGTCAGAAGCAGGTTTAACATCACCGGCATATGTCATGAAATTTGTTGACTTTGCAGTAGCAGTACAATGCAATAAGTAATAATAGAGAAAAATTTGAATTACAGTACATATATATTAAATAATTAAATTAATTATGTAGTGCAAAGATAGAAATAAAATAGTATTGAGATAGTGTTCATGGATTCAAAGTTCATTCAGAAATCTGATGGCAGAGGGGAAGAAACTACTTGAATTATTGAATTTGTGCCTTCAGGCTCCCGTACCTCCTTTCTGATGGTAACAACGAGAAGTCCTGGGTGATGGGGTCCTGAATGATGGATGCCACCTTTTTGAGGCACTGGTCCTTGTAGATATCCTGGATATTATGGAGCCTAGAGCACATGATGGATCTGACAAAGTTGACAACTCTCTGCAGTTTACTTTGATCCTGTACAGTAGCCACTCCCTCATACCAGACAGTGGTACAGCCAGTTAGAATGCTCTTTGTAGAAATGTTCGAATGCTTTTGTTGACATATCAAACCTAACTAAAGTCCTAATGAAACACAGTCGCTGTTGTGTTTTCTTTGTAGTTTCATCAATATGTTGGACCCAGAGTAGATCACAAGAATGATTCTGGGAATTAATGGGTTAACATATGAGGAGCGATTGATGTCTCTGTGCCTGTACTCTTTGGAGTTTAGGATAATGAGGGGGGATCTCCTTGAAATCTGGTAAGGCCTAGATAGATTGGACGTGGAAAGGATGTTTCCTGTAGGTTGGAAGTCTAGGACCAGAGAGCACGGCCTCCGAGTAGAGGGACATCCTTTTGGAATAGATCTAAGGAGGAACTTCGTTAGTCAGAGGTGGTGAATCTGTGGAATTCACTGGCACAGACGGCTGTGGAGGCCAAGTCATTGATTATATTCGAAGTGGAGGTAGGTAAGTTCTCGATGAGTCATGGCATCAAAGGCTATGGGGAGAAGGAAGGAAAATAGGGTTGAGAGGGAAAGTAAATCAGCCATGATGGAATGACAGTGCCAACTCAATGGGCCGAATGGCATACTTCTGCTCCAATGTGGTGTTATGGTCTTATTCAGAAGCAACCATGCTTCACTTCCCCTTGGCCTCTACTCCAGCCTTTCTTTTTGTGCATTTATTTTTTCCTAAAGTAACCTTACTGTAAAAGGAGACAAAATAACAGACAGACATACTTTATTGATCCCGAGGGAAATTGGGTTTCGGTGCAGCCACACCAACCAAGGATAGTGTAGAAATATAGCAATATAAAACCATAAATAATTAAATAATAATAAGTTAATCATGCCAAGTGGAAATAAGTCCAGGACCAGCCTATTGGCTCAGGGTGTCTGACACTCCGAGGGAGGAGTTGTAAAGTTTGATGGCCAAAGGCAGGAATGACTTCCTATGACACTCAGTGTTACATCTTGGTGGAATGAGTCTCTGGCTGAATGTACTCCTGTGCCTAACCAGTACATTATGGAGTGGATGGGAGTCATTGTCCAAGATGGCATGCAACTTGGATAGCATCCTCTTTTCAGACACCACCGTCAGAGAGTCCAGTTCCACCCCCACAACATCACTGGCCTTACGAATGAGTTTGTTGATTCTGTTGGTGTCTGCTACCCTCAGCCTGCTGCCCCAGCACACAACAGCAAACATGATAGCACTGGCCACCACAGACTCGTAGAACATCCTCAGCATCGTCCAGCAGATGTTAAAGGACCTCAGTCTCCTCAGGAAACAGAGACAAATAGAGGAAATAAAGCTTTAATTAAGATGACAGAGTGCCAGACTTTGTGGAAAATGTCCCAGTAAAAGCCATGCCAACCCCCTCAGAGGTGTGTGTTATCTCATAAGGCAGTGCACTGATGGAAAATATAAATTGCTTCACCCGGGACGATGCTCTGCAGGTTTTGAAGATGGAGTCACTACCTGGGTTTATTCGCACACCTGACCACTCTCCTCTTGCCCAGCAAAATCCATCAGATTCACCCTGATCTCATCAGCAAAAAGCAGGGATGAACTCAAAGAGACCAACAGGTTACACAGTACAGATGCCTCCAGAGCTCAGCCCTGGTGGAGAGGTCCAGTCCATCACCCTAATGGGGGGCAACACTTGCCTTCGGTTCCTGAAGCTTGGTCAGGCTTGGTATGGAAACACCGATACCCAGGGACAGAAAAGTCTACAAGAAAGTGGTGGACACAGCCCAGATCATCACAGGCAAAGCTCTTCCCATCACTGAGCGCAACTACATGGAGGGAAGGGCTGCCACGGGAGGAAACATCCATCATCAATGACCCCACCATAGAAGCCATGCTCTCTTCTCACTGCTACTGTCAGGAAGGTGATACAGGAGCCTCAGGCCCCACCTTGCCAGGTTCAGGAATAGTTATTACCCAACCTTCAGAGTACTGAACTTCACTTAAGGCCGGGTTAATGGTGGTTCGTAAGGCAAGAAATACAACTAAATACTTTATTAATAGCATTTTTTCTGTGGTGAACTATCACCACAAACCATGAAGAGGTGAGCGAAGGTGAGGTTGACTCGAGGGTTGAGCTGTGCAGGTACGGTGCAAAGTCAGAGTGTGGCATGTTCAATTAGATGTGAGACTGAGGCATGATCAAGATGGAGATGGAGTTGGAGTGAGCGTGTTGGAGAGGAGTTGGTGCAGAGGAGTTTTGGAGTCTGTCCACCTAGTTTGGGGGTGAGATTGGACCATTCTAAACAGTGAGACAATTTGGAGAGGTGGAGAACAGCCAAAGGCTGGGCAGCAGGCTACAGGTCCAGGCTCTAGTGCGGGACAACATCCAGTGTTTTGACAATTTAAACACTGACACAGATAGACTGAAAGCAGACTACAGGGAGTTAGGAAGGAAGTTGAGAAGCAGGACCTCAAAGGTAGTCATCTCAGGATTACTGCCTGTGCCACGCAACAGTGAGGATAGGAATAGAGTGAGGTGGAGGGTAAATGTATGGCTGAAGGATTGGAGCAGGGGGCAGATTTCTGGATCATTGGGACCACTTTTGGGGCAGGTGTGACCTGTGTGAAAAGGACGGGTTGCACTTTAATCCCGGGGGACCAATATCCTGGCGGGTGGGTTTGCTAAGGCTTTTGGGAGAGTTTAAGCAAGAACTGCTGGGGGCGTGGGAACTGAACTGAAGTGACAGAGGAAGAAGCGGTTGGCTCACAAATAGAGAAAGCTTGGAGACAGTGTGAGAGGGAAGGCAGGCAGGTGATAGAGAAGGGACACGCTCAAACCAATGGTATGAGATGTGTCTATTTTAATGCGAGGAGTATCATGAACAAAGCAGTTGAGCTTAGAGCGAGGATCAGTACTTGGAGCTATGATGTTGTGGCCATTACAGAGACATGGATGGCTCAGGGGCAGGAATGGTTACTTCAAGTACCAGTTTTTAGATGTTTCAGAAAGGAGAGGAGTGGAAGCAAAAGAGGTGGGGGGGGGGGGGTGGCACTGTTGATCAGAGATAGTGTAATGGCTGCAGAAAAGGAGGAAGTCATGGAGGAATTGTCTACAGAGTCTCTGTGGGTGGAAGTTAGAAACAGGAACGGGTCAATAGCTCTACTGGGTGTTTTTTATAGAACACCCAATAGTAACAGGGATATCGAGGAGCAGATAGGGAGACAGATTCTAGAAAGGTGTAATAATAGCAGGGTTGTCATGGTGGGAGATTTTAATTTCCCAAATATCGATTAGCATCTCCCTAGAGCAAGGGGTTTAGATGGGGTGGAGTTTGTTAGGTGTGTTCAGGAAGGTTTCTTGACACAATATGTAGATAAGCCTACAAAAGGAGAGACTGTACTTGATCTGGTATTGTGAAATGAACCCGGTCAGGTGTCAGATCTCTCAGTGGGAGAGCATTTTGAAGATAGTGATCATAATTCTATCTCCTTTACCATAGCATTGGCGAGAGATAGGAACAGACAAGTAGGAAAGTGTTTAGTTGGAGTAAGGGGAATTATGAGGCTATCAGGCAGGAAATTGGAAGCATAAATTGGGAACAGATGTTCTCAAGGAAATGTACGGAAGAAATGCGGCAAATATTCAGGGGGTATTTTGGTGGAGTTCTGCGTAAGTACGTTCCACTGAGACTGGGAAAGGATAGTAGGGTACAGGAACCGTGATGTACAAACATCTAGTCAAGAAGAAAAGAAAATTTATGAAAGGTTCAAAAGACTAGGTAATGAGATCTAGAAAATTATAAAGCTAGCAGGAAGGAGCTTCAGAATGGAATTAGGAAAGCTAGAAGGGGTCATGAGAAGGCCTTGGCAGGCAGAATTAAGGAAAACTCCAAGGCATTCTACAAAGTACAAGTATGTGAAGAGCAAGAGGATATGATGTGAAAGAATAGAACCAATCAAGTGTGACAGTGTGTGTTTGGAGACAGAGGAGATAGCAGAGGTACTTAATGAATCCGGTCACTGGGACCGGATGAGATGTACCCCAGGCTACTGTGGGAGGCGAGGAAGGAGATTGCTGAGCTTCTGGTGATGATCTTTGCATCATCAATGGGGAGGGGAGAGGTTCCGGAGGTTTGGAGGGTTGCGGATGTTGTTCCTTTATTCAAGAAAGGGAGTAGAGATAACCCAGGAAATTATAGACCTGACAGTCTTACCTTAGTCATTGGTAAATTGATGGAGAAGATCCTGAGAGGCAGGTTTTATGAACATTTGGAGAGGCATGATATGATTAGGAATAGTCAGCATGGCTTTGTCAAAGGCAGGTCATGTCTTACAAGACTGATTGAATTTTTTGAAGATGTGATTAATCACATTGATGAAGTTAGAGCAGTTGATGTAGTGCATATGGATTTCAGCAAGGCATTTGACAAGGTACCCCATGCAAGGTTTATTGAGAAAGTAAGGAGGCATGGGATCCAAGGGGACATTGCATTGTGGATCCAGAACTGGCTTACCCACAGAAGGCAAAGAGTGGTTGTAGATGGATCATATTCTGCATGGAGGTCGGTGACCAGTGGTGTTTCTCAGGTATCTGTTCTGGGACCCCTAATCTTTGTGATTTTTATAAATGACCTGGATGAGGAAGTGGAGAGATGGGTTAGTAAATTTGCTGATGACACAAATGTTGGGTGTTGTGGATCGTGTAGAGGGCTATCAGAGGTTGCAGTGGGACATTGATAGGATGCAAAACTGGGCTGAGAAGTGGCAGATGGAGTTCAACTCAGATACGTGTAAAGTGGCTCATATTGGTAGGTCAAGTATGATGTCAGGATATAGCATTAATGGTAAGACTCTTGGCAGTGTGGAGGATCAGAGGGATTTGGGGTCCGAGTCCATACAACGCTCAAAGCAGCTGCACAGCTTGACTCTGTGGTTAAGAAGGCATACAGTGTATTGGCCTTCATCAATCCTGTGATTAGGTTTAGGAGCCGAGAGGTAATGTTGCAGCTATATAGGACCCTGGTCAGACCCCAGTTGGAGTACTGTGCTCAGTTCTGGTCATCTCATTACATTACAGATGTGGAAACTTTAGAAAGGGTGCAGAGGAGATTTATAAAAACATTGTCTGGGTTGGAGAGCATGCCTTATGAGAATAGGTTGAGTGAACGGAGGATGAGAGGTGGCCTGATAGAGGTGTATAAGTTGATGAGAGGCATTGATCGTGTGTTTAATCAGAGGCTTTTTCCCAGGGCTGAAATGGCTAGCAAGAGAGGGCACAGTTCTAAGGAAGTAGGTACAGAGGAGATGTCAGGGGTAAGTTTTTTTACTCAGAGAGTGGTGAGTGTGTGGAATGGGCTGCTGGCAATGGTGGTGGCGGTGGAAATGATAGAGTCTTTTAAGAGACTCCTGGTTGGGTAAATGGAGCTTAGAAAAATAGAGGGCTATGGGCAGCCCAAGGTAACTTCTATGGCAAGGACATTTTCAGCACAGCTTTGTGCTGCAGGTTTTCTATGTTTCTCTGTTAAAAGGCAGAATGTTGGGACCAGAGGCAGGGTCAGGTCCAAGTGTGGGACACCACCCAGCTGATTCAGATAGAATGAAAAGGCAGAGTGTTGGGACTGGAAGCAGGGTCAGGCTGATTTGGCCTGTCTTTCACAACATTTGCTCCTCTCTTGGCAGGACTGAGGCTGTGAAACTGCCTTGTCTGCTCCAAGTTTTGTATATGCGAGTAATTTGCCCCACTGTGTGATGAACCGAGGCTGAGGCTTTGGGCCTGCTCTGGCTGCTCTGGCTCCTGGGTGTATGGATGAGAAAATCGGCAGAGAAGTGAAAAGCTGCATCTATAGACAAGAGTAAACTGTTGATGTTTCAGTCCGAGACCCTTCATCAGAACAAACGTCCAGGTCTGTGGCTCAATTGATTTGAAATGGTCTTGCTTGCCTTTATTGTTTGCAGGATTTGTGTTTTTTTCTCTCTCTGCATTGGGTGTTGGTCTTTTGTTTAATTGGGTTATTCGGGTTTCTTGCTTTGTGACTGCCTGTAAGCAGACAAATCTCAAGGTTGGATAATTTGTACATACTTTGATAATAAGTGTATTTCTTTGAACCTTAATTCTGAACTGATTCCATAACCTAGGGACAAACTTCCAAAAGGACTCTATGACTCTTGCTCAGAGCATTGTTATTTATTATTATCACAATTATTTTTATTGGCATAGTTTGTCATCTTTTGCACATTGTCTCTCAGTCTTTGTGTTATAGCTTCAGACTGAGTTTATTGAATTTCTTTATTCTACTAAGAATGTCTGAAAGAAGATGAATCTCAAAGTATATGCTGACATAACTTCAAAGTTGTGGAATCAATTCAGAGTTGATAAATTTATTTGAACTTTGAGGCTCCCTTGACAGTGCCCAGGGAGAGTGATGGTCTTTCTCATCTCCTCTGGTGCACAGCTACCCCTTCAGTGATCTATTTTGATCCAAAAGTTCAAAGTAAATTTATTATCAAAGAGTATACAGGTCACTGTATACCTGCCTTGAGATTTGCTTTCTCAAGAAAATAAAGAAATACAATATAGTTTATGAAATCTATAAATCTATAAATAAATAATTGCTATTTGATGAAGGACTCGGCAGACGTAGCTCCCGAACAAGCAGGTATGGCACCTTTATGCTGATAAATGTTCATCACCATGGCTGGAAACGAGGCAGGAGGGGGTGACTCCAAGCCAGGCTGAAACACAAAGGGATGAGGCCCCTCTACCCAGCATTTTGTTAGCAAATGTGCAGTGGCTGGAGAACAAAATTGAGGATCTGAGGGCAAGGTTGCTGTATTAGAGAGAAGTGTGAGACTGTTGAGTTCTCTGTTTGAACGTAACATGGCTTACTACCAGCACGCCAAATATGGTGATCAAACCCGAGGGCTTCTCGATTCACAGGATGGACAAAACTGCTGATTCAGAAAAGGCACGTGTGTTTCATGACAAACTCTCAGTGGTGCTCCAATGTGATGGTTTTGTTGAACTCATGTTTCCCCGACCTTAAACACCTGATGGCTAAATGCCATCCATTTTATTTACCGAGCAAGTTCTCCATAATCCTGACTGCAGTTGATATACAACCAGTGGTCGACTATCAACAATACTGCATGATACTGTCTCCAAACGAGGAACAGTCTGTCCCAAAACATTTCAAATCATAGTCAGGGTCTACATGCAGGCTAACTTGAAGAAAACCCTGCCCAAATACCAACAGCATATAACCTGTAGCATCAGAGGTCCCAACACACAAGACCACTGTCATATGTCTACTTTTCCACGGCCAGACCACATCTCAGTAAATCTGATCACTTGACTGTCCTTCATCCTTCTGCACACAGACAGAGGCTAAAGAGTAAAACTCTGGAGATTAGCACAACAAAGGGTGGTCATGGGAGTTAGAGGAGTGGCTAAGAGATTGCTTTGAGTCAGTGGGCTGGGCCGTGTTCAAGGACTCAGCTGTGGAACAGGATGAATACACCATGATTGTCACAGACTTTGAGTGTGTCCCCACTAAATCACTCAGAGTCTTTCCCAACCAGAAGCCCTGGATAAACTGTGAGATCTACAGTCTGCTGAGGGCCAGATTGGACACATTCACAGCTGGTGACCACGAAAGTTACAGGAGCTCTAAGTGCAATTTGTGGAAAGTAATCTCATGTGTGAAGTGGCAATTCTAGACTAAACGAAGAATGCTCGACAGTTGTGGCAGGGCTCGGATACCATCACTGCTTATGACGTTAAATCAAGCGACATAGGCGACAACAGGGCTTCACTCCAGATGAGATCAATGTCTTCTATGCTCACTTTGTCCTTCAAAACTGGGAGGAATTATCACAAACTTCCACAGACCTAAATGATCCTGTGATCTCTGAGGCCAATATGTGAGCAGCCTTCAGGAGGGGGATTCACAAAAAGCATCTTGCTCAGACAGGGTAGCTGGCCAAGTACTAAAGACCTGTGCTGATCAGCGGTTTGGAGTGTTCACTGAGATCTTTAAACTCTCACTTTGATAGTCTGAGGTACCTACCTGCTTCTAACAGGGTTCGATTATATCAGTGCCTAAGAAGGGAACCTGCCTCAGTGATTATCGTCCAGTAGCACTTACATCCACTGTGATGAAGTGTTTTGAGAGGTTTGTGTTGAAACATATCAGCTCGTGCCAGAGAAGTGACTTGAATCTGCTCCAATTTGCCTACCGGAGCAACAGGTCCACAGCAGATGCCATCGTATTGGCTCTTCACTCAGTCCTGGAACACCTGGACAGCAGAATTACATATATCAGAATGTCTTTTATCGACTACAGCTCAGCATTCAATACCAACGTCCACTGGAAACTAATCAGTAAGCTTCAAAACCTCAGCCTCAATATCTCCTTGATTATAATTTGATGCTCAATTACCTCACTTGCAGACCCCAGTCAGGATCGGATTAGAAACAACACCTCCTCCAAAATCTCCATTAGCTCAGGTTCACCACAAGGCTGTGTGCTTAGACCCCTGCTCTACTTGCTTTACACTTGTGACAGTGTGGCTAAGCTGTATGTTCAAATTTGTTTACAACACCGCTGTTATAGGGGGAATCAAAGGTGATGATGAATCAGCATATAGGAGGGAGATTGAAAATCTTGCTGAGTCGTGCCATAACAACAACCTCTCACTCAATATCAGCAAGACCCAGGAGCTGATTATTTACCTTAGGAGGAGAAAACCAGAGGTCCATGAGTCAGGCCTCATGGGAGAATCAGAGGCAGAGAGGATCAGCGACTTTAAATTCCTCAATGTTATTATTTCGAATGACCTGCCCTGGGCCCAGCATGTAAGTGAAATTACAAAGAAAGCACAGCAGTGCCTCTACTCCTTTAAGAGTTTGTGAAGATTTGGCATGACATCTAAATCTTTGACAAGTTTCTACAGAAGTGTAGCGGAGAATATGTTGATTGCCTGCATCACGGCCTGGTATGGAAACACCAATGCCTTTGAACAGAAAATCCTACAAAATGTAGTGGATACAGCCCTGGGTAAGGCCCTCCCCACCACTGAGCACATCTCAATGGAGTTCTGCCACAAGAAAGCAGCACCCATCATCGGGGTCCCCACCACCCAGGACTTGCTCTCTTCTCACTGCTGCCATCAGGAAGAAGCACAGGAGCCTCAGGACTTACACCACCAGACTGAGGAACAGTTATTACCCCTCAACCATCAGGCTCTTGAGTAAATGGGGTAACTTCACTGAACTTCACTTGCCCCATCATGGATCTCAGGGTTGTAAATGGTGACCTGTATGTACATTGTTAATAAATTTACTTTGAACCTTGAGCATTGATGGTTGAAAAGTAATAGCTGATCCTGAAACTGGTGGCATGGGTCCTTATCTCCTGCCCATTGATAGTTGAGTTGGCTTGGATGCTGAAGGCCCTCAGTGATGGATGCTGCTTTGTTCCATGTAACAGTGCTCAACGATGGGAACGGCTTTACCTGTCAGAGATATGATCCAATCTGCTAATCACCTTTTCCTGCTCCAGACGGAGAGAGCTGAACAGTAAACTAACTTTCTGGGTCTTAAATTAGAAGGCTACTGTCCTAAATGCTAAGAGATGGTGTGGAAAAGTCCTAACAGTGGATTTTGTGGGCAGAACAGAGTCCAGGCTATTGGATAACAAAATTCTGGATAAACTTAGCAGCTCAAGCAATATCTATGGAAAGGAGTAAGCAGTTGACATCTCTGGCCAACACACTTAAAGTTTATTGTCATCTGACTGTACATCTATACAACCAAAATGAAACAACGTTCCTCTGGATCACAGCGCACCCACAAAACACGTATCTCACACACAGCGCATAAAACAAAATATTACCATTAATAAGTTAATAAAATGTAATTATATATGCATGTAGAGCACAGCACAGGTAAATAATATAGTAAATAGGTAAACAGTGAACGGGTGAACAGTAAATGAATACGGTTGTCTCTCGGGGTCCGAGGAAGACTACATTGTGCAGGGCGGCAGTATTTTTTTACAAAGCCAAGTTGCGAGCTCGACATCAACCCGGGATGGATGGAGAGCACGCTCGGGGGCGGCCTGTCACTGGATCGAACTCGGGAACCTCCATTCTTGAGCCTGGCGCTGATCTCACTGTGACACAAGCTGACCTTTTGCACAATATAACCAGTGCGTGAAAGATATTAAAGTGGAAAAGCCTTACACAGAGACGATCCCGCTCTCTCGGCCTCAGAAGTCGGAATCCAGTGGCACAAAGAATCATTACGTCTGGCAACTTCCTTGGCTGCATTGGATGGCCGCATCTTCTTAAATGCTCTGCCGCACCCTACGTACTCCACAATGCGCTGCTGCAATGCCTTCTCAGCCGTTGAACCCTGAACAGGTAGACTGTGAACAGGTCGCTGTCCGAGTGAGATCTTGGTCATCGGGACTGGAGAGAATGGGCGAAGAAGTCAGAGTAAGTTGGTGGAGGGAAGCGAAGGAGTACAAGCTAAAAGCTGAAAGGTGAAGCCAGATGAGGGGGAAGCCAGACGATTGGAGAGCTGGACAATGATTCTATGATCTGCATTAAGGAGGGAGACCACACATTAAGAATTTTAAAACCGGTAATGACTCCATTCAGACAGCAGGATGATGATTGCCTTGCACCACAGGAAGAACATCTTCCCCATCACTGGGAATCTCACAACAGCAACTTCATGGTCAGCCTGTCACACTCCTGGGCTGTTGAAGGGTAGTGAACAACTCTCCAAATCTTCCCACAATGAAACCAAAGAGAGCAGAGCCCCATCCCCATTCCAAATCCCCATAAAGGGAGCAGAGCCCCACCCCCATTCCGAATCCCCATAAAGGGAGCAGAGCCCCATCCCCGACTAAAATCCAGAACTGTACAAGAAGCGAGTAGAACTTCAAACTAAGTTTTACCTTATCTCCACTCAACCAGTTCAACGTCAACTTCTTGAAAGCAAGTGCCAATTTTATACTTATGGTGATAAATCTGGCAAGATTTTAGTTAACCAATTGAGATGCTCTAAAGCTAAACAACATATTCCAACATATCCGAGTAGTATTGAGAGCATCCTTAGCAGCTGCATCACTGCCTGGTTCGGAAATTGCACCATCTCGGATCGCAAGAGCCTGCAGCGGATAGTGAGGTCAGCTGAGAAGATTATCGGGGTCTCTCTTCCCACCATCACGGACATTTACACTACACGCTGCATCTGCAAAGGAAACAGCATTATGAAGGACCCCATGAACTCCTCATACAATCTCTTCTCCCTCCTGCCATTTGGGAAAAGGCTCCGAAGCATCTGGGCTCTCATGACCAGACTATGTAACAGTTTCTTCCCCCAAGCTATCAGACTCCTCAATACCCAGAGACTGGACTGACACTAACTTACTGCCCTCTGCTGTGCCTATTGTCTTGTCTATTATTTATTGTAATGCCTGCACTGTTTTGTGCACTTTATGCAGTCCTGGGTAGGTCTGTAGTCTAGTGTGGTTTTTTTTTTCTGTGTTGTTCTCACGTAGTTCAGTGTAGTTTTTGTACTGTTTCATGTAGTACCATGGTCCTGAAAAACGTTGTCTCATTTTTACTGGGTACTGTACCAGCAGTTATGGTCAAAATGACAATAAAAAGTGACTTGAATGTGAACTTGAACTTTTGATTTGTCTATAGAGCCACTGGCGATCGCGTTTCGAAGTGGTCCTGAATTGACAGGGATTTGGAGGGGAGGTGTTGAGCATAAAGTTTCTCTTTATGCCGACAATCTTTTATTTTTTGTATCAAATCCATCCACTTCCTTATCCCAATGTTTTTATTTCTTGATCAATTCAACCAGCTTTCCGGTTATAAATATAATTTACATAAGAGTGAACTCTTCCCAATTAATAGAGAAGCACACGCATTAGTATTTCATGACCTCCCTTTTAAAGTAGTTAATAATCAATTTAGGTACCTTGGTATTACAGTAACAAGGAAGTTAAAGAATCTTTTTTGAGAAAAATTTGCTCATCTTTTAAATTCTACAAAACAGAGTTTGACACAATGGTCACCCTTACCTATGTCTCTGGTAGGTTGAATTAATGTTATTAAAATCTATATCCATCCTAAATTTTTATACTTATTTCAGTCTTTACCAAATTTTATTTCTAAAGCTTTTATTTGAATCGTTAGATTCTATCATTTTGTCCTATCTATGGAAGGGTAAACATTCTAGACTTAATAAAGCGTACCTTCAAAAATCTAAAAAGGAGGTGGTATGGCTTTGCCTAACTTCCGTTTATATTATTGGGCAGCCAATATTCGCTGTCTTACTTTTTGGTCATTTTTTTATAATCAGTCTGACTGTCTAAAATGGGTGACAGTGGAGTTGAACTCTACTAAGGGTATCTCTATTTCTGCACTTATTGGATCTGCACTTCCTTGTCTCTTGCCTAGACTAATTGTGAATCTTCTTATTAGACATACTCTGAGAACATGGGCTCAGTTTAGAAAATGTAATGGCTTTCGTGGTTCCTCTCTCTCTAGTCCTATCTTACACAATCATCTTTTCCTACCTTCTATGCAAGACTCAACATTTCATGATTGGTATAGAAAGGGTATTAGGCACTTTGAAGATCTTTTCATAGATAATTGTTTCGCAACTTTTCAACAACTGTCTGTAAAGTTTAATCTACCTAATACCCATTTCTTTAGATACCTTCAAATTAGACATTTCATTAACCCTTTATTATCTAATTAGGGTTTAACAAAGAAAAACGTTGTGGACTTGTTTCTTTGTATTAATCCATTGGGTAAAGGCTTAATATCTTTTATTCATGATAAATTAGTGATCTTGAGGCGTGGCCCCTTTGATAAAATTAGAACAGCCTGGGAGCATGATTTAAATACTTCTTTATCTGATGTGGTCTGGATTCAATTCTTAAGTCAGTTAATTCAACTTCTTTATGTGCTTGCCACAGTCTTTTACAGTTTAAGGTTGTACATAGGGCTCACATGTCTAAAACTAAATTGTTGCGGTTTTATCCTGACATTAGTTCTGTTTGTGACAAGTGCAAAGGGGGTGAGGCTCCTCTTCTCCATATGTAGTGGGCTTGTCCTAGTCTAGAAGAATTCTGGGGAGAAGTTTTTTTATCTTTATCCCATATTCTTAATTGCTACTTAGAACCTAATCCACTGATTGCCCTTTTTGGTACCTTGGGTGAGGCAGACATGCATTTGAATCCAATTGAGCGTCAAACATTATCTTTTGCCTCTCTTTTGGCTAGACGCTTAATTCTCCTTAGGTGAAGAGATGTTGCCCCACCCACTCACGCTCAATGGCTTAATGATACTATGTCCTGTTTAGACCTTGAAAAAACTAATTACTCACTTCTCAATTCGGTCAAAAGGTGTGGGGACCTTTTCTTGAATACTTTCAAAACTCGCCTTTAGATTAAGTTTATTCTTTGTAATCCCTTACTTTCAGCAATTTTTCTCTCTGTAAGTTTTATGGTTTCTTTTTGATGGAAATTACTTCATAGTTTTGGTAGGAGGCATTACTATTATTTTTTATTTATATTTACAGTTTTGTGGGGTTGAACGCTCCAATAATTTTTTTTACATATTGTAATGGTCAGCCTGGAGTTTCATAGTGGGAGGGTGGGGTGGATACTAACCTTATATGATTTATTCGGAGTACTGTTTCCTTATTGTTATGAATTATATAATTGATATGCTTATTTTGCACTGTATTAATCTTCACTTTGTTGTTGGGTTTTTTGTTAGTAGTTGGTTTGTGGAAATGCATAAAAAGTTAATAAAAAAAGAGAGCGGACCCCCACCACATTCCGAATCCGCATAAAGGGAGCAGAGCCCCACCCCAATTCCCACTCCCTATAAAGGTAGCAGAACCCCACCCCATTCTGACTCCCGATAAAGGGAGCAGAGCCCCACCCCCATTCCCACTCCCTATAAAGGTAGCAGAACCCCACCCCATTCTGACTCCCGATAAAGGGAGCAGAGCCCCACCCCCATTCCCACTCCCTATAAAGGTAGCAGAACCCCACCCCATTCTGACTCCTGATAAAGGGAACAGAGCCCCACCCCCATTCCCACTCCCTATAAAGGTAGCAGAACCCCACCCCATTCCGACTCCCGATAAAGGGAACAGAGCCCCACCCCCATTCCCACTCCCTATAAAGGTAGCAGAACCCCACCCCATTCCGACTCCCGATAAAGGGAACAGAGCCCCACCCCCATTCCCACTCCCTATAAAGGTAGCAGAACCCCACCCCATTCCGACTCCCGATAAAGGGAACAGAGCCCCACCCCCATTCCCACTCCCTATAAAGGTAGCAGAACCCCACCCCATTCCGACTCCCGATAAAGGGAACAGAGCCCCACCCCCATTCCCACTCCCTATAAAGGTAGCAGAACCCCACCCCATTCCGACTCCCGATAAAGGGAACAGAGCCCCACCCCCATTCCCACTCCCTATAAAGGTAGCAGAACCCCACCCCATTCCGACTCCTGATAAAGGGAACAGAGCCCCACCCCCATTCCCACTCCCTATAAAGGTAGCAGAACCCCACCCCATTCCGACTCCCGATAAAGGGAACAGAGCCCCACCCCCATTCCCACTCCCTATAAAGGTAGCAGAACCCCACCCCATTCTGACTCCTGATAAAGGGAACAGAGCCCCACCCCCATTCTCACTCCTTAAAGGACCATCAGAAGGCCTTGGCAGGCAGAATTAAGGAAAACCCCAAGGCCATCTACAGGTATGTGAAGAGCAAGAGGATATGATGTGAGAGAATAGGACCTATCAAGTGTGACAGTGGGAAAGTGTGTATGGAACCAGAGGAAATAGCAGAGGTACTTAACAAATACTTTACTTCAGTATTCATTATGGAAAAGGATCTTGGCACTTGTAGGGATGACTTGCAGCAGACTGAAAAGCTTGAGCATGTACATATTCAGAAAGAGGATGTGATGGAGCTTTTGGAAAGCATCAAGTTGGATAAGTCGCCGGGACTGGATGAGATGTACCCCAGGCTACCGTGGGAGGAGAGGGAGGAGATTGCTGAGCCTCTGGTGATGATCGTTACATCATGAATGGTGGCAGGAGAGTTTCCGGAGGATTGGAAGGTTGCAGATGTTGTTCCTTTATTCAAGAAAGGGAGTAGTGATACCCAGGAAATTATAGACCAGTGAGTCTTACCTCAGTGGTTGGTAAGTTGATGGAGAAGATCCTGAGAGGCAGGATTTATGAACATTTGGAGAGGTATAATATGATTAGGAATAGTCAGCATGGCTTTGTCAAGGGCAGGTCATGCCTTCAGAGACTGATTGAATTTTTTGAGGATGTGACTAAACGCATTGATGAAGGTAGTGCAGTAGATGTAGTGTATACGGATTTCAGCCAGGCATTTCATAAGGTACCTCATGCAAGGTCATATTGAGGCATGGGATCCAAGGGGACATTGCTTTGTGGATCCAGAACTGCCTTGCTCACAGAAGGCAAAGAGTGGTTGTAGACGGGTCATATTCTGCATGCAGGTCGGTCACCAGTGGAGTGCTTCAGGGATCTGTTCTGGGGCCCTTACTCTTCGTGATTTTTATAAATGACCTGGATGAGGATGTGGAGGGATGGGTTAGTAAGTTTGCTGATGACACAAAGGTTGGAGATGTTATGGATAGTGTGGAGGGCTGTCAGAGGTTACAGTGGGGCATTGATAGGATGTAAAACTGGGCTGAGAAGTGGCAGCTGGAGTTCAACCCAGATAAGTGTGAGTTGGTTCATTTTGATAGGTTATATATGATGGCAGAATATAGTATTAATGGTCTTCGCACTGTGGAGGATTAGAGGGATGTTGGGGTCCATGTCCATAGGATGCTCAAAGTGGCTGCGTAGGTTGACTCTGTGGTTAAGAGGCCATACGGGGCATTGACCTTCATCAATCATGGAAGTGATTTAGGAGCCGAGAGGTAATGTTGCAGCTATATAGGACCCTGGTCAGACCCCACTTGGAGTACTGTGCTCAGTTCTGGTCGCCTCACTACAGGAAGGATGTGGAAGCTATAGAAATGATGCAGAGGAGATTTACAAGGATGTTGCCTGAATTGGGGAGCACGCCTTATGAGAATAAGTTGAGTGAACTCGGCCTTTTCTCCTTGTAGCGAAGGAGGATGAGAGGTGACCTGATAGATGTGTACAAGATGATGACAGGCGTTGATCGTGTGGATAGTCATAGGCTTTTTCCCAGGGCTGAAATGGTTGCCAGAAGAGGACACAGGTTTAAGGTGCTGGGGAGTAGGTACAGGGGAGATGTCAGGGTAAGTTTATTACTCAGAGAGTGGCGAGTGCATGGAATGGGTTGCCAGCAACAGTGGTGGAGGTGGATATGATAGGATCTATGGGGTGCATAACACTTCCCTCCAAGAAGCAAAATTTTGATCAAAGAGCAAATTTTTTTAAAACTGTAGGTTGCAGAATATAAAGCAAAACATATGTGATTAACATGTAGCACATTACAAAAGCGTATACAAATGCTAGTTTCTATTTCATTCTTAAACTTAACATCCAATCAATCCACCATGTTATTGCCTTTACCTTTCACATAGTTTGTTACAAAATCAAATTCCTGAAATACCAGATCCTGTTATATTCAAAATGGAGTTTGATCAACCATTTTCTCTCTTCCCCTTCACCACAGAACACTTAACCATCACGTAGTCAGCTCGAACAGGGCTTTCAAGGACGGCCTGAACTTTACCCTGCACAGTTGCCAACCCATCACTCATGTTTTCTAAACTAAGCCCATTCGCTGAACTTCCAAACAAGTCCTTTGTTCCAAACAAGTCATTAAATCTATTTCCAAGATCTTTAGTTTCCATAATAACACCTGCAGATGGCCTCTCTTGGTCAAGACAACACTTCCCTTTGTTTTGAGAAGTCTCCAAACTCCATCTCTCCAAATCACAAACTTGAACAACATCACCAAGATGTTTATCTTTAAATTCCAAAATATAGTTAAACAAATCAACATCTACTGTCTCAGCATCTGAGAGAGCTATTTCTCTCAGCGAGGTCAAAGGTCTTGAAACCAGTCCAGATTTCTCAAGTACTTTATTCAAAAGTCCAGAAACAGCACTCCTCTCAAGAACTTCAATAACATTTACCTCACCAGTTTTCACCTCATCACTGTCTTTTAGAACACCGTCTAACTGAAGTGACTGAGAATCCTCAATTTCCACTGGAACCAAGATTAACCCCTTATTCACTGAACCAAGTCCATCTGACACAAAAGGACTGCATTCCTTTTCAACCGAGTCAGACACCTCAGACCTTAACTGAGTTTCAACACAATGTTCACTACCCTGTGGATCCACAGGTACTTCAACAACCTGAGTGCAGAATTGCCAGCAGCCTCTGAAAGGCTTTTAATACCAATCTCAGTTTCAAATTACAGTTCACCTGATCATCCCAGCTACTCTCTTGGAAGTTCTCATTTGGGATAAGCCTAACCTTAGGGTTTAAAGCAAACTCACCTGCCAACTTAGCAGTCTTGGAAAGAGTCACAGCCTCTTCCCCAAAATTCAGGAAGTACTTGACAACTTCTGCTTCATCAAATGGAGGTACCAACTTAATTTATTGACTGACACTAAACCCATCACCAAGGTCTGGCACTTGACCTCTTTGCTGCCATTTCTACATGTTGAACTCTCTCTGTTTTTCTGCTCCTCCAGCTTCATACTGCCTCTGTTTTTCTGCTTCGTCAACCTCGAGCTGTTTTCGTTGCAACACATGCTCCATCTTTAATTTAAAAACATTTTTTTTCTTTTCTTTTTCCATCTTTTTATTATCATTATTAATAACAACAAAATAAAATTGGTACATAGATAATGGGATTACAAACATACATATTTCAACTAACTATAAAAGATTACAAGAACAATGATTACAGTATAAATGAGTCTTCCCACATCGTAAATGATACAATATACAAACAGACAAAGCAAACCTAGGTGTATCGTAATATAAAATAAAAAGAAATAAGAAAAAGGAAAAAAGAAAAAAAACATTATGCAAAAAAAACTAATCTAAAAATCTAATAACTAATAGAAGAAAAAAAACAAGAATGAAAGAAAAAGAAAAAATAAAAGAGAAAAAAAGGGCTGTTTATAATATCTCACAAAAATACAAAATCATCAGTGTCGTCAACTCCGATCCTCTTGACATATATGAAATCAAAACTGGAAAATCAAATAGGCCTGGAACAGGGTCCTATTAAATCATATGAAAATATTGAATAAATCGTCTCCATATCTTTTCAAATTTAGTAGAAGTGTCAAATACACCACTTCTAATTTTTTCTAAATTTAAACATAACATAGTTTGAGAAAACCAATGAAATACAGTAGGAGGATTAATTTCCTTCCAATTCAACAAAATAGATCTTCTAGCCATTAGTGTAAGAAATGCAATCATTCAACAAGCGGAAGAAGATAAATGAAGTGAGTCCATCATTGGTAAACCAAAAATTGTGGTAATAGGATGGGGTTGTAAATCAATGTTCAATACCGCAGAGATAATATCAAAAATATCTTTCCAATATTTTTTCAAAAGCGGACACGACCAGAACATATGAGTTAAAGACGCTATTTCAGATTGACATCTATCACAAATAGGATTTATATAGGAATAAAAATGAGCCAATTTATCCTTGGACATATGAGCCCTGTGTACAACCTTAAACTGTATTAATGAATGTTTAGCACATATAGATGATGTATTAACTAATTGAAGAATTTTATCCCATTTCTCAATAGGAATAATAAGGTTAAGCTCTCTTTCCCAATCATTTTTTGTCTTATAAAGGGGCTCTGAACGTATCTTCATAATTATATTATAAAGTTTTGATATAAGCCCTTTCTGAAAGGGGTTTAATTCAAACAAATTCTCCAAAATGCCTGAAGACACAAAGTTTGGAAAAGTAGGAAGTACAGTATTTAAAAAATTCCTAATCTGTAAATATCTAAAAAAATGAAATCTAGGCAAATTATATTTATTAGATAATTGCTCAAAAGACATAAAGCAATTATCCAAAAATAAATCAGAAAATCGTAGTAATCCTTTAGTCTTCCAAGCCAAATAAGCTTGGTCTATAATTGAAGGGTGGAAAAAACAATTGGATACAATAGGAATATTTAAAACAAACGGAGTCAACCCAAAAAATTTCCAAAATTGAAACCATATACGTAAAGTATGTTTAACTATCGGGTTGTCAATTCGTTTCAGCAATTTAGAAAGAGCAAAAGGGAGAGAAGTCCCCAAAATAGAACCCAGTGCAAAACCTGGTACTGATTTAATTTCCAAGCTCACCCAATGAGGGCCAGAAGATCCATCCCAATCTTTCAACCAACATATCAAATATCTGATATTAACTGCCCAATAATAAAATCTAAAATTAGGCAATGCTAATCCACCTTCCTTCTTTGCCTTCTGTAAGTATATTTTACCTAACCTAGGATTTTTATTCTGCCAAATATATGAGGACATTTTTGAATCAACATTAGTAAAAAAAGATTTCGGAATAAAAATTGGTACCGCTTGAAAAATATATAAGAACTTAGGTAAAATAACCATCTTAATAGTGTTAATCCGACCTATCAGAGATAAAGATAATGGTGACCACTTAGTAAACAAGCATTTAATCTGATCAATTAAGGGTACAAAATTAACCTTAAATAAGTCTTTATGGTTTTTTGTGATTTTAATCCCTAAGTAAATAAAAGAATCATTAACTAATTTAAAAGGTAAGTTTCCATAAATTGGGACCTGTCTATTTAAAGGAAACAATTCACTCTTATTAAGATTTAACTTATACCCAGAAAACTCACTAAATTGAGCCAACAATGATAAAACTACAGGAATGGATTTCTCAGGATTGGAAATAAATAACAACAAATCATCTGCATACAAAAATAACTTATGAATATCTGTCCCACGATTAATACCAAGAATATCCTGTGATTCTCTGATGGCAATTGCCAAGGGTTCTAAAGCAATATCAAATAATAGTGGACTAAAAGGACAGCCTTGTCTAGTGCCCCGAAATAAACGAAAAAAGGGAGATCTTTGATTATTAGTAAACACCAAGACTACTGGGGTATGATAGATCAGTTTAATCCAGGAAATGAATGTCGGACTAAAATTAAATTTCTCCAACACATTAAATAAGTATGGCCATTCAACTCTATCAAATGCTTTCTCCACATCTAATGAAATAACACATTCTGAAATATTATGTGAAGGAGTATACACAATATTCAATGACCTCCTATCATTAAAAAAAGAATAACGATTCTTAATAAAACCGGTTTGATCCTCCAAAATAATTTGGGGTAATACCTTCTCCAACCTGGATGCAAGTAACTTGGAATCTATATTCAGTAAGGATATTGGTCTATAGGATGCACAATCAGTAGGGTCTTTATCTTTCTTCAATATTAAAGAAATAGAAGCTCTATAAAAAGATTGTGGCAAATTGCCCAATCTAATTGCTTCTTCAAAAACCCTGTATAACCAAGGAGAGAGAGTAGCAGAAAAACATTAAAAAAATTCTGCTGTATACCTATCCGGACCAGGTGCTTTCCCTGAATTCATGGAGGAAATAACCCCTTTGATTTCTGCGTCAGTCATAGGAGTTTCCAATATTGAAAGATCATCTGGTGATAATCTTGGGAAATTCAGTTTCCCAAGAAAATCACTCATAGTACTACAATCCTGTGGAAATTCAGAATGATACAGGGAAGTATAAAATTCTTGAAATGATTTATTTATCTCATCATGGTTAATTGTCAAATCCCCATTTTGCTGATGGATCTTAGTAATTTGACATTTAACCAAAGCATTCTTCAATTGACTAGCTAGCAGTTTACCCGATTTATCACTATGTATATAAAAATCAGATCTGGACTTCATCAGTTGATTTTCAATCGAAGATGTAAGTAATAAACTATATTCCGTTTGAAGTTCAACCCTTTGTTTGTAAAGCTCCTTACTAGGAGTAATCAGATATTTCTTGTCAATCTCTTTAATTTTATCAACCAATAAAAGAGTTTCCTTCTTTATGCGTTTTCTCAGACCAACAGAGTAAGAAATAATCTGTCCACGTATATATGCTTTAAAAGTGTCCCAAAGTGTTCCGTAAGAAATATCTTCAGTGGAGTTGGTTGAGAAGAAGAAATCGATCTGTTCATTCATAAATTTAATAAAGTCCGGATTTTGCAATAAGGTAGTGTCAAATCGCCATTGTCTAGCATTAGGAACTGTGTCCGTAAATTTAATAGAAAGTTTTAATGAAGCATGGTCAGAAATAGCTATCATATCATAATAACAACCATTTACCGGAGGAATCAAACAAGAATCAATACAAAAATAATCAATTCTCGAATAGGAATGATAAACATGTGAGAAAAAAGAAAACTCTTTGTCCTTAGGATGCCGAAATCTCCAAATATCAAAAATTCCATTATCAGTCAAGAAAGAGTTGATGCAAGTGGCCGACTTATTGGGTACAGTCTGAGTAGATATAGATTTGTCCATCAAAGGATTTAAACAACAATTAAAATCACCACCCATTATTAACTTATATTCATTTAGATTAGGTAAAGAAGTAAATAAGGACTTAAAAAAATCAGGACAATCCACAATTGGAGCATAAACATTAACCATAGCAACCTTTTTATTAAAAAGTAAGCCCGTAATTAACAAAAATCTACCATTCGGATCCAAAAAGATATCATGTTGGACAAATGCAATAGAGGAGTCAATAAAAACTGAAACTCCCTTTACTTTGGCATTCGAATTCGAATGATACTGTTGATCCTGCCAAAACCTAAAAAAGCGATATTTGGCCTCCTTCCTCACATGAGTTTCTTGTACAAAAATGATATGAGCATTAAGTCTTTGGAATACTTTGAAAATCTTCTTACGTTTAATCGGTTGGTTTAAACCATTAGTATTCCAAGAAACAAAATTAATGGTCTGAGCCATATTTCTAAAATCAACCCTTTGGTATAAAAAGGGTTAACCAAATTATAAACTCATGCACCCGGAAGAGGAACAAAAATGAAAAGCGGACCCGGAAGTGACGACATAGCGGACATATTTGTAGTTCAAAATCAGCCCAAATGAAAAAACTAAAAAAAACTGGTAAAAGAAATATAGAATTAGAAAAAAGACCACCCACCTCCCACTCAAGAAAGAGAAAAAAAACCAAAGCCAAAAAAAGGCTGAGAAAAAGAAGGAATGAAACAAACACTACCCCCATATCAGCGGAAGATCACTCCATATATAAAGGATATATATAAAAAAATCCACCCAAACTTTAAAAATTATAATCACTATACTAAAACCAAACTGTTTAATATAATTGGTAGTAAAAAAAAATCTAAGAAAATATAATCACTAAAAACTTATAAATCGGGTTAAAACCCAGACAAACCAAAAAATATTTAAACTGTGATAAGCGATGCATTGTAGGAAGAAGACAAGAGAAATAAAAAGCGGCATCTTAAAAAAAACCCACCAAAAATGTTTTTTCAAAAAACCACCATCTTAGTAAAAAAGTATTCACCTTCGAAGGTTTAAAAATACACCTTCGAAGGAACAGAAAATAGCCAGCAATACAGTATAATGGTTAAAGTGCGTAAAACAAAACGATTAATATGTCGAAAAAACACTTTAACTTGAGTATAAAGTATAAAGTAAACCTACACCAAAAAACCATCTTACACGATCAAAATCACTCATTCATTAGTCATGAGAGACCGTAGCAGTAGGGAAGTTCTCATTCAGAAAATTTCTCGCTTCAGATGTAGAAAGAAAAACCCGGCGAGGAGCGTTCGGCGGGGAGATTCTGAGCTTCGCAGGGTGTAAGAGCGCTGGTTTAAAATTTTTCTCATAACATTCAGACATCAGTGGTTTAAAAAGAAGCCTTGCCTTCATTACTTCAGGACTAAAATCTTCTACTAAACGGAAATTGTAATCTTGAAATTTAACCATTCCTGCACGCCGAGCCACACAAATAAGTTGCTCTTTAACATGTACGTAATGAAACCGGACAATTACAACCGAGGGTTTAGCTGAAATACTCAGTGATCGACGCATAATTCTATGAGCGCGATCAAGTAACGGCGGGCTGTCTGGAAAAACAGACGGGAACGCATCCTTTAAAAGTTGAGCAAAATATTTCATAGGGTCGCCTTGTTCGATACCTTCTGGAAGACCAAGTATACGTAGGTTCTGTCTTCTGGACCGATTCTCAAAGTCGACACTCTTGGCCTTAAGTGTCTCCACCAGTTTAGTAGTCGAAAGTAAGTCCCGTTGCAATTTTCCAATTATCAAATCTCGTTTCTGAGCGTCTTCTTGCAGAGATGCGATAAGAACTTGCTGCTGGTTAGTTACTGAATCCGTCTTATCCATATAATCTTGAAAAGCCTTTATATCTTGTTTAAAAATTTGTTGTTGTTCATCAAATTTTTTATCCAAAACCTCCAATAACAATTCATAAGTTAACTCAGTGCGTTGCGGATGAGCTTGCTTCTTTCCATTACCGTTCGGGTTCCGCCCGGGTTCTCATCCTTTGGATCTAAGAGCCATTTCTGAGTACATATCTTCAAAAATTCACAATAAACTCTTAATGATAAGTCCAAAAAAATAGCAAGAATCTTTTGGTGTAGGTAAAAATAAGTTGAATAAGGGTGATCAAAGGTTAAAAAAAGTAAAGGTTATGGAGCGAATCTAAAACAGTACTCACTCCATGAGCGTCTCCCGCTGACTCCTAAATTTTTTTTATTGAGTTTTCAAATGATTACAGAAAGAAAAAAAATTATCTACCCTTCCCCCCTCCCTTTAACCCCTCCCCCTAACATCCCTATAGAAGAAAAGAAAAAGAAAAAGAAGAAAAAAGAAAGAAAGAAAGAATGCCCGGATATCGGAAGATCCCCACATGCTCCACGGAGTTCATAATAACTTTAGTATATATATTTATTTATTTCCCCAAATAACCAATTATTTTATCTTCAGAGCACCTACATATTTAATCCTGTCTTTTGCAAATAAGAGTGCCAAATTTTCAAAAATGTTTCATATTTATCTTTTAAATTATATGTAATTTTTTCAAGTGGAATACAGATGGAAATTTCATTCTTCCAAAGATCTATACTTAAGTATGAATCTGATTTCCAAGTAACTGCAATAGCCTTTTTGGCTACTGCCAGTGCAATTTTTATGAATTCTTTCTGATATTTATTCAATTTGGGTTTCGGTTTTATCCCTTCAATATCGCCTAATAAAAATAATATTGGGTTATGTGGATGTTGTGTTCCAATAATTTGTTCCAGTAAAACTCTTAAATTTGTTCAAAAAGGTTGAATTTTAGAACAAGACCAAGTAGAGTGTAAAAAAGTACCAATTTCTTGGTTACATCAGAAACACTGATCAGATAAATTTGGGTTTAATTTATTTATTTTTTGTGGTGTAATATATAATTGATGTAAAAAATTATATTGTACTAATCTTAACCGAACATTTATTGTATTTGTCACACTATCAAGACATAGTCTTGACCAATTTGTTTCTTCAATTTTGATATTCAAGTCAATTTCCCATTTTTGTCTTGACTTATGGATTCCTTGTTTAGTTGCCTGTTTTTGAATCAAACTATACATACAAGAAATAAATTTTTTAGTTTTTCCTTTTTGAATTAAAGTTTCTATTTCATTAGATTTTGGTAATAACATTGTTTGACCCAATTTTTCTCTTAAATAAGCCCTTAATTGGAAGTAACACAAAAGACTGTTATTTGATACTTTATATTTATTCTTTAATTGATCAGATGACATTAATATACTTCCTTCAAAACAATCTCCTATATATCTAATCCCTTTTTGAAACCAATTATATAAAAGTTGATTATCTATTGTAAAAGGAATAAGTATATTTTGAATTAAATATCTCTTTGCTAAAAAAAGATTTCTTTATCTCATCATCAACATTTATCTTATTCCATAAATCAATCAAATGTTTTAATATAGGATATTCTTTCTTTTCCCATATCCATTTAGATTCCCATTTATATATCAAATCTTCTGGTGTATTTTCTCCTATTTTATCTAGTTCTATTCTAATCCATGCCGGTTTATCTTTATCAAAAAAAGATGCAATAAATCTAAGTTGATTTGCTTTATAATAATTCTTAAAATTTGGAAGTTGTAACCCTCCTAGATCAAATTTCCATGTCAATTTTTCCAACGATATTCTTGACATCTTACCTTTCCAAAGAAACTTTCTCGCATATTTATTTAACTCTTGAAAAAACTTCTGTGGTAGTTGTATTGGTAGTGATTGGAATAAGTATTGTAATCTAGGGAATATATTCATTTTTACGGTATACTCTACCTACTAATGTTATTGGTAATATCATCCATTTATCAAGATCTTCTTGAATTTTTTTTCAATAATGGTAAATAATTTAATTTATATAAGTTCTTATATCATTATCAACTCTTATACCTAAATATTTTATACCATTTATCTGCCATCTGAATTGAGCTATTATTCGACATTGGCTATAATCTCCTTTAGTAAGAGGTAAAATTTCACTTTTATCACAATTTATTTTGTAGCCTGATATTTTCCCATATTCTTCTAATCTAGAGGATAACTTATGCAAAGAGTACAATGGGTTTGTTAAATAAAGCAGAACATCATCAGCAAATAAATCAATCTTGTATTCCTCCTGGTTAACTCTGAAACCCTTAATATCTGGGTCCATTCTAATTAATTCAGCTAATGGTTCTATCGCCAACACAAATAAAGCAGGTGATAATGGACAACCTTGCCTAGTTGACCTTGTTAACTGAAATGGTGTTGAAATTTGACCATTTGTCACTACTTTAGCTTTGGGATTAGTATTTAAGGTTTTAATCTATTTTATAAAGGATACTCCTAATCCATATTTTTCCAATACCTTAAATAAAAAATCCCATTCCAATCTATCAAATGCTTTTTCTGCATCCAAAGCAACTGCCACACACATTTCCTCCCTCTTTTGAGCCAAATGAATTATACTAAATAACCGAGTTACATTATCTGCCGATTGTCTATTTTTAATAAATCCTGTTTGATCCATATGTATTAATTTTGGTAAGTATTTAGATAATCTGTTAGATAAGATTTTTGCTATTATTTTATAGTCAGTGTTTAACAAAGAAATAGGTCTATATGATATTGGCTTTAAAAAATCTCTATCTTTTTTTGGCAATACTATTAAAATAGCTGTTGAAAAAGATTCTGGAAGTTTATGCGCTCTTTCCGCTTGATGTATTAACTCCATAAAAGGAGGAATTAATAAATCTTTAAACTTTTTATAAAATTCAGGCGGAAAACTATCTTCTCCTGGGGATTTATTACTTTGAAATGATCCTAGAGCTTCTTCGACCTCTTTTAATGTAAAAGGCATATCTAATCCCTTCTGTTCTTCCAAATTCAATTTTGGAAGAGTTATTTGTGATAAAAACCTTTCTATCTTGACATTATCATTTTGTGATTCTGATTTATACAGTTCAGAATAAAAATTCTTAAAAGTTTCATTAATTTCTAAAGGTTTATAAGTAATTTTATTTACTCTTGTTCGAATTGCATTTATCGTTTTAGAAGTCTGATCTGTTTTTAACTGCCAAGCAAGAACCTTATGTGATCTTTCACCTAGTTCATAATATCTCTGTTTAGTTCTCATAATTGCTTTTTCTGTTTGATATGTCTGAAGTGTATTATATTGTAACTTCTTGTTAACAAGTTGTCTTCGTTTTTCTTCTGTCATATATCTTTGAGATTCTTTTTCTAATTTTGTAATCTCTTTTTCCAATTGATCTATTTCTATCATATATTCTTTCTTAATTTTAGAAGTATAACTTATTATCTGACCTCTCAATTATGCCTTTATTGCTTCCCACAATATAAATTTATCTTCAACTAAATGTGAATTTGTATTTAAAAAAAACTGAATCTGCTTTTTCATAAAATCACAAAAATCTTGACGTTTTAGTAATAAAGAATTAAATCTCCATCTATAAATTGATTCCTCTTTATCTATCATTATCATTGTCATTATCAAAGGAGAATGATCTGACAATATTCTTGCTTTATATTCCATATTTTTCACTCTGTCTTGAATATTCATTGTTAATAGGAAAAAATCTATCCTTGAATAAGTTTTATGTCTATTTGAATAAAATGAATAATCTCTTTCTTTTGGGTTAATTCTTCTCCATATATCAATCAAATTTAAATCTTTCATCAATGATAAAGTTAATTTTGCTACTTTTGATTTTGTGGCAACCTTTGTTGATCTATCTAAAACTGGATCTAGACAAAAAATCTCCACCTATTAATATTTTGTCATATGCGTTAGCCAAATTCAAAAAGACCTCTTGTATAAACTTTACATCATTTT
Source organism: Hemitrygon akajei (assembly GCF_048418815.1). Lineage (NCBI taxonomy): Eukaryota > Metazoa > Chordata > Chondrichthyes > Myliobatiformes > Dasyatidae > Hemitrygon > Hemitrygon akajei. The sequence continues at coordinate 64,594,963 of NC_133131.1, forward strand.
CATTTGGTGCATAAATATTCATAAAAGTCCATAGTTCTGAAAAAATTTGACAATGTATAATTACATATCTCCCTGCTGAATCATTTAATACGTTTGTATTTTAATTGGTAAATTTTTATTAACCAAAATTGCAACTCCTCTCACCTTTGAGTTAAATGAAGCTGCAATAACATTTCCAACCCAGTCTCTTTTTAATTTCTGATGTTCTATCTCTGTTAAGTGTGTTTCTTGTAAAAAAGCTATATCTATTTTCATTTTTTTAATGGTATGTTAAGATTCTTTTTCTTTTCACCGGTCCATTAAGCCCATTAACATTAAAACTTTAAAAATTCAGTAAATTAGTCATTATTTTTAATCAGGTTACTCCATTCTATAATAATACCTAATCTTTCAACTTTCATGGTACCTTGGGGAATCTTTTTAAAATTCTCCATGTTGCTATGTGTGTCCCCACTGATCCTCCAGGCAAAAAAAGAAAGAAAGAAGAAAAATAGATTATAAAGAAAAAAACAAAATACCCCCCTACTAATGTTGTGGATAAAAAAGAACACAACATTACCCCCCTCTGTTGTACGGGTCATGGCAATCACAATGATTACACACGTGAATCCCGTAGCAATCGATCCAAAGCTCGCCCAGCTCCCTCGCGACATAAAAAAGTATATATATGAGAAGAAAAAAAATACTACTCTTAATTAATATTTCTCAAATTTTGCCTTTCTCCCCCTGTATCATTCTTAAATGTCCATCAATTCCATTCACTGTCTCTGTCTTCATCTTTAATCCATTACGCTTGGAAATCTTTATGTGTAGTTAGCGAATACTTGGGAGTTTTTGTGTGAACTCCTCCGCTTCTCGATAATCAGTAAAAAATCTTCTTTTTCCATCCTCCAAAAAAATTATCAGTGTTGTTGGGTGACGCATTATGAATTTATTACCCTTTTCCCATAAAGCTTTTTTCACTGGGTTAAATTCCTGCTTTCTCTTCAAAAGATTATAGCATATCAGGATAGAAAAGAACTGCTTTCCCTTCTATCATCAATGGCCCATTTCTCTTTCTGGCACATTGGGCAGCCGCCTTCAGGATCTTTTCTTTATCTTGGTATCTTAAGCATTTTATCAAAATTGATCGTAGATTTTGATCAGCTTCAGGTCTTGATCTTAAGGCTCAATGAGCCCTTTCAATTTCAATTAGAGTTTCTTCTTCCATTTCCAAATTTTCAGGGATCCATTTTTGAAAAAACTTTATTGGATCTTCTCCTTCTATATTTTCTTTAAGTCCAACAATCTTAATATTGTTTCGTCTGCTAAAATTTTCAAGCTTATCCACATTTTCCAACAAGTGTTTTCTTTCTGATGTCCAGGCAGAGATATTATCTTCCATTTTATTCATTCATTCAACCATGTCTTCCATTGTGGCTTCCAAGTCTATGATTCTCTTTTCCATTTTTTCCTGTCTTTTTATCATTTTATCAAACATAATCTCCATATTTATTATTTATTTTGATTTCTTTTAATGTGTTTAATTTTTCTAATATACGCATTATATGCATCAAAGTTTTTTCTATATTTCCAGAAAAACTTTTACCTCCATCATCGTCTGATTTATCCAGAGAATCTGAATCTGCCTCAGATTCACTTTCACCTCCGGTTTCAATCGTAACTGGGATTTGTAGTTCAGGTTGCTCGCGTTTGCGCATGCTCCTTCCTTCACGTTTGCACAGTTCTTGTTGGTCTTTTTCTTTAGAAATGGTTGATGTTGCCACAGTTTCCTGTTTTGTATCACTGGAGGTAAAATGTACCTGAGCCCGCGGTTCTCTGGCAGCAGTGGGCCTTGATTCTGTTCCAATTTGCGTTGTCTTCACAGTAGTAGTTTTCTTCATCTTCTGTTTATGAGACATAGTTTGAAACAATCCGGAGTAGTTTATAAGTAACTTTTAGAAAGTATTTACTAACTTTTCTTCACTTGAACATTAATTTACTGATTTTTTACGGGAGACCTGGATTTCCATGTCTCGATCCTACATCATCACGTGACATCCCCCCCCATCTTTAATTTTTCTAACTGAAGCTGAACCTCCGCCTCAGTAGGTTTACTTTCAGCAAACTTTTCCAACACATCCTCTTCGAACTTTCCCTTGGATATATAATACTGTGTTATTAACGTCTGCATCTGAGCATTCTTCATTCTAGTGGTCACCTTAAGTTTTAACTTATGAGCAATTCCCAACAGCACTTCCCTCTTAGCATCATCCAACTCTTCAGGGGTTGGTTCTGCCAGAAACTTACTGACCTCAAAATCCATTGTTGCTGATTTTACACTCAAGAAAATCAAAAGTGATTTTCCCCAAACAGATCGACCATTAATCACTCAATTAAGCCCCCAACAAATTAAAATGGTTACCACCAATTTGTTCATATCCCAGACGCAGGCCTCAATTTTGTTACGTACCCAAACAGTGAGGCCAAGGTTTGTCATGGTCACATTCACGTCCATAACAGTTTAATACTTAATTCAAACACTGGAGTGACTCTCACTCTCACTCATCCCCTCCACACCCTTTTCACTTCAGAGTGAAATGCTTTAAATTGGCCTGATTCAACTGAGGCCATACTAATGCCACGCGCCTTTCTCAGAACGGTGCGGACGGACTCCACAAGCAATAGCAGTTGTGATTTTATTGCATTACCCGCCAAAGCTGCCACAATCACAAACTCTACTGTGGGGTCTGGGCCCACACAGGCAGGCTGTGGACTAGGTCAGTAATCACGCTCGTGAGAATGAACCTTCCAGCGAATTAGTGTTTCATTATGGTGGCATTTAACTCACTTCCTCTTGTTAGGAACATAGAAAACCTACAGCACAATACAGGCCCTTTTGCCCACAAAGCTGTGCCGAACATATCCTTACCTTAGAAATTACCTAGAGTTACACATAGCCTTCTATTTTTCTGAGCTCCATCTACCTATCCAGCAGTCTCTTAAAAGACCCTATCATATCTACCTACACCACCGTCGCCAGCAGCCCATTCCACAAACGCACCACTCTCTGCGTCGAAAACTTCCCCCTGTCATTTCCTCTGTACCTACTCCCAAGCACCATAAAACTGTGCCCTCTCGTGCTAGCCATTCCAGCCCTGGGGAAAAGCCTCTGAGTATACACATGATCAATTCTTCTTATCCTCTTACATACTTTTATCAAGTCACCTCTCATCCTCCGTCGCTCCAAGGAGTAAAGGCTGAGTTCACTCAAACCTATTCTCATACGGCATGCTCCCCAATCCAGGCAACATCCTTGTAAATCTCTTCTGCACCCTTTCTATGGTTTCCACATCCTTCCAATAGTGAGGCAACCAGAACTGAGCACAGTACTCCAGTGGGATCTGACCAGGGTCTTATATAGCTGCAACATTACCTCTTGGCTCCTAAATTCAATTCCATGATTGATGAAGGCCAATAAACTGTATGCCTTCGTAACCACAGAGTCAACCTGCACAGCTGCTTTGAGTGTCCTATGGACTCGGACCCCAAGATCCCTCTGATCTTTCACACGGCCAAGAGTCTTACCATTAATACTATATTCTGCCATCATATTTGACATACCAAAATGAACCACCTCACACTCATCTGGGTTGAACTCCATCTGCCACTTCTCAGCCCAGTTTTGCATCCTATCAATGTCCCACTGTAACCTTTGACAGTCCTCCACACTATCCACAACACATTAACTTCTGTGTCATCAGCAAACTTACTAACCCATCCCTCCACTTCCTCATCCAGGTCATTTATAAAAATCACAGAGTAAGGGTCCCAGAACAAATCACTGAGGCACACCACTGGTCACTGACATCCATGAAGAATATTACCCATCTACAGCCACTCTTTGCCTTCTGTGGGCAAATTAGTTCTGGATCCACAAAGCAATGGCCCCTTGGATCCCATGCCTCCTTACTTTCTCAATAAGCCTTGCATGGGGTACCTTGTCAGATGTCTTGCTGAAATCCATATACACTACATCTACTGCTCTACCTTCATCAATGTGTTTAGTCACATTCTCAAAAAATTCAATCAGGCTCGTAAGGCATGACTTGCCTTTCACAAAGCCATGCTGACTATTCCTAATCATATTATGTCTCTCCAAATGTTCATAAATCCTGCCTCTCAGGATCTTGTCCATCAACTTACCAACCACTGAAGTAAGGCTTACTGGCCTGTAATTTCCTGGGCTATCTTTACTCCCTTTCTTGAATAATGGAACGACATCCACAACCTTCCAATCCTCTGGAACTTCTCCCACTCCCATTTATGATGCAAAGGTCATCGCCAGAGGCTCAGCAATCTCCTCCCTCGCCTCCCACAGTACCCTGGGGTACATCTCATCCAGTCCCAGTGACTTATCCAACTTGATGCTTTCCAAAAGCTCCAGCACATCCTCTTTCTTAATATCTACATGCTCAAGCTTTTCAGTCTGCTGCAAGTCATCCCTACTATTGCTAAGATCCTTTTCCAAAGTGAATACTGAAGCAAAGTATTCATTAAGTACCTCTGCCATCTCCTCCGGTTCCATACACACTTTTCCACTGTCACACTTGATTGGTCCTGCTCTCTCATGTCTTGTTTAGATGCACAGCGACATGTTGCACTCTGCTCACCCTGGTCCTTGCCTGGAAAAGAGGACTACCATTTTGTTTGATGCTGTAAAGGAGTGTTATTCATTTAGTGTGTGCAGTCGCGGTGTTGCCTTTTAGCTTTCAGTCTAAGAGTTTCAGTTAACCGCCCCAATGGCCGAGTGTTTATTGATTTTCTTCTCCTCAAATTCTGCAACATTTTCTCATGGAAGTCGGAGATCTGCCAACCTGCTTCAGAGCCTCTCTCTCTTTCTGCACTTGTGCCACCTCTGAACGTTTTGACAGAAGTTCTCAGTGGGAGTGAGGGCAAACCTCCATTCAGGGCCCCAAACAGTCCTTCCGGGTGAGGCAACACTTCACCTGCAAATCCACTGGAGACGTCAATTCTATCCAGTGCTTCCTCTTCATTGGTGAGACCTGACATAAATTGGGGGACCGCTTTGTCGAGCATCTCCCCTCCCACCTCCTTCTTATTCTGCCATCTTTCCCTATCCTTTCCTGTCCCAATGAAGGGTCTCGGTCCAAAACGTCAACTGCTGATCTGCCGAATTCCTCCAGCATTTTCTGTGTGATGCTCTGGATTTCCAGCATCTGCAGAATCTCTTGTTTTTGCTTTCCAAAGTGCTTCCTGTATCAGAACGTTGATTCCCTGCGACAATGTGCACAGGGGATCAATTCCTTTGAACAACACTTTCTAAACTTAGTATTTCAGTCTTTTCGATCAAGGATAACTTCATGTTTTTCAGCAATGTTCTGCACCTGTCATGATCTTACTCAACCACACAGCCTGTCTGTCATTTTAAAACATCATTACACTCACAATACAACTCTAAATCTCACTTCATTTGGTATCATTGTCAAAATTGTAAATATTAGGTTTGGTGTCATCATTTTGGTCACAGATATGACTGGATACAGTCTGAGGTGTGATCAATGTCATTACAGAACTCCACACTGTAACTGTGGGCAGTCTGGGATAGAAACAATGTTCCTATGATACCCCACACTGATATGACTGTGGGTAGACTGGGACAGAAACAATGTCCCTACGGTACTCCACAAATGCAAGTTGTAAAGGTTTATTCACTCTTGTTTCTCAGAGGTAGACAGAATTATCTAATACTCCAGTGTACTAAACTTAGACTAACAGCGGAGAGTGTTTTGTATGAGAATTACCTGCACTTCCAGGCAGTCTCACTTCGTTGGTCTACTCTCCTTCGGTCAGATTCCTTCTTCTCCAGCTCTTGACCTTTCCCACCCACCTGGCTTCACCTACCACCTCTCAGCTAGCCTCTTTTCCCTCCCCTCACCTTTTTATTCCAGCACCTTCCCCCTTCCCCCTTCCCCCTCAGTCCTGAAGAAGTGTCTTGGTCCAAAACTTTGACTATCTATTCATTTGTGTAGATGCTGCCTGAGCTGCTGAGTCCCACCAGCACTCTGTTTGTGTTGCTTTGGGTTCCCTGTGCCCACAGACTTTCTCATGCTTTTAATTCCTGCTGTTAATTGAACTAACTATTTTGATCATGGACTCCATGAAGATGAGGATCAAACCCACTTTATTTATAAAATATATTACAGGGAGTCCACCTCACAATCAGGGCATCCTGGATTCCAAATAAGCAGTTCCTCCTTTTATACAGTACAGAATGAGATGTTCGTAATTTTCCCTGTTAAAGTTCCCAGATTACTGAATGGCCACTTTGCATATGTCTTTAATTTCATTAATTGTACCAAGGCCTGCATCACGACTGACATGAACAAAGCAATATCATCACTACTTTAAGCCGTTTCTAATGCCCATCTCTATTCCAAAGCTACCAACCTCAGACTCTCTCGTATTCGATTCTCCACCTCACCGTTTATGTCTTCACCATTTTCAGAAATCCCTTCCTCCACATGGCTCACACCCTCCCATTTACCCATATAATTTATTTATTGGCTTAGAGATACGACTTGGACAGGTCCTTACAGCCAGACGAACTACCCAACTACTTATCCCGAGCTTAACTGCAGGACAATTTACAATGAGCAATTGACCTACGAACCGGTATGTCTCTGGGCAGTGGGAGGACTCACAGTAAGAATGGACAAACTTGCTTACACAGGATGCCAGAGTTGATTCTGAACTCCAATGCCCTGAACTGTAAGAGTGTTGCTCTATTCCTCTTTTGTTCAAACTCCTCAAATGCTTCTACCTTCTCCACCGATACCATTTGCTTGACCGATTTCCTTTGCCATCTCTCTGCCCCCCGACTTCATTTCTCAGGCCCGGCTGCAGGGAATCTTCACTCTGTTCCCCTCATGAGCTCACTGTGTGATGGAGGAACTGTGGGGCAGATCACTCGTGGGCCAGAAGCCAGACAATGGGCTGCATGGCCTGCCCCTGTGTCTGTGATTCTGCAAGCTCTGATTCCTCCTCCAGTCACTGAGCTCACATTTTGACTGCCTCCTCTTGTCTCCTCAGCCAGGACTGGAGCTTCCCCTGCCATCGTGAATGGAGCCCTGGGACACTCGGTTTCCTTGTTTCCTTCGATCCCAGTCAGACAGGATGTGGATGCGGTTGAGTGGATAAGGTCATCACCCAGAACTAAGATAGCACGTTACTTGGAAGGGTCAATTAAATACTTTAATACCACTTACAAGAACCGAATAACTCTTCATTCTGGAAACTACAGCCTGGAAATCCATGACCTGAGGAAAGAGGATGCTGATGAATATGAGGTCATTGTTACAGCAGGAGATTCAGGAGACGAATGCAGAGAGCATATCCAACTTAAGGTGTACGGTGAGTAAAACCTCTGTGTAAGGGCCTGGATTAATGGGTGAGGGCAGATCATGCGTGTCCCCACTGTCTGCCTGTGTCCACATTTGGGCTCATGGTCCCAGTGTAGTGGGGCTGAGACAGTGCAGGGCTGGGGGAACACACCCACTGCATCCCTGGAGATGAGGCCAGTGGCCGTGCAGGGTGATCCTGTGGCCCCGAGCCTGGAGAAACAGCACACAGGGAGGAGTGTGATACAAACCCGTACAATTAGAACAGAATCAGAATCAGGTTCAATATCACTGGCGTACGTTATAAAGTTTAGTGTTTTGAGGCAGCAGTACATGATAAAAACACTCCAATTAACAATAAGGAATATATATAAAATTAAATAAACAGTCAAAACAGAGAGCAATGAAAGGAAAATGTAGTGAGGTCGAGTGTATGGGTTCATTGTCCATTCAGAAATCTGATGGGGGAGGGGAAGAAGCTTTTCCTGAAATGATGAGTGTGTGACTTCAGGCTCTTGTACCTCTTCCCTGATGGAGGCAATGAGAAGTGGGCCTGTCCTGGGTGGTGGGGTACTTAATGGTAGATGCCACTTTTTGAAGTTGTGCTCAATGCTAGGGAGGCTAGTGCCCACGATGGTTGAGTTTACAACTTTCTGTAGTCACAGGATTGTCTGATAAGACATTTACATGAAGGAGCAGGTGTACAAGTGTACCTAGTAAAGTGATCTCCACCTCGCTCAATGTACTGTGCACACCCTGTCCCGGGGCACTTCATAATCTCCCCCAGCCCTGCACTGCCTCGGCCCCACTACACCTCAGCTCCATTTGCCATCGCTCACCCCCACAGATGTCATTCTCTATTCTGAAGAGTTTCTGCCCATGGAGAGTGTTGGAGAGTTGAGGACACTGATAGTCATGTAAAAGTAGAGTCAGTGCCCTCTTTATTAGATAGGGGAGTGGAACCCGCAGGGTGTGGGGTTCTCCTGCTGGAGCTCGTCCACTTCAAAGTCAAGTCTGGCCATTCTCCTCTGACTGCTCTCACTAACAAGGCACTTTTGCTCACAGATCTATTGGTCATTGATTTTTTTTTTGGTTTACACACCTTTCTCTGTAAACTTGAGACTGTTGTGCATGAAAATCCTGGAAATCAGCAGTTTTGGAGATACTCAAAACACCCCATCAACCATCATTCCACAGTCAAAGATCACATTTCTTCCCCATTCTGATCTTTGGTCTGAACACCAGCTTGATCCCTTGACCATGTATTTTATGCATTGAGCTGCTGCCATACACAGAGTGGAGATTCAACAGAACATCAGTCTGTGTGTCCACATGCCTTTAAAACTCAGACCAGACCACTGGGGATTAAACAGGCAAACAGAATGTTATTTCTCAGTTAAGGGAAAGAATGTAAGAGCAGGAAGATTCTGCTCCCAGATCAACACACACAGAATGCTGGATGAACTCAGCAGGTCAGGCAACATCTATGGAGAGGGAAAAAGAGTCAACGTTCTGGGCCAAGACCCCCTCATCAGGATTGGAAAGGAAGGGAGAAGATGGGGGAAGTTTGTCAACTTTGCCCCCAACTTCCATCCTCAAATTGACTTAGTCTATTTCTGACCTCTCTCTCCCCTTCCTTGATCTCTGGAGACAGCCTGTTTGCTGACCTCTTCTTGAACTCCACTCACCTCCACCTTTCTATCCCAGATTCTTCCCCTTTCCTATCCAGTCCTGAGGAAGGCTTCCTCTTCATAGATGCTGCCTGACCTGCAGAGTTCTCCAGCATTTTGTGTGTGCTGCTCTGGATTTCCAGCATCTGTGTGTTTAAGATTACACTCCTACTACCAAACAGAGAATTGAATACAAACTCACGAGGACCTGTTTTCCTGGACAGTCGGGTTGACACGAAGCACAAATTTGCGGTGGTGGAGGAGACAGAAGCAAGGGGTTTCTCAAAGAGGGCCAGGACTTCTGGGACTTGCTGATGGGTAGGGTGAGAAGGCAGAGACCCTACCATATTGAAACAACACACAGGTGAATTGAGACGCTGTGACCTGCAGGGATGGAGCCACGGTAGGAAGTTGGGATCAAGCTGGATATCAGCATTCACGCAAACATTTTTTACAACTGTATGGACCAACCATTGTGCTAAGCAGGAAAACTTTAAATACCCTGGAAACTTCACAGCACATGAAATTTCTCTGTAATGTGCATACTATGAATACCTAGACAATTGATAATTCGCATTCTTCTGATTTTATTAATTGTTGGGTATAATGAAACAGGGTACAAAGGAGAAGATCTTTCACATTTGTACTTACAGTGGGGAACAGGCCCATCTGGCCCGATGATCCGTACCCCCCAGCACCCCACAGATTTAATATGTTCCTGATCACAGGAGAATTTACAATCACCGATCCGGACCCTAACTGGTACGTCTTTGGACTGTGGGAGTACACCGGAGCACCTGGAGGAAACCCACTCGGTCACGGGGAGAATGAAGAACGTTGGGATTGGACACTGAACTCCATCACCCTGAGCGTTAGCATCTCACAAACTGCTATACTACCGGGAGATTCATTGTGTTTGTGGGTGAACCACTGGGAAACAAAGAAATACAACTGAATCCACAAAAAGACACAGAACAAAGAACAACAAACATCCAGAGGGCAAAAGAGGATAAACTGTGCAAATGAAATAGTACACAAATAATACTGGGAACACAAGCACGAGCTGCACAGCTTATTCTAGCTGTGTCCAATTCCAGTTATTGCATCAACATAGGCTACGTGTGGGGAGTATTTCAGCCACTGTGCAGCCGTGCACCCCCGTAGCTCAGAGTGAACAGTGCTAGACAGATCCATCCCAACTGCCACAGCTGGGATTAGTTGAATGTCCGTTTTCTGCTTTATGAATTATTTCCTGATTCTAAACCAAGACAGACAAAAACTATATGTACATACCATGGGTGGTCCAGCCAAGTAAGATCAAAGGTTTCAAACATACATTTAATATCAGAGAAATGAATACAGTACAGATCCTGAAAATAACACAGAGCATAGATGTAACATAGAAAACCTACAGCACAATACAAGCCCTTCGGCCCACAAAGCTGTGCCGAACATCTCCCTACCTCAGAAATTACTAGGCTTACCTATAGCTCTCTGTTTTATGAAGATGTACGTATTTAAAAGTCTCTTAAAAGACCCTATCATATCCACCTCCACAACCATCGATGGCAGCCCATTCCACGCACTCTGAGTAAAAAACCTACACATGACATATCCTCTGTATGTACTCCCCAGCACATTAAACCTGTGTCCTCTGTAGCAACCATTTCAGCCCTGGGAAAAAGCCTCTGAGTATTCACACGATCAATGCCTCTCCTCATCTTGTACACTTCTATCAAGTCACCTCCCATCCTCCGTCACTCCAAGGAGAAAATGCCCAGTTTACTCAACCTATTCTCATAAGGCATGCTCCCCAATCCAGGCAACATCCTTGTAGATCTCCTCTGCACCCTTTCTATGGCTTCCACATCTTTCCTGCAGTGAGGCGACCAGAACTGAGCACAGTACTCCAAGTGGGGTCTGACCAGGGTCTTATATAGCTGCAACATTACCTCTTGGCTTTAAACTCAGTTCCATGATTGATAAAGGCCAATGCAGCGTATGCCTTCGTAACCACAGAGTCAACCTGTGCAGCAGCTTTTGAGTGTCCTATGGACTCGGACCCCAACATCCCTCTGATCATCCACACTGCCAAGAGTCTTACCATTAATACTATATTCTACCATCATATTTAACCTACCAAAATGAACCACTTCACACTTATCTGGGTTGAACTCCATCTGCCACTTCTCAGCCCAGTTTTTCATCCTATCAATGTCCCGCTGTAACCTCTGACAGCCCTCCACACTATCCACAGCACCTTCAACCTCTGTGTCAACAGCAAACTTACTAACCCACCCCTCCAGTTCCTCATTCAGGTCATTTATAAAAATCACAAAAAGTAAGGGTCCCAGAACAGATCACTGAGGCACACCACTGGTCACCGATCTCCATACAGAATATGACCAGTCTACAACCACTCTTTGCCTTCTGTAGGCAAGCAGCTGTGGTTCCACAAAGCAATTTCCCCTTGGATCCCATGCCTCCTTACTTTCTCAATAAACCTTGCATGAAGTACCTTATCAAATGCCTTGCTGAAATCCATATACACTACAACTATCGACCTGTCAGCCTGACATTGGTGGTGGGAAAGATGCTAGAGTCCATTACTAAGGATGAAATAGTGGCTTATCTAGATAGCAGTGATAGGATTGGGCCAAGCCAGCATGGATTTACCAAGGGTAAATCATGCTTGACTAATCTGTTGGAGTTTTTCGAGGATGTAACCAGGAAGTTAGACGGGGGAGATCCAGTGGATGTAGTGTACCTCGATTTTCAGAAGGCATTTGATAAGGTCCCACATAGAAGATTGGTGGGTAAAATCAAAGCTCAGGGCATCGCGGGGAAGGCATTGACATGGATAGAAAACTGGTTGGCCGATAGAAAACAAAGGGTAGCGGTGAATGGGTGTTTCTCGGAATGGCAGGTGGTGACTAGTGGGGTGCCACAGGGCTCGGTATTGGGACCACAGCTGTTTACCATTTACGTTAACGATTTGGATGAAGGCATAGAAAATAACATCAGCAAATTTGCTATGATACTAAGCTGGGTGGCAGTGTGACATGTGATGAGGATGTTAGGAGAATTCAGGGTGACTTGGATAGGCTGGGTGAGTGGGCAGATACTTGGCAGATGGTGTTTAATGTGAATAAATGTGAGGTTATCCACTTTGGGAGTAAGAACAGGAAGGCAGATTATTATCTGAACGTTATAGAGTTGGGTAAGGGAGTAATACAAAGAGATCTCGGAGTCCTTGTTCATCCGTCACTGAAGGTGAATGAGCAAGTGCAGCAGGCAGTGAAGAAGGCTAATGGAATGTTGGTCTTTATTACAAAGGGAATTGAGTACAAGAGCAAGGAAATCCTCTTGCATTTGTACAGAGCCCTGGTGAGACCACACCTGGAGTATTGTGTACAGTTTTGGTCTCCAGGGTTAAGGAAAGACATCCTGGCTGTAGAGGAAGTGCAGCGTAGATTCACGAGGTTAATTCCTGGGATGTCTGGACTGTCTTACGCAGAGAGGTTAGAGAGACTGTGCTTGTATACGCTGGAATTAAGGAGATTGAGAGGGGATCTGATTGAAACATATAAGATTATTAAGGGATAGGACAAGATAGAGGCAGGAAATATGTTCCAGATGCTGGGAGAGTCCAGTACCAGAGGGCATGGTTTGAGAATAAGGGGTAGGTCATTTAGGACAGAGTTAAGGAAAAACTTCTTCTCCCAGAGAGTTGTGGGGGTCTGGAATGCACTGCCTCGGAAGGTAGAGGAGGCCAATTCTCTGGATGCTTTCAAGAAGGAGCTAGATAGGTATCTTATGGATAGGGGAATCAAGGGATATGGGGACAAGGCAGGAACTGGGTATTGACAGTAATTGATCAGCCATGTTCTCAAAATGGTGGTGCAGGCTCGAAGGGCCGAATGGTCTACTTCTGCACCTATTGTCTATTGTCTATTATCTACTGCTCTAACTTCATCAATGTGATTAGTCACATTTCAAAAAATTCAATTAGGCTCATAAGGCACGACCTGCCCTTGAGAAAGCCATGCTGAGGACTTCTAATCATATTATGCCTCTCCAAATGTTCATAACTCCTGCCTCTCAGGATTTTCTCCATCAACTTACCAACCACCGAGGTAAGACTCACTGGTCTATAATATCCTGGGCTATCTCTACTCCATTTCTTGAATAAAGGAACAACATATGCAACCTTCCAATCCTCCGGAACCTCTCCCGTCCCCATTGATGATGGAAAGATCATCACCAGAGGCTCAGCAATCTCCTCCCTCGCATCCCACAGTAGCCTTGGGTACATCTCATCCAGTCCCGGTGACTTATCCAACTTAGTGCTTTCCAAAAGCTCCAGCACATCCTCTTTCTTAATATCTACATGCTCAAGCTTTTCAGTCTGCTGAAAGTCATCACTACAATCACCAAGATCCTTTTCCATAATAATGAATACTGAAGTAAAATATTCATTAAGTACCTCTGCTATTTCCTCCTGTTCCATACACACTTTCCCACTGTCACACTTGATAGGTCCTATTCTTTCACGTCTTATCCTGTTGCTCTTCACATACTTGTAGAACGCCTTCTCATGGCCCCTTCTGGCTCTCCTAATTTCCTTCTTAAGCTCCTTCCTATTAGCCTTATAATCTTCTGGATCTCTAACATTACCTAGCTCTCTGAACCTTTTGTAAGCTTTTCTTTTCTTCTTGATGAGATTCATTACATCCTTTGTACACCACAGTTCCTGTACCCTACCATAACTTCCCTTTCTCATTGGAACGTACCTATACAGAACTCTACACAAATATCCCCTGAATATTTGCCACATTTCTTCCGTACTTTTCCCTGAGAACATCTGTTTCCAATTTAATCCTCCAATTTCCTGCCTGATTGCCCCATAATTCCCCTTACTCCAATTAAACACTTTTCCAACATGTCTCTTCCTATCTCTCTCCAATGGTATTGTAAAGGAGACAGAATTATGATCACTATCTCCAAAATGCTATCCCACTGAGAGATCTGACAACTGACCAGGTTCATTTCCCAATACCAAATCAAGTACAGTCTCTCCTCTTGTAGGCTTATCCACATATTGTGTCAAGAAACCTTCCTGAATACACCAAAAACTCCACGAACTTCACAACACTCCTTGCGTGAAAATAGACACATCTCAAACCTTCGGTCTGAGCGCATCCCTTCTCTATCACCTGCCTATCCTCCCTCTCGCACCGTCTACAAGCTTTCTCTATTTGTGAGTCAACCTCCTCTTTCCCAGTCTCTTCAGATCAGTTCCCAGACCCCAACAATTCTAGTTTAAACTCTCCCCAGAAACCTTAGCAAACCTTCCCCCCAGGATATTGGTCCCCCTGGGATTCAAGTGAAACCTGTCCTTTTTGTATATGTCACACCTGCCCCAAAAGAGGTCCCAATGATCCAGAAATCTGAATCCCTGCCCCCTGCTCCAATCCCTCAGCCACGCATTTATCCTCCACCTCATCCTGTTCCTATTCTCACTGTCGAGTGGGACAGGCAGTAATCCCGAGATTACTACCTTTGTGGTCCTGCTTCTTAACTTCCTTCCTAACTGCTGTAGTCTTTTTTCAAGACCTCTTCTCTTTTCCTACCTATGTCATTGGTACCAATATGTACCACGATCTCTGGCTATTCTCCGTTCCACCGCAGGATATCGTGGACGCAATCTGAAACATCACAGACCCTGGCACCTGGGAGGCAAACTACCATCCGAGTTTCTTTCCTGCATCCACAGAATTGTCTGTCTGACCCCTAACTATGGAGCCCCCCTATCACTACTGCCTTCCTCTTCCCTTCCCTACCCTTCGGAGCCACAGGGCCAGATTCTGCGCCAGAGGCATGGCCACTGCTGCTTCCCCCAGGTTGGCTGTCACCCCCCTCCCAACAGTACTCAAACAGGAGTACTTATTGTCAAGGGGTACAGCCACAGGAGTGCTCTCTCATACCTGAATCTTCCCCTTCCCCCTCCTGAATGTGACCCACTTGTCCATCTCCCGTGGCCCTGGTGTGACCACCTGCTTATAACTCCTCTCTATCACCTCCTCGCTCTCCCTGATCAGGCAAAGTTTATCGAGCTGCATCTCCAGTTCCCTAACTCAGTCCCTTAGGAGTTGCAGCTTGACACATCGGGTGCAGATATGGCTGTCCAGGAGGTTGGGAGACTCCAGGACCCCCCACATCTGACACCGAGCACAGAAAACTGGCCTCACACACGTACTACTTCCTTTCCTCAATTAGCACAGGTAAACCTACCTCGGCTCATCCCATTACCGCCAAAGCCCTGTCACTCTGCTGCATCTTACTCCACTGCCCGCTGGATACGACGGTCTTCTTTATAAACCTTTCACGCACTGCTGGCTGACGTCATGTGCCTGCGCAGTCTCGCTTCTCTTTTACCCCGAGTAGTAAAAAACTCCCTTCTCTCTGAAAAATCAGCCATTCACTTGCAGCCTTCTTGCTCCAAATCTTTTTCATCGCAACCATCCATGAAAACAGAGGAATGCCCCTTAGTCTGTTAAATGTTAGAACCCAAAAGTCCACCCAGCTTCCTGCCCTCCTGTGCGTAAACAGTGAAAGTCTTTTTGATATACGGAACAGGAAAAGCGCTCTAGCCCATGATCAGAACACAAAAAGCCATTGAGCCCTTGATGCACACTGAACATCACACATTCACACTAATCCTGCACTAGTTCCATTTTTAATTGCTCCCACATTCTCATCAACCTGCCCCAGATGCCCCCGCTTACAAACAGACCAGTGGTAATGTATGTCCAATGTCTAATTAGCTTCCCTAATGACTTTGACATGTGAAGGAAACCGAAGCTCCTGGGAGAAACCAAAGCCGTTACACAGAGAACATACAAATTCCGCACGGACACCAGCCAAGATCAGGATTGAACCTCGGTCTCCAGCTCTGCAAAGCTGCAGCTGTATTTGGAACGCTGCCCTTGAGTGCAGGCTGACTCTGTCATCCCAAATTACTGCCCATCACTGCATCCTACTCCCCACTCTGCCTCGTTTCCCCTCTCAGAATGTGAGATGGGAATTAACATCCCCACGGCCCTGGTCTGTGAGCTGATGAATGGGGGAGGAGGTGTGTGACCCAGGATCTCCAGTGTCAGGTTCACTCTGGAACACTGCACACAGTTCCAGTCTAGCTCTGTGCCAGTCACAGTCCCATGGTTACTGCTCTTGGTCCAGATTCAGGACCACTCACAAGAGTGATAAAAGACATGGAACTGAGAGAATTCCAAGCATACAGAGCCATAAACAAGACATAACAGAGTGCTTGTGGATGAGCCTGGGCAATTTTTGGGAAAGAGGGCACAGCACATGTGGGAACTTCTAGCAGCAACTGGCTGAACGGAAGATGAGTGAAGTGTTAAACGGGTGGGGGGATATGAGCTGGGATCAGCTTTATGTTCACTTGGGACTGTTCAGGATGGGATGGGGAAGTTGGTGATCGAAGTGTCCACAAAGATCTCCTTTACTCATCTTGCATCTCTCTGTCCCAACCTCAGGACTTGTGTCAGGAGCACACATCACAGTTCAGACCACTGGGATCTGCAACTTCACCTTGACCTGCACCGTGACCTCAGGTGACCCCACCAGCTTCACGTGGTGGTGGGAAGGAGAAACTTTGGTAAATGACAGCACGCAGCACATCCCGGTACTCGGAAATACGCTAGAGGTTCATCACGCTGCAGAGGACGAGGACGTTGTGTACAAATGTGAGGCCAGGAACCCCATCAGTAATGAAACGGCAGAGATCCAGCTGAAGGACATCTGCAAATCGGACACATATGGTGAGTGTCAGAGTAAAGAACCCAGGTTATTCTGAGGGTGTTGTTTCCCTGCAGAGGGAGCTTCAGTCTGTATCGAGCCTGTATCTTGGAAGCGTTAGGTGGGACAGTGTACAGAGAGCTTCACTCTGAATCTAACCTTGTGCTGAGAGTGTGTGGTGGGACAGCAAAGAAGAGCTTTACTCTAGATCTGACTTGTATCTTGGCAGTGTTTGACAGATCACTGGAGAGAGGGGTTTATTCTGTACCCAATATTTTCCCCACTTATTTTAAGCAAAGCTTGATTAAAGCATTTGTCCCATGGCCAGGATGGACCCAGCTTTGTGGAGCCCACTGCTCCTTGAGAATCACCAGCAGACAACGCTTACTTCTTCTAATTTAATGTGCATGAATGGATATATCCTCGGATGATGGGCAGGCTGTGGGTTCAGGTGGAGCTTTCGATGGGATACGTCTGCACTGGTGAATGGCCACCTTGCTCATGGACAGAATGATGAGGAGGTCTCACTCCCTTCTCACCTGGCCACACATTGTTCAGGGACTAAGTCCAGGCAAACATCAAATACTGAATTGAGACTCACCTTCTTGTACACGGAACACATATTCATCCAGGCTACGAAAGGACAGGGACCCACGAGTCCACAGGTGAATATAAAATTAAAATTCTACTGCACAGCACTGCTTCCACCAGCATACACCCCACCGCAGGTCCCATATAGCTATATCCAGGACACAGAACAATGGCCAGAGATGGGGAGACGACGGTGAACAGTTCGGGTGTACAGGAAATGCCTCCGTGTGGATACAAGGCATTTGCAAGAAGCAGTCCATAATTGTGTAAGACTGTCTCTGAGGACTCTCAGGCCAAGAAGCAATTCCTGGAAAATGGGAGTCTGTCCAGTTGGGAGCAGACAATGGTCATGAGACCCCTTATTGGAATCAGAATCAGGTTTAATATGACTGGCATATGTTGTTTTGTGGTCGCAGTGCAGTCAAGTACTAAGTCACAGTAAGACACTTGTGTATCATTTATATATAGAATATAAAATACATTAAGAAAATTAAACAAGTAGTGTAAAAAGCGAGCAAAACAAATAGTGTGGCAATGTTCATGAGTTGGTTCACCGTCCATTCAGAAAGCTGATGGCGGAAGGTGTTCCTAAAATGTCTTCATTGATGGCAGCGATGAGATTAGAGCCAGTCCTGGGCAATGAGGATCCTTAATGACGGATGTCTCCTTTGTTGAACCATCACCTTTTGAAGGTGTCCTCAATACTCAGGAGTCTGGTGCCCATGATTGAGCTGGCTGAGATTGCAACCCTCTGCAGCTTTTCCCAATCCTTTGCAATTGTCCTTCATACCAGATGGTGATGCAACCTGTTAGAATGTCTCCACAGTATATCTGTAGAAATATGTAGAAATCTCTTATCACGAGGTGACATGGAAACCGAAATCATCCACTAGAAGACTTGGTGCTGTGCAGCTTTGCTCTTCAAGCATTTCACTCCTTCCCTGTCAAGTCGCAGTACCTGGAGGTAGGGATTCCCTGATTCCAGTGATAGGCAGGCAGCTTTAACAGGGAAACAGGTGCTCGCCACTGGGAACCACGTGTTGTCCTGAGGGCCTGGCGTCATAAAGTAACGCAGCTGAGAAAGGAGCCCCTCAGCCCTATTCCTGGGGGAAGAAATGCATCAGGAGTGACTACACTCTGGGAAGATGCTCAACATACAGGGATCTACATGGTCCAGATTCAGAGAGCTGCCACCTGGTTTTAGAAGCACACCAGTGACTGACCACTCTCCTCAATCAGGAGTCTCGGAACCATACCAGAAATCCTTGCCACACAGAAAATCCACCATCTGCTTCTGGATCTTGGTGGGAGAGACGTGGGGTGGGAGCAAGGTGACCATGGCATGGAAGTCACCAGTTGGTTTACAACCAGTGCTCGGCCCTTATTGGAAAACACTTGGAACAGTCAAGACTAAAACCCTCATGGCTGGTGACTTTCAAAAACTACCTCCTATCAATTTGTCAGAGTGGGACCCAGATAAGTTCTCAGATAGATGAGATAAATGAGAATCAGCTGTGCTCCACCAGTTATATGTGAAAGAAACAATGAGCTGCATCCTATCCACATGCACAGCGAGGTGAGCTTCACCCACACCACATGATCGTCCAAGCATGGCGTCATTATGATGCAGAACACATACACATACACAACTACAGAGAACCTACTCTTCCAGGAATCCTGACTCTTCCCCTTTCTCAATTCCTCCATCTCTGCCACATCTGTTCTTATGAAGAGGATTTCCATTCCGGACCATCTGAGATGTCCTTCTTCTTCAAAGAACAGCGTTTCCCTTCCTCCACCATCGATGTTGCCCTCACTCACATCCTCTTCATTTCCCTGTTATCCACCTCAGCCTATCTTCCTGCCACCATATCAGGGATAGAGCTCCCCTTATCCTTCCCTACCACTCCATGGGCCGCCATGTACAGCAGATCATTCTCCATAACTTCCACCATGCTCAACAGGATCCTACCACAAGGCACATCCTTCCTCCTTTCACTCTCTGTTTTCCACAGGGATGGATCTCTCTGAGGGTACCTGGTCCACTTGCCCTTCCCCAATGATCAGCTTCATTGCACTTGTCCCTGCAAGCAGAACAAGGGCATCACCCTTCAGGGCCCCAAACATTCCTTTCAGGTGAGATGACACCTCACCTGTGAGTCTGATGGGCTCATCTGCTCTATCCAGCGCTCCTCGTGCAGCCTCCTCTACATCAGTGAGACACGATGTAGACTGGGGACTGCTTTGTGTCGCACCTTTGCTCTATCTGTCACAAAAGGCAAGATTCCCTGGAGGCCACCCTTTCAAATCCACATTCCATTTCCGTTCTGACAGTTCGACCATTGGCCTCCTCGACTGTCACGATGCGAGCTCTCTCAGGTTGGAGAGCAACTCCTGATATTCTGTCAGAGAATCGCGTGAAGATTGATTTCTCTAACTTCCAGTAATTTCTCACCCCTCCCTTTCTATAATGTCGGAATTAGGTTTAATATCACCGGCATATATCGTGATATTCGTTAACTGCGGCAGCAGTACAATACAATATATGATAAATATAGAAAGAAAAATAAATAAGTCCATTACAGTAAGTATATGCATATTGAAGAGTGCAGAAACATAAATAATATAAAAACAAAAAAAGTGAGGTGGTGTTCAAGGGTTCAATGTCCATTTAGGAATCTGATGGCAGAAGGGAAAAAACTGTTCCTGAATCGCTGAGTTTGTGCCTTCAGGCTTCTGTATCTCCTTCCTGATGGGAACAATGAGAAAAGGGCCTCCATACCTAGGACATGCCCTGAGGTGAACCAGTGTTGATCGCCAGCGAGGTTGAGATATTATCACTAATTTGCACAGATTGTGGTCTTCCAGTTAGGAAGTCGCAGGAGACAGGTAGCTGGGTGACTGTCAGGAAAGGGAAGGGGATTAGACAGAATGAGCAGAGCACCCCTGTGGCCGTTCTCATCAATGATAAGTATACCGTTTTGGATACTGTTGGTAAGGATGACCTACCAGGGACAAGTTGCGGTGATTGCGTCTCTGGCACCGAGACTGGACCCTCAGCTCAGAAGGGAAGGAGGGAAAAGAGGAGAGCATTAGTGATAGGGGATTCGATAGTTAGGGGGACAGCTAAGAGGTTCTGTGGAAGAGATCGAGAATCCCGGATGGTCTGTTGCCTCCCTGGTGCCAGGGTCTGTGATATCTTGGATCGAGTTCTCAGTATTCTCAAGAGGGAGGGTGAGCAGCCGGATGTCGTGGTCCATGTAGGTACCAATGACAAGGGTAGGAAGAGTGAGGAGGTCCTGAAAGGTGAGTTTAGGGAGTTAGGCGCCAAATTAAAGGACGTGACTTCCAGGATAGCAATCTCAGGATTGCTACCAGTGCCACGTGCAGGTGGGTTTAGAAATAGTAAGATAGCGCAGATCAACATGTGGCTGAAGACATGGTGCAGGAGGGAGGGCTTCAGATTTATAGATAATTGGACAGTTTCCCAGGGAAGGTGGGACCTGTTCTGGCAGGATGGTTTACATCTGAACTGGAGGGGGGCAAATATTCTTGCAGGTAGGTTTGCTAGAGAGGCTCCAGTGGATTTAAACTTGATACAAGGGGGGAGGGGAACCAGAGTGTAGGAACAGATGAATGGGAGAAGAAAGAAAAAGAAGATAGTAAAATTGTTTGCACCGTTAGAGATAAACAGAGAGGAAGAGGTGGAGAATTTCTTAAATACATTTATTTTAATGCTAGGAGCATTGTAAGAAAGGTGGATGAGCTTAGAGCATGGATTGATACTTGGAAATATCATGTTGTAGCTATTAGTGAAACATGGTTGCAGGAGGGGAGTGATTGGCAACTAAATAGTCCTGGATTTTGTTGTTTCAGGTGTGATAGAATCGGAGGGACAAGAGGGGGAGGTGTTGCATTGCTTGTCAGAGAAAATATTGCAGCGGTGCTCTGGCAGGATAGATTAGAGAGTCTAGGGAGGCTACTTGGGTGGAATTGAGCAATGGGAAAGGTGTAGTAACACTTATAGGGGTGTATTATAGACCACCTAATGGGGAGCAAGAATTGGAGGAGCAAATTTGTGAGGGGACAGCAGATACTTGTAGTAAGCACAGGGTTGTGATTGTGGGAGATTTTAATTTTCCACACATAAACTGGGAAGCCCTTATTGTAAAAGGGCTGGATGGTTTGGAGTTTGTAAAATGTGTGCAGGATAGTTTTTTGCAGCAATACATAGAGGTACCAACGAGAGAGGGGGCAGTGTTGGATCTCCTGTTAGGGAATGAGATAGGTCAGGTGACGGAGGTTTGTGTTGTGGAGCACTTCAGGTCCAGTGATCACAATGCCATTAGTTTCAATATAATTATGGAGAAGGATAGGAATGGACCCAGCATTGAGATATTTGATTGGAGAAAGGCTAACTTTGAGGAGATGTGAAAGGATTTAGAAGGAGTGGATTGTTTTATGGGAAGGATGTAATAGAGAGATGGAGGTCATTTAAAGGTGAAATTTTGAGAGTACGGAATCTTTATGTTAGGTTGAAAAGAAAGGTTAAACGTTTCAGATTCAGATTCAGATTCAGTTTATTGTCATTTAGAAACCACAAATGCAATGCAGTTAAAAAATGAGACAACGTTCCTCCAGAATGTTATCACAAAAACGCGTGACAGAACAGACTACACCAGAAAATCCACATAACATAACATTTGGCAATCCCCAATCCAGAGTCTGGAGAGGCTGCTGCATATTATTATCATGCTACCATCTTAACACATTCCCCGGAAAGGAGCTCCAATCCCACCAGACAAACAAAACCAAAAACTAAAGCTACAAGACCTGCACAAAACCACATAGTTACAACAGTGCAAACAATAGCATTTAATAAAAAAACAGACCATGGGCACAGTAAAAATAGTCCAAAGATGTTAAAAGACTATAAGTTCGAAAGAAACCACCACACAGTTTCCACAAGTTCTCAGGGTCCCGATTGACTGCTGGCGGCAGAAGGGAATACCCTCGTTATGGACTTCCATGGCTCCGCCCGACTCAGCCTTGCACACGCAGCACACAATGAAAGCACCGCCGGACCCAGTCTTGCAGACATAGCACACAGTAAAAGCGACCTGATCGCAACGGACTCCGAGTCCGTTGAAACTCTGAGCCTCTGACCATCCCTTCCAGCACAGCTTCTCCGAGCACCATCCTCTGCCGAGTGTATTAAGATGCCCCCGCCAATGGCCATCGGCAACGTGACCCCGAGGACTGGGGGCCTGTTCTTCTCAGCAGAGAACCAGACCTCACTGCAGCAGCAGCAATGAAGAAGGTCTTCCTGGAGATTTCCAGATGTTCCTCCGTGCTCCCACGTCCGTTTTCAACCAATTATGATTGCGCACAGCACCCTGCTTCACAAATAACAGATAATCAGCTCCGGAGTAGTCACTGCAAGCTGCGTCGCGCCGCCGTCTTGGATGTCATGGTTTGAGAGAGCCATGGTTTTCAAGGGATATTGGAAACTTGGTTCAGAAAAAGAGAGAGATCTACAAGAAATATAGGCAGCATGGAGTAAATGAGGTGCTTGAGGAAGATAAAGAATGCAAAAAGAATCTTAAGAAAGAAATTAGAAAAGCTAAAAGAAGATACAAGGTTGCTTTGGCAAATAAGGTGAAAATAAATCCAAAGGGTTTCTACAGTTATATTAATAGCAAAAGGATAGTGAGGGATAAAATTGGTCCCTTAGAGAATCAGAGTGGACAATTATGTGTGGAGCCAAAAGAGATGGGGGAGATTTTGAACAATTTCTTTTCTTCGGTATTCACTAAGGAGAAGGATATTGAATTGTGTAAGGTAAGGGGAACATGTAGGGTAGTTATGGAAACTATGATGATTAAAGAAGAGGAAGTACTGGTGCTTTTAAAGAATATAAAAGTGGATAAGTCTCCAGGTCCTGACAGGATCTTTCCTCGGACCTTGAGGGAAGTTAATGTAGAAATATCAGGGGCTCTGACATAAATATCTCAAATGTCATTAGAAATGGGATGGTGCCAGAGGATCGGCGTATTGCTCATGTTGTTCCATTGTTTAAAAAGGGTTCTAAGAGTAAACCTAGCAATTATTGGCCTGTAAGTTTGATATTAGTGTTGGGTAAATTAATGGAAAGTATTCTTAGAGATGGTATGTATAATTATCTGGATAGGGTCTGATTAGGAACAGTCAACATGGATTTGTACGTGGAAGGTCATGTTTGACAAATCTTATTGAATTTTTTGAAGAGGTTACTAGGAAAGTTGATGAGGGTAAAGCAGTGGATGTTGTCTATATGGACTTCAGTAAAGCCTTTGACAAGGTTCTGCACGGAAGGTTAGTTAGGAAGGTTCAGTCATTAGGTATTAATATTGAAGTAGTAAAATGGATTGAACAGTGGTTGGATGGGAGATACCAGAGAGTAGTGGTGGATAACTGTTTGTCAGGTTGGAGGCCGGTGATTAGTGGTGTGCCTCAGGGATCTAAACTGGATCCAATGTTGTTTGTCATTTACATTAATGATCTGCATGATAAGGTGGTAAATTGAATTAGTAAGTATGCAGATGATACTAAGATAGGTGGCGTTGTGGATAATGTAGTAGGTTTTCAAAGCTTGCGGAAAGATTTAGGCCAGTTAGAAGAGTAGGCTGAAAGGTGGCAGATGGAGTTTAATGCTGATAAGTGTGAGGTGCTACATTTTGGTAGGACTAATCAAAATAGGACATGCATGGTAAATTGTAGGGCATTGAAGAATACGGTAGAACAGATTGATCTAGGAATAATGGTGCATAGTTCCCTGAAGGTGGAATCTCATGTGGATAGGGTGGTGAAGAAATCTTTTGGTATGCTGGCCTTTATAAATCAGAGCATTGATTATAGGAGTTGGGATGTAATGTTAAAATTGTACAAGGCATTGGTAAGGCCAAATTTGGAGTATTGTGTACAGATCTGGTCACTGAATTATAGGAAAGATTTCAACAAAATAGAGAGAGTACAGAGAAGATTTACTAGAATGTTACCTAGGTTTCAGCACCTAAGTTACAGAGAATGGTTGAACAAGTTATGTCTTTATTCTCTGGAGCATAGAAGGTTGAGGGGGGACTTAATAGAGGTATTTAAAATAATGTGGGGGATAGATAGAGCTGACATGGATAGGCTTTTTCCACTGAGAGTAGGGGAGATTCAAACAAGAGGACATGAGTTGAGAGCTAGGGGGCAAAAGTTTGGGGGTAACACAAGGGGTAACTTCTTTACTCAGAGAGTGGTAGCTGTGTGGAACGAGTTTCCAGTAGAAGTGGTAGAGGCAGTTTCGATATTGTCATTTAAAGTAAAATTGGATAGGTATATGGACAGGAAAGGAATGGAGGGTTATGGGCTGAGTGCAGGTCAGTGGGATTAGGTGAGAGTAAGCGTTCAGCACGGACTAGAAGAGCCGAGATGGCCTGTTTCCGTGCTGTAATTGTTATATGTTTATATCTGTAGTTGGGAAAATGCTTGAAGCTATCATTAAATAAGAAATAGCAAAAGCAGGTCCTGTTTGACAAACTTACTGGAGTTCTTTGAGGATATAATGAGTGCAGTGGATAGAAGCGAATAGATGGATGTTATTTAATTGGATTTCCAGAAGACGTTCAATCAGGTGCCACATAAAATACTTATCCATAAGATAAGGAAGCATAGGGTTGGGTTGGTGTATTAGCATGGATAGAGGAGAAAGCAGAAATAGAAAGCAGAGCGTTGGAATATATGGGTGTTACTCTAGTTGGCAATCAGTGGTGAGCGGTGTGACGCAGGGGTTGGTGCTGGGCCCGCAACTGTTCACGACATACATTAATGATCTGAAAGAGGGGACCAGGTGTAGTGTATCTAAGTTTGCTGATGATACTAAATTCAGTGGAAAAGCAAATTGTGCAGAAGATACGGAGAATCTGCAGAGAGATATAGATAGGTGAGTGGGCAAGTGTCTGGCAGACTAAGTCATCCACTTTAGAAGGAAAAATGGAAGATCAGATTATTATTTAAGTGGTAAAAATCGCAGCATGCTGCTGTGCAGAGGAACTTGGGAGTGCTTGTGCATGAATTACAAAAGGTTGGTTTGCAGGTACAGCAGACTATCAAGAAGGCAAATGGAATGTTGGCCTCCATTGCTAGAGGGATTGAATTTAAGACCAGGGAGGCTACGCTGCAACTGTACAGGGTGCCGGTGAGGACACACCCTGAGTACTGTGTGCAATTCTGGTCTCCTTACTCGAGGAAGGATATACTGGCTTTGGAGTTGGTGCAGAGGAAGTTCACCTGGTTGATTCCAGAGACAAAGATGTTAGACTATTAGGAAAGATTGAGTCTCCTGGGACTGTACTCACCAGAATTCAAAGGATGAGAGGAGATCTTATAGCAACAGATAAAATAGGAAAGTTGTTTCCACTGGTAGGTGACACTAGAACTAGGGGACATAGCCTCAAGATTCAGAGGAGTAAAATTAGGACGGAGATGAGGAGGAACTACTTTTCACAGAGACTAGTGAGACTGTGGAATTCTCTGCCCAATGAAACAGTGGAGGTTACCTCAGTAAATATATTTAAGACAAGTTTGGATAGATTTTTGCATCATAGAGGAATTAAGGGTTAAAAGGAAAAGGCAGGTAGGTGCAGCAGAGTCCATGGCCAGATCAGCCATTATCATATTGAACGGCGGAGCAGGCTCAACAGGCCAGATGGCCGACTCCTGCTCTTATTTCTTATGATCTTATGTTTATGCTGTTGGGTTTGACTTTGTAGGAAATAATATCCTGCAAATCCTGCCAGATTTGACATGCATCTGATCTCGTCTCCAACCTCACACAAAATCATCTCTTTGCTCTTGAAATAGCCCCCTGCATCATACGTGGCTTTCTTGTACAGACCTGGCTCCCCAGACTTAAATGCCACAGACCTCGTCCTCAGCAGACAGCGAATCTCCTGATTCACCCATGGCTTTTGGTTTGGGATTATACAGTATGCTCTCATAGGCAAACACTTATCCACACAGGTTTTAATGAAGTCAGTAACAACTGCAGCTTACACATCCAGGGTTGAAGATGAATCCCTGAATACAGTCCAGTCCACCGATTCAAAGCAGTTCTGTAGGCGCTCCTGTGCTTCCCTGGTCCAAACCTTCTTGGTCCTCCTGACCGGTGCTGCAGTCTTCACTCTCTGCCTATACTCAGGGAGTAGAAGTACAGCCAGGTGATCAGACTTCCCGAAGTGAGGGCGCGAAATAGCACGGTAGGCATTCTTAATGGCGGTGTAACAGTGGTCCAGTGTGTTTATGATTTGTTGAAGATAATTATTTAGTGACTTTTTCAAGCTGGCCTGGTTAAAACCCCCAAAATGATTCCATTTCCCATTTGGCTTTCCTCTTACCCCTTCTCCTCACTTCCCTTCAGTTCCCTCCTCCTTCCCTTCTCCCATAGGCTACTCTGCTCTCCTATCAGATTCCTTCTCTTTCTACTATCTACTTTTTCCATTTCTCACCTGAACAGTGCATGGCAAGTTGCTCGATGTGCTGATCTATCCGAGGCCACCAGACAAAGCTTCAAGTCAAAGCTTTCACTTTGACCACATTTAGATGACCGGCATGTAGGTCCTCCAACACTCCAGCTGTCAGCTTGGATGGTACAACAACTCTCAATCCCCACACAAGGAAAACTCCATCAAGGACAAGTTCATCCCAGTGCTGGTAAAAATGTGGGGACTGGAATTTCTGCAGCACACTCCAGTCATTTTGGGTGGCCATGTAGATCAGAGATCTTTTCTGGTTTCCCTTTGGATCAGCTCTGCTGTAACAGGCAGACGTTCGATTTGCATGAGGGTGAATGCATCAAAGGATGTGTCCTCTTATGTAAATTTTGCAGCTAGTTCCTTTTCTAAGGGTAAACAGGACAATCCATCAGCATTTCCATGATTAGTCATTCTCTTGTAGTCAATGTTCTAATTGTGTCTTACAAGAATCAGAGCCCATCTCAGCATCTGTGCTGCTGCTGTTAGTGGAACACCCGTCTGTGGATTGAAAATGGACACCAGTGGTTGATGATCAGTAATGAGGGTGAACTCTCACCATACAAGTACTGGTTGAAATGTTTTATGCCCCAAACCGGATTCAATGCCTCTGTCAATCTGTGCATGATTTTTATCTGCAGCGGTTAGGAAGCGTGATGCAAAGCCTACATCACTCAGAACATGTGACATGATTACACCTATTCTGTAAGGTGAGGCATCATGGGTAGGCTTCACTGGATGATGTGGATAACCCTCTCACTGAGGCTTCTAACCAACTCAGTTCATAGGCTAACTCTGGCCAACAGCCACATGACTCAGTATTGCATGGGTAATGGTGAGAAGGCATTACTTCAATAAGCAATACATACCTAGGGCTGGTATGATTCAGGTTTAACCAAATAGGAAAGTTGAATGTTCCCCTTGAGGGAATGCAGATTTGCGGTGAATGCTTTCCCGTGCCAAGGTGTCGTTTGCCAGGAAATAACAGACCTTACAAAGAACAAAGAACATTACAGCACAGTATAGACTATTCGGCCCACAATGTTGTGCCGACCCTTAAACCTTGCCCCCCATATAACCCTCCACCTTAAATTCCTCCATATACCTGTCCAGTAGTCTCTTAAACTTCACTACTGTATCTGCCTCCACCACTGACTCAGGCAGTGCATTCCACGCTCCAACCACTCTCTGAGTAAAAAACCTTTCTCTAATATCCATCTTGAACTTCCCACCCCTTACCTTAAAGCCACGTCGCCTTGTGGTGCCCTGGGGAAGAGGCACTTGTTGTCCTCTCTATCTATTCCTCTTAATACCACCACCAGTATTGGGTTGATGGTGACCTTTAAATCAGCACAGATCCTGATAGACCTATCCTTGGCTGCTGGACCACTGGCGTTACCCATGGACTCCAGGCAACCTTGGAAAGAACTCCTTCTGCCTCTATGCGATTTATACCTTACACCAGCATAAACTTACAGTGCAAGTATATTTACAGATATTTCAACTTTAACAAACATTTCATAGTAAAAGTTAAGAAAAAAGGGACCATTACAGTTAAACCAGACTAAATGTGCACATAAACATCAGAGCTCGTTTCTAAAGTAGTTGGGTGTATCGCTTTACTCACGGTGTTGAACCCACGTCTCCAGCCACTGGTCGAACTTCCCTCAAAAAATGTCACAAACAAACTGGCTAACTCCTCCTCTGTGCTATTCATCTGCACATTCTTGCAACAGGGTCTCCCCTTCAGGCGGGATTCTGCGAGTGTCTTCCCCTGTGTTCTTCTCCACACTTTCTTCTTCCAACATCAGCCAAATCAAAGCCAGCCCACTGTTCCTCAGAAGTCTGATCCCACCCAGCTCTCTCAAATGTTTCATGGCATCCCACTGAACAGACTTACAACCTGTTACAAGGCCAACTCCACTGGCTGACGTAACATTCCTAAGTTGAACAAATGGCTCCTTATCTCAGCTGAAGCCAAAAACACTTAACTAACTGAGCACACCGTGTTTGCAGAAAAACTGCTAAAATAAAATACCTCACAGCATAAGTGAAGAAATACAATAAAACATGTTCTTAACCAGGACATTAAATGTGAGTACAGTGTCCAATGTCACCAGTTCCTTTGCCTTTTGGAAATCCACCTCACATTGCTTTCTCCATTGCCATTTCTTCATAATCTGTAGTAATGAGTTCAGGGGGTGGAGCACAGTAGCAGGAACCTGTAATAGTAATTGTCAAATCATAAAAAAGTACTGCAACTGAAATACGTCCTTTGGCCTTGGGACATCCACCACTGCATGAATTTTCCCAGCACACTTGTGTAAGTCTTGTGTGTCAAAGGTGTGACCAGAGTAAGTGATGCTCAGTTTGAAGAATTCATACTTGTGTCGTCCTCTGAACCCATAATTTTTTGATGTTTTTAACACTGTCTTGATATTTTGGAGATGCTCCTTCTTATCCTCATTGGTAACAATTAAGCCATTCTGGTAACACTGAGTGCCTGGGCAGCCTTGCAGCACCTGGTCCAGAGCTTTCTGCCAGTGTACAGCTGCAGATGCTACTCCAGAAATACCCCTATTATAGTGATAAAGCCCTTTGTGTGTGTTCATGGTGAGAAACATTTTGGACTCTTCTTCCATCTCCTTCTGTAGGTAGGCCTCAGCTGTCCACTTTGCTGAAATGTTTCCCTCCAGGTGGGTTTGCAAAGATATCCTCTATCCTGGGCAGAGGGTATCAATCTACTTTCAGTATTGGGTTGATGGTGACCTTTAAATCAGCACAGATCCTGATAGACCTATTCTTGGCTGCTGGACCACTGGCGTTACCCATGGACTCCAGGCAACCTTCGAAAGAACTCCTTCTGCCTCTATGCAATCCAGTTCACTGGCTACTTTGTCACAGATGGTATAAGAAACTGGACAGACTTTGTAAAACTTCATTTAATGCTGTTTTACCCCTTGATATATTCATTCAGGAGTGTGAAGGTATTCTTTCTGGTTCAAGAGTACCCCCCCCCCCCACCTCCACTCCCAGTTCAAGACCAGAGGGAATAACCGGTGGTTGAGGGGTAATAAATTCTTGAACCTGGTGGGATATGTCCTGAGGCCCCTGTACCTGTAAACTAACCCCATCTGCTTACACAATGTCCATATCCTTCTGTTTTCCTTATATTCACGTGCCTATCTAAACATCTCTTACAGTCCCTGATGTATCTGCTTCTACCTCCACTCAACACAGCTTATTTTAGGCGTTCAGTACTTTCAGTGGTATATTATTAAAAGAGAGAGAGAAAAAACTTTCCTCTCACATCTGATTTAAAATTCACCTCTCTCACTTTAAATTATCTCCTCTAGTGCAACCCCCAGTAAAGATTTTGCTGCTGAAGTTGTAGGGTATTTCATTGAATGGTTTTCTGTGGAAGCAGTGTGTGCTGCTGGAAGTGTTTGGGTTAGGATGCTTAGGAATCTTGTGTCATCCAATCAGGATGATGAAACTGGGAGAAGGTTCCAGAGAATGCTGGGGGAAAGGTTTTGTGAGCGAAACTGAGGTGGGTCAAGGTCTTTTTTCGGTAGAAGATGGAGAGAGAAGCTCAAGAGAACTGACCATAGGATTTGGTCCGATGGGATTGCGCAGTCTGATAGAGCCCAAGAGGGGGAATTCAAGTAGTGATGGATGAAAATGAGTCAGGATTCTCAGTACATCGGAAGGTTTGAGCTCCAACCTGTGCTCATTCGACAGTCTAATAATGATGGGTCCTTTTGTTTTCTTTCTTTTCTATACTAACTGTTTGGTTAAGCTAACATTCATAAATATACTTTCTTTATAATTTTGTGCAGTGTGCATTCTGTTATTTTTTGCCACCGGGCGATTGCATGGGAGCAGTAATTACACAGAATTCACAGAAATTGGGGTTCAGGTGGGCGAGACATGCCAACTTCCCAGGTTTGATGGGACTAAAGTTATATCGACCCTAGACATACGGAGTCTGGAAAGGTGGTTTCCTCACCGCTGAGTCCGGTGGCTGTTAACGAGGGGTTAACGAGCCGCGTCTCTAGAAACGCCCAGTGAAAAGGGATTTCATTGTGGGGGCTATCGTCCCAGATTGAATTTGTTGAAGTGATTAACACACAAAAAATGCTGAGTTTCTCCAGCACGTACAGATTTTCTCTTGTTTGTGTTGAGAATTGATTAAGTGGGTTTGTGTTTCAGCCTGTGTTAAACTATTATCCAGGAAAGTGATTAAGATATGAGGCAGGCATTAAGCATTGGTGCGATTTAAAGTGATCACACATAACTAAGGCTTGTGTTCTGAGCGGCATCGATATCCACAGCCCAGATGAATTGTTGATTAGGGTTTTCAGTGCCGTCAAAGCTACGATCACTGTCAAAGTATTAGGGAAAGCTATGATCACTGTTAAAGTATTAGGGAAAGATACGATCACCGTCAAAGTATTAGGGAAAGCAGTTTGACTAGAGGGCAGGCACAGATGTCGTTTTAGTTCAGACTAGCAATGGCATGACAGAAATGGGTCGGCCCGGTAGTATTGGCGTCCAGGGAGAGGCAGGGCCATGGACCATCCATACTTTCAGCGAGGAGGGGATGTAGGTGAAGGTGCTGAATTGGAAGCTGAAGGTGAATACTTTAAAGACAAGTTGTTCTCGTTGCTGCGGAGTGAGGGGATGAGTGGTCTGATGTGGAAGGTCTATTGAGTCATCCAGCGAGGGGTGAGCATTCTGAGTTGGTAGCAGCAATTACGTCCCTGGTGGATACGTAGCAATGTGAACTGATGGAGAGTCAAAGTTATCGTAGGCTGAGAATGTTCTTGGACTGAAGCCCACCCCGATGGGGAGATGGAATA
This sequence comes from Hemitrygon akajei, assembly GCF_048418815.1. Lineage (NCBI taxonomy): Eukaryota > Metazoa > Chordata > Chondrichthyes > Myliobatiformes > Dasyatidae > Hemitrygon > Hemitrygon akajei. The sequence goes on from NC_133131.1 coordinate 64,626,864, forward strand.
TGAGATTTGGGCAGAGCAGACATCTCAGCTGCTGGATGAGTGGCAGTGTCAGAGAATGTGAAAAGACAGCTCCGGCTGCTGAGGTGAGACATCCTCAAATGTCCTTTGCTACTTCTATGGGCTCCATGCATGCACTAGAAAGTGTTTTTGACATGACGGGAAGGCCAATGGAGCTTATGTTGGGGTTTAGGATCATGTTCCAGGAGAAAGGGGAAAAGCTTCCTGCCTACATTTTTCTGCTTGATGGAGAGCTGAGCTGCTTGCGGCGTAAAGGAGCCATTCAACTGGCTGAGGTGAATCAATTAAGGGTGGACCAAGTGGTGAAGGGCGGACAGTCTCAGGACATGATCGCTTTTAGCCTTGTAAGACAAGCCCCCTCCCCGCACTCGTTTACTGAGCTCTAGAGGACTGCTATTGAATGTGGTCCTTTCAAAAGGGGAGCAACTGGTATTGTCTGCTACAACTGTATTTAAGAGGGACACTTCAGGTAGAAGTTGGAAAACTTCAGAGAGAGGGAACAGCCTGGTGTCTCAGGGGAACACGTTCCAAACGGTGTACAAGGAACACCCAAAAGCAAAAAAACCCTATTTCTGAAGTCTTAGTGGGTCAAGCTCCAGTGTGTCTCTATGGATTGAGGGTATTTATGCTAGAGCCATACTGGACACTGGCTCTCAGGTTATGCTGTTGTATTGTTCATTTTGCAACTGGTATTTGAGGATACTGATTGGACGGGTAAATACGATCAAAATGGTGACCCTACCCAGGTTTCTATATCTTTTTCAAAACCTGCCTATATACTTAAATGCACACAAAATGCTGGTGGTCCTGACGAAGGGTCTTGGGCCGAAACGTCGACAGTGCTTCTCCCTCTAGATGCTGCCTGGCCTGCTGTGTTCCACTGGCATTCTGTGTGTCTTGCTTGAATTTCCAGCATCTGCAGATTTCCTCGTATATACTTAAGTGCATCCTTTTTTAAGAAACTTGACTCTATCATATTGCCCTTTGTGTGGGGCTATAAATCACCCAGGATATCTAAGGCTCACCTACACAAACCTCTTAAGAAGGGCGGTCTTGGTCTGGCAATTTTCAAACATTACTAACTCCAGGGCTCTTACATACTGGAAATGTGCAGGTGCTGAGACCGAAGAAAAACCTTCATGGCTATAGCTGGAAGCCTCTGTTGTTAAATATTCCTCACTTCCTGCTTTCCACTTTCCACCTATGCCTCAACATTCACGCTACAGGTTAATCCAGTACAAGGTGATGCATAGACTGCATTATTCAAAAACAAAACTGAATCGCATCTTCCCATCTGTGTCTCCTGATTGCGACTGGTGCCGCTCTGCTGAGGGCTCACGAGCACATCTTTTCTGGTTTTGCCCTACATTATACAATTTTTGAGTGGCTCTCAAAAGCCTATTCGAGAGACATTCAGCCCAATCACGACCTCGCCATCTCTGGATGTTCTGCAGTGACTCTCGAGTTGCCGCACGATATGCAGATTGCTCTGCATCTCGGAATGGTGGTGGCTGAGAAACTTACTCTTCTGACCTGGAAGTCTACTACCCCACCTACCTTTGCACACTGGCTCAAGGAGATGTTGTCTATTATACAAATGGAAAGACTGTGTCTGCACAAACCCAGTACACAGAATATATTTGAGAGAATGTGGGGGCCTTTCTTGGGCCTTTCTTGGCTCAGTGTCATATTACCTCACATACATAGTGACCTTGACCTGTCTCATCTCATGAGTGGGGGTGGTGCCTAGCCGGATTCCTTTATTCATTTTATTTTACATTGCTTCCGTGATACCACTATTGTGTCAACGTTTATTTTAAGTCTATTTATGCAATCTTGTAAACTGTCTGGCAGCCTTTTTGTTTTTGTTTTTGATTTGATTTGTCTGTGCTCCACCTGGAGCTGCATCTCCTTGGTATTGTTTTGTATGTCTTCTATGTTTTGTCTTTGTAAAACGGAAAATTGTTAATAAAGTATTCAAAAAATGGAGGAGAGGGGAGAGATGAGGGGTAATGGAGGGGAGGGGAGTGATGAGGGGTAATGGAGGGGATGGAACTGATGGGGGTTAATGAAGGGACCAGGAGAGATGAGGGGTAATGGAGGAGAGGGAATGATGAGGGGTAATGGAGGGGATGGGAGTGATGAAGGGTAATGAAGGGAACATGAGTGATGAGGTATAATGGAGGGGAAGATATTGATGAGGGGTAATGGAGGGGATGGGAGTGATGAGGGGTCATGGAGGGGGTAGCACTGAGTGGTAATGGAGGGGAGTGTGGAGATGAGTTGTAATGGAGAGGAGGGTAGTGATGAGGGGTAATGGAGCGGAGGGAAGTGATGAGGGGAATGGAGGAGAGTGGATTGATGAGGGGTAATGGAGTGGGGGGAAGTGATTTGGGGAATGTAGAAGAGTGGATTGATGAGGGATAATGGAGTGTAGGGGAGTGATGAGGGGTAATGGAGTGTAGGGGAGTGATGAGGGGTAATGGAGGGGAGGGAAGTGATGAGTGTTAATGGAGTAGAAGGGAGTGATGAGAGGTAATGGAGAGGAGAGTAGTGATGAGGTGTAATGGAGGGGATGGGAGTGATGAGGGGTCATGGAGGGGGTAGCACTGAGTGGTAATGGAGGGGAGTGTGGAGATGAGTTGTAATGGAGAGGAGGGTAGTGATGAGGGGTAATGGAGCGGAGGGGAGTGATAAGGGGTAATGCAGTGCAGGGAAGTGATGAGGGGAATGGAGGAGAGTGGATTAATGAGGGGTAATGGAGTGGGGGGAAGTGATTTGGGGAATGGAGAAGAGTGGATTGATGAGGGATAATGGAGTGTAGGGGAGTGATGAGGGGTAATGGAGGGGAGAGTAGTGATGAGGTGTAATGGAGGGGAGGGGAGTGATAAGGGGTTAGTGTGGATGGAAGTGATGCAGGATAATGGAGTGGATTTGAGTGATGAGCATTCATGGAGGGGAGGGGAGTGATGAGGGATCATGGGGGTTAGCGCTGAGGGGTAATGGAGGGGAGTGGAGATATGAAAGTTAATGGAGGAGAGGGATGAGGTTAATGGAAGGGAGGGGAGTGATGATGGGTAATGGAGAGGAGTGTGGAGATGAGTTGTAATGGAGGGGAGGGTAGTGATGAAGGGTAATGGAAGGGATGGGAGTGATGAGGGGTAATGGAGTGGAGGGGAGTGATAAGTGGTAATGGAGGGGCAGGGAGAGATGGGGTAATTGAGCAGTGGGGAGTGATAAGGGGTAATGGAGGGGAGGGGAGTGATGAGGGGTAATGGAGGGGATTTGAGTGATGAGGGGTAATGGAGTGGATGGGAGTGATAAGGAGTAATGAAGGGAACAGGGTGATGAGGGGTAATGGAGGGGATGTTAGTGATGAGGGGAAACATAGGGGAGTGATGTGAGGAGTGATCGAGGTAATGGGGATGGGAGAGATGAAGGTTATTGGAGAGGGTAGTGATGAGGGGTAATGGAGGGGAGATTAATGGGGTATTGGAATGGACGGGAGTGATGAGAGGTAATGGAATGCACGGGAGAGATTGAGGGTAATGGAGGGGAGTGATGTGAGGAGTGATAGAGTTAATGAAGGGGACGGGAGAGATGAGGGTTAATGGAGGAGAGGGGAGTGATGAGGGGTAATGGAGGAGAGGGGAGTGATGAGGGGTAATGGATGGAAGGGGTGATGAGGGGTAATGGAGGGGTGGGTAGTGATGAGGGGAAATGGAGGGGAGGGGAGTGATGAGGAGTAATGGAGGAGAAAGGACTGATGAGGGGTAATGGAGGGGAGTGATGTGAGGAGTGATTGGGGTAATGGAGGGGAGGGATGAGTGGTAATGGAGGGGGATGATAGTGGTATTGGAGTGTACAGGACTGATTGAGGGTAATGGAACAGAGTGATGTGAGGAGTGATAGGTTTAATGGAGGGGACGGGAGATATGAGGGTTAATGGAGGAGAGGGGAGTGATGAGGGGTAATGGAGGAGAAGGGAGTGATGAGGGGTAATTGAGGGAAGGGGAGTGATGAGGGTTAATGGAGTGGAGGGTAGTGATAAGGGTTAATGGAGGGGAGGGTAGTAATGAGAGGTAATGGAGGGGAAGGGAGTGATGAGAGGTAATAGAGGGGATGTGAGTGATGTGGGATAATGGAGGGGATTTGAGTAATAAGGGGTAATGGAGCAAATGGGAGTGATGAGGGGTAATGGAGGAGAGGGGAGTGATGGGGGTAATGGAGGGGAAGAGAGTGATGGGTAATAGAGGGAGTGTAGTATTGTAGTGCAATGGAGGAGAGTGTAGTGATGAGTGGTAAAAGAGGGGATGGGAGATATGAGAGTTAATGGAGGAGAGGGGAGTGATGAGGGGTAAAGGAGGAGACAGGAGTGATGAGGGGTAATGGAGGGGAGGGTAGTGATGAGGGGTAATTGAGGGGAGGGGAGTGATGAGAGTTAATGGAGTGGAGGGTAGTGATAAGGGTTAATGGAGGGGAGTGTAGTAATAAGAGGTAATGGAGGGGAAGGGAGTGATGAGAGGTATTGGAGGGGATGTGAGTGATGTGGGATAATGGAGGGGATTTGAGTAATAAGGGGTAATGGAGCAATTGGGAGTGATGAGGGGTAATGTAGGGAACAGGAGTGATGAGGGGTAATGGAGTGGAGGGTAGTGATGAAGATAATGGAGGGTAGGGGAGTAATGAGGGGTAGTGGAGGGGATGGAAGTGATGAGGGGTAATGGAGGGGATAGTTGTGATGAGGGTAATGGATGGGAGGGTAGTGTTGAGGGGTAATGGAGGGGAGGGATGAGAGGTAATGGAGAGGATGTGATTGATGTAGGATAATGGAAGGGATTTGAGTGATGAGGGTTAATGGAGTGGATGGGAGTGATGAGGGGTAATGTAGGGAACAGGAGTGATGAAGGGTAATGGAGTGGAGGGTAGTGATGAGGATAATGGAGGGTATGGGAGTGATGAGGGGTAGTGGAGGGGATGGAAATAATGAGGGGTAATGGAGGGGAGGAGTGTGATGAGGGGTAATGGAGGAGAGGGGAGTGATGAGGGGTAATGGTGGAGGGTAGTGATCAGGGTTAATGGAGGGGAGTGTAGTAATGAGAGGTAATGGAGGGGAAGGGAGTGATGAGAGGTAATGGAGGGGATGTGAGTGATGTGGGATAATGGAGGGGATTTGAGTGATAAGGGGTAATGGAGCAAATGGGAGTGATGAGGGGTAATGTAGGGAACAGGAGTGATGAGGGGTAATGGAGTGGAGGGTAGTGATGAGGATAATGAAGGGTAGGGGAGTGATGAGGGGTAGTGGAGGGGATGGAAATAATGAGGGGTAATGGAGGGGGGAGTGATAAGGCTTAATGGAGGGGAGGGTAGTGTTAAGGGGTAATGGAGGGGAGGAGTGTGATGAGGGGTAATGGAAGAGAGGGGAGTGATAAGGTGCAATGGTGGGGATGGGACTGATGAGGGATGATGGAGGGGATGGGAGTGATGAGGGGTAAATGAGGGGATGGGTGATATGAGTTAATGGAGGAGAGGGTTGTGATGAGGGGTAATCAAGGAGAAGGGAGTAATGAGGGGTAATGAAGGGGAGGGTAGTGATGAGGGGTAATGGAGGGGACAGAAGTGATGTGGGGTAATGGAGGGAAGTAATGTGATGAATGTTCTAGGTGATGGGGATGGGAGAGATGAGGGTTAATGGAGAGGGGAATGATGAGAGGCAATGGAATGGATGGGAGTGATTGAGGGTAATGGAGAGAAGTGATGTGAGGAGTGACAGGGTTAATGGAGATGACGGGAGATATGTGGGTTAATGCAGGAGAGGGGAGTGATGAGGGGTAAAGGAGGAGAAGAGAGTGGTTAGGGGTAATGGAGGGGAGGGGTGTGATGTGGGGTAATGGAGTGGAGGGGAGTGATGGATGGAATCAGTGATGGAGTGAATGGGACTTTTCTTCGTCCGGAGGTGGGATGGAATTGATCCATCGATCTTCCCTCACTGGAAGCGTGAGGATGGAATTATTCACAGAAGCTTTTCTCCTCTCCTGGTGTAGCTGACAAATTGTCAAACAGCAACGGCACGCTGATCATTGCAGTCATTGCAGTCGGATTTACCTTTGGAGTCATAGTCAGCATTGTGTTTGCCATTAAGAAAAGGGATTTAGTTCGCTCGATATATTCCACCCAGAGGACAACAGAAGGGAGCAGGCCTGGAGGCAAGTATTCAACTGTCCTACCCGAAGGACCGGGCAGGGCCGGGGAGCAGGGGAGCGGTATAGGCAGGTGTCTCACATCCTGACCCTCACATCTCGGGACAAACGGTGGGAGAAGGGATGTAGTTGGTGTGTGGGGACGATAGGAGATGGGGTGCAGGTGGGAGAGGGAGGAGGTGGGTGGTTGGAGGAAGGAATAAGGATGGCAGAGGGAGCAGAGAATCAGTGCGTGGAGGGTGGGAGGGAAAGGAGAGATAGGGGGGTTCAGGAGAGATGGGGGCTTTGAAGTGGATCTGGTGCAGAGGGGTGACAGTAATTAGGGTATGAAGGAAACATTGTGGTTCATCTCTTCGTTCTCTACTCCACAGACCCAAGTACCTGCACTATTTACTCAGAAGTTCAGGCAATAAACAGAACAGCAACCAACCGGCAGCCTCCAGAGGGAAACGAGATGGTAAGAGGAGATGTATTACCCTGTGAAGGGAGGGGAAACTGCAGACTGAACTCTTCAATCCCCTGGGACCACTCTCACAGTCTGAAGGACAGCCACATTAACTAGGGAAGGGGTACTAGTTTAATGTCCTCGGACCATCCTCAGACCACTGGGTGTTGCTGGCACAAAGGACAATCACAGGCTCATCGAGAGCCAAAGCTGAGCGCCCTTGCAGTCCTGTCAAAGATTCCACAGAGCTGAGCAACATAAGCAAAGGCTCTGTGAGATCCCGGGCAATAAACAAAGAGAATCCCCCTCAAACTGAACAGTGACCTTCATATTGGTTCAACCAGGGCAGCAAGATTCCATTCCCACTCATATACAGGGGTACACTGCCCCCACACACTCAGTTACCGGGGTACACTGTCACAGCTCCTCTCCACAGACAAACCCAGACACTGGGGTACACTTACTCCCCTGCACCCGGTCACTGGAGTACACTGTCCCCCCACCCATTCAGTGGGGTACACTGTTCCCCCACACACATCTGGACACTGGGATACACTGTCCTCCACACACACAGTGACAGGGGTACCCTGTCCCCCCACATCTGGTCACAGGGCACACTGTCGCCCCACCCACACACTCCTTGTCACAGGGTGCACTGTCCTCCCCCTCCATACACCTGGTCACTGGGGTACACTGTCCACACCCCCGCACCCGCTCGGTCACTGGGTACAGTGTCCACTCACTGGGATACACTCCCCCACACACCCATTCACCGGGCTGCACTGTCTCCACACACAAAGTCACTGGGGTAGATTATACCCTCACAGCCAGTCACTGGGGTAGATTAAACCCTCACACCCAGTCACTGGGGTAGATTACACCCTCACACCCAGTCACTGGGGTAGATTAAACTCTCACACCCAGTCACTGCCATTTGATCAGATTTCATCAGGGAGCTTAAGGTAAAGGATCCCTAGAAGGAAGTGATGATGATATGATATATTCCCTCCTGCAGTCTGAGAGGGAGAAGCTGAAGTGAGATTTATTAGTGGTACAATGGGTATTACAGAGGTATGAGAGAGAGCTGGCTGGGATAGAGCACGATCTTCCAATGGCCCCCATGTCATTTCTACTTCCCATTCCCATTCTGACATGTCAGTCCACAACACCCTCTGCTTCAGCACTGAGGTCACACTCAGGCTGGAGGAGAAACACCTTGTATTCTATCTGGGTAGCCTGCAACCTGATGGCATGAACATGGATTTCTCAAACTTTTGGTAATTGCCTCCCCCATTCACAATTCCTTCTTTCACTTTATCTTCTTACCTGCCCTTCACCTCCCTCTGGTGCCCTTCCCTACCCTTTCTTCCATGGTCTTCTTGCCTCTCATATCAGATTCCCCCTCCCAGAACTTTATTTCTTTCACCGATCAACTTCCCAGCTCTTTACTTCACCCTCCCCGTCTCCCGGTTTCACCCATCATTTACCACCTTGTACTTCTTCCTCCCCACCCCTCACCCCACCTTCTGTCTCTGACTTCTCATCTGTTTTCCAGTCCTGACGAAGGGTCAGTCTGAGACTATTTCCATAGACGCTGCCTGGCCTGCTCTGTTCCTTCAGTATTCCGTGGGTGTTGCTTGGATTTCCAGAAATTACACATTTTCTTGATATGGACAGACGATTGTCTGATTGGCAGGAGGCAAAGAGTGGGAATAAAGGGGAATTTGTCTGGTTGTCTGCTGGTGACCGGTGGTGTTCCACAGGGGTTGGTGTTGGGGACTTTTCATGCTATACGTCAGTGATTCTGATCACAAAACTGGTGGTTTTGTTGCAAAGTTTGTGGATAATATAAAGATTGGTGAAGGGGTAGGTAGTGTTGAGGAATGAGGGTATCTGCAGAATGAGAGAATGGTCTTGTCCCCCACCTACATTTACCGTGTCCAGGATTGCATCTCGTCTCTGAAATCTGTGCTTTCTCTGCAGGCTCACAGTCAAGTGGAGACGATGGAGGTTACTCCCACCGTGCATGACACCGTCAAGGCTCCTAGGTCCCCTCAAATGACCCACCCATTGTGAACCAGGAGACAACCATCCTCCATGGATGTGATCCGTGTTCTACAGCCACTGTTGCGAGTGCTTCGATATTAAATCAGGATGGGGATGGTGGGAGGGGCAGATATGGCAATGGGTTTCTCTTGTGGCCCAGGTAGTGCCCCCATGAGGGTAGGTGTGGGTGGGGTAGGTAGAACATGTATATCGGGTAACTTGCCCACCCCATCCTTCACCCTTCCTGTTCGTACAACTCACCGAGTACCATTTGTACCAAACCCATTCACCAACACCTGCTCTGTAGCCTCTGTGCTTTGACAGCTCACCAGATACTTTCAAATCTTGTAAGAGAACTGTGTTTCAAGTTGCAAACTTGCTTTCCTGAGATCCCCTCGAATGCCTCTACTCCTCAGATTAAACCTATGCCCTCTGGTACCGGATGCCTCCATTATCTGCCAATTACTAACTCAAGTTCAAGTTTATTGTCATCTGACTGTTTTTATTTACAACCAAATGAAACAATATTCCTCTGGAGTGTGGCGCACCCACAAGACGTAGACCACACACAACACATAAAACATCACGTTATTACCACAAATAATAAAATGTAATTCCGAGCACATGTAGTCTGCAGGACCAGTAAGCTGTTCACTATCCGAGTGACGAGATCTCGGTGCTGACAGGGGAGGCATTAGTCTCACAGCCTGGGGGTAGAAGCTGTTCCCTGTCTGTCAGTCCCAGTCCTGTTGCTTCTGTACCTCCTTCCTGATGGTGGTGGCGATTTTGAGATGGGTGGAAGGAGTCCTCATCAATACTTTGGGCTCTTTTATCAACACTCCCAGTAAATGTGACACACATGGTGGAAGGAGACAGCTGTGAACTTTTGGTGGCTTTTACTGTCCTCTGTAGGGACTGTGGTCCAATGCCTCGCAGCTTCCATACCACACAATGATGCAGCCAGACAGGACACTTCCAATGGTGTTCCTGTAGAGAGTTGTTGGAATGGGGCCAGTCTCCTCAGGAAGTCCAGACACTGCTATGACTTGTTGATGAATGAGGAGGAGTTGTAGGTCCAGATTAGACTGTCTATTGATGTGCAGAGCCACTGATGTGCAATGGAGAGTGATCGACAGGCACCTTCCTGAAGTCCACAATCATCTCTCTTGTCTTGTCTACATGGAGACTAACACAAAATATATAAAAGGATAGTAAAAGTTTTTATAATAATATAAAGCGGAAAAGGGTGGCTAAAGTGAATGTAGGTCCCTTGGAGGACGAGAAAGGTGAATTGATATTGGGAATGAGGAAATGGCAGAGGCCTTGAATGATTATTTTGTGTCGTTCTTCACGGTGGAGGACACATGTAACATTCCAAAGAAAGTTGTTATGGATGCAATGGGAGGTGAGGACCTCTTTACAATAGCTATCACTAAAGAGGTAGTGCTGAGCAAACTTGTGGGCCTGAAGATAGACAAGTCCCCTGGTCCTGATGGAATGCATCCTAAGATACTGAAAGTAAGGGCAGAAGTTATAGAAGATGATCATAGAAAAAGTTATAGAAGTTATAGAAGCTTTGCTGACAATTTACCAAAATTCCCTAGACTCTGGGCATTTCCAGGCAGATTAGAAGATGGCAAATGCCATGCCATTGTTCAAAAAAGGATGTAGGCAAAAGGCAGGTAAGTGTAGGCCAGTTAGTTTAACATTTGTAGTTGGGAAAATGCTTGAAGCTATCATTAAATAAGAAATAGCGAGGCATCTGGAAACAAATGGATCCATCAGGCAGACACAGGATGGATTCAGCCAATACTGATCCTGTTTGACAAACTTACTGCAGATCTTTGAGGATATAATGAGTGCAGTGGATAGAGGGGAACAAATGGACGTTATTTACTTGTATTTCCAGAAGGTGTTTGATAAGGTGCCGCATGAAAGACCTATCCATAAGATAAGGATGCATAGAATTGGGGGTGATGTATTAGCATGGATAGAGGGTTGGTTAGCCAATAGAAAGCACAGAGTTGGTATACATGAGTGTTACTCTGGTTGGCAATCAGTACTGAGTGGAGTGCCACAAGAGTTGGTGCTGGGCCCGCAACTGTTCATGACATACATTAACGATCTGGAAGAGGAGATTGAGTGTAACGTATCTATGTTTGCTGATGATACTAAATTCAGTGAAAAAGCAAATTGTGCAGAAGATACAGAGCGTCTGCAGAGAGATATAGATAGGTTAAGTGAGTGGGCAATGGCATACCAGATGGAGTACAATGTTGGTAAATGTGAGGTCATTTACTTTGAAAGGAAGAAATGGAAGAGAAGATTATTATTTAAATGGTAAAAAAAATTGCAGCATTCTGCTGTGCAGAGGAACTTGGGAGTGTTTGTGTATGAATCACAAAAGGTTGGGTTGCAAGTGCAGCAGACTATCAAGAAGGCCAATAGAATGTTGGCCTTTATTGCTAGAGGGATTGAATTCAAGAGTCTGCAACTGTACAGGTTACTGGTGAGGCTGCACCTGGAGTACTGAGTCTAGTTCTGGTCTGCTTACTTGAGGAAAGATATACTGGCTTTGAAGGCGGTGCAGAGGAGGTTCACGAGGTTGATTCCAGAGATGAAGGGGTTAGGCTATGAGGAGAGATCGAGTCTCCTTGAACTGTACTCACTGGAATTTAGAAGAATGAGATGAGATGTTATAGAAACAGATAAAATTATGAAAGGGATAGATAAGATGGAGGCAAGAAGGTGGTTTTCACTGGCAGATGAGACTAGAACTAGGGGACATAGCCTCAAGATTTGTGGCATTAGATTTAGTACGGAGATAAGGAGGAACTGCTTTTCCAAAGAGTGGTGAATCTGTGGAATTCTCTGCCCAAAGAAGCAGTGGAGCCTATCTCAGTAAACATATCTAAGACAAGTTTCGATAGAATTTTGTGTAGTAGGGGAATTAAGGGATATGGGGAAAAGGCAGGTAGGTGGAGATGAGTCCATGGACAGATCAACCATCATCTTATTGAATGCCAGAGCGGGTTCAATGGGTCAGATGGCATTACTCCTATTTGTTAAGTTCTTTGGTGGGGCCATAGGTTTTGGTCTGGAGAGACTAGTTGCCGAAGTTTATTTAGACCCTGGCTTTTTCCATGCCCAGACACAATTATTCCTAGATACACTAGCGTCCCATGTCTTTTGATCCCTGAAACCTCCTTTCACGCTGAAGTATGTGTCCCATGATGAAGAGAACGTGTCCCGATGTCGTGAACCCAGGCTACACTTCCTGAAGCCCAAATTGGACATTATTATGAATACCCCTCACCCCACACAATACATTTTCTTGTCATCGTCCCCTGCCATATCCCCAAAGGTCAGGACATGGTCATCCAACTTCCCAACCCCAATGGTCAGAAGATGGTCATTGCCTGCCCCACACCCAATGGTCTGGACATGGTCATCCCCTGTCCCAACCCCAATGGTCTGGACATGGTCATCCCCCATCCCAACCCCAATGGTCAGGACATGGTCATCCCCTGTCCCAACCCCAATGGTCTGGACATGGTCATCCCCCATCCCAACCCCAATGGTCAGGACATGGTCATTATCTGCCCCAACTCAATGGTCATTCATTGTTACCTCCTGCCACAACCCCAATGGTGGACATGGTCACCCCCCGCCAACCCCAATGGTCAGGACATGGCCATTCCCCACCAACCCCAATGGTCAGGACCTGCTGAAATCCACCAAGTGAACCCAAATTATGGACTCCACATAAACATCACATAGGTCTTGTCAAGACCATAACCCCTTCTTGAAATTTGAGAATGAAATGGAGGGGTTTGCTAGTGCTGTCTTGACCCAAGAACACGGTGGTCTGTAGCTGACTATTTGACCCTTCTGCCCCCCTGAGGTTCGCACTGCCTCTGTGCTGTGGCCACCACCTCCATTATGGTGGGAAAGGCCATGCTATTGGTCTTACATCATGGCTGCACCGTTCTCACTCCCCACTCAGTGCTGCCGCTCCTCAACTCAACAACAACACAGCATTTGACCGTACCTCACCGAACCGGCTAAAAAGTGATGTTGCTATGTAAACCTAACCTCTCTTTTCAAAGAGCACCAGCCCTAAATCCTTCCACTTTAATGCCTCTCCCTGGTCCTCCCAACCCCATGATTGCCTGAATGTAGTGGAGATAGTAACGTCAGCCCTCCCCCTCGGCACATCCTCTGATGCAGGCGAGCTCTGTGCGTTAACCCGGGCTTGTATCTTCACTGCCGGGAAGACCGCCAATATCTATATTGACTCTGGTTAAGCCTGTGGGGTAGTACATGACTTCAGGACCCTGTGGAAAATAGGGGATTTATTACTTCATCTGGGAAGCCTATACAACACGCCAGTGTGATGGTGAACCTGCTACAGGTGGTGCAGCTGCCAAATAGTTCAGCAACAATCAAATACGGCGCCCACACTGGTACCACAGATCCTGAAGCACAGGACAATGTGGCAGCTGATGCAGCAGCCAAGCAGCGTGTAAATTATACCTCCCACACGGCCCACCCTGGAGGACCTAGTAGCGACCCAAAGTTCTGCCCCACTGCAGGAAAAGGCCAAACGTGTTCCTGACTCCAGCAGTGTGTGGTGGCACTCTGGTGGGTGGCCGGTTTGTCTCCAGAGTCTCCCACACGTCCTCGTTCATATGAGTTACAGAAGGGGGCATGTAGGAAGGAAGTATGATACATCAGGTATCAAAACAGTGGTCTGCACTGGGTCTACGAGCAGTGGCCGAGCACACTGTACGAGGTTGTAAAATTTGCCTAACATATAACAGAAGGAAATCAACCTCTACATTTATTCACGTGCCCCTGGCAGAGACTCCTTTCGTTAACCTACAGGTTGACGTTGAGCACATGGCAGCTAGTGTGGGGGGAGGAGGGGGGTTTAAATATTTGTTAGTAATAGTTGATAAGTGGATGGAGGCCTTTCCACCCCAGAAATATGATACCAGAACTGTGGTCAATACCCTTATTAAGGATATCATTCCCCACTTTGGGGACCCTTGTCAAAGCGACAGGGGAATGTATTTTACTAGAAGTTGATTAGGGAATTGAGTTATTAGGGAGAGAGAGAGCCTGTGGTATGTCGAATACTGGGTGAACAAGTAGGCTTTGGAGTACTGCAAGCTTGAGTCTTTGCTGTTGTTTTGCTCACGCTTGAGTGCTCAGTGGTGGGTGCCGATGTTTCTTTTTGCTGGTGGGGGGGGGGAAGGAGGGATTGTTGCTTGCTGCCACTTACCTGCAGGAGGGAGGGGAGCTGGGTGGAACTTTGGGGTTCTAACATTTAACTGTTGTTCATTCTTTGGGAGCACTCCTCTGTTATTGTGGATGGTTGTGAAGTAAAAGCATTTCAGGATATATAATTTATACATTTCTCTGTCATTAAATGTACCTTTGAAACATTTGAGTAAGGCTCTGGGTTTCGGCTGGGAATTCCACCTCTCATATCAACCCCAGTCCCCTGGGCTGGTGGAACGAATGAACAGGATACAAAGGCATACGTTGGTTAAAACATGTCAAGAAACTGGGTTAAAATGGCCTGAGGCACTGCCTATCGTCCTGTACACCTTACAAAATCAGGCCAACCAAAGAACTAAATTGACTCAGTTCGAGGTTCCAATTGGGCGCCCCATGCCTGCTGGATCCCAGACCCCATTGGGAGGAGGTAACACGCCTCCGATATGGACAGATGAAAAGACTATTGAAACAGCGAAAGCCTTGGGGAGGCCATTCAAATAAACCAGAAACAAGTAGAGGCAGCACTACCTCCACCGGGAGTGGAGAGCGGCGAGTGAGTGAGTGGGTCCGTGAAGGAGTGGAGCTTTGAGGCTTTGGCAGCTGGATTGTGCAATCAAGTCAATCAAGATTTGAATAGCTCAGACTCAGCAGAAAGCAGATGATTTGGGCTATCAAGGTCAGGTGATCCAGCAGTTTGATTGAGCAATCGAAAATTGAGAAGCTCAACCAAATAAAAAGGGGGTAGCTCAAGCAGAGCGGCCAGTAAAGGAGTGGAGCTTTGAGGCTTTGGCTCAAGAGGTTTTGGTGAGAAGAGGCGGAGGACGAGCTTGCTCCCAGTGAGGTAAGGCTGGATGAGTTTCTTTCTTTAATTAACTTAATTAACAGGAGTTGGTAAAGGAGGCAGTAGATAGGGCAGTCCAGTACTCCAATTGTAGGATGTAGGAGATCAGGGACAACACAATAGTCTCTGATGACTACACCTGCATCCAGCTGCAGCTCCTGTCAACCGAATTAGGGATCAGTTGGTAGGCAGAGGCAATAATAGATTAGAGTTTCAGGGAGACAGTCACCCCCAAAAGTCAGGAGACAGGTAGCTAACTGGGTGACTGTCAGGAGAGGGAAGGGGAATAGACAGAAAGAGCAGAGCACCCCTGTGGCCGTACCCATCAACAAAAAGTTTACTGTTTTGGATACTGTTGGTGGGGACGATCTACCAGGGACAAGTTGTAGTGGTCACGTCTCTAGCACCGAGACTGGACCCTCAGCTCAGAGGGGAAGGAGGGAAAAGAGGAAAGCAGTAGTGATAGGGGATTCGATAGTTAGGGGGACAGATAAGAGGTTCTGTGGGACAGATTGAGAATCTCGGATGGTCTGTTCTATGGTCCGCGATATCTCTGATCAAGTTTTCTGTATTCTCAGGACAGAAGGTGAGCAGCCAGATGTCGTGGTCCACGTGGGGACCAATGACATTGATAGGAGTAGGGATGTGGTCCTGAAGGAGGAATATAAGAAGTTAGGAAAGAAGTTAAAAAGCAGGAACTCAAGGGTGGTAATCTCGAGATTGCTGCCTGTGCCATGAGACAGAGAGGATAGGAACAGGAAGTTATGGCAGATCAATTATTTTCATAGGACATATAACATAGAAAATAGAATAGTACAGCACAGTACAGGTCCTTTGGCCCACAATGTTGTGCCGACCCTTAAACCCTGCATCCCATATATCTCCCCCATCTTAAATTGCTCCATATACCTGCCTAGTTGTCTCTTAAATTTCACTAGTATATCTGCCTCCACCACTGACTCAGGCAGTGCATTCCACGCACCAACCACTCTCTGAGTAAAAAGCCTTCCTCTAATATCCCCCTTGAACTCTTCACCCCCCCCCCCCCCTTACCTTAAAGCCATGTCCTCTTGTATTGAGCATTGGTGCCCTGGGGAAGAGGCGCTGGCCATCCACTCTAGCTATTCTTCTTAATATCTTGTATACCTCTATCATGTCTCCTGTCATCCTCCTTCTCTCCAAAGAGTAAAGACATAGCTCCCTTAATCTCTGATCATAATACATACCTTCTAAATCAGGCAGCATCCTGGTAAATCTCCTCTGTACCCTTTCCGATGCTTCCACATCCTTTCTGTGATGAGGTAAACAGAACTGGACACAGTACTCCAAGTGTGACCTAACCAGAGTTTTATAGAGCTACATCATTACCTCGCGACCCTTAAATTCTATCCCTTGACTTATGAAAGCTAACACTCCATAAACTTTCTTAACTACCCTATCTACATGTGAGTCAACTTTCAGGGATCTGTGGACATGTACCGCCAGATCCCTCTGCTCCTCCACACTACCAAGTATTCTGCCATTTACTTTGTACTCTGCCTTGGAGTTTGTCCTTCCAAAGTGTACCACCTCACACTTCTCCGGGTTGAACTCCATCTGCCACTTCTCAGCCCACTTCTGCATCCTATCAATGTCTCTCAGCAATCTTCAACAATCCTCTACATTATCCACAACACCACCAACCTTTGTGTCATCTGCAAACTTGCCAACCTACCCTTCTACCTCCACATCCAGGTCGTTAATAAAAATCACAATAAGTAGGGGTCCCAGAACCGATCCTTGTGGGACACCAGTAGTCACAACCCTCCAATCTGAATGTACTCCCTCCACCACGACCCTTTGCTTTCTGCAGGCAAGCCAATTCTGAATCCACATGGCCAAACTTCCCTGGATCCCATGCCTTCTGACTTTCTGAATAAGCCTACCATGTGATACCTTATCAAATGCCTTACTAAAATCCATGTAGATCACATCCACTGCACTACCCTCATCTATATGCCTGGTCACCTCCTCAAAGAACTTTATCAGGCTTATTAGACACAATCTGCCCTTCACAAAGCCATGCTGACTGTCCCTGATCAGACCATGATTCTCTAAATGCCCATAGATCCTATCTCTAAGAATCTTTTCCAACAGCTTTCCTACCACAGATGTAAGGCTCACTGGTCTATAATTATCCGGACTATCCCTACTATCTTCTATGAACAAGCAGACAACATTTGCCTCCCCCCAATCCTCTGGTACCATTCCCGTGGACAGCGAGGACATAAAGATCCTAGCTAGAGGCTCATCAATCTCTTCCCTCACCTCGTGGAGCAGCCTGGGGAATATTCCATCAGGCCCCGGGGACTTATCTGTCCTAATATAATTTTAACAACTCCAACACCTCCTCTCCCTTAATATCAACATGCTCCTGAACATCAACCTCACTCATATTGCCCTCATCATCATCAAGTTCCCTTTCATTGGTGAATACCAAAGAGAAGTATTCATTCAGGACCTCGCTCACTTCCACAGCTTCCAGGCACATCTTCCCATCTTTATCTCTAATCAGACCTACCTTCACTCCTGTCAACCTTTTGTTCTTCACATAATTGAACAATGCCTTGGGGTTTTCCTTTACCCTGCTTGCCAAGGCCTTCTCATGCCCCCTTCTTGCTCCCTCAGCCTATTCTTAATCTCCTTTCTTTCTACCCTATATTCCTCAATAGCCCCGTTTGATCATTGCTTCCTAAACCTCATGTCTGCTGCCTTCTTCCACCTGACTAGACTTCCACTTGTCACCCATGGTTCCTTCACCCTACCATTCTTTATCTTCCTCATCGGGACAAATTTATCCCTAACATCCTGCAAGAGATCCCTAAACATCGACCACATGTCCATAGTCCAGCTCCCTGCAAAAACATCATCCCAATTCACAAGTTCTAGCCTTATAGCCTTGTAATTTGCCCTTCCACAATTAAAAATTTTCCTGTCCTCTCTGAATCTAGCCTTTTACATGATAATGCTAAAGGCCAGGGAGTGGTGGTCACTGTCCCGCAGATGCTCACCCACTGAGAGATCTGTGACCTGACCCAGTTCGTTACCTAATACTAGATCTAGTATGGCATTCCCCCTAGTCGGCTGTCAAACTCTACCTTATCTAAACCATTGGAACTAATCAGGTGACAATCAATATTAGGGAAGTTAAAGTCACCCATGATAACAACCCTGTTATTTTTGCAACTTTCCAAAATCTGCCTTCCAATCTGCTCCTCAGTATGTCTGCTGCTACCAGGGGGCCTATAGAATACTCCCAATAGAGTAACTGCTCCCTTCCTGTTCCTGACTTCCACCCATACTGACTCAAAAGAGGATCCTGCTACATTACCCACCCTTTCTGTAGTTGTAATAGTATCGCTGACCAGTAATGCCACCCCTCCTCCCCTTTTCCCCCCTCTCTATCCATTTTAAAGCACTGAAATCCAGGAATATTGAGAATCCATTCCTGCCCTGGCGCCAGCCAAGTCTCCGTAATGGCCACTACATCATCATTCCATGTATGTATCCAAGTTCTCAGTTCATCACCTTGTTCCTGACGCTTCTCGCTTTGAAGTACACGCACTTTAGCCCTTCTACCTTGCTAACTTTACACCCTTTATTCTGCTTCTCTTTCCTCAAAGCCTCTTCATATGTTAGATCTGGCTTTACTCCATGCACTATACTTGCATGACCTTTATCCTCCTCCACCTCACTATCTGCTCTAACACTCTGGTTCCCCTCCCCCTGCAAATCTAGTTTAAACCCCCTGGAACAGCACTAGCTAACTTCCCTGCATGGATATTAGTCCCCCTCTAGTTGAGGTGCAACCCGTCCCATTGGAACAGGTCCCACCTTCTCTGGAACAAGGCCCAATTGTCCAGAAACATGAAGCCCTCCCTCCTGCACCAACTCCTTAGCCATGTATTTAGTTGCATTATCTTCCTATTTCTAGCCTCACTAGCACGTGGCACAGGTAGCAATCTTAGAGGTCCTGTCCTTCAACTTTGCACCTAACTCCCTAAACTCTCTTTGCAGGACCTCTTTAAGTCAAGTCAAGTCAAGTCAACTTTTATTGTCATTTTGACCATAACTGCTGGTACAGTGCATAGTAAAAATGAGACAACGTTTTTCGGGACCATGGTTTACATGACACAGTACAAAAACTAGACTGAACTACATAATAATAAAAAAAAACACAGAGAAAGCTATACTAGACTACAGACCTACACTGGACTGCATAAAGTGCACAAAAACAGTACCAGCATTACAATAAATAATAAACAGGACAGTAGGGCAAGGTGTCAGTCCAGGCTTCGGGTATTGAGGAGTCTGATAGCTTCGGGGAAGAAACTGTTATATAGTCTGGTCGTGAGAGCCCGAATGCTTCAGAGCCTTTTCCCAGATGGCAGGAGGGAGAAGAGATTGTATGAAGGGTGCATGGGGTCCTTCATAATGCTGTTTCCTTTGCAGATGCAGAGTGTAGTGTAAATGTCCCTGATGGTGGGAAGAGAGATGATCTTCTCAGCTGACCTCACTATCCGCTGCAGGGTCTTGCGATCTGGGATGGTACAATTTCCTATCTATGTCATGGTCCCTACATGGAACATGACATCTGGCTGCTCACCCACAGATCTACCCACAGAACTTCTTATCTGTCCCCCTAACTATTGAATCCCCTATCGCTACTGCTCTCCTCTTTTCCCTCCTTCCCTTCTGAGCTGAGAGTCCAATCTCGGTGCCAGAGACACAACCACTGCAACTTGTTTCTGGAAAGTCATCCCCAACAACAGTATCCAAAACGGTATACTTATTATTGATGGGAATGGCCACTGGGGTTCTCTGCTCTTCCTGTCTATTCCTCTTCCCTCTCCTGACAGTCATCCAGCTACCTGTCTCCTGACTTTTAGGGATGATTATCTCCCTGAAACTCCTGTCTATTTCTGCCTCTGCCTCATGGATGATCTGAAGATCGTCCAGCTCCAGCTCCAGTTCCCTAACTCGGTTTGTCAGATGAATGCGTAGCTGAAGAGTTGGTGCAGGGGGCAGGGGTTCATATTTCTGGATCATTGGGATCTCTTCTGGGGAAGTTCTGACCTGTACAAAAAGGACGGGTTGTACCTGAACTGGAAAGGGACCAATATTCTGGTGGGCAGGTTTTCTAGAGCTATTGGGGAGGGTTTAAACTAGTTTGGCAGAGCGGTGGGAATCAGAATGTGAGTGCAGAAATTAGGGTAGAAGGACAAGGGCACGATGCTATGTGTTCTGAGTTGGTGAGGAAGGACAGGCAGGGGACAAAACATAAATGTAGCCAGTTAGAGGGGTTGAAATGTGTCTATTTCAATGCTAGGAATATTAGGAATAAAGGGGATGAACTTAGAGCATGGATCAGTATGTGACTGTTATTGAAACTTGGCTGGAAGAAGGGCAGGATTGGCAGATATAGGTACTGGGGTTTAGGTATTTTAAAAGGAATAGAATGGGAGGTAGAAAAGGGAGGGGGGAGTAGCATTACTGGTCAGGGATAGTATCACGGCTATAGAAAGGGAGGACACTGCAGAGGGAGTGTCCACTGAGTCGGTGTGGGTGAAAGTCAGAAATAGGAAGGGATCAATCACTGTGCTGAGAGCCCCCAAATAGCCCTCGGCACACCGAGGAGCGGATTAGCAGGCAGATTTTAGAATGGTGCAGGAAATAAAGGGTTGTAGTTATGGGTGATTTCAAATTCCCTCATGACTGCAAGGGGGATAGATGGGGCTGAATTTGTCAAGGATTCCTGACACAGTATGTGGACCGGCCAATGAGAGGAGAAGCTATACTGGATCTAGTTCTGGGTAATGAACCTGGTCAGGTGGCAGACGTCTTGGTGGGGGAGCATTTTGGTGAGAGTGACC
Organism: Hemitrygon akajei; assembly: GCF_048418815.1. Classification (NCBI taxonomy): domain Eukaryota; kingdom Metazoa; phylum Chordata; class Chondrichthyes; order Myliobatiformes; family Dasyatidae; genus Hemitrygon; species Hemitrygon akajei. The sequence continues at coordinate 64,647,612 of NC_133131.1, forward strand.
ACAACTCCCTCAGCTTCAGCATAGTGATGGAAAGGGATAAAAACAGACAAAATGGGAAAGTGCTTAACTGGGGAAGGGCTAACTTTGAAGGGATGAGGCAGGAACTAGCGAGAGTAAATTGGAAACAGATGTTCAAAGGTGAAACACAGAAGTAATGTGAAGGAAGTTTAGGGACCACTTGTGCTGGGTTCAAGATAGGCTTGTCCCATTGAGACAAGGAAAAAATGGTAGGAAAAGGGAACCGTGGCTGATGAAACATGTGAGGCAACTCGTCAAGAGGAAGAAGGAAGCATATGTTAGATATAAGAAGCAGGAAGCAGGAGGGGCTCATGAGAAATATAGGGTAGCCAGGAAGGAGCTTAAGAAAAGACTTAGGAGAGCTCAAAGGGGGCATGAGAAGGCCTTGGCATGTAGGATTAAAGAGAACCCCAAGGCGTTCTCTGCGTATGTGAAGAACAGAAGGATGACAAGAATGAAGGTGGGGCCAGGAGGTCCTAAATGAATACTTTGCTTCAGTATTCACAAGTGAAAAGGACCTTGATCAGGGTGAGGTCGAAATAGAACAGGCCTGTGTGCTGGACAATGTGGAGATTAAGGAAGAAGTAGTGTTGGATCTTCTTAAAAACATCAAGATTGATAAGACCCCAGGGCCGGAAGGTTGCTGTGGGAAGTGAGAGAAGAGATCGCTGGAGCAGTAGCTATGATCTTTGTATCCTTTTTGGCTGCAGGGGAGGTACCGAAGGATTGGAGAATGTAGTTCCCTTGTTTAAGAAAGTTAGTAGGGAGAATCCTTAGAACTATAGGCTGGTGAGTCTTACGTCGGTGGTCTACAAACTATTGGAAAGGATTCTACAAACATTTGGAGAAGTACAGTCTACTCAAAGAAGGATAGTCAACATGGCTTTGTGAAGGGAAGGTCATGCCTCATGAGCCTAATTGAGTTTTTAGAAGAGTTAACAAAAAAAATTGATGAGGGTAGGGCAGTGGATGTGGTCTACATGGATTTTAGCAAGGCATTTGACAAGGTCCCTCACCAGAGACTCATCCAGAAAGTCATGAGGCATGGGATCAGTGGAACCTTGGCTGTTTGAATAAAAAATTGGCTTAAAGGAAGAAAGAAGAGGGTAGTAGTGGAAGGAAAGTAGTCTGCCTGGGGGTCGGTGACCAGTGGAGTGCCGCAGGGATCTGTCCTGGGACCCCTGCTCTTTGTGATTTTTATAAATGACCTGGATGAAGAGGCGAAAGGATGGGTGAGAAAGTTTGTGGATGACATGAAGATTGGAGGAGTTGTGGATGGAGCTGTAGGTTGTCGAAGGTTACAAAAGGATATAGGCAGGATACAGTGTTGGGCAGAAAAGTGGCAGATGGAGTTCAATCCGGACAAATGTGAGGTGATGCATTTTGGAAGGACAAACCAGAAGGCTGAGTATGGGGTTAATGGTCGGTTACTTAAGAGTATGGATGAACAGAGGGACCTTGGGGTTCAAATCCATACATCCCTCAAGGTCGCTGCATAGGTTGATAGGGTAGTTAAGAAGGTCTATGGGATGCTAGGCTTCATTAATAGGGGGATTGAGTTCAAGAGTAGAGAGCTCATGTTGCAACTCTACAAATCTCTGGTGAGACCACACTTAAGAGTATTGTGTTCAGTTCTGGTCAGCTCATTATAGGAAGGATGTGGAAGCTATGGAGAGGGTCAGAGGAGATTTACTAGGATGTTGCCTGGATTGGAAAAAAGTCATATGAAGCAAGGTTAGCAGAGCTGGGACTTTTCTCTTTGGAGCGTAGAAGAATGAGAGAGGACGATAGAGGTCTACAAGATTATGAGAGGCATAGATAGGGTGGATAGTCAGAACCTGTTTCCCAGGGCACCAATAGCAAACACCAGAGGGCATATGTACAAAATTAAGGGAAGGAAGTTTAGGGGAGACATCAGGGTAATTTTTTTACACAGAGGGTTATGGGTGCCTGGAATGACTTGCCAGGGATGGTGGTGGAGGCTAAAACATTAAGAGTATTTAAGAGCCTCTTGGACAGGCACATGGATGAAAGAAAAATAGAGGGTTACGAGGTAGTGTGGGTTTAGTACTTTTTTAAGGATTATATGGGTTGGCACAACATGGAGGGCCAAAGTGCCTGTACTGTGCTGTAGTGTTCTAGTGTCTGGTGTCTAGAAACACTCATCCAGGTGATATGATTCTCCAGTTAGCCACAGGATCCGAGCTCCCCGACACGAGACGACCAGTGATCCAGAATACAATGAGGAAGACTGTCTGGCTCTGCATTCCTTAGTCCCTTCATTATACCCCCTTTTCCCGAGGAGGAGAATTCATCAGTTTTGGAGTATGTTATAGAGACAGGGAGGTCTATACAGGTTGGAGATGGTTAGAGAGACAGTAAGGTCTGTAGGGGTTGGAGGGGTTTACAGATATGGGAGATTTATAGGCATTACAAGGGGTTACACAGACAAGGAAGTTTATAGGGGTTGGAGTAGGTTATTGAGACGTGGAGGTCTATAGAGGTTGCAGACAGTTACAGAGACAGGGAGTTCTATTGGGGTTAGCGGGGTTTCCTGAGGCAGAGAGGTCTATATGGGTTGGAGGGGATTACTGAGTCAGGGAGGTCTGAAGTTTTTGAAGGGAAATCCTATAGGGGTTGGAGGGAGTTCCAGAGACAGGGAATTCTATAGGGTTGGAGCGACTTCCAGAGACAGGGGATTCTATAGGGTTGGAGGGAGTTCCAGAGACAGGGAATTCTATAGGAGTTGGAGGTGGTTCCAGAGACAGGGAATCCTATAGAGGTTGGAGGTGGTTACAAAGATGGGGAAGTCTATAGGAATAGAAGGGGTTTACAAAGACAAGAAGTTCTCTAGGGTGGTTCCACAGGCAAGGAGATTTATAGGAATTGGAGGGAGTTACAGAGACAAGGTACCCTAAAGGTTTTGGAGGGGATTGTAGAAAGAGGGGGCACGTTTTGATTCACAACAGGCAGGCAGTGGAGTAAGTCGCCATTTCTCAGGAGAAAATTCAGATAGTTTTTGTTTAACTACTTGGGACTAAAGAGGCATGACTGCGCAGGCGTGTGACCTCAGAGTGCAGAAGGCTTGAAAAGAACACCGCCATATCCAGCGGGCAGCGGAGTGAGAGGGTGCAGAGTGATCTGGCTTTGGCGGAAATGGGAAGAGGCTTCCTGCAACCATTTAGTCTTATAGTAAAGGGGTAAGTTACAGGGTTATTTATGTAGTAATAACAGTAGCATTAGAGGTATGCATCTAGGATTAGTGTTGTGCTTGGAGTGCCAGATGTGGGGACCCTGGGAGACTCCCAGCCTCCCCAAGGATTACATCTGCACCAGGTGCATTGAGATGAGGCTCCTTAAGGACAGTGTTCAGGATCTGAAGCTGCAACTTGATGACCTTCAGCTAATTAGGGAAAGTGAGGAGGTGATTGATAATACCTGTAGAGAGATAGTGGACAGCACCTCTGTGACAGTCCCCCTCAGGAATCTATATATCGTTTTAGATACTGTTGGAGAGGTTGACCTGACAGAGGAAGACCACAGTGAACGGGACTCTGGCACTCTGCCCAGTGCCGTGATCAGGAGAGCCAGGAGAAATGCCGTCATTATAGGGGATTCTATAGTGAGGGGAACAGACAGGAGATCCTGCGAGCCGGACAAGGATATCCGGATGGTGTGTTGCCTCCCTGGTGCGAGGGTATGAGATATCTCGGATTGGGTCCAGAGTATTCTCAGGAGAGAGGGCGAGCAACCAGAGCAACCAGAGCAACTGGACAGACCTCCAGAGTAATAACTTTCAGATTACTGCCTGAGCCACGCGCTAATGAAGATAAGAAGAGCAGAATGAAGCCGATGAATGTGTGGCTGAGTAACTGGTGCAGGGGGCAGGGCTTCAAATTCTTGCATCACTGCGATCTATTTTGGGAGAGGCATGACTTATACAGAAATGATGGGTTACACCTGAACTCAAAGGGTACTAATATCCTGGCGGGATTGTTTAATATAGCTTTTAGGGAGGGTTTAAACTAAGTTGGCAGGGGGAAGGAAACCAGGGTGTTAGGGACGAGGAAGAGGAAAATAGAAATAAGTCAAAGATACTGTGCAGCAAAGATGGCAAGAGGGACAGGCAGGTGAGTAGACAGGGTAATTGCTGTGTGATAGAAATATAACAAATTCAGTAACAGATACTGATCTAAATGTACTATACTTAAATGTACACAGCATTAGAAGTAAAGTGGATAACCTAGTTGTACAGCTACAGGTTAAAAGATATGACATAGTGGCCATCACTGAGTCATGGCTAAACGATGGATGTGATTGGGAGCTGAATGTCCAAGGATACATAGTGTATAGGAAAGATAGGAAGGTAGGTAAAGGGAGTGGTGTGGCCCTGATGGTAAGCAATGATATCAAATCACTAGAAAGAAGGGGCATAGGATCAGAAGAGGTAGTATCCTTATGGGTCAAGTTAAGAAATGGCAAGGGTAAAAAGACACTAATAGCAGTTATATACAGGCTTTCAAACAGCAGCTGGGATGTGGACTACAAGTTACAGCTGGAAATAGAAAAAGCGTGTCAAAAGGAAAATGTCAAGATAATTATGGGGGATTTTAATATGAAAGTGGATCGGGAAAATCAGGTAGGTACTGGATCTCAGGAGAGGGAGTTTGTAGCATGCCTACGGGATGGCTTTTTGGAGCAGCTTGTCCATAATTGTAGAGAGTGGTGAATCTGTGGAATTCTCTGCCACAGGAAACAGTTGAGGCTGGTTCATTGGCTATATTTAAAAGGAAGTTAGATATGGCCCTTGTGGCTAAAGGGATCAGGGGGTATGGAGAGAAAGCAGGTACAGGGTTCTGAGTTGGATGATCAGCCATGATCATACTGAATGGTGGTGCAGGCTCGAAGGACTGAATGGCCTACTCCTGCACCTAGTTTCTATGTTTCTATTGTTATGACCCCAGCCCCCTCCTTTGTGAGAATCGTAAGAGCCCTAGTGAAGGGGGGGGTCAATGACCCAAGAGAAGAAAGAGATACGTGCGGTGTCCCTCGTTTCATGGCGAGGCAAAAGCTGGCGACTGTGGTCATTGTCTCGTGGAGACACCTTTGTGAATTGGGAACTGTACTACATGTATACCCTCAGGGCAACGTGGGTGGAGAGATGGAGAGAGATTGCATCATCCCAACCTGATTGACATCTGAGACCCCGTGAGTTCAGATAAAAGATTGGTTGTAAAGACGGCCCCCCAGACGCACCAGAAGACACGCTAGAAATCCTGCAACAGCGTTTAATAGCGACAGCCAGTGGTGGGGTTCGTGTGCGTCTTTTCCTTGCCTGGGATTGGCGACCTCACCACGGAAGAACGGCTTAGCTACAGGAGAGGCCACAAGTGAGCGTCCATTCCCCAACGAGACTCCGATGAATCGAACTCCTAAAGGTTGGAAAAAAAACGCGCCGGATAACTGTTTCATTCAATCTCTATCTCTCTCTCTCTAACAAAAGTACACCACCGCGACACCCCAAAAGACGGCCGCTGGTGGAACTGCAGTGAATGCAAGAGACTTTTAGATATACAGCGGACAATATATACCTTACCCCTAGACAACGATAGAGCTTATTTCTTATTGATTATTACTATACCTGCGCTTTAGATTGAGTATTGACGACGTATGTTATCTGAATGTTTGTATTAACCTTACTTTTGTGTCCCTTTATAAATAAAAACATCCAAAAATGGTACCATCAGACTTCAGCGGACCTCTCTATCTTTGCTGGTAAGTGATCCAGTTATGGGATATGTAACACTATGTTTCTATAAGCCCACCAGGGGATTGGCTGTTTTGGATTGGGTGCTGTGTAATGAACCTGAGGCGATTAGGGAGCTAGAGGTAATGGAACCCCTTAGAACTAATGATCATAATATGATTGAGTTCAGTTTCAAATTTGAAAAGGAGAAGCTGGTATCAGGTGTATCAATATTTCAGTGGAAGAAAGGAAATTACGGTGGTATGAGAGAGGAACTGGCCCAAATTGATTGGAATAGTAAACTAGATGGAGGGACGGCAGAGCAGAATTGGATGAAATTCCTACAAGAAATAAGGAAAGTACAGGAAAAAATATATTCCCAGAAAAAAGAAAATCATGAATGGAAAAATGGCACACATGTGGCTAACGAGAGAGGTTAAGGCTAAAATAAAAGCGAAAGAGATGGTGTACAAGGAAACAAAAATTAGTGGGAAATCTGAGGACTGGACGACTTTTAAAAACTTACAGAAGGAAGCTAAGAAAGTCATTAGGAAAGAAAAGATGAATTATGAAAGGAATTTGGCAATTAACATAAAAAAGGATACTAAGAGATTTAAAATATATGAAGAGTAAAAGAGTGACACAGGTAAATATAGGACAAATTGAAAATGATGCTGGAGAAATTATAATTGGTAACAAAGAGATGGCAGAGGAACTAATTAGTATTTTGCATCAGTCTTCACAGTGGAAGACTTTAGCATCATACCTGATATTCCAAGATGGCGACGCGACGCAGCTTGCAGCGGCCACTCCAGAGCTGATTATCTGTTATTTATGAAGCGGGGTGCCGTGCACAATCGTAATCAGATGAAAAACGGACGTGGGAGCACGGAGGAACATCTGAAAATCTCCAGGAAGACCTTCTTCGTTGCTGCTGCTGCTGCTGAGGTCCGGGTCTCTGCTGAGAAGAACAGGCCCCCGGTCCTCGGGGTCACGTTGCTGATGGCCCGTTGGCGGAGCAGTCTTAATACACTCGGCAGAGGATGGTGCTCGGAGAAGCTGTGTCGGAGGGGATGGTCGGAGGCTCAGAGGTTCGACGGACTGTCGACGGTCCGCTGCGATCAGGTCACTTTCATTGTGTGCTGTGTTTGTGAGGCTGAGTCGGGCGGAGCCATGGAAGTCCATAGCGAGGGTATCCCCTTCTGCTGCCGCTGTGGGATGATGAGACAATCGGGACCCTGAGAACTTGTGGAAACTGTGTGGTGGTTTCTTTCGAACTTATAGTCTTTTAACATCTTTGGACTATTTTTACTGTGCCCATGGTCTGTTTTTTATCAATTATGCTATTGTTTGCACTGTCGTAACTATGTGGTTTTGTGCAGGTCTTGTAGCTTTAGTTTTTGGTTTTGTTTGTCTGGTGGGATTGGAGCTCCTTTCTGGGGAATGTGTTAAGATGGTAGCATCATATTAATATGCAGCAGCCTCTCCGTACTCTGGATTGGGGATTGCCAAATGTTATGTGGATTTTCTGGTGTAGTCTGTTCTGTCATGCATTTTTGTGATAACATTCTGGAGGAACGTTGTCTCATTTTTTAACTGCATTGCATCTGTGGTTTCTAAATGACAATAAACTGAATCTGAATCTGAATAGAATTAGGTACAGTCAAGATTACTAGAGAGAAAATGCATGGGAAACTAAATGCACTAAGGATAGATAAGTCTCCCAGACTGGATGAGGTGCACTCACAGGTTCTGAAGGAGGTGGCTTTGGAGATTGTGGAGGCATTGGAAGTGATCTTCCAGGAATCAATAAACTCTGGCATGGTTCCGGAGGACTGGAAGGTCGCAATTGTAGTTCCACTGTTTAAGAAAGGAGTGAGGCAGCAAGAAGAGAATTACAGACCTATTAGTCTGACATCGGTAGTTGGAAAGTAATTGGAGTCAATTCTCAAGGATAAGGTTATGAAATACCTCGAGGTGCATGACAAGATAGGCCCAAGCCAGCATAGTTTCATTTTCATTTTTAGAATCTTTTTATTGGTACATAATCTTCTACAGCTATAGAATGATACAAAACTTCAACAAATTAATATGTATACAATTAATAGAGCTGAAGAAAAAAAAACTGATCGTAATATATAAAAATGGGAATTAAAAAAAATATATATATAGGAAAAAGAAGGGAAAAAAAACCCCGTCTAACTACAAAAAAAAGAGGAAAAAGAACCATTAGGAATCTACCCTCCAGAGCAATACGTTTAACCATCATCTAAATATACAAAGAAAAAGAGTCATCAACTGCCAATTCATATTTAAAAAAAAATAAAATTGGAAGGAAACCATATAGAATAATTCAAATTAAATGGTAATATTTGGCGAAAGAACCCCATCTTCTCTCAAAATCGAATCAGGGTTCAAAAGTTCTACTTCTAATTTTTTTCCAAACTGAGACATAACATTACTTGAGAAAACCATTCAATTAATGTAGGGGAAGAGATATCTTTCCATTTTAATAGAAAAGCCCTTCTTGCCAATAATGTAACAAATGCAATTACATGTTGATCTGAAGATGAAATATCCTGAATATGAAGCAGAACTATTCCAAATAGAACAGTCAGTCTATTAGGTTGTAAATTAATTTTCAGAGCTTTAGAAATTGTAGAAAATAAAGATTTCCAAAACAATTTTAATGAAGAACATGACCAGAACATAACATGACAAAGTTGCTATTTCAGTTTTACATCTATCACAGTAGTTGCCTATACTAGGAAATAGTTTTCAAAAATCTACCATTAATATTGGCTATAATATCCTCCTCGTTAAAAGGAATATTGGAATCAACAAAAATAGAGACTCCTCTAGTTTTACTTTGGAAATTTGCATGAAACTGAAGATCCTTCCAGAATTTAAAAAATCGATTTTTATCACATAACCTGATATACGTCTCTTGAGCAAAGATTATATCAGGCTGGAGTCAATTTATAACTTGAAATGTTTTCTCGCTTAATAGGATGATTCCAACCACGAACATTCCAAGTTAAAACATTTAACTGTTTAGATATTATCATGAAACTTTGTACCTAAAAAAGAGTAATTAGATGCATGTCAGGATAAGGTGGTCGAAAATGGCAGAGGTGAACAGCAATAAAAATAATTAGCGTATGTTCCAGGATTCCATAATGGGAATAAGAAAAGAAGGAAAAACCCACCCAAACTACAAAGCCCAGAAACAAGTCGATATCAATCCCCAAGGAAAGCATAGATGCAGATACAGCTCCGCCCACCTAAGTAATAAAAAACATTTTAAAAAAGTCATCTCTGTCTCCCTCTACTGAACATAAATCTCATTACAATCGAAGTATATCTCAATATAATTAACTTGGAAGGATAGTGGTCTTTTTTTGTAAAACAAAACGACCTTCAATTTGAGAGTAACCTTCATAATATTCTTGAAATATTTGCACAAAAGAAAAACAATCGCCATCTTTAAATTGCCCAATCTAACTTTAAACACAAGGAAATCCAAATAATTACCTAAAAGATCTTCACTAAAGCATACAGAATTAAAAAAAAGCAATTAATTCATTTAAATGCTGCAGAAAAATAATTCTAGATGGTTCAAACTTAACTACAGCCTATCAACAGTTCTCCCACTAAATCTTCTGAGGTTAAAACCATCCAAACCAGTCTTTTTCAGAAATAAAAAATGCATTTTAAGGTAAAGACTTTCTGTAACCATAAAATCTTCCAATCTTATCAGTCTTTACACTGCGAGACACTTCACTCAAGCCATTATAAATCATTCAAACTTCAGTCTTCAGACTCGTCGTCATTGAAATATTTGCACAAAAGAAAAACAATCACCAATTTTAAATTATCCAGTCTTTCTTTAAAACGTAAAAAAATCTAAGTAATTACTTAAAAATACTTTACAAAAGCATACAGAATAAAAGAAAAACAGTTGGTTCATTTAAATGCTGCAGAAAAAAGAATTCTAGATGGTTCAGAATTATCTATAGTCTTTCAACAGTTCTCCCGCTATGTCTTCTGAGGTTAAAACCATCCAAACCAGTCTTTTTCAGAGATAAAAATACATTTTAAGGTAAAGACTTTCAATAACCATCAAATCTTCCAATTTCATCACTTTACACCACGAGGCATTCAAAGTGTTGTAGATCATTCAAACTTCAGGCTTCAGACTCATCAGACAAAGAGTTAATAAAATGCAATGCTTCGGCTGGATCATCAAAAATACGAGCTCCTGAATTTTTAACAAAAAGCCTTAATTTGGCTGGGTACTGTAACGATGTACGTCGCACGTGATGAAGACCATGGAGCGGCTGATAATACAGAATCTGAGGCCACAAACCAGGCACGCCCAGGATCCTCTTCAGTTTGCGTATAAGGAGAAGGTGGGAGTGGAGGATGCTATCACGTATTTGCTGCACAAATCACTCTCTCACCTAGAGGGGGTCAGTTGTGCTGTGAGGATTACATTCCTTGACTTCTCTAGTGCCTTTAACACCATCCAGCCCAAGATCTTAAGGCACAAACTAACGGAGATGGGAGTAGACTCTCACATGGTGGATTGGATAGTGGACTACTTGACAGATAGACCTCAGTATGTGCGGTTGGGAGACTGTAGGTCTGACACGGTGGTCAGCAGCACAGGAGCGCCGCAGGGAACCATACTCTCTCCGGTCCTGTTCACCCTGTACACATCAGACTTCCAATATAACTCGGAGTCCTGCCATGTGCAGAAGTTCGCTGATGACACAGCCATAGTGGGGTGTGTCAGGAATGGACAGGAGGAGGAGTATAGGAAACTGATACAGGACTTTGTGATATGGTGCAACTCAAACTACCTGCGTCTCAATATCACCAAGACCAAGGAGATGGTGGTGGACTTTAGGAGATCTAGGCCTCATATGGAGCCAGTGATCATTAATGGAGAATGTGTGGAGCAGGTTAAGACCTACAAGTATCTGGGAGTACAGTTAGACGAGAAGCTAGACTGGACTGCCAACACAGATGCCTTGTGCAGGAAGGCACAGAGTCGACTGTACTTCCTTAGAAGGTTGGCGTCATTCAATGTCTGTAGTGAGATGCTGAAGATGTTCTATAGGTCAGTTGTGGAGAGCGCCCTCTTCTTTGTGGTGGCATGTTGGGGAGGAAGCATTAAGAAGAGGGACGCCTCACGTCTTAATAAGCTGGTAAGGAAGGCGGGCTCTATCGTGGGCAAAGTACTGGAGAGTATAACATCGGTAGCTGAGCGAAGGGCGCTGAGTAGGCTACGGTCAATTATGGATAACTCTGAACATCCTCTACATAGCACCATCCAGAGACAGAGAAGCAGTTTCAGCGACAGATTACTATCGATGCAATGCTCCTCAGACAGGATGAAGAGGTCAATACTCCCCAATGCCATTAGGCTTTACAATTCTACCGCCAGGACTTAAGAACTTTTTAAAAGCTATTATTAATGCTTTTTGAGATAGTGATTTAGATGCATATCATATTTTTTACTGAGTTAAGTATTGTATGTAATTAGTTTTGCTACAACAAGTGTATGGGACATTGGAAAAAAGTTGAATTTCCCCATGGGGATGAATAAAGTATCTATCTATCTATCTATCTATCTATCTATCTATCTATCTAAAAGTCTTTTTTTTTGATATGCTAGTTTCATAGAAGAAGCAAATGCAGCACGTTTCTTAACAATTTCGTGTGGAAAATCTTCAAAAAAGTGAACTTCTGAACCTTGAAATTGAAATAATCTTTGTTTTCTTGCAAGCTTAATAATGCGGTCCTTGTCTCTAAAATGGAGAAAGTGCACAACAATATGTCTGTTTTTACCTGCATCCAAAGATTTTAGAGCAGCGGTTCTGTGAGCCGATTCAATCTCTGGGAGTTGCGAACAAACCTCCGGAAATAAAGACTGAAACCTTTTAGCAAAGTAATCCAGTGTGTCAGCAGATTCTGATTTCTCGTTTCATCCAACAATTCGAAAATTATTCCGATGCGATCGAGTTTCCAAATCCACGATTCGTTGTTGAGCCTTTTCCAAACGAGAAGAAAGGTCATCTGCATTTCGACTAACTTCTTTAAGATCGAGGCTCAGAGAGTGAATTTTTTCTTCAAATTTCTCTTTTAGTTGAGATATTTCAGTGCCGATACTGCTAATTCGAATCTCTTAACCCAAGAGGGTTCTTCCGAGAACTCGTCAGCTTTTTTAGACTTTCCGTTAGTCGGGTCCGGATTCCGCCTGGTGCTCTTCAAAGTAGCAGTAATTATAACTATTGCTGTACAGATTCGACTAAATAAAGTTGAAATTTCAAAGCTTCAATCGAAAAAGGGAGAGATTAAAGGTGGACAAGAAGCAACTGAGTCTTACATGTCCATAAACGGGAGGTGGAGTCCAGCATGGTTTCATGAAGGGAAGATCCTGCCTCACCAACCTATTGGAATTTTTTGAGGTAATCTCGAATAAAATTGACAAGGGAGAGTCTGTGGATGTTGTGTGTTTGGATTTTCAAAAAGGCCTTCGATAAGGTGCCGCATAAGAGACTGCTTAATAAACTGCGACCCCATGGAATTACAGGCAAGATATTGGAATGGGTGAAGCATTGGCTGATCGGCGGAAAACAAAGGGTGGGAATAAAGGGATCCTATTCTGGCTGGTTGCCGGTTACTAGTGGTGTTTCGCAGGGTTCAGTGTTGGGGCTGCTTCTTTTTACACTGTATATCGATGATTTAGATTATGGATTAAATGGTTTTGTGGCTAAGTTTGTGGATGACACCAAGATAGGTGGAGGAGCAGGAAGTGTTGAAGAAACAGAAAGGTTGCAGAGAGACTTGGTCAGTTTATGAGAGTGGGCAAAGAAATGGCAGATGAGATACAATGTTGAGAAATGTACAGAGAAAATTCAAACATCGGAAGTGTAAAGGGAATTGGGGATCCTCGTGCAGGATACCCTAAGGGTTAACCACCAGGTTGGATCAGCAGTAAGGAAAGCGAATGCTACGTTGACATTCATTTCAAGAGGAATAGTGTATAAGAGTAAGGAGGTGTTGATGAGGCTCTATGGGGCACTGGTGAGACCTCATTTGGAATACTGTGTGCAGTTTTGGGCCCCCTATCTTAGAAGGGATATACTGATGTTGGAGAGAGTTCAGAGAAGATTTACGAGGATGATTGCTGGAATGCAGGGACTTACATATGAGGAGTGTTTGTCGGCTCTTGGACTGTATTCATTAGAGTATAGAAGAATAAGGGGGGATCTCATAGACACATTTTGAATGTTGGAAGTGTTGGACAGAGTAAATGTGGAAAGGCTGTTTCCCTTGGTGGGTTAATCCAGGAAAAGAGGCCACAGTCTTAGAATTAGAGGGTACCCATTTAAAACAGAGATGAGAATTTTTTTTTAGCCAGAGGGTCGTGGATTTATGGCTACAGCCAGGACAAGAGGATATAGCTGTGGAGGCCTGATCATTGAGGGTGTTTAAGGAGGAGATTGATAGGTATCTAATTAGTCAGGGTATCAAGGGATATGGGGTAATAGCTGGAAATTGGAACTAGATGGGAGAATAGTTTAGCTCATGGTGGAGTGGCGGAGCCGAATGGCCTACTTCTGCTCCTTTTTCTTGTGATCTGTGATCTTATAGGGTGTGGAAACTGACAGGGAGATCTACTGGGGTTGGAGGGGGTTGCAGAGACAGGGAGGTCTATAAGGGTTGGAGGGAGTTATTGTGACACAGAGGTCTATTGGGGTTGAAGGGGGTTACAGGCATATGGAGGACTTAAGGGGTTGGAGGGAATTACAGAATCGGGGAGGTCTATTGGAGTTATAGACTGTTATGGACAGAGGAATGTCGATAGGGTTGGTGTTGTAGATGGTTACTGAGACAGGGAGGTCTATAGGCATTGGAGGTTGTAGACTGTTATTGAGATAGAGTTGTCTATAGAGATAGGAGGTGCTTACAAGGACTGTAAAGTCTATAGGGGTTGGAGAGGTTCCATGGACGAGGAGGTTTATAGAGTTTGGAGGGTGTTACCGATAGGGAGCTCTAAAGAGGTTGGAAGCTGTTACAGAGACAAGGAGATTTAAAGGGGTTGATGGGATTTATAGAGAAAGGGAAATCCAAAGAGTCCGGAGACTCATAGACTCTCAGTCTATAGCGATTGAAGGGATGTTACAGAGAGGGGAGGTCTATAGAATTGGAGTGGTTTACAGAGAAAGGGTGGCCTGTACGGTGGGATTACAGAGAGGAAGGTATAAAGGAGTTCAAATGGAGTTCTAGAAACAGGGGATGGAGGGGTTTGCTGAGACTATGGTCTATATGGCCTGGTCGGGTTCTAGAGACAGGGAGGATTATAGGATCTGGAAACTATCTCAGAGACAGGAAGGCCTGTGGAGTTTGGAGGGGGATGCAGAGACAGGAAAGTCTTTTGGGGTTGAAGGCTGTTACAGAAACAGGGAGGTAGATAAGGTTGGAGGCTGTTCAGAGACAGTGAGGTCTATTGGGTCTGGAGGAGTTTCCAGAGATAAGAAGGTCCATGGTGGTTGAAGGCACTTACAGAGACAGGGAGGTCTATATGATCTGGAGGTTGTTTCAGATACAGGGAGGTCTATATGATCTGGAGGTTGTTTCAGATACAGGGAGGTCTTTTGGTGTTGGAGGGGTACGTATAGATATGGAGGTCAATAGTGCTCTGATGAGATTAGAGAGACAGGGAATTTCTATAGAAGTTGGAGGGGGTGACAGAAACAGGGAGGTCTAAAAGGGTTGGAGGAGGCTACATAGACTGCGATTCCTATAAATGTTGGGATCCCAGCCACAAGCCTCCTCCAACCCCTTTAGAGACAGGGAGGTCTGAAAGTGCTGGATGGGTTATAGATAAAGGGAAGTCAGGAGGATCTGGAGATTTTCAGAGACATAAAGGCCTATAGGGGTTGGAGCGGGGTTAAAGAGGAGGTCTAAAGGAGATTACAGAGAGGGAGGTCTAAATGGTTTGTTTGGGGTTATAGGGACAAGGAGGTCTCAGGTCTGAGGGCTGTCACTGAGCTAGGATTATCTATAGGAGTTGGAGGGGTGTCACAGACAGGGAGTTCTATAGAGGGGGTTATGGAAGCATGGAGTTACATAGGGTCTAGAGGCTGTTACAGAGACAGGGGAGGGTCTGTTGGATCTAGGGACTGTTACTGAAACGGAGGTTGGAGTGAGTTTACAGAGAGGAAAGTCTAAAGGGGATGTAGGGACAGAGACGACTCTTGAGTCTGGAAATGGACAGGGAGGTCTATAGTTTTTGGAGGGGACATTCTGTAGGGATTGGAAAGAGTTACATAGAGGTCTAAAGGTGTTTGGAGGGTGTTACAGAGACAGGGAGGTCAATAGGATTTGGAGCCAGCAAGGTATGTAGGGTCTGCAGTCAGTTACACAGACAGGGAGGTTTGGAGAGGGTGACAGAGAAAGGGAGGACTTTCAGGGTTGGAGTGGGGTTACAGGGATGTGTCTTGGGTCTGGAAATGGTCACTGAAACAGGAAGTTCTATAGAGGTTGGAGGGGTGTTCAGAGCTGGAAGCATAGGGGTTGGAGGATCACTGTTACAGTAACAGGAGGGTCTATAGTGTTTGGATGGGTCTTGCAGAGACTGGGGTTTCTACAGGGGTTGGAGTATGTTGGAAAGCCAGGGAGGCCTATAAGGTTTGGTGGGGTTTACAGTGACAAGCAGATGTAAAGTTGTTGAATGGTTTTACAGAAACAGGAAATTCTATTAGGATTGGAGTGGATTACAGAGACAGGGAGGTCTACAATTGTTGGGGATACAGAGACAAGGAAGACTATATAGTTTGGAGGGGTTTATAAAGATGGAGGACAAAAGGGTCTGGAGGCTGTTACAGAGACAGGGAGGTCTTTTGGGGTTAACACGGGGTTAAGAGACAGGGAGGTCTCTAAGGCTTGGAGGGGTTACAAAGACAGGGAGATCAAAAGATTTTGGATTGGGTTGCAGAGACAGGGTCTGGAGAGGGTTACTCAAACAGGGTGGTCTATGGGGTCGGAGGGTGTTACACAGGCAGGGAGGTCTAGAGGGGTTGGAGGGGTATATAGTGAAAGGGAGGACTATTGGGGTTGGAGGGGGTTACTGAAATGGAGGTTCTGGGGGTTGGAGGGTTATACAGTGACAGGGAGGTTTATGTGATCTGGAGGGGGTTACTGAGATGGAGGTTCTGGAGGTTGGAGGGATATACAGTGACAGGGAGGTCTATTGGGGTTGGAGGGGGTTACTGAGATGGAGGTTCTGGGGGTTGGAGGGGTATACAGTGACAGGGAGGTCTATTGGGGTTGGAGGGGGTTACAGAGATGGAGATTCTGTGGTTTGGAGGGGTATACAGTGACAGGGAGGTCTATTGGGGTTGGAGGGGGTTACTGAGATGGAGGTTCTGGGGGTTGGAGGGGTATACAGTGACAGGGAGGTCTATTGGGGTTGGAGGGGGTTACAGAGATGCTGTGGTTTGGAGGGGTATACAGTGACAGGGAGGTCTATTGGGGTTGGAGGGGGTTACTGAGATGGAGGTTCTGTGGTTTGGAGGGGTATACAGTGACAGGGAGGTCTATTGGGGTTGGAGGGGGTTACTGAGATGGAGATTCTGTGGTTTGGAGGGGTATACAGTGACAGGGAGGTCTACATGGTCTGGAGGGGGATTCAGAGACAGGAAGGTCTATAGTGGTTGGAATGGGTTACTCAGATAGGGAGATCTATATGATCTGGAGGGGGTTACAAGGTCATGGAGGTCTATGGGGTGTGGAGACGGTGAGGTTGATAGGGGTTGATGTGGCTACAGAGACAAGGAGGACTATCGGTTCTAAAGGCTGTTGCAGAGACAGGGAGGTCTTGTAGGGTCTGGAGACTGTTATAGAGACAGGGAGGTATATACAGATTAGAGTGGGGTGTCAGAGAGGGAAGTCTATAGAGGCTGGAGGGGATTACAGAGACAGGGATGTCTATGGGGTCTTCAGGTTGTTACAGAGACAGGAAGGTCAAAAAGTTTTGGAGGGGGTTACAGAGACAGGAATGCCTTTCCGGTCTGGGGGGGGGGGGGTTACAGAGACAAGGAGGTGTATATGGTCTGGAGGCGATTACACAGATTGTGAGGTCTGTGATGTCTTCAGAGGATTACAGAGGCAGGAAGGTCTTTCGCGGTTGGAGGGCATCACAGAGAAAGGGAGGTCTACAGAGGCTGGGGAGAGTTACCTGGAGAGGGAGATCTAAAGGAGCTGCATGAGATTATAAAGATAGGGAGGCTGTTACAGAGACGAAGACTATGGGGTCTGGAGGCTGTTACTGAGACAGGGAGGTCTGTATGGTCTGGTGGGGTTCCAGTGACAGGGAGGGTTATAGTTTGTGGGGACTATCACAGAGACAGGGAGATCTATGGAGCTGGTAAGACGTTACAGAGACAGGAAGGTCAATAAGAGTTGGAGGGCTGTCAGAGACAGGGAGGATTCATTAGGTACACTTAATGTCAGGGAAATGCATACAATGTAAATCCTGAAGTTCTTGTTCTTCGTAAACATCCATGAAAACAGAGGAGTGCCCCAAAGAATGAAGACAGTTAAAATGTTAGAACACCAAAGCTCCTCCCAACTCCCCCCACAGGAGCAAAAATGCTTCAACACTTTCCACCGAGCACTCAAGCGTGCAGCAAAGCATCAGTAAAGACACAGTCTTGCAGTACCCCAAAGACTACTCACTCACCCGGTAATTTGACAATCCACAGACTCCCTCTCTTCTGAAGAAGGGATAAAAGAGGAGGCACCATTTCACAGCAAGAAGGGAGATGTTACAAAACAACTCACTGATTTATGGTGTTAAAAGTCTGTGGTTTTGCTTTTTTTCTGAGCTCTGTACCTCTGGACACACAGCCAGCAGCAAGCCTGCTGCTTCCAATCTTCCGTGTTCTCCCGCGACACGTCAGTCAGCGGCACCGGCCTTGAATCAGCCCATCTCCAGAGCCACGAAAATCCAGCACCCTGAAGCCGAACCAGTCTTCCAGAGCGCGTCCTTGGGATATCAAAAAGCGGCTAGTCGTGAGGCCGAGAGCGGGTCCCATTCCCACAAAGATCCAAAGTCAGAGTTTATCTTCAGGTCAGGGTCTTCAAAGGAACCTTGAAAGGGGAAAAAAGAGATATCAAACTGAGAAATAAAGCTGTTTCCAATAATGCAAAGGAGTCACCATTCACTATGGGTCTGTGGGATCTGGAAGGATTCCAGAGAGAGGGAGGTCCATGGAGGTTGGAGGGGGTTACTCAGACAGGCAGGTCTATGTAATCTGGAAGTTGTTACGCAGACAGGCAGGACCATTGGGGTTGGAGATTGTTATCTATAGGGATATGGAGGGGGTGACAGAGACAGGGAGGTCTATAGGGGTTGGAGATTGTTATCTATAGGGATATGGAGAGTGATACAGAGACAGGGAGGTCTATAGGGGTTGGAGATCGTTATCTATAGGGATATGGAGGGTGTTACAGAGACAGGGAGGTCTATACGGGTTGGAGATTGTTATCTATAGGGATATGGAGGGGGTGACGGAGACAGGGAGGTCTATAGGGGTTGGAGATCATTATCTATAGGGATATGGAGGGGGTGACAGAGACAGGCAGGTCTATTGGGTTCGGAGATCGTTATCTATAGGGATATGGAGGGTGATACAGAGACAGGGAGGTCTATAGGGGTTGGAGATTGTTATCTATAGGGATATGGAGGGTGTTACAGAGACAGGGAGGTCTATTGGGTTTGGAGATCATTATCTATAGGGATATGGAGGGGTTGACAGAGACGGAGGGTTTGGAGGGGTTACAGAAACTGAAGGTCTATTGGGATTCTAGACTGTTACGGAGACGGGGGTCGATAAGGTCTGGAGGGGGTTACAGAGACATGGAGTTCAATCGGTGTTGTGGTTTGTTACAGAGACGGAGAGGTTGATAGAGTCTGAAGGAGGTTATAGAGACAGGCAGATCTATAGTGGTTGGAGGGGAATTAGAGAAAGGGAGTTCTATAGGTTGTGGAATGGATTACAGAGACAGGGAGGTCTATAGGGGTTGGAGGGGATTACAGAGACAGGGAGGTCTATAGGGGTTGGAGATTGTTATCTATAGGGATATGGAGGGGTTGACAGAGACAGGGAGGGTTTGGAGGGGTTACAGAAACTGAAGGTCTATTGGGATTCTAGACTGTTACGGAGACGGGGGTCGATAAGGTCTGGAGGGGGTTACAGAGACATGGAGTTCAATCGGTGTTGTGGTTTGTTACAGAGACGGAGAGGTTGATAGAGTCTGAAGGAGGTTATAGAGACAGGCAGATCTATAGTGGTTGGAGGGGAATTAGAGAAAGGGAGTTCTATAGGTTGTGGAATGGATTACAGAGACAGGGAGGTCTATAGGGGTTGGAGGGGATTACAGAGACAGGGAGGTCTATAGTTTTTGGAGGGAGCTACAGAGACAGGGCATTCTGTAGGGATTGGAAGGAGTTACATAGAGAAGTCTAAAGGGGTTTGGAGGGAGTTACAGAGCCAGTGGGGTCAATAGGATTTGGAGCTGGTTACAGACACAGCAAGGTATGTAGGGTCTGCAGTCAGTTACACAGACAGGGAGGTTTAAAGGGCTCGGAGAGGGTGACAGAGAAAGTGAGGTCTTTCGGGGTTGGAGTAGGGCTACAGAGGAAGGTCTCCAGGGTCTGAATGTTGTCATATAGGCAGTGAGTTCTATAGAGGGTGGAGGGGGTTACAGCGACAGGATTCAGTAGAGGGATTGGAGGAAGTTACAAAGTTGGGGAGGTCCATGGGACCTGCAAGGGTTTACAGAGACAGGAAAGTCAACAGTTACTGGAGTGGGTTACAGAGACAGATGTGTCTTTATGTTCTGGAGGGGGCTACACAGAGGGAGGTCCATAGGGGTTGGAGGGGCTTATACAGAAAATGAGGACTTGGAGGAGGTGACAGAGAAAGGGTAATCTATAGGGGATGGTGTGGGTTACTGAGATTGAGAGGTCTATATGGTCTGCTGGAGTTACAGAGACAGAAGGGTCGATGGTGGTTTGAGGGGTTTACAGAGACATGAAGGTCTATCTGGTCTGGAGGGGTTTACAGGGATAGGGAGGATTATAGAATCTGGAGACTATCTCAGAGACAGGAAGGTCTATGGAGCTCAGAGAGGGTTTCCAGAGGCAGGAAGGTCTATAGCGGTTGGAGGGCTGTTACAGAGACGGAGTTCTGTCGCGGACACCTGGTCTGTTTTAGAGACAGTGAGATCTATGGGGTCTGGAGGAGATTCTAGAGACCTTATAGGATGGTCTATAAGGGTTGGAGGATTTTCAGAGACAAGGGGTTGGAGTGGGGTTACAGAGAGGGAGGTGGAAAGAGGTTCGAGTGGGGTTATAGAGACAGGGAGGTCTCTAGGGTCTGGTGACTGTCACAGAGACAGGGAGTTCAACAGAAGTAGGTGGGGGTTACAGAGACAAGGAGGTCCATGGGCTCTGCATTGTCACAGAGACAGGAGGGTCAATAGGTGTTGGAGGGTGTTACAAAGACAGGGAGGCTGTAAGGGTTGGAGACTGATTCAGATACAGTGAGGTATATGGGGTTGGGAGTGATTTCCAGGGACAGGATGATCTATAGCATTTGGTGGGTGTTATAGATGTAGGGTGGTCTATTTGACCTGGAGTGGGATTATAGGGTTTGGAAACTATCTCAGAAACGGGGAGCTCTATGGAAATTGGAGAGGGTTACAGGGAAAGGAAGCTCCAGTGTGGTTGGAGGGGGTTATGTTGACAGGTGGGTCTGAACGGATCAGAAGCTGTTTCAGAGACAGTGAGGTCTATGGGATCTGGAAGGTTACAGACACAGGGAGGTTTACTGTATAATGGTTTTTGGGTTTCCAGAGAGAGGAAGGACAAAGGTGGGGTTCCAGAGACTGGGAGGATTATAGAATCTGGTGACTATCTCAGAGCCAGCAAAGTTGATGCAGCTTGGAGGGGATTGCAGAGACAGTGAAGTCTATTGGGGTTGTAGGCTTACAGAGAGAGGGGATCAATTGGGCCTGGAGGGGGTTACAGAGACAGTGAGATCTATAGGGGTTAGGTTTAGACAGGGAGGATTATAGGGTCTGGAGGCCATCACAGGGGCAGTGAGGTCTATGAGGCTTGGAGGACGTTGCAGTAACAAGGAATTTTAGAGGGGTTGGGGGCTGTTGCAGAGGCAAGGAGAACCAAAGGTATTGGAGGGGATTACAGAGACTGGGAGGATTATATAGGTTCGAGGAGATTAGAGAGAGAAGAATATAGGGTCTGGAGGTGATTAAAGAGACAGGGAGGTCTATGGGGTTTGGAGAGGATTGTAGAGACAGGCAGGTCAATAGGGTCTGAGGACTGTTACAGAAGCAGTGAGGTCTATAGTGGGTCATTCTCCACCTCTATTCAGGACATTTCCAGCAGCAGGTGCATAAAAATGGCCCGGATGATCATCAGGGACTCCAGCCACCCCAAGCTCAAAATGTTTTGGCTGCCTCCGTATGGAGGTACCACAGCATTAAGGCCAGGAACAGCAGGCTCTGGGATAGCTTCTTTCACCAGGCAATCAGATTTATCAATACACATTGATCTGATTGTATATCTGACTGGACATTGTATCTGATCGTAAACACGTATACAAAACAATAACGTGTACAATCTTAGTGTTTGGGCAATATCTTCCCACACTTCCCTTCCTTATTGCTTTATGTTGCAACAGAGATGCAACATTAAGATTTTGAATCCCTCATGTTGAGAGATAGATGTAAGAAATGAAATAAACTCTATTCTGTTTTGATTCTTTTTTGTGCCGGGGATGGGGGAGTTGATATCTTTTCTTTTATCCATACTCATGATCTTTCAATATTCCTTGGCTATCTGGAGAAGGCAAATGTCAGAGTTGTGTTCTACATGCATACTTTGACTATACAATAGACCTTTGAACTTCCTGCATTGCTCTCAAATTTTCTATCATCCATGTGCCTGTGTTACAGTTTCTTAATTGTCCCCACTGTATCTGCCAACAGTTTTGACCCTGCTGGTGAATAACTTTGGGTTTTTGAGTCATCTGGTGGATGGGAGAGAATGTCTGAGATGGGTGGGGTCTCTGACAATGGTGGCAGCTTTACTGAGGCAGAGGGAAGTACAGACAAACTGCATGGAGGGCATGCTCAGGCTGTCGGATATGGGAATCCTGGGAATCTTCCAGTCTCCCAGATGGCCACATCTGCACCAGGTGCAGCTCCTGAGAGACCATGTTAGGAATCTGGATCTGCAGCTTGATGACCTACAGCTGATTAGGGAGAGTGAACAGGAGATAGAGAGGAGCTACGGGGAGTTAGTCTGCAGTTAGATAAATGGGTGATGGTCAGGGAAGCGAGGGAAAGAGCTCAGATAGTAGAGGGCACCCCTGTGGCCATCCCCCTCAGTAATCGTTACCTTGTTTTGGAAGCGGTTGAGGGAGATAACCTGACAGAGGACGACCACAGCGATTGGGTCTCTGGTACTGAGTCTGGTTCCGTGGTGCAGAAGGGAAAGAGGAAGATGATAAATGCGGTGGTCATAGGGGATTCCATAGTGACAGGAACAGAGAGGAGGTTCTGTCAGCCTGATAGAGTTAGCCGCATGGTGTGTTGCCTTCCAGGTGCCAGGGTATGGGATGTCTCGGATCAGGTGCAGAGTATTCTGAAGGGAGAGGGTGACCAGCCAGAAGTCTTGGTACACGTTGGTGAAAAAAAAGGGAGGAGGCCCTGAAGAAAGAATTCATGGAGTTCGGTAGGAAGCTGAAAAGCAGGACTTCCTGGGTAGTCCTCTCAGGATTGCTGCCCATGCCACCTGCTAGTGAGTGCAAGAATAGCATGATCAGGCATATCATTTTGGGACTAAAAGACTGATGTCGGGGGCGGAACTTCAGATTCCTGGATCATTGGGCCTCTTCTGGGGGAGGTACGACCTGTACAAAAAGGACAGGTAACACCAGAAACCAAAAGGGTCCAATATCCTAGCAGGCACATTTAATTCAGCTGTTCAGGAGGGTTTAAACTAATTTGGCTGGGGGATGGGAACCGGAGTGATAGGGCTGAGGAAGAGGAAAACAGAAATAAATCAAAGATAGTGTGCAACAGAGATTATAGAAAGAACATGTAGGAGATAAGGCTTAATCAAAGGCAGTGGCATGAGTTACAGGGCAATAGAGGTGTGGTGCTGCTAAAACAGAAAGCAACAAATACTGGACTGAGAGTGTTGTATTTGAATGCACACAGCATAAAGAATAAAATTGACAATCTTGAATTTCAGCTACAGATTGGCAAATACAACGTTGTGGCCATCTCTGAATCTTGGCTCAAAGATGGCTACCATTGGGAGCTGGAGGTTCAAGGATATACAGTATATCGGAAAGATTGGTTAGTAGACAGAAGGGGTGGTGTAGCTCTGTGTATAAGAAATAATATCAAATCATTGGAAAGTAATGACATAGGATCGGAAGGTGTAGAGTGTCTATGAGTTGAGTTAAGAAATGGCAAGGGCAAAAGGACCTTAATGGGAGCTGTATATATGCCTCCAAACAGCAGCCGGGATAGAAGGAGATAGAAAAGGCATGTCAGAAAGGCAATATCATGATAATTGTTGGGGATTTTAACATGAAAGTGGATTGGGAAAACCAGGCCAGTACTGGACCTCAAGAGAGAGAATTTTTAGAATGTCTGGAGGATGGCTTTTTAGAACAGCTTGTTGTTGAGCACACTAGGGGATTGGCTGTGCTGGATTGGGTGTTGTGCAATGATCCAGAGGTGATAAGAGAGCTTAAGGTTAAGGAACCCTTCGGGTTCAGTGATCACAATATTACTAAGTTCACTTTGAAATTTGCGAAGGAGAAGCTGAATTCCAATGTGTCGGTATTTCAGTGGAATAAAGGAAATTACAATGGTATGAAAAGGGAACCAGCCAAAGTTGAATGGAAAAGGACAGCAGAGCAGCAATAACAGAGTTTCTGCAAAAAATGAGGGAAGTGTAAGACAGATATTCCAAATAAGAAGAAATTTTTGAATGGAAGAAGGACACTACCGTGGCTGACAAGTGAAGTCAGAGCCAAAGTAAAAGCAAAATAGAGGGCATACAAGGAAGCCAAAGCTCGTGGGAAGATAAAGGATTGGGATGCTTTTGCACAGGGAAACTAAGAAGGTTATTAGGAAGGAAAAGATTAATTATGAAAGGAAGCTGATGACTGATATCAAAGGAGAAAGTAAAAGCTTTTTAAAATATATAAAGGGTAAATGAGAGTTGAGGGTAGATATAGGACCAATAGAACATGACGCTGGTGATATTGTAATGAAAGACGCAGAGATGGCAGAGGAACTGAATATGAATTTTTCATCAGTTTTCACAGTGGAAAACATTTGCAGTATACTGGACATTCAAGGGTGTCAGGGAAGTGAAGTTTGTACAGTAAAAATTACAGCTGAGAATGTGCTCAGGAAGCTTAAAGATCTGAGGGTGGATACATCTCCTGGGTCTGATGGAATGCATTCTTGGGTTCTGAAGGAAATAGCTGGAGAGATTGCGGAGGCATTAACAATGAACTTTGAAGAACCGATAGATTCTGGCATTGTACTGGATGACTGGAAAATTGCTATTTAAGAGGGTGGGAGGCAGCAGAAAGGAAACTATGAACCTGTTAGCCTGACATCAGTGATTGGGATGTTGTTGAAATCAATTGTTAGGGATGAGATTACAGAATATCTGGAGGCACATGACAAGATAGGCCTAAACCATCATGGTTTCCTGAAAGGAAAATCCTGCCTGACTAACCCACTGCAATTTTTGGAGGAAATTACAAGCAGGATAGACAGAGGAGATGCAGTGGATGTGGTGTACTTGGATTTTCAGAAGGCCTTTGACAAGGTGCTGCACATGAGGCTGCTTAGCAAGTTAAGAGCCCATGGAATTACAGGGAAGTTATTAGTGGGTGGACCATTGGGTGTTCAGCAGAAAACAGAGAGTAGGAATCCTTTCTGGTTGGCTGCCGGTGACCAGTGGAGTTCCACTGGGGTCGGTGTTGGGACCACTGCTTTTTATGATGTATGTCAATGATTTGGACTATGAGATTAATAGACTTGTGGGTAAATTTGCCGATGATACAGAGACAGTTGGAGGAGTGGGTAGTGTTGAGAGCCTGCAGAGAGACTTAGATAGTTTAGGGAATGGTCAAAGAGGTGGCAAATGAAATACAATATTGGAAAGTGTATGGTCATGCACTTCGGTGGAAGAAATAAACAGGCAGACTATCATTTTGATGGGGAGAGAGTCAAAATGCTAAGATACAAAGGGACTTGGGAGTCCTTGTGCAGGATACCCTAAATGTTAACCTCCAGGTTGATTTGGTTGTGAAGAAGGCAAGTTGGTATTTATTTCTATAGGCGTAGAATATAAGAGCAGGGATGTGATGTTGAGGCTCTTTAAGGCACTGGTGAGACCATACATGGAGTACTGTATGCAGTTTTGGGCTCCTTATTTTAGAAAGGAAATACTGACAGTTGAGAGGGTTCAGAGAAGATTCGCGAGAATGATTCCAGGAATGAGAGGTTTACCATATGAGGAACGTCTGGCACCTCTTGGGCTGTATTCTCTGGAGTTCAGGAGAATGAGGGGGGATCTCATAGAAACAATCTGAATGAATGTTTAAAAGCTCTGAACAGATTAGATATGGCAAAGTTATTTCCCATGGTAGAGGAGTCTAGGACAAAAGGACTTCAGGATTGAAGGACGTCCATTTAGAACAGTGATGTGGAGAAATTACTTTAGTCAGAGGGTGGTAAATCTGTGGAATTTGTTGCCATGAGTGGCTGTGGAGGCCAAGTCATTGGGTGCATTTAAGGCAGAGATAGATAGGTTCTTGATTAGCCAGGGCATCAAGGGGTATGGGGTGAAAGCAGGGAAGTGGAAGAATTGGATCAGCCTATGATTGAATAGCAGAACAGACTCGATGGGCTAAATGGCCTACTTCTGCTCCTATATCTTATGGTTTGAGCAGCTAGAAACAATTGATCCCCATGGATGGTCCAGAGGGGCTTGGACAGCTGGAAATAGCTGATCCACCAGGACGATCCAGTGAGGCTAGGGCCACTGAAAAGGTTTATCAACCCAGACAATCCAACTTCTTTTTCTGGAATTGAAGCTCCAAATGGGCTCGGAATGGCTGTGTGGCAGTGAGGAGAAGTGAAAATGATCCAGAGAAATGAGGTCTGTTGCTGAGAGCTGATGGTGATCGGTTCTGCAAACCACAGTGGAATCAGCCTTGTCAGTACTGTACGCTTGTTGTAGTGAGGAGGGTGCTAGTAGTTCAAAATCAGAAAGTTAAAACTTGAGTCAGATAAAGGAACTGGGTGGGCCCAGTATGATTCTTTTGTCAAATATGTACTTCTTGTCTCGTGATGACATATTCAGTTCCTGCTCTACTTCCTCCTGAGACAGTCACAAGGCCATTGAGCTCACCAGACAAGCTTGAAGATGGGGACGTCCTGGAACTGTGCTTTTGTATTGGTCATCTTTCTCGGTAAGGTCAGATTTCAATGTTTCATCTCTGGTTACAGAACATTTTGATGTGTGCAGGTTTTCAGTGCGTGAAAGCGCTATTTATCGTGGTCACATCCTGATCCGCTGATTCACACCCTTTCTCAGAACATACACAATTCCAATTTTCACCTTCAGCCCTTGACTTCCTCAGCTTCTGTTGAACTGCCTTGATCTCGGTCTACCTCAACAAGTCTCTCTCTCTGTCTCTGTACCTCCGTCTATCCACACACTTTCACCCTCAATATCCTTTCTTCCTTTTGCTCATTTAGCTCTTTCATTTTTTTCTGGTCCTTCAACACGTCTATCAGTTTCTTCATGCAAGTCCGTTGGTCTCCCTCCCCCTCCCGTATACTTGTCTGAATGGTAAATAATGTTCCTCTTTCTGCTGCACGTATTGCTGTCCTCATGCTGTGACCATTGAACTATGTATTTCCAGTCTGGTCACCATTTGATGCTGTGCTTATCACATCCTGACATTTTCCATGCCTTTCATAGAAGTTTGGGGCACTCAGACCCACCAACTCTTAGACTCCAGCACCTGCTTCCCTGTCCATCCCTACAGTCTGGAGACACGAGGGTGAAACTCCTCCCAGAGAGAGAGGGAGGGGATATCACATTTTTTTCAGGATACTTTAATTGGTCTATTTGGATTTCAGAGAGGCATAGTCTCATGGAACACTTCAGCCCAGAAACAGACCCTTCAGCCCATCAAGACCATGCTAACCTGTTATTCTGCCTAGTCCATTAAACCAAAACCCAGACAAACTCTCCATACCCCTCCCATTCATGTACTTACCCAAATTTCTCTTAAATTTTGAAATTGAACACACATCCACCACTTCCTCCGGCAGCTCGTTCCACACCCTCACCATCCTCTGAGTGAAGAAGCTCGTCCAGATTTTCAGCTTTCACTCCAAACCCATGAATTCTAGTTCCACCCACCCAACTCAGTTGAAAAAGTCTGCTTGCATTTACTCGATACTCCTCATAATTTTGTATACCCCTATCAAACCTCTCCTCATCGGAGAGCTTTTTCTGGCTGGCTGCTGGAGAGTAGTGGTGCTCTGCAGGGGTTTCTGTTTGCACCACTTCTTTTCATTGACTTGGATGATGGAATTGATGGATTTCTGGGCAAGTTTGAGGACAATACAAAGGTACGGGAGGGGCAGGTAGTGTTGAGGAAGCAGGGAAGGTTGCAGAAGGTCTTTGGCAGATTAGGTGAATAGGCAAAGAAGTGGCAGATGGAATACAGTGTCTACTTTTATTCCTTCCACCAAAGCGCATTGACCATACACTTCCCAACACTATTCCATCTGCCAGACACCCTGCAGAAAACAGAGTACAATTTATTCCTTCTACCAAAGCACATGACCATACACTTCCTGATGCCGTTTTCTAAACAGGGAGAAAATTGAAAAATCTTATTAACATCCATGGTTAAGATTTAATTTGAAGTTTTATAAAGAAAAGTATTGTGCAATCGCACATTAATCCAAAAGAAACTGATTTGTCCAGAAGAGACGACATATTTGAGAAAAAAAGTAACCTCATTAGAACCGCCCAGTCGAGAAAAAAAAACCTATTCTAATAGCCCCCTCCCCCAAAGCCTGGAAAAAAGCGACCAATAGGATAGTTGCATGCTTAGGCTAATGACCCTTAACCCCATCCTCCATTATCCCACCAAAATTAGCCATAATAAAATTTCAAATACTACAATGTTACGTCTGACAGCAATAAAATCGTAACCGGTGACGGCCATCTTAAATTCATCTAAAGTGTATTAATCACGTATTCAGAAAAGAATAACTCCAAGTAGATAATATTACAACTGAAGTTCTTTCTTTCAAAATAAACTTAAAAGTCATACAAAAAATAAGTGAATATATCAGAGTAGATAAATCCCCAGGACCTGACAGGGTATTTTCCCTCGGACCTTGAAGGAGACTAGTGTTGAAATTGCAGGGGCCCTGGCAGAAATACTTAAAATGTCAATATCCATGTGTCAGGTGCTGGAGGATTGGAGTTCCATTGTTATTTCATTGCTCATGTAGTTCCATTGTTTAAAAAAAGGCTCAAAAAGTAAGCTGGGAAATTATAGTTTGACATCGGTAGTAGGTAAATTATTGGAAGGAATACTAAGAGATGGGATCTACAAGTATTTGGATAGACAGGGACTTATCTGAAAAAGTCAGCACGGCTTTGTGCATGGTAGGTCATGTTTAACCAATCTATTAGAGTTTTTCGAGGAAGTTACCAGGAAAGTGGATGAAGAGAAGGCAATGGATGTTGTATACATGGACTTCAGTAAGACCTTTGACAAGGTCCCACATGGGAGGTTTGTTAGGAAGATTCAGTCGCTAGGTATACATGGAGAGGTAATAAATTAGATTAGACATTGGTTCAATGGAAGAAGTCAGAGAGTGGTAGTGGAGGATTGCTACTCTGAATGGAGGCCTGTGACTAGTGGTGTGCCACAGGGATCAGTGCTAGGTCCATTGTTATTTGTCATCTATATCAATGATTTGGATGATAACGTGGCAAATTGGATCAGCAAATTTGCTGATGATACAAAGATTGGAGGTGGACTGGGCAGTGAGGAAGGTTTTCAAAGCTTGCAGAAGGATTTGGACCAGTTGGAGGAATGGGCTGAAAAATGACAGATGGAGTTTAATGTGGACAAGTGTGAGGTATTGCACTTCGGAAGGTCAAACCAAGGTAGAACATACAAGGTAAACGGTAGGACACTGAGGAGTGCAGTAGAACAGAGGGATCTGGGAGTACAGATACATAATTCCCTAAAAGTGGTTTCACAAGTATAGGGTTTGTAACAAAAACTTTTGGTACATTGGCCTTTATAAATCAAAGTATTGAGTATAAGAGTTGGAATGTAATGGTGAGGTTGTATAAGACATTGGTGAGTAAGTTTGGAGTATTGTGTGCAGTTTTGGTCACCTAATTACAGGAAGGATATTAATAAGGTTGAACGACTGCAGAGAAGGTTTAAAAGGATGTTGCCAGAAATTAAGAAATTGAGTTACTGAGAAAGGTTGAATAGGTTAGGACTTTATTCCCTGGAGCGTAGGAGAATGAGGGGTGATTTGATAGAGGTGTATAAAATTATGATGGATATAGATACAGTGAATGCAAGCAGGCTTTTTCCCCTGAGGCTAGGGGAGAAAAAAAACAGAGGTCATGGGGTAAGGGTGAAGGGGGAAAAGTTTATAGGGAACATGGGGGGGAGCTTCTTCACGCAGAGAGTTGTGGGAGTGTGGAATGAGCTGCCAGATGAAGTGGTGAATGCGGGCTTATGTTTGATATTTAAGAAAAACTTGGACAGGTATATGGATGAGAGGGGTTTGGAGGGATATGGTCCAGGTGCAGGTCAGTGGGACTAAGCAGAAAAATGGTTCGGCACAACCAAGAAGGGCCAAAAGGCCTGTTTCTGTGCTATAATGTTCTATGGTTCTATATATATACCTCAAACCTAAATCTATATTAATATTGAGACAAGCGAAAAGATAATTCAAACCAGGTCTTATACAGACCTCTATGATATAATACAGGTTTCCTTCAAAGCAACTATGAACATACACTAATCATTAACAAATAAAAAGAAGAATTAAATCAGCCAAGTCCTGTACGGACATCCAAAAAGCATAGTATAGACTTTCTCAAGGCATCTACAAACATCTCAAAGATCAGAATTACCTATTCATGTTACAGTCAGCTTAACTTTGAAGTTTTTAATAAACTCCCACCCTTCGTCAGGGGAGTAGGTCCTCTGTGGCTGAGAGTCAGGGGGGAAGATTATCAGCTGCACAGGGTTGTGAAGCAATGGATGGCAATTTTTCTTATACAATTCACTCATCACTTCCCGGTATTTCCTTCTTTCGGCAAAAATCTCAGGAGGAAAATCTTCGACTATACAAATTTCAATTGAATTCAAGATTATTTTCCGCTTTCTTCTGGCCTCTCAAAGTATGGCTTCTTTGGTTGTATAATAATGCAAGCAAAGTACGATTGGCCAGGGGTGTAATTCAGATGAACGCCGAAATCCTGGAATTCTACGGACTCTGTCGAGTAATGGGGGTCACTTCAAGAGTCTCACTAAAAAGTGATTACAGCATATCTGAGAAGAACTTTAACAGGTCACCAGTTTCAGTATTTACAGGCAAACGTAATATACACAAGTTTCTCCGACGTGCTCTGCTGTCTAAATCAATCATTTTTCTCTTCATTTTTGATAGTTCCAAGGTAATTTAATTAATTCTCTTTTCCATAGATGACATCTTCAATTCTTGTTTGTTGATAGTTTGCCTGAATTGTTCGTGTTCCTCTCGATTCGATGGGTAGTCTGCTTGAGCATCTGAAATTGAAAGTCCAGATTCTTCAGAGATTCTTGGACATCTGAGTGGCATGAATCATCCTATTAAGCGTAAAAAGATTTTTAAGAAATTAAAAACAATATGGATATTATTTTTGCACAAGAAACTCATGTATGGAGACAGGATGAAGAACGATTTTTCAAATTCTGGAAGGACCCTTCATGTCATTCGTTTTCGACAAATAAAGTTAGAGGAGTATCTACTTTTGTTAACTCTAAAATCCCTTTTGTACATTTTGATACTATTACAGATTCGATGAGAAGATATTTAATTGTCATTTATTATGTGGTCAAAAGGTAGCTGTGGTGCGTGTATACGCACCTAGTTCAGACAGTCCTGAATTTTTAAAGTTTTTTTCTGAGCTACTGAATCTGAATGAATATAAGCTGAGCATGGGTGGTGACTTTAATTGCTGTCTAAATCCGGCAATTGACAGTTCATCAACCAATCCGTCACTTCCTAATAAAGCAGCGGCCTGTATTAATTCTTTTCTACTAGAATATGGCCTGGTTGATATTTGGAGATATAAACACCCCAATGACAAAGATTTTTCTTCTGTTTCACATGTTCATCATAAATATTCAAGAATTGATTACTATTTTCTAGATACACGCTTGTTACGCACTGTTGCCAGGTGTGCATATGATGTCATTGCGTTGTCACGCCTGTAAAATTAACTCTGAAGCTCGCTGATAGTCTTTTGAAAATGTCACAGTGGAGATTGAATCCCGTATTGTTGCAGGATCCAGCTTTTGTTAGTTTTATTAAGGAGCAAATTTCTATATTTTTTGAACATGATACAACTGAAGGAATGTCAAATTTGGTTATAAGGGATACGATGAAATCCTTTCTTAGGGGACAGATAATTTCATATTCAGCAGCTTTAAGAAAAAAAACTAAAGCGGAACTGTTAGTGCTTACTAATAAAATTAGAGAGATAGATAGAGCGTATTCAGTAAACCTTCTGAAGATCTATATAAGGAAAGGGTTGAACTTCAAACACAATATGATTTACTTCTGACTTTTTACATCAAACAGCAAATTTTTAAATCTAAAATTTTATTTTATATACATGTAAGTAAATCAGGTAAACTCTTAGCTGGTCAGTTAAAGGCAAACATGGTTAGAAGACAGATTTTGAAAATATGCAGAGCAGATAGAACTGAAACATTAGACCCTTATGAAATTAATAAGATATTTATGAATTCCTATTCCAATCTTTATAAATCTGAATTCTCTGACAATACTTTTATTATGAACAGATTTTTGCAAAAATTAAATATACATAAAATTTCGACTCAAGATATTAATATACTAGATGCACCTATTAAACAAAAGGAAATTGCTAAAGCTATATCCTCTATGCAACAAGGGAAAGCTCTGGGACCAGATGGATATACAGTGGAATTTTATAAGACCTTCAATGAAATGCTTATACCACATCTTTGTCAAACTTTCATTGATTCTATATCCTCTGGGAATGTTCTGAAAACTTTTTATGAGGCATTAATTTCATTGATTCCTAAAAAAGGAAAAGATTTATCTGAATGTGCATCCTATAGACCTATCTCCTTACTGAATGTGGATTTTAAAATTCTCTCTAAGATTTTAGCCAATAGACTTGAGAATGTTTTGCTTACTGTTATCTCAAATGATCAAACTGGATTTATTAAAAATAAATCACATTTTAATTTTTGAAGATTGTTAAATATTATTTATTCCCCCTCAGTTAAAGAATCTGAATGTATTGTATCTCTGGATGCAGAGAAAGCTTTTGACAGGGTGGAATGGCCTTATTTGTTTCAGGTTTTGAAGAGGTTTAATTTCAGTCCGGAATTTATTTCCTGGATCAAACTGATTTATCAAGCCCCGGTGGCTGCAGTTATAACTAATAATCAAAAATTTCCTTATTTTAGATTATATAGAGGAACCCGTCAGGGTTGTCCTCTCAGTTCTTTATTATTTAATTTGGTTTTAGAACCTCTTGCTTTGCTCTTAGGGATTCTAATTCTGTTCAGGGTATTAAGAGAGGGGATAAACTACATAAGCTTTCATTATATGCAGATGATTTATTAGTTTACATTTCAAACCCTAGGAAATCTATTCCCTTTATGTTATCCATATTTACTGAATTTAGTATTTTCTCTGGATATAAACTAAACTTACATAAAAGTGAATTATTTCCCATTAATAATTACCCTGATTATTATGATCAAATACACTTTAATGTTGCTAAGCATTATTTTATTTATCTTGGTATTAAAATTACTAAAAATTTTAAAGACTTATATAATTTCCTTCCTCTAATTGACTATACAGAACAAATGTTTTCCAAATGGGTGCCTATGATGATGTCATTAAGTTGTCAAATAAATGCTATAAAAATGCTAATCCTGCCAAATTTTTATATGCATTTCATGCGGTTCCATAATTTGTCCCAAAAATGTTTTTTTAACAGAATAGATTCCATGATTCTGTCATACATTTGGAATAATAAAAGCTCTAGAGTGAATAAATCTTTATTGCAAAAATCAAAAAGAAAATGGAGGACTGGTGTTACCAAACTTTAGGTTTTATTATTGGGCAATTAATATTCATTATATCACATTTTGGGTTCACGGTATAGATAATCAGGACTGTCCTTCATGGTTACACTTGGAGGAGAGCTCAGTAAGGGGGTTTTCTTTGGCTTCTTTACTGGGAGCTCCTCTTCCTTTGTTGTTCTCTAGGATGGGTAGACAATGTCTTAGTCCCATTGTTAAATACACATTAAAAATTTGGTTTCAGTTTTGCAGATTTTTTGAATTAAATAACTTTGTTCTCTCTAGTAATATCCATTTTAACTTTTCCTTTAAACCATCAATTTTGGATAAGGCTTTTTTAATATGGAAAACTAAGGGAATAAAAACTTTTTTAGATTTGTTTTTAGAGGACTGTTTAATGTCTTTTTCGCAGCTGGTGGATAAATGTGATATATCTAATGCACATTTTTTTTAGATATTTACAAGTTAGGAATTTTTTATGTGATTTCAATAGACAATAGACAATAGGTGCAGGAGTAGGCCATTCGGCCCTTCTAGCCAGCACCACCATTCACTGTGATCATGGCTGATCATACACAATCAGTACCCCGTTCCTGCCCTCTCCCCATATCCCTTGACCCCGCTATCTATAAGAGCTCTATCTAACTCTCTCTTGAATGCATCCAGAGACTTGGCCTCCACTGTCTTCTGGGGCAGAGCATTCCACATATACACCACTCTCTGGGTGAAAAAGTTTTTCTGCATCTCAGTTCTAAATGGCCTACCCCTTATTCTTAAACTGTAGCCTCTAGTTCTGGACTCACCCATCAGCAGGAACATGCTTCCTGCCTCCAGCATGTCCAATCCCCTAATAATCTTATATGTCTCAATCAGATCCCCTCTCATCCTTCTAAATTCCAGTGTATACAAGCTCAGTCGCTCCAATCTTTCAACATATGACAGTCCTGCCATTCCGGGAATTAACCTTGTGAACCTACGCTGCACTCGCTCAATAGCAAGAATGTCCTTCCTCAAATTTGGAGACCAAAACTGCACACAATACTCCAGGTGGTGTCTTACCAGGGCCCTGTACAGCTGCAGAAGGACCTCTTTACTCCTATACTCAATTCCTCTTGTTATAAAGGCCAGCATGCCATTAGCTTTCTTTACTGCCTGCTGTACCTGCATGCTTGCTTTCATTGACTGATGTACAAGAACACCTAGATCTCGTTGTGCTTCCCCTTTTCCTAATTTGACTCGATTTAGATAGTAATCTGCCTTCCTGTTCTTGCCACCAAAGTGGATAACCTCACATTTATCCACATTAAACTGCATCTGCCATACATTTGCCCACTCACCCAACCTGTCCAAGTCACTCTGCATTCTCATAACATCTTCCTGACATTTCACACTGCCACCCAGCTTTGTGTCATCAGCAAATTTGCTAATATTACTTTTAATCCCTTCATCTAAATCATTAATGTATATTGTAAACAGCTGCGGTCCCAGCACCGAACCTTGCGGTACCCCACTGGTCACAGCCTGCCATTCTGAAAGGGACCTGTTAATCGCTACTCTTTGCTTCCTATCAGCCAGCCAATTTTCAATATATGTCAGTACTCTGCCCCCAATACCATGTGCCCTAATTTTGCCCACTAATCTCCCATGTGGGACTTTATCAAAAACTTTCTGTAAGTCCAGGTACACTACATCCACTGGCTCTCCCTTGTCCATTTCTTACCAAATTATCTATTTATTCATTTACCAAATATGATACATGCTATTTTTCAGCTTAAACCATTTCAAAAAGGATTGGTAGCCATTATATATAAACAGTTAATGAATTCACATATGATGCCTAACGATAAGATTAAACGTGCTTGGGAAATGGAACTTCAGCATTCACTTTCAGATGATCAATGGAATAAAATTTATTATTTAGTTAATAATTCATCTATCTGCGCATGTCACTCCCTAATTCAGTTCAAGATAGCGCACAGGGCCCATATGTCAAAAAATAAACTAGTGTATATTTTTTCTAATATAAATCCCACCTGTGATAGATGTAACACTGAGGTGTCTACCCTAACTCATATGTTTTGGTCCTGTACAAAGTTAAATAATTTTTGGAGAGATGTTTTTAGAACATTATCAAAAGTCATAGGTGTGGACTTGCAACCTAATTCACTTACGGCAATCTTTGGGATTATTCCAAAGGAAGCAGGAAGTGTTCCTGCTTCTGCTCAACAGTTGACAGCATTTTCAACCTTATTGGCCAGGAGAGCTATTTTGTTAAACTGGAAAGATTCTAATCCACCTACTGTTTTTTTAGCTCTCCTCCATTACGTCTTGTTTAAGCTTGGAGAAAATTGAAGTCGGACGTTTGATACATCTTTTAAATTCATGCAAACCTGGTGACCTTTTATTCAATATTTTCATATGATCTATATTTTTTTCTCTATCTTTTTTTATGTAATTTTTTTTCTTTCTCTCTCTCTCTGCGAAGTTTCAGATTTGATCAGAAGGATGTTTTCTTTTTTCTTTAGTAATTTTATCCTCAAATGGACAGCCCAGTCCTCTTTTTATTTTGTTTTAGGTCAGTTTAGTGGTTTTTTACCTCTTAATTATAAAAAAAATTCCAGTCTTTTTTTTGTATGAATTGCCAAGAGGAGTTGTGGTTCTTTGTTTATATATAATAGCCCAATATTATATTTACATGACTTTGACAGTATACATCCCTTTCATTGTTTTGTACGTTTATTGCATTATGTATTTGATATAACTTCTCCTCTGATTAAATCAATAAAAAAGATTGAAAATGAAATGAAAATTCAGAAATCAGAGGTGCAAAGGGACTTTGGAGTTCCTATGTAAGGAAGGCAAATACAATGTTAGCATTCATTTCAACAGGACATGAAGATAACAGCAAGCATGAAATGCTGAGGGTTTATGAAGCGTTGCTCAGACTGGAGTGTTGTGAGCAGTTTTGAACCCCTTATCTAGGAAAACACATTCTGGCACTGGAGAGAGTCAGAAGCAGGTTTAACATCACCAGCATATGTCATGAAATTTGTTGACTTTGCAGTAGCAGTACAATACAATAAGTAATAATAGAGAAAAAATGTGAATTACAGCACATATATATTAAATAATTAAATTAATTATGTAGTGCAAAGATAGAAATAAAATAGTATTGAGATAGTGTTCATGGATTCAAAGTTCATTCAGAAATCTGATGGCAGAGGGGAAGAAACTACTTGAATTATTGAATTTGTGCCTTCAGGCTCCCATACCTCCTTTCTGATGGTAACAATGAGAAGTCCTGGGTGATGGGGTCCTGAATGATGGATGCCACCTTTTTGAGGCACTGGTCCTTGTAGATATCCTGGATATTATGGAGCCTAGAGCACATGATGGATCTGACAAAGTTGACAACTCTCTGCAGTTTACTTCGATCCTGTACAGTAGCCACCCCCTCATACCAGACAGTGGTACAGCCAGTTAGAATGCTCTTGGTAGGAATTTTCGAGTGTTTTTGTTGACATACCAAATCTACCCAAAGTCTTAATGAAACACAGTCGCTTCTTGTTTTCTTTGCAGTTTCATCAATATGTTGGACGCAGAGTAGATAACAAAAATGATTCTGGGAATAAAAGGGTTAACATATGAGGAGTGATTGATGTCT
The DNA here is from genome assembly GCF_048418815.1 of Hemitrygon akajei. Lineage (NCBI taxonomy): Eukaryota > Metazoa > Chordata > Chondrichthyes > Myliobatiformes > Dasyatidae > Hemitrygon > Hemitrygon akajei. The sequence continues at coordinate 64,684,606 of NC_133131.1, forward strand.
CTGTGCCTGTATTCTCTGGAGTTTAGGATAATGAGGGGGGATCTCCTTGAAATCTGGTAAGGCCTAGATAGATTGGACGTGGAAAGGATGTTTCCTGTAGTTTGGAAGTCTAGGACCAGAAAGCACAGCCTCTGCATAGAGGGACATCCTTTTGGAACAGAACTGAGGAGGAAGTTCATTAGTCAGAGGGTGATGAATCTGTGGAATTCGCTGGCACAGACGGCTGTGGAGGCCAAGTCATTGATTATATTTAAAGTGGAGGTTGGTAGGTTCTTGATGAGTCATGGCATCAAAGGCTATGGGAAGAAGGAAGGAAAATAGGGTTGAGACGGAAAGTAAATCAGCCATGACGGAATGACAGTGCAGACTCGATGGGCTGAATGGTCTACTTCTGCTGCAATGTGGTGTTATGCTCTTAGACAGAAGCAAGCATGCCTCACCTCTACTCCAGCCTTTCTTTTTATGTATTTAGTTTGTTCCCAAAGTAACCTTATTATAAAAGGAGACAAAATAAAGCTTTAATTAAGATGACAGAGTGCCAGACTTTGTGGAAAATGTCCCAGTAAAAGGCATGCTAACCCCCTCAAAGGTGTGTGTTATCTCATAAGACAGTGCACTGATGGAAAATATAAATTGCTTCACCCGGGACGATGCTCTGCATGTTTTGAAGATGGAGTCACTACCTACGTTTACTCACACACATGACCACTCTCTTCTTGCCCAGCAAAATCCATCAGATTCACCCTGATCTCATCAGCAAAAAGCAGGGAGTGAACTCAAAGAGACCAACAGGTTACACAGTACAGATGCCTCCAGAGCACAGCCCTGGTGGAGAGGTCCAGTCCATCACCCTAACGGGGGGCAACACTTGCCTTTGGTTCCTGAAGCTTGGTCAGGCTTGGTATGGAAACACCGATACCCAGGGACAGAAAAGTCTACAAGAAAGTGGTGGACACAGCCCAGATCATCACAGGCAAAGCTCTTCCCATCACTGAGCGCAACTACATGGAGGGAAGGGCTGCCACAGGAGGAAACATCCATCATCAATGACCCCACCATAGAAGCCATGCTCTCTTCTCACTGCTACTGTCGGGAAGGTGATACAGGAGCCTCAGGCCCCACCTCGCCAGGTTCAGGAATAGTTATTACCCAACCTTCAGAGTACTGAACTTCACTTAAGGCCGGGTTAATGGTGGTTCGTAAGGCAGGATATACGACTAAATACTTTATTAATAGCATTTTTTCTGTAGTGAACTATCACCACAAACCATGAAGAGGTGAGCGAATGTGAGGTTGACTTGAGGGTTGAGCTGTGCAGATACGATGCAAAGTCAGAGCATGACATGTTCGATTAGAAGTGAGATTGAGGTATGATCAAGATGGAGATGGAGTTGGAGTGAGCGTGTCAGAGAGGAGTCTGTGCAGAGGAGTTTCGGAGCCTGTCCACCTAGACTGGGAGAGAGACTGGACTGTTCTAAGCACTGAAAAATTTGGAGAGGTGGGGAACAGCCACAGGCTTGGCAGCGGCTACAGGCCCAGGCCCTAGTGTGGGGCACCATCCAGTGTTGACAATTTAAACACTGACACAGATAGACTGAAAACAGAATACAGGGAGTTAGGAAGGAAGTTGAGAAGCAGGACCTCAAAGGTAGTCATCTTGGGATTCCTGCATGTGCCACGCGACAGTAAGGATAGGAATAGAGTGAGGTGGAGGGTAAATGCATGGCTGAAGGATTGGAGCAGGGGGCAGATTTCTGGATCATTGGGATCACTTTTGGAGCAGGTGTGACCTGTGTAAAAAGGACGGGTTGCACTTGAATCCCAGGGGGACCAATATCCTGGCGGGGAGGTTTGCTAAGGCTTTTGGGAGAGTTTAAGCAAGAACTGCTGGGGGCGGGGGTGGGAACCAAACTGAAGTGACAGAGGAAGAAGCGGTTGGCTCACAAATAGAGAAAGCTTGGAGACAGTGTGAGAGGGAAGGCAGGCAGGTGATAGAGAAGGGACACGCTCAAACCAATGGTATGAGATGTGTCTATTTTAATGCAAGGAGTATCATGAATAAAGCAGATGAGCTTAGAGCGAGGATCAGTACTTGGAGCTATGATGTTGTGGCCATTACAGAGACATGGATGGCTCAGGGGCAGGAATGGTTACTTCAAGTGCCAGTTTTTAGATGTTTCAGAAAGAAGAGGAATGGAAGCAAAAGATGTGGGGGGGTGGCACTGTTGATCAGAGATAGTGTAATGGCTGCAGAAAAGGACGAAGTCATGGAGGGATTGTCTACGGAGTCTCTGTGGGTGGAAGTTAGAAACAGCAAGGGGTCAATAACTCTACTGGGTGTTTTTTTATAGACCACCCAATAGTAACAGGGACATCGAGGAGCAGATAGGGAGACAGATTCCAGAAAGGTGTAATAATAGCAGGATTGTCATGGTGGGAGATTTTAATTTCCCAAATATTGATTAGCATGTCCCTAGAGCAAGGGGTTTAGATGGGGTGGAGTTTGTTCAGGAAGGTTTCTTGACACAATATGTAGATAAGCCTACAAGAGGAGAGGCTGTACTTGATCTGGTATTGGGAAATAAACCTGGTCAGGAGTCAGATCTCTCAGTGGGAGAGCATTTTGATCATAGACAGTGATCATAATTCTATCTCCTTTACAACAGCATTGGAGTTAGGAACAGACAAGTCGGAAAGTGTTTAATTGGAGCAAGGGGAAACATGAGGCTATCAAGCATGAATTAGGAAGCTGAAATTGGGAACAGATGTTCTCAAGGAAATGTATGGAAGAAATGTGGCAAATATTCAAGGGGTATTTCGGTGGAGTTCTGCATAGGTATGTTCCAATGAGACAGGGAAAGGATGGTAGGGTACAGGAGCCGCGATGTACAAAGGCTGTTGTAAATCTAGTCAAGAAGAAAAGAAAAGTTTACAAAAGGTTCAAAAGACTAGGTAACGATAGGGATCTAGAAAATTATAAAGCTAGCAGGAAGGAGCTTAAGAATAAAATTAGGAGAGTCAGAAGGGGTCATGAGAAGGCCTTGGCAGACAGAATTAAGGAAAACTCCAAGGCATTCTACAAGTATGTGAAGAGCAAGAGGATATGATGTGAGAGAATAGGACTAATCAAGTGTGACAGTGCGTGCTTGGAAACAGAGGAGATGGCAGAGGTATTTAATGAATACTTTGCTTCAGTATTCACTATGGGAAAGGATCTTGACGATTGTAGGGATGACACAGTGGACTGAAAAGCTTGAACATGTAGATATTTAGAAAGAGGATGTGCTGGAGCTTTTGGAAAGTATCAAGTTGGATAAGTCACTGGGACCAGACGGAAAGTACCCCAGGCTACTGTGGGAGGTGAGGAAGGAGATTGGTGAGCCTCTGGTGATGATCTTTGCATCATCAATGGGGACAGGAGAGGTTCTGGAGGATTGGAGGGTTTCGGATCCTGTTCCTTAATTCAAGAAAGGGAGTAGAGATAGCCCAGGAAATTACAGGCCAGAGAGTCTTACCTCAGTGTTTGGTAAGTAGATGGAGAAGATCCTGAGAGGCAGGATTTATGAACATTTGGAGAGGCATAATAAGATTAGGAATAGTCAGCATGGCTTTGTCAAAGGCAGGTCATGCCTTACGAGCCTGACTGTATTTTTTGAAGATGTGATTAATCACATTGATGAAATTAGAGAAGTTGATGTAGTGCATATGGATTTCAGCAAGGCATTTGATAGGGAACCCCATGCAAGGTTTATTGAGAAGGTAGGGAGGCATGAGATCCAAGGGGACATTGCTTTGTGGATCCAGAACTGGCTTGCCCACAGACGGCAAAGAGTGGTTGTAGATGGGTCATATTCTGCATGGTGGACGGTGACCAGTGATGTTTCTCAGGGATCTGTTCTGGGACCCCTAATCTTTGTGATTTTTATAAATGACCTGGATGAGGAAGTGGAGGGATGGGTTAGTAACTTTGCTGATGACACAAAGGTTAGGGGTGTTGTGGATAGTGTGGAGGGCTGTCAGAGTTTAGAGCGGGACATTGATAGGATGCAAAACTGGGCTGAGAAACGGCAGATGGAGTTCAACCCAGATAATTGTGAGGTGGTTCATTTTGGTAGGTCAAATATGATGGCAGAATATAGTATTAATGGTAAGACTCTTGGCAGTGTGGAGGATCAGAGGGGTCTTGGGTTCCGAGTCCATAGGACACTCAACATTACTACGTAGGTTGACTCTGTGGTTAAGAAGGTGAAAGGTGCATCGGCCTTTATCAATCCTGTGATTGAGTTTAGGAGCCGAGAGGTAATGTTGCAGCTATATTGGACCCTGGTCAGACCCCAGTTGGAGTACTGTGCTCAATTCTGGTCACCTCACTACAGAAAGGATTTGGAAACTATAGAAAGGGTGCAGAGGAGATTTATAATGATGTTGCCTAGATTGGAGAGCATGCCTTATGAGAATAGGTTGAGTGAACGGAGGATGACAGGTGAGCTGATAGAAGTGTATAAGTTGATGAGAGGCATTGATTGTTGTTTAGTCAGCGGCTTTTTCCCAGGGCTGAAGTGGCTAGCATGAGAGGGCACAGTTTTAAGGAAGTAGGTACAGAAGTAGGTACAGAGGAGATGTCAGGGGTAATTTTTTTTACTCAGAGAGTGGTGTGTGTGTGGTTTGAGCTGCTGGCAATAGCGGTGGTGGCAGAAATGATAGTGTATTTTAAGAGACCCCTGGATGGGTAAATGGAGCTTAGAAAAATAGAGGGCTCTAGGAACCCGAGGTAACTCCTATGGCAAGGATATGTTCAGCACAGCTTTGAGGGCTGAAGGGCTTGTATTGTGCTGTAGGTTTTCTACGTTTCTCTGTTAAAAGGCAGAATGTTGGGACCAGAGGCAGGGTCAGGTCCAAGTGTGGGACACCACCCAGTGGTTTGACAATTTACACGTTGACTCAGATAGACTGAAAAGGCAGAATGTTGGGACTGGAAGCAGGGTCAGGTCCAAGTGTGGGACACCACCCAGTGGTTTGACAATTTACACGTTGACTCAGATAGACTGAAAAGGCAGAATGTTGGGACTGGAAGCAGGGTCAGGTCCAAGTATGGGACACCACCCAGTGGTTTGACAATTTACACGCTGATTCAGATAGACTGAAAAGGCAGAGTGTTGGGACTGGAAGCAGGGTCAGGTCCAAGTGCAGGACACTACCAAGTGGTTTGACAATTTACACGTTGACTCAGATAGACTGAAAAAGCAGATTGTTGGGACCGGAAGCAGGGTCAGGCTGATTTGGCTTGCTCTTTCACAACATTTGCTCCTTTCTTGGCAGTTCTGAGGCTGTGAAACTGCCTTTTTGGCTCCAAGTTTTGTATCTGCAAGTAATTTGCCCCACTGTGTGATGAACCGAGAAATCAGCAGAGAAGTGAAAAGCTGCATCTATAGACAAGAGTAAACGGTTGATGTTTCAGTCCGAGACCCTTCATCAGAACAAACGTCCAGGTCTGTGGCTCAATTGATTTGGAATGGTCTTGCTTGCCTTTATTGTTTGCAGGATTTGTGTTTTTTTCTCTCTCTGCATTGGGTGTTGGTCTTTTGTTTAATTGGGTTATTCGGGTTTCTTGCTTTGTGACTGCCTGTAAGCAGACAAATCTCAAGGTTGGATAATTTGTACATACTTTGATAATAAGTGGACTTCTTTGAACCTTAATTCTGAACTGATTTCATTACCTAGGGACTAACTTCTGAAAGGACTCTACGACTCTTGCTCAGAGCATTATTATTTATTATTACCACAATGATTCTTATTGGTGCAGTTTGTCACCTTTTGCACATTGTCTCTCAGTCTTTGTGTCATAGTTTCAGATTGAGTTTATTGAATTTCTTTGCTCTACTACAAATGCCTGCAAGTACAAACACTTGTAGATGAATCTCAAAGTATTTGGTGACATACTTCGAAGTTGTGGAATCAATTCAGAGTTCATAAATTTAGTTTGAACTTTGAGGCTCCCTTAACAGTGCCCAGGGAGAGTGATGGTCTTTCTTGTCTCCTCTGGTGCACAGCTACCCCTTCAGTGATCTATTTTGATCCAAAAGTTCAAAGTAAATTTATTATCAATGGATATACAGGTCACCGTATACCTGCCTTGAGATTTGCTTTAAGAAAATAAAGAAATACAATATAGTTTATGAAATCTATAAATAACAAAGACTGATAAACAACCAATGTGCAAAAGCGGACAAGTAATAAAAGAAAAATGAATCAAGAATACTGAGCTGTACAGTCGGTGTGAGTCTACGGGCTGTGGACGTAGCTCAGCATCAAGTTGAGTGAAGTTATTCTTGCGGATTTAGGAACCTGATAAGATGGCGCCAGCGAACCACAGCAACATTCTGTGGGCTAAATGTACCTCTTTCCAATTACTCTCACTGCAATCTGCAGTATGTTTTTTCCCTTTAAGCAATATGCTTTTAAATCGATTTAATGATCTGTAGATTTTGTGATCTGATAAAGAACTCGGCAGACGTAGCTCCCGAACAAGCAGGTATGGCACCTTTATGCTGATAAATGTTCATCACCATGGCTGGAAACGAGGCAGGAGGGGGTGACTCCAAGCCAGGCTGAAACACAAAGGGATGAGGCCCCTCTTCCCAGCATTTTGTTAGCAAATGTGCAGTGGCTGGAGAACAAAATTGAGGATCTGAGGGCAAGGTTGCTGTATTAGAGAGAAGTGTGAGACTGTTGAGTTCTCTGTTTGAACGTAACATGGCTTACCACCAGCACGCCAGATATGGTGATCAGACCCGAGGGCTTCTCGATTCACAGGATGGACAAAACTGCTGATTCAGAAAAGGCATATGTGTTCCATTACAAACTCTCAGTGGTGCTCCAATGTGGTGGTTTTGTTGAACTCATGTTTCCCCGACCTTAAACACCTGATGGCTAAATGCCATCCATTTTATTTACCGAGCAAGTTCTCCATAATCCTGACTGCAGTTGATATACAACCAGCGGTCGACTATCAACAATACTGCATGATACTGTCTCCAAACGAGGAACAGTCTGTCCCAAAACATTTCAAATCATAGTCAGGGTCTACATGCAGGCTTGCTTGAAGAAAACCCTGCCCAAATACCAACAGCACATAACCTGTAGCATCAGAGGTCCCAACACATAAGACCACTGTCACATGTCTACTTTTCCATGGCCAGACCACAACCCAGTAAATCAGATCACTTGATTGTCCTTCACCCTCCTGCACACAGACAGAGGCTAAAGAGTAAAACTCTGGAGATTAGCACAACAAAGGGTGGTCATGGGAGGTAGAGGAGTGGCTAAGAGATTGCTTCGAGTCAGTGGGCTGGGCCGTGTTCAAGGACTCAGCTGTGGAACAGGATGACTACACCATGATCGTCACAGACTTTGAGTGTGTCCCCACTAAATCACTCAGAGTCTTTCCCAACCAGAAGCCCTGGATGAACCGTGAGATCTACAGTCTGCTGAGGGCCAGATTGGACACGTTCACAGCTGATGACCACGAAAGTTACAGGAGCTCTAAGTGCAATTTGCGGAAAGTAATCTCATGGGTGAAGTGGCAATTCTAGACTAAACGAAGAATGCTCGACAGTTGTGGCAGGGCTCGGATACCATCACTGCTTATTACGTTAAATCAAGTGACATAGGCGACAACAGGGCTTCTCTCCAGATGAGATCAATGTCTTCTATGCTCACTTTGTCCTTCAAAACTGGGAGGAATTATCACAAACTTCCACAGACCCAAATGATCCTGTGATCTCTGAGGCCAATATGTGAGCAGCCTTCAGGAGGGGGATTCACAAAAAGCATCTTGCTCAGACAGGGTAGCTGGCCAAGTACTAAAGACCTGTGCTGATCAGCTGTTTGGAGTGTTCACTGAGATCTTTAAACTCTCACTTCGATAGTCTGAGGTACCCACCTGCTTCTAACAGGGTTCGATTATATCAGTGCCTAAGAAGTTAAGCTGCCTCAGTGATTATTGTCCAGTAGCACTTACATCCACTGTGATGAAGTGTTTTGAGAGGTTTGTGTTGAAATATATCAGCTCGTGCCAGAGAAGTAACTTGAATCTGCTCCAATTTGCCTACCGGAGCAACAGGTCCACAGCAGATGCCATCGTATTGGCTCTTCACTCAGTCCTGGAACATCTGGACAGCAGAATTACATATATCAGAATGTCTTTTATCGACTACAGCTCAGCATTCAATACCAATGTCCACTGGAAACTAATCAGTAAGCTTCAAAACCTCAGCCTCAATACCTCCTTGATTATAATTTGATCCTCAATTACCTCACTTGCAGACCCCAGTCAGGATCGGATTAGAAACAATACCTCCTCCAAAAATCTCCATTAGCTCAGGTTCACCACAAGGCTGTGTGCTTAGACCCCTGCTCTACTTGCTTTACACTTGTGACAGTGTGGCTAAGCTGTATGTTCAAATTTGTTTACAACACCGCTGTTATAGGGGGAATCAAAGGTGATGATGAATCAGCATATAGGAGGGAGATTGAAAATCTGGCTGAGTGGTGCCATAACAACAACCTCTCACTCAATATCAGCAAGACCCAGGAGCTGATTATTTACCTTAGGAGGAGAAAACCAGAGGTCCATGAGCCAGTCCTCATGGAAGAATCAGCGGCAGAGAGGATCAGCGACTTTAAATTCCTCGATGTTATTATTTCGAGTGACCTGCCCTGGGCCCAGCATGTAAGTGAAATTACAAAGAAAGCACAGCAGTGCCTCTACTCCTTTTTTTTAAAAAAATATTTTTTTATTTATTTATTAAATTTTAGAAAATTTCAAGAATAAAAGAGATGATAAAATAGTGAGAAAAATAATATTAACCCTCCCCTTAACCCTTATCTAAAGAAAGAAAAAAAAGAAGAGAAAGATTGCCTGGATATCGGAGGATCCCCACATGCTCCATGGAGTTCAAAATAATTTTAATATTTATTTTTACTTTCCCCAATTACATTATAATTTTATCTTCAAAGGACCTATGTATTTAATCCTATCTTTTATAAGTAAGGGAGCCAAATTTTCAAAAATATATCATATTCATTTCTTAGATTGTATGTATTGTTTTCAAGTGAAATACAGCTATGTATTTCATTATTCCAGCAATCCATAGTTAAATATAAATCAGATTTCCAAGTAACTCTACTCCTTTAAGAGTTTGTGAAGATTTGGCATGACATCTAAATCTTCGACAAGTTTCTACAGAAGTGTAGCGGAGAATTTGTTGATTGCCTGCATCACGGCCTGGTATGGAAACACCAATGCCTTTGAACAGAAAATCCTACAAAATGTAGTGGATACAGCCCTGGGTAAGGCCCTCCCCACCACTGAGCACATCTCAATGGAGTTCTGTCACAGGAAAGCAGCACCCATCATCGGGGACCCCACCACCCAGGATTTGCTCTCTTCTCACTGCTGCCATCAGGAAGAAGCACAGGAGCCTCAGGACTTACACCACCAGTGAGGAACAGTTATTACCCCTCAACCATCAGGCTCTTGAACAAATGGGGTAACCACTCAACTTCACTTGCCCCATCATGGATCTCAGGGTTGTAAATGGTGACCTGTATGTACATTGTTAATAAATTTACTTTGAACCTTGAGCATTGATGGTTGAAAAGTAATAGCTGATCCTGAAACTGGTGGCATGGGTCCTTATCTCCTGCCCATTGATAGTTGAGTTGGCTTGGATGCTGAAGGCCCTCAGTGATGGATGCTGCTTTGTTCCATGTAACAGTGCTCAACGATGGGAACGGCTTTGCCTGTCAGAGATATGATCCAATCTGCTAATCACCTTTTCCTGCTCCAGACGGAGAGAGCTGAACAGTAAACTAACTTTCTGGGTCTCAAATTAGAAGGCTACTGTCCTAAATGCTAAGAGATGGTGTGGAAAAGTCCTAACAGTGGATTTTGTGGGCAGAACAGAGTCCAGACTATTGGATAACAAAATTCTGGATAAACTTAGCAGCTCAAGCAATATCTATGGAAAAGAATAAGCAGTTGACATTTCTGGCCAACACACTTTAAGTTTATTGTCATCTGACTGTACATCTATACAACCAAAATGAAACAACGTTCCTCCGGATCACGGGGCACCCACAAAACATGTATCTCACACACAGCGCATAAAACATACTATTACCATTAACAAGTTAATAAAATATAACTATAAATACATGTAGATCACAGCACAGGTGAACAGTGAATGAATACGGTTGTCTCTCGGGGTCCGAGGAAGACTACATTGTGCAGGGTGGCAGTATTTTTTTTACGAAGCCAAGTTGCGAGCTCGACATCAACACGGGATGGATGGAGAGCACGCTCGGGGGCGGCCTGTCACTGGATCGAACTCGGGAACCTCCATTCTTGAGCCTGGCGCTGATCTCACTGTGACACAAGCTGACCTTTTGCACAATGTAACCAGTGCGTGAAAGATATTAAAGTGGAAAAGCCTTGCACAGAGACGATCCCACTCTCTCGGCCTCAGAAGTCAGAATCCAGTGGCACAAAGAATCATTACGTCTGGCAACTTCCTTGGCTGTATTGGATGGCCGCATCTTCTTAAATGCTCTGCCGCACCCTACACACTCCACAATGCGCTGCTGCAATGCCTTCTCAGCCGTTGAACCCTGAACAGGTAGACTGTGAACAGGTCGCTGTCCGAGTGAGACCTTGGTCATCGGGACTGGAGAGAACGGGAGAAGAAATCAGAGTAAGTTGGTGGAGGGAAGCGAAGGAGTACAAGCTAAAAGCTGAAAGGTGAAGCCAGATGAGGGGGAAGCCAGGCTATTGGACAGCTGGACAACGAATCTATGATCTGCATTAAGGAGGGAGAGCACACATTGAGATTTTAAAAACCGGTAATGACTCCATTCAGACAGCAGGATGATGATTGCCTTGCACCACAGGAAGAACATCTTCCCCATCACTGGGAATCTCACAACAGCAACTTCATGGTCAGCCTGTCACACTCCTGGGCTGTTGAAGGGTAGTGAACAACTCTCCAAATCTTCCCACAATGAAACCAAAGGGAGCAGAGCCCCACCCACATTCCGAATCCCGATAAAGAGAGCAGAGCCCCACCCCCATTCCGAATCCCGATAAAGAGAGCAGAGCCCACCCCCATTCCGAATCCCGATAAAGGGAGCAGAGCCCACCCCCATTCCGAATCCCGATAAAGGGAGCAGAGCCCACCCCCATTCCGAATCCCGATAAAGAGAGCAGAGCCCCACCCCCATTCCAAATCCCGATAAAGGGAGCAGATACCCATCCCCATTCCGAATCCCGATAAAGAGAGCAGAGCCCCACCCCCACTCCGAATCCGGATAACGGGAGCAGAGCCCCATCCCCATTCCAAATCCCGATAAAGAGATCCGAGCCACATCCCTATTCTGACTCCCAATAAAGGTAGCAGAGACCCATCCCCATTCTGAATCCTGATAAAGGGAGCAAAGCCCTACCCTCATTCCGACCCCATAAGGGGAACAGAGCCCCACCCCCACACCCTATAAAGAGAGCAGAGCCCCACTCCCATTCCGACTCCCAACAAAGGGAGCAGAGCCCCACCCCCATTCCCACTCCAGAAGGGGCCATCAGAAGGCCTTGGCGGGCAGAATTAAGGAAAACCCCAAAGCAGTCTACAGGTATGTGAAGAGAAAGAGGATAAGATATGAAAGAATAGAACCTATCAAGTGTGACAGTGGGAAAGTGTGTATGGAACCGGAGGAAATAGCAGAGGTACTTAATGAATACTTTACTTCAGTATTCACTGTGGAAAAGGATCTTGGTGATTGTAGGGATGATTTGCAGCAGACTGAAAAGCTTGAACATGTAGATATTAAGAAAGAGGATGTGCTGTAGCTTTTGGAAAGCATCAAATTGGATAAGTCACTGGGATCGGATGAGATGCTCCCCAGGCTACTGTGGGAGGCAAGGGAGGAGATTGCTGAGCCTCTGACGATGATCTTTGCATCATCAATGGGGTCGGGAGAGTTTCCGGAGGATTGGAGGGTTGTGGATGTTTTTCCTTTATTCAAGAAAGTGAGTAGTGATATCCCAGGAAATTATAGACCAGTGAGTCTCACCTGAGTGGTTGGTAAGTTGATGGAGAAGGTCCTGAGAGACAGGATTTAAAGAACATTTGGAGAGGTATAATATGGTTAGGAATAGCCAGCATGGCTTTGTGAAAGGCAGGTTGTGCCTTCAGTGCCTGATTGAATTTTTTGAGGATGTGACTAAACACATTGATGAAGGAAGAGCAGTAGATGTAGTGTATGTGGATTTCAGCAAGGCATTTGATAAGGTACCCCATGCAAGGTTTATTGAGAAAGTAAGGAGGCATGGGATCCAAGGGGAAATCGCTTTGTGGATCAAGAACTGGCTTGCCCACAGAAGGCAAAGAGTGGTTGTAGATGGGTCATATTCTGCATGGAGATCAGTCACCAGTGGAGTTCCTCAGGGATCTATTCTGGGACCCTTACTTTTTGTGATTTTTATAAATGTCCTGGATAAGGATGTGGAAGTGTGGTTAGTAAGTTTGCTGATGACACAAATGTTGGAGGTGTTATGGATAGTGTGGAGGGCTGTCAGGGGTTAGAGCAGGACATTGATAGGATGCAAAACAGGGCTGAGAAGTGGCGGATGGAGTTCAACCCAGATAAGTGTGAAGTGGTTCATTTTGGTAGGTCAAATATAATGGCAGAATATAGTATTAATGGTAAGACTCTTGGCAATGTGGAGGATCAGAGGGATGTTGGGGTCCATGTCCATAGGATGCTCAAAGCAGCTGCGCAGATTGACTGTGGTTAAGAAGACATACAGTGTATTGGCCTTCATCAATCGCGGAAGTGAATTTAGGACCCAAGAGGTAATGTTGCAGCTATATAGGACCTGGTCAGACCCCACTTGGAGTACTGTGCTCAGTTCTGGTCGCCTCACTACAGGAAGGATGTGGAAGCCATAGAAAGGGTGCAGAGAAGATTTACAAGGATGTTGCCTGGATTGGGGAGCATGTCTTATGAGAATAGGTTGATTGAACTCGACCTTTTCTCCTTTGAGCAAAGGAGGATGAGAGGTGACCTGATAGAAGTGTGCAAGATGATGAGAGGCATTGATTGTGTGGATAGTCAGAGGCTTTTTCCCAGGGCTGAAATGGTTGCCACAAGAGGACACAGATTTAAAGTGCTGGGGAGTAGGTACAGGGGAGATGTCAGGGGTAAGTTTTTTACTCAGAGAGTGGCTAGTGCATGGAATGGGTGGCAAGCAACAGTGGTGGAGGTGGATATGATAGGATCTATGGGGTACAGTACACATAACCCCAAGAAAGCACAATTTTGATCAAAGAGCAAAATTTTTCTAAACTGTAGTTTACAGAATATAAAGCAAAACATTTGTGATTAACATGTAGCACATTACAGAAGCCTATACAAATACTAGTTTCTATTTCATTCTTAAACTTAACATCCAATCAATCCACCATGTTTTTGCCTTTACCTTTCACCTAGTTTGTTACAAAATCAAATTCCTGCAAAACCAGATCTTGTTATATTCAAAATGGAGTTTGATCAACCATTTTCTTTCTTCCCCTTCACCACAGAACACTTAACCATCACGTGATCAGCTCAAGCAGGGCTTTCAAGGATGGCCTGAACTTTACCCTGCACAGGTGCCAACCCATCACTCATGTTTTCTAAACTAAGCCCATTCGCTGAACTTCCAAACAAGTCCTTTGTTCCAAACAAGTCATTAAATCTATTTCCAAGATCTTTAGTTCTCTATGTTTCCATAATAACACCTGCAGATGGCCTCTCTTGGTCAAAACAACACTTCCCTTTGTTTTGAGAAGTCTCCAAACTCCATCTCTCCAAATCACAAACTTGAACATCACCAAGTTGTTTATCTTTAAATTCCAAAACATAGTTAAACAAATCAGCATCTACTGTCTCAGCATCTGAGAGAGCTATTTCTCTCAGCGAGGTCAAAGGTCTTGAAACCAATCCAGACTTTACAAGTACTTTATACAAAATGCCAGAAACATCACCCCTCTCAATAACTTCAGTAACATCACGCCCCATTGGCTGAGTGTTTATTGATTTTCTTCTTCTCAAATTCTACAACATTTCTCATGGAAGTCGGAGATCTGCTGACATGCTTCAGAGTCTCTCTCTCTTTCTGCACTTGTGCCACCTCTGAACGTTTCGACAGAAGTTCTCAGTGGGAGTGAGGGCAGATCTCCATTCAGGGCCCCAAATAGTCCTTCCAGGTGAGGCAACACTTCACCTGCAAATCCACTCAAGACATCAATTCTGTCCAGTACTTCCACATTGTGGAGAGCGCCCTCTTCTTTGTGGTGGCGTGTTGGGGAGGAAGCATTAAGAAGAGGGACGCCTCATGTCTTAATAAGCTGGTAAGGAAGGCGGGCTCTGTCGTGGGCAAAGTAATGGAGAGTTTAACATCGGTAGCTGAGTGAAGGGCGCTGAGTAGGCTACGGTCAATTATGGAAAACCCTGAACATCCTCTACATAGCACCATCCAGAGACAGAGAAGCAGTTTCAGCGACAGGTTGCTATCGATGCAATGCTCCTCAGACAGGATGAAGAGGTCAATACTCCCCAATGCCATTAGGCTTTACAATTCAACCGCCAGGACTTAAGAACTTTTTTAAAGCTATTATTAATGCTTTTTGAGATAGTGATTTAGATGCATATCATATTTTTACTGAGTTAAGTATTGTATGTAATTAGTTTTGCTACAACAAGTATATGGGACATTGGAAAAAAAGGTTGAATTTCCCCATGGGGATGAATAAAATATCTATCTATCTATCTATCATTGGTGAGACCTGATGTAAATTGGGGGACCGCTTTGTTGAGCATCTCCCCTCCCACCTCTTTCTTATTCTGCCATCTTCCCCTATCCTTTCCTGTCCCAATGAAGGGTCTCGGTCCAAAACATCGACTGCTGATCTGCCGAATTCCTCCAGCATTTTCTGTGTGTTGCTCTGGATTTCCAGCATCTGCAGAATCTCTTGTTTTTGCCTTCCAAAGTACTTCCTGTATCTGAACAATGATTCCATGCGACAATGTGCACAGGGGATCTATTTCCTTTGAACAACACTTACTAAATTTAGTATTTTTGTCTTTTCGAACGAGGATAACTTCATGTTTTTCAATAACGTACTCCATCTGTCATGGTCTTACTCACCCACACAGCCTGTCTGTCATTTTAAAACATCATTACACTCACAATACAACTCTAAATCTCATTTCATTTGGTATAATTGTCAAAATTGTAAATGTAAAGTTTGGTGTCATCATTTTGGTCACAGATATGACTGGATACAGTCTGAGGTATGAGCAATATCATTACAGAATTCCACACTGTGACTGTGGATAGTCTGGGACAGAAGCAATGTCCCTACGGTATCCACACTGATATAACTGTGGGTAGACTGGGGTAGAAACATTGTCCCTGCAATACCCCACACTGATATAACTGTGGGTAGACTGGGGTAGAAACATTGTCCCTGTAATACCCCACACTGATATAACTGTGGGTAGACTGGGGTAGAAACAATGTCCCTACGGTATCCACACTGATATAACTGTGGGTAGTCTGGGGTAGAAGCAATGTCCCTAAGGTACTCCACACTGATATGACTGTGGGTAGTCTGGGATAGAAACAATGTCCCTAAGGTATCCACACTGATATGACTGTGGGTAGTCTGGGATATAAACAATGTCCCTACAGTATCCACACTGATATAACTGTGGGTAGTCTGGGATAGAAACAATGTCCCTACGGTACCCCACACTGATATAACTGTGGGTAGTCTGGGATAGAAACAATGTCCCTACGGTATCCACACTGATATAACTGTGGGTAGTCTGGGATAGAAACAATGTCCCTACGGTACCCCACACTGATATAACTGTGGGTAGTCTGGGATAGAAACAATGTCCCTACAGTATCCACACTGATATAACTGTGGGTAGTCTGGGATAGAAACAATGTCCCTACGGTACCCCACACTGATATAACTGTGGTAGACTGGGGTAGAAACAATGTCCCTACGGTATCCACACTGATATAACTGTGGGTAGTCTGGGATAGAAACAATGTCCCTACGGTACCCCACACTGATATAACTGTGGGTAGTCTGGGGTAGAAACAATGTCCCTGCAATACCCCACACTGATATAACTGTGGGTAGACTGGGGTAGAAACATTGTCCCTGCAATACCCCACACTGATATGACTGTGGGTAGACTGGGGTAGAAACAATGTCCCTATGGTACTCCACACTGATATGACGGTGGGTAGTCTGGGGTAGAAACAATGTCCCTACGGTACTCCATACTGATATGACTGTGGGTAGTCTGGGATAGAAACAATGTCCCTACAGTATCCACACTGAAATAACTGTGGGTAGTCTGGGGTAGAAACATTGTCCCTGTAATACCCCACACTGATATGACTGTGGGTAGACTGGGGTAGAAACATTGTCCCTGCAATACCCCACACTGATATTACTGTGGGTAGTTTGGGGTAGAAACAATGTCCCTGTAATACCCCACACTGATATGACTGTGGGTAGACTGGGGTAGAAAAAATGTCCCTGTAATACCCCACACTGATATGACTGTGGGCAGACTGGGGTAGAAACAATGTCCATGTAATACCCCACACTGATATAACTGTGGGTAGTTTGGGGTAGAAACAATGTCCCTACGGTACTCCACACTGATATAACTGTGGGTAGTCTGGGGTAGAAACATTGTCCCTGTAATACCCCACACTGATATAACTGTGGGTAGTATGGGATAGAAACAATGTCCCTGTAATACCCCACACTGATATGACTGTGGGTAGTCTGGGGTAGAAACATTGTCCCTGTAATACCCCACACTGATATGACTGTGGGTAGACTGGGGTAGAAACATTGTCCCTGCAATACCCCACACTGATATGACTGTGGGTAGACTGGGATAGAAACAATGTCCCTACGGTACCCCACACTGATATGACTGTGGGTAGTCTGGGATAGAAACAATGTCCCTACGGTACTCCATACTGATATGACTGTGGGTAGTCTGGGGTAGAAACAATGTCCCTACGGTACTCCATACTGATATGACTGTGGGTAGTCTGGGATAGAAACAATGTCCCTACGGTACTCCATACTGATATGACTGTGGGTAGTCTGGGATAGAAACAATGTCCCTACGGTACTCCACACTGATATAACTGTGGGTAGTCTGGGATAGAAACAATGTCCCTACGGTACTCCATACTGATATAACTGTGGGTAGTCTGGGATAGAAACAATGTCCCTACGGTACTCCATACTGATATGACTGTGGGTAGTCTGGGATAGAAACAATGTCCCTACGGTACTCCACACTGATATAACTGTGGGTAGTCTGGGATAGAAACAATGTCCCTACAGTATCCACACTGATATAACTGTGGGTAGTCTGGGATAGAAACAATGTCCCTACGGTACCCCACACTGATATGACTGTGGGTAGACTGGGATAGAAACAATGTCCCTACGGTACCCCACACTGATATGACTGTGGGTAGTCTGGGATAGAAACAATGTCCCTACGGTACTCCATACTGATATGACTGTGGGTAGTCTGGGGTAGAAACAATGTCCCTGTAATACTCCACACTGATATAACTGTGGGTAGACTGGGGTAGAAACATTGTCCCTGCAATACCCCACACTGATATGACTGTGGGTAGTCTGGGGTAGAAACATTGTCCCTGTAATACCCCACACTGATATAACTGTGGGTAGTCTGGGGTAGAAACAATGTCCCTACGGTACTCCACACTGATATGACTGTGGGTAGTCTGGGATAGAAACAATGTCCCTACGGTACTCCATACTGATATGACTGTGGGTAGTCTGGGGTAGAAACAATGTCCCTGTAATACCCCACACTGATATAACTGTGGGTAGACTGGGGTAGAAACAATATCCCTACGGTACCCCACACTGATATAACTGTGGGTAGTCTGGGATAGAAACAATGTCCCTACAGTATCCACACTGATATAACTGTGGGTAGTCTGGGATAGAAACAATGTCCCTACAGTATCCACACTGATATAACTGTGGGTAGTCTGGGATAGAAACAATGTCCCTACAGTTTCCACACTGATATAACTGTGGGTAGTCTGGGGTAGAAACAATGTCCCTACGGTACCCCACACTGATATAACTGTGGGTAGTCTGGGGTAGAAACAATGTCCCTACGGTACCCCACACTGATATAACTGTGGGTAGTCTGGGATAGAAACAATGTCCCTACAGTATCCACACTGATATAACTGTGGGTAGTCTGGGATAGAAACAATGTCCCTACGGTACCCCACACTGATATAACTGTGGGTAGTCTGGGATAGAAACAATGTCCCTGTAATACCCCACACTGATATGACTGTGGGTAGTCTGGGGTAGAAACATTGTCCCTGTAATACCCCACACTGATATGACTGTGGTTAGACTGGGGTAGAAACATTGTCCCTGCAATACCCCACACTGATATGACTGTGGGTAGACTGGGATAGAAACAATGTCCCTACGGTACCCCACACTGATATAACTGTGGGTAGTCTGGGATAGAAACAATGTCCCTACAGTATCCACACTGATATAACTGTGGGTAGTCTGGGATATAAACAATGTCCCTACAGTTTCCACACTGATATAACTGTGGGTAGTCTGGGATAGAATCAATGTCCCTACGGTACTCCATACTGATATAACTGTGGGTAGACTGGGATAGAAACAATGTCCCTACGGTACCCCACACTGATATGACTGTGGGTAGTCTGGGATAGAAACAATGTCCCTACGGTACTCCATACTGATATAACTGTGGGTAGTCTGGGATAGAAACAATGTCCCTACGGTACTCCATACTGATATGACTGTGGGTAGTCTGGGATAGAAACAATGTCCCTACGGTACTCCATACTGATATGACTGTGGGTAGTCTGGGATAGAAACAATGTCCCTACGGTACTCCACACTGATATAACTGTGGGTTGTCTGGGATAGAAACAATGTCCCTACGGTACCCCACACTGATATGACTGTGGGTAGTCTGGGATAGAAACAATGTCCCTACGGTACTCCACACTGATATGACTGTGGGTAGTCTGGGATAGAAACAATGTCCCTACGGTACCCCACACTGATATGACTGTGGGTAGTCTGGGATAGAAACAATGTCCCTACGGTACTCCATACTGATATGACTGTGGGTAGTCTGGGGTAGAAACAATGTCCCTGTAATACTCCACACTGATATAACTGTGGGTAGACTGGGGTAGAAACATTGTCCTGCAATACCCCACACTGATATGATTGTGGGTAGTCTGGGGTAGAAACATTGTCCCTGTAATACCCAACACTGATATAACTGTGGGTAGTCTGGGGTAGAAACAATGTCCCTACGGTACCCCACACTGATATAACTGTGGGTAGTCTGGGGTAGAAACATTGTCTCTGTAATACCCCACACTGATATAACTGTGGGTAGTCTGGGATAGAAACAATGTCCCTACGGTACTCCATACTGATATGACTGTGGGTAGTCTGGGGTAGAAACAATGTCCCTGTAATACCCCACACTGATATAACTGTGGGTAGACTGGGGTAGAAACAATGTCCCTACGGTACCCCACACTGATATAACTGTGGGTAGTCTGGGATAGAAACAATGTCCCTACAGTATCCACACTGATATAACTGTGGGTAGTCTGGGATAGAAACAATGTCCCTACAGTATCCACACTGATATAACTGTGGGTAGTCTGGGATAGAAACAATGTCCCTACAGTTTCCACACTGATATAACTGTGGGTAGTCTGGGGTAGAAACAATGTCCCTACGGAACCCCACACTGATATAACTGTGGGTAGTCTGGGGTAGAAACAATGTCCCTACGGTACCCCACACTGATATAACTGTGGGTAGTCTGGGATAGAAACAATGTCCCTACAGTATCCACACTGATATAACTGTGGGTAGTCTGGGATAGAAACAATGTCCCTACGGTACCCCACACTGATATAACTGTGGGTAGTCTGGGGTAGAAACATTGTCCCTGCAATACCCCACACTGATATGACTGTGGGTAGACTGGGGTAGAAACAATGTCCCTATGGTACTCCACACTGATATGACGGTGGGTAGTCTGGGGTAGAAACAATGTCCCTACGGTACTCCATACTGATATGACTGTGGGTAGTCTGGGATAGAAACAATGTCCCTACAGTATCCACACTGAAATAACTGTGGGTAGTCTGGGGTAGAAACATTGTCCCTGTAATACCCCACACTGATATGACTGTGGGTAGACTGGGGTAGAAACCTTGTCCCTGCAATACCCCACACTGATATTACTGTGGGTAGTTTGGGGTAGAAACAATGTCCCTGTAATAGCCCACACTGATATGACTGTGGGTAGACTGGGGTAGAAAAAATGTCCCTGTAATACCCCACACTGATATGACTGTGGGCAGACTTGGGTAGAAACAATGTCCCTGTAATACCCCACACTGATATAACTGTGGGTAGTTTGGGGTAGAAACAATGTCCCTACGGTACTCCACACTGATATAACTGTGGGTAGTCTGGGGTAGAAACATTGTCCCTGTAATACCCCACACTGATATAACTGTGGGTAGTCTGGGATAGAAACAATGTCCCTGTAATACCCCACACTGATATGACTGTGGGTAGTCTGGGGTAGAAACATTGTCCCTGTAATACCCCACACTGATATGACTGTGGGTAGACTGGGGTAGAAACATTGTCCCTGCAATACCCCACACTGATATGACTGTGGGTAGACTGGGATAGAAACAATGTCCCTACGGTACCCTACACTGATATGACTGTGGGTAGTCTGGGATAGAAACAATGTCCCTACGGTACTCCATACTGATATGACTGTGGGTAGTCTGGGGTAGAAACAATGTCCTTACGGTACTCCATACTGATATGACTGTGGGTAGTCTGGGATAGAAACAATGTCCCTACGGTACTCCATACTGATATGACTGTGGGTAGTCTGGGATAGAAACAATGTCCCTACGGTACTCCACACTGATATAACTGTGGGTAGTCTGGGATAGAAACAATGTCCCTATGGTACTCCATACTGATATAACTGTGGGTAGTCTGGGATAGAAACAATGTCCCTACGGTACTCCATACTGATATGACTGTGGGTAGTCTGGGATAGAAACAATGTCCCTACGGTACTCCACACTGATATAACTGTGGGTAGTCTGGGATAGAAACAATGTCCCTACAGTATCCACACTGATATAACTGTGGGTAGTCTGGGATAGAAACAATGTCCCTACGGTACCCCACACTGATATGACTGTGGGTAGACTGGGATAGAAACAATGTCCCTACGGTACCCCACACTGATATGACTGTGGGTAGTCTGGGATAGAAACAATGTCCCTACGGTACTCCATACTGATATGACTGTGGGTAGTCTGGGGTAGAAACAATGTCCCTGTAATACTCCACACTGATATAACTGTGGGTAGACTGGGGTAGAAACATTGTCCCTGCAATACCCCACACTGATATGACTGTGGGTAGTCTGGGGTAGAAACATTGTCCCTGTAATACCCCACACTGATATAACTGTGGGTAGTCTGGGGTAGAAACAATGTCCCTACGGTACTCCACACTGATATGACTGTGGGTAGTCTGGGATAGAAACAATGTCCCTACGGTACTCCATACTGATATGACTGTGGGTAGTCTGGGGTAGAAACAATGTCCCTGTAATACCCCACACTGATATAACTGTGGGTAGACTGGGGAAGAAACAATGTCCCTACGGTACCCCACACTGATATAACTGTGGGTAGTCTGGGATAGAAACAATGTCCCTACAGTATCCACACTGATATAACTGTGGGTAGTCTGGGATAGAAACAATGTCCCTACAGTATCCACACTGATATAACTGTGGGTAGTCTGGGATAGAAACAATGTCCCTACAGTTTCCACACTGATATAACTGTGGGTAGTCTGGGGTAGAAACAATGTCCCTACCGTACCCCACACTGATATAACTGTGGGTAGTCTGGGGTAGAAACAATGTCCCTACGGTACCCCACACTGATATAACTGTGGGTAGTCTGGGATAGAAACAATGTCCCTACAGTATCCACACTGATATAACTGTGGGTAGTCTGGGATAGAAACAATGTCCCTACGGTACCCCACACTGATATAACTGTGGGTAGTCTGGGATAGAAACAATGTCCCTACAGTATCCACACTGATATAACTGTGGGTAGTCTGGGATAGAAACAATGTCCCTACGGTATCCACACTGATAAAACTGTGGGTAGTCTGGGATATAAACAATGTCCCTACGGTACCCCACACTGATATAACTGTGGGTAGTCTGGGATAGAAACAATGTCCCTACAGTATCCACACTGATATAACTGTGGGTAGTCTGGGATAGAAACAATGTCCCTACGGTACTCCACACTGATATAACTGTGGGTAGTCTGGGATAGAAACAATGTCCCTACAGTTTCCACACTGATATAACTGTGGGTAGTCTGGGGTAGAAACAATGTCCCTACGGTACCCCACACTGATATAACTGTGGGTAGTCTGGGGTAGAAACAGTGTCCCTACGGTACCCCACACTGATATAACTGTGGGTAGTCTGGGATAGAAACAATGTCCCTACAGTATCCACACTGATATAATTGTGGGTAGTCTGGGATAGAATCAATGTCCCTACGGTACTCCATACTGATATAACTGTGGGTAGTCTGGGATAGAAACAATGTCCCTACGGTACCCCACACTGATATGACTGTGGGTAGTCTGGGATAGAAACAATGTCCCTACGGTACTCCATACTGATATAACTGTGGGTAGTCTGGGATAGAAACAATGTCCCTACGGTACTCCATACTGATATGACTGTGGGTAGTCTGGGATAGAAACAATGTCCCTACGGTACTCCATACTGATATGACTGTGGGTAGTCTGGGATAGAAACAATGTCCCTACGGTACTCCACACTGATATGACTGTGGGTTGTCTGGGATAGAAACAATGTCCCTACGGTACTCCATACTGATATGACTGTGGGTAGTCTGGGATAGAAACAATGTCCCTACGGTACTCCATACTGATATGACTGTGGATAGTCTGGGATAGAAACAATGTCCCTACGGTACTCCATACTGATATGACTGTGGGTAGTCTGGGATAGAAACAATGTCCCTACGGTACCCCACACTGATATGACTGTGGGTAGTCTGGGATAGAAACAATGTCCCTACCGTACTCCACACTGATATGACTGTGGGTAGTCTGGGATAGAAACAATGTCCCTACGGTACTCCACACTGATATGACTGTGGGTAGTCTGGGATAGAAACAATGTCCCTACGGTACTCCATACTGATATGACTGTGGGTAGTCTGGGGTAGAAACAATGTCCCTGTAATACCCCACACTGATATAACTGTGGGTAGACTGGGGTAGAAACAATGTCCCTACCGTACCCCACACTGATATAACTGTGGGTAGTCTGGGATAGAAACAATGTCCCTACAGTATCCACACTGATATAACTGTGGGTAGTCTGGGATAGAAACAATGTCCCTACAGTATCCACACTGATATAACTGTGGGTAGTCTGGGATAGAAACAATGTCCCTACAGTTTCCACACTGATATAACTGTGGGTAGTCTGGGGTAGAAACAATGTCCCTACGGTACCCCACACTGATATAACTGTGGGTAGTCTGGGGTAGAAACAATGTCCCTACGGTACCCCACACTGATATAACTGTGGGTAGTCTGGGATAGAAACAATGTCCCTACAGTATCCACACTGATATAACTGTGGGTAGTCTGGGATAGAAACAATGTCCCTACGGTACCCCACACTGATATAACTGTGGGTAGTCTGGGATAGAAACAATGTCCCTGTAATACCCCACACTGATATGACTGTGGGTAGTCTGGGGTAGAAACATTGTCCCTGTAATACCCCACACTGATATGACTGTGGGTAGACTGGGGTAGAAACATTGTCCCTGCAATACCCCACACTGATATGACTGTGGGTAGACTGGGATAGAAACAATGTCCCTACGGTACCCCACACTGATATAACTGTGGGTAGTCTGGGATAGAAACAATGTCCCTACAGTATCCACACTGATATAACTGTGGGTAGTCTGGGATATAAACAATGTCCCTACAGTTTCCACACTGATATAACTGTGGGTAGTCTGGGATAGAATCAATGTCCCTACGGTACTCCATACTGATATAACTGTGGGTAGTCTGGGATAGAAACAATGTCCCTACGGTACCCCACACTGATATGACTGTGGGTAGACTGGGATAGAAACAATGTCCCTACGGTACCCCACACTGATATGACTGTGGGTAGTCTGGGATAGAAACAATGTCCCTACGGTACTCCATACTGATATGACTGTGGGTAGTCTGGGGTAGAAACAATGTCCCTGTAATACTCCACACTGATATAACTGTGGGTAGACTGGGGTAGAAACATTGTCCCTGCAATACCCCACACTGATATGACTGTGGGTAGTCTGGGGTAGAAACATTGTCCCTGTAATACCCCACACTGATATAACTGTGGGTAGTCTGGGGTAGAAACAATGTCCCTACGGTACTCCACACTGATATGACTGTGGGTAGTCTGGGATAGAAACAATGTCCCTACGGTACTCCATACTGATATGACTGTGGGTAGTCTGGGGTAGAAACAATGTCCCTGTAATACCCCACACTGATATAACTGTGGGTAGACTGGGGAAGAAACAATGTCCCTACGGTACCCCACACTGATATAACTGTGGGTAGTCTGGGATAGAAACAATGTCCCTACAGTATCCACACTGATATAACTGTGGGTAGTCTGGGATAGAAACAATGTCCCTACAGTATCCACACTGATATAACTGTGGGTAGTCTGGGATAGAAACAATGTCCCTACAGTTTCCACACTGATATAACTGTGGGTAGTCTGGGGTAGAAACAATGTCCCTACCGTACCCCACACTGATATAACTGTGGGTAGTCTGGGGTAGAAACAATGTCCCTACGGTACCCCACACTGATATAACTGTGGGTAGTCTGGGATAGAAACAATGTCCCTACAGTATCCACACTGATATAACTGTGGGTAGTCTGGGATAGAAACAATGTCCCTACGGTACCCCACACTGATATAACTGTGGGTAGTCTGGGATAGAAACAATGTCCCTACAGTATCCACACTGATATAACTGTGGGTAGTCTGGGATAGAAACAATGTCCCTACGGTATCCACACTGATAAAACTGTGGGTAGTCTGGGATATAAACAATGTCCCTACGGTACCCCACACTGATATAACTGTGGGTAGTCTGGGATAGAAACAATGTCCCTACAGTATCCACACTGATATAACTGTGGGTAGTCTGGGATAGAAACAATGTCCCTACGGTACTCCACACTGATATAACTGTGGGTAGTCTGGGATAGAAACAATGTCCCTGCAGTATCCACACTGATATAACTGTGGGTAGTCTGGTATAGAAACAATGTCCCTACAGTATCCACACTGATATAACTGTGGGTAGTCTGGGATAGAAACAATGTCCCTACAGTTTCCACACTGATATAACTGTGGGTAGTCTGGGGTAGAAACAATGTCCCTACGGTACCCCACACTGATATAACTGTGGGTAGTCTGGGGTAGAAACAGTGTCCCTACGGTACCCCACACTGATATAACTGTGGGTAGTCTGGGATAGAAACAATGTCCCTACAGTATCCACACTGATATAATTGTGGGTAGTCTGGGATAGAATCAATGTCCCTACGGTACTCCATACTGATATAACTGTGGGTAGTCTGGGATAGAAACAATGTCCCTACGGTACCCCACACTGATATGACTGTGGGTAGTCTGGGATAGAAACAATGTCCCTACGGTACTCCATACTGATATAACTGTGGGTAGTCTGGGATAGAAACAATGTCCCTACGGTACTCCATACTGATATGACTGTGGGTAGTCTGGGATAGAAACAATGTCCCTACGGTACTCCATACTGATATGACTGTGGGTAGTCTGGGATAGAAACAATGTCCCTACGGTACTCCACACTGATATGACTGTGGGCTGTCTGGGATAGAAACAATGTCCCTACGGTACTCCATACTGATATGACTGTGGGTAGTCTGGGATAGAAACAATGTCCCTACGGTACTCCATACTGATATGACTGTGGATAGTCTGGGATAGAAACAATGTCCCTACGGTACTCCATACTGATATGACTGTGGGTAGTCTGGGATAGAAACAATGTCCCTACGGTACCCCACACTGATATGACTGTGGGTAGTCTGGGATAGAAACAATGTCCCTACCGTACTCCACACTGATATGACTGTGGGTAGTCTGGGATAGAAACAATGTCCCTACGGTACTCCACACTGATATGACTGTGGGTAGTCTGGGATAGAAACAATGTCCCTACGGTACTCCATACTGATATGACTGTGGGTAGTCTGGGGTAGAAACAATGTCCCTGTAATACCCCACACTGATATAACTGTGGGTAGACTGGGGTAGAAACAATGTCCCTACCGTACCCCACACTGATATAACTGTGGGTAGTCTGGGATAGAAACAATGTCCCTACAGTATCCACACTGATATAACTGTGGGTAGTCTGGGATAGAAACAATGTCCCTACAGTATCCACACTGATATAACTGTGGGTAGTCTGGGATAGAAACAATGTCCCTACAGTTTCCACACTGATATAACTGTGGGTAGTCTGGGGTAGAAACAATGTCCCTACGGTACCCCACACTGATATAACTGTGGGTAGTCTGGGGTAGAAACAATGTCCCTACGGTACCCCACACTGATATAACTGTGGGTAGTCTGGGATAGAAACAATGTCCCTACAGTATCCACACTGATATAACTGTGGGTAGTCTGGGATAGAAACAATGTCCCTACGGTACCCCACACTGATATAACTGTGGGTAGTCTGGGATAGAAACAATGTCCCTGTAATACCCCACACTGATATGACTGTGGGTAGTCTGGGGTAGAAACATTGTCCCTGTAATACCCCACACTGATATGACTGTGGGTAGACTGGGGTAGAAACATTGTCCCTGCAATACCCCACACTGATATGACTGTGGGTAGACTGGGATAGAAACAATGTCCCTACGGTACCCCACACTGATATAACTGTGGGTAGTCTGGGATAGAAACAATGTCCCTACAGTATCCACACTGATATAACTGTGGGTAGTCTGGGATATAAACAATGTCCCTACAGTTTCCACACTGATATAACTGTGGGTAGTCTGGGATAGAATCAATGTCCCTACGGTACTCCATACTGATATAACTGTGGGTAGTCTGGGATAGAAACAATGTCCCTACGGTACCCCACACTGATATGACTGTGGGTAGTCTGGGATAGAAACAATGTCCCTACGGTACTCCATACTGATATGACTGTGGGTAGTCTGGGATAGAAACAATGTCCCTACGGTACTCCACACTGATATAACTGTGGGTTGTCTGGGATAGAAACATTGTCCCTACGGTACCCCACACTGATATGACTGTGGGTAGTCTGGGATAGAAACAATGTCCCTACGGTACTCCACACTGATATGACTGTGGGTAGTCTGGGATAGAAACAATGTCCATACGGTACCCCACACTGATATGACTGTGGGTAGTCTGGGATAGAAACAATGTCCCTACGGTACTCCATACTGATATGACTGTGGGTAGTCTGGGGTAGAAACAATGTCCCTGTAATACTCCACACTGATATAACTGTGGGTAGACTGGGGTAGAAACATTGTCCTGCAATACCCCACACTGATATGATTGTGGGTAGTCTGGGGTAGAAACATTGTCCCTGTAATACCCCACACTGAAAAACTGTGGGTAGTCTGGGGTAGAAACAATGTCCCTACGGTACCCCACACAGATATAACTGTGGGTAGTCTGGGGTAGAAACATTGTCTCTGTAATACCCCACACGGATATAACTGTGGGTAGTCTGGGATAGAAACAATGTCCCTACGGTACTCCATACTGATATGACTGTGGGTAGTCTGGGGTAGAAAAAATGTCCCTGTAATACCCCACACTGATATAACTGTGGGTAGACTGGGGTAGAAACAATGTCCCTACGGTACCCCACACTGATATAACTGTGGGTAGTCTGGGATAGAAACAATGTCCCTACAGTATCCACACTGATATAACTGTGGGTAGTCTGGGATAGAAACAATGTCCCTACAGTATCCACACTGATATAACTGTGGGTAGTCTGGGATAGAAGCAATGTCCCTACAGTTTCCACACTGATATAACTGTGGGTAGTCTGGGGTAGAAACAATGTCCCTACGGAACCCCACACTGATATAACTGTGGGTAGTCTGGGGTAGAAACAATGTCCCTACGGTACCCCACACTGATATAACTGTGGGTAGTCTGGGATAGAAACAATGTCCCTACAGTATCCACACTGATATAACTGTGGGTAGTCTGGGATAGAAACAATGTCCCTACGGTACCCCACACTGATATAACTGTGGGTAGTCTGGGATAGAAACAATGTCCCTGCAATACCCCACACTGATATAACTGTGGGTAGTCTGGGGTAGAAACATTGTCCCTGCAATACCCCACACTGATATGACTGTGGGTAGACTGTGGTAGAAACAATGTCCCTATGGTACTCCACACTGATATGACGGTGGGTAGTCTGGGGTAGAAACAATGTCCCTACGGTACTCCATACTGATATGACTGTGGGTAGTCTGGGATAGAAACAATGTCCCTACAGTATCCACACTGAAATAACTGTGGGTAGTCTGGGGTAGAAACATTGTCCCTGTAATACCCCACACTGAAATGACTGTGGGTAGACTGGGGTAGAAACATTGTCCCTGCAATACCCCACACTGATATTACTGTGGGTAGTTTGGGGTAGAAACAATGTCCCTGTAATACCCCACACTGATATGACTGTGGGTAGACTGGGGTAGAAAAAATGTCCCTGTAATACCCCACACTGATATGACTGTGGGCAGACTGGGGTAGAAACAATGTCCCTGTAATACCCCACACTGATATAACTGTGGGTAGTTTGGGGTAGAAACAATGTCCCTACGGTACTCCACACTGATATAACTGTGGGTAGTCTGGGGTAGAAACATTGTCCCTGTAATACCCCACACTGATATAACTGTGGGTAGTCTGGGATAGAAACAATGTCCCTGTAATACCCCACACTGATATGACTGTGGGTAGTCTGGGGTAGAAACATTGTCCCTGTAATACCCCACACTGATATGACTGTGGGTAGACTGGGGTAGAAACATTGTCCCTGCAATACCCCACACTGATATGACTGTGGGTAGACTGGGATAGAAACAATGTCCCTACGGTACCCCACACTGATATGACTGTGGGTAGTCTGGGATAGAAACAATGTCCCTACGGTACTCCATACTGATATGACTGTGGGTAGTCTGGGGTAGAAACAATGTCCTTACGGTACTCCATACTGATATGACTGTGGGTAGTCTGGGATAGAAACAATGTCCCTACGGTACTCCATACTGATATGACTGTGGGTAGTCTGGGATAGAAACAATGTCCCTACGGTACTCCACACTGATATAACTGTGGGTAGTCTGGGATAGAAACAATGTCCCTACGGTACTCCATACTGATATAACTGTGGGTAGTCTGGGATAGAAACAATGTCCCTACGGTACTCCATACTGATATGACTGTGGGTAGTCTGGGATAGAAAGAATGTCCCTACGGTACTCCACACTGATATAACTGTGGGTAGTCTGGGATAGAAACAATGTCCCTACAGTATCCACACTGATATAACTGTGGGTAGTCTGGGATAGAAACAATGTCCCTACGGTACCCCACACTGATATGACTGTGGGTAGACTGGGATAGAAACAATGTCCCTACGGTACCCCACACTGATATGACTGTGGGTAGTCTGGGATAGAAACAATGTCCCTACGGTACTCCATACTGATATGACTGTGGGTAGTCTGGGGTAGAAACAATGTCCCTGTAATACTCCACACTGATATAACTGTGGGTAGTCTGGGATAGAAACAATGTCCCTACAGTATCCACACTGATATAACTGTGGGTAGTCTGGGATAGAAACAATGTCCCTACGGTACCCCACACTGATATAACTGTGGGTAGTCTGGGATAGAAACAATGTCCCTACAGTATCCACACTGATATAACTGTGGGTAGTCTGGGATAGAAACAATGTCCCTACGGTACTCCATACTGATATGACTGTGGGTAGTCTGGGATAGAAACAATGTCCCTACGGTACTCCATACTGATATGACTGTGGGTAGTCTGGGATAGAAACAGTGTCCCTACGGTACTCCACACTGATATGACTGTGGGTTGTCTGGGATAGAAACAATGTCCCTACGGTACTCCATACTGATATGACTGTGGGTAGTCTGGGATAGAAACAATGTCCCTACGGTACTCCATACTGATATGACTGTGGGTAGTCTGGGATAGAAACAATGTCCCTACGGTACTCTATACTGATATGACTGTGGGTAGTCTGGGATAGAAACAATGTCCCTACGGTACCCAACACTGATATGACTGTGGGTAGTCTGGGATAGAAACAATGTCCCTACCGTACTCCACACTGATATGACTGTGGGTAGTCTGGGATAGAAACAATGTCCCTACGGTACTCCACACTGATATAACTGTGGGTAGTCTGGAATAGAAACAATGTCCCTATGGTATCCCACACTGATATGACTGTGGGTAGTCTGGGATAGAAACAATGTCCCTACGGTACTCCATACTGATATGACTGTGGGTAGTCTGGGGTAGAAACAATGTCCCTGTAATACTCCACACTGATATAACTGTGGGTAGACTGGGGTAGAAACATTGTCCTGCAATACCCCACACTGATATGATTGTGGGTAGTCTGGGGTAGAAACATTGTCCCTGTAATACCCCACACTGATATAACTGTGGGTAGTCTGGGGTAGAAACAATGTCCCTACGGTACCCCACACTGATATAACTGTGGGTAGTCTGGGGTAGAAACATTGTCTCTGTAATACCCCACACTGATATAACTGTGGGTAGTCTGGGATAGAAACAATGTCCCTACGGTACTCCATACTGATATGACTGTGGGTAGTCTGGGGTAGAAACAATGTCCCTGTAATACCCCACACTGATATAACTGTGGGTAGACTGGGGTAGAAACAATGTCCCTACGGTACCCCACACTGATATAACTGTGGGTAGTCTGGGATAGAACCAATGTCCCTACAGTATCCACACTGATATAACTGTGGGTAGTCTGGGATAGAAACAATGTCCCTACAGTATCCACACTGATATAACTGTGGGTAGTCTGGGATAGAAACAATGTCCCTACAGTTTCCACACTGATATAACTGTGGGTAGTCTGGGGTAGAAACAATGTCCCTACGGAACCCCACACTGATATAACTGTGGGTAGTCTGGGGTAGAAACAATGTCCCTACGGTACCCCACACTGATATAACTGTGGGTAGTCTGGGATAGAAACAATGTCCCTACAGTATCCACACTGATATAACTGTGGGTAGTCTGGGATAGAAACAATGTCCCTACAGTATCCACACAGATATAACTGTGGGTAGTCTGGGATAGAAACAATGTCCCTACAGTATCCACACTGATATAACTGTGGGTAGTCTGGGATAGAAACAATGTCCCTACAGTTTCCACACTGATATAACTGTGGGTAGTCTGGGGTAGAAACAATGTCCCTACGGTACCCCACACTGATATAACTGTGGGTAGTCTGGGGTAGAAACAGTGTCCCTACGGTACCCCACACTGATATAACTGTGGGTAGTCTGGGATAGAAACAATGTCCCTACAGTATCCACACTGATAAAATTGTGGGTAGTCTGGGATAGAAACAATGTCCCTACGGTATCCACACTGATATAACTGTGGGTAGTCTGGGATATAAACAATGTCCCTACGGTACTCCACACTGATATAACTGTGGGTAGTCTGGGATAGAAACAATGTCCCTGCAGTATCCACACTGATATAACTGTGGGTAGTCTGGGATAGAAACATTGTCCATACAGTATCCACACTGATATAACTGTGGGTAGTCTGGGATAGAAACAATGTCCCTACGGTACCCCACACTGATATAACTGTGGGTAGTCTGGGATAGAAACATTGTCCCTACAGTATCCACACTGATATAACTGTGGGTAGTCTGGGATAGAAACAATGTCCCTACAGTATCCACACTGATATAACTGTGGGTAGTCTGGGATAGAAACAATGTCCCTACGGTACCCCACACTGATATAACTGTGGGTAGTCTGGGATAGAAACAATGTCCCTACGGTACTCCACACTGATATAACTGTGGGTAGTCTGGGATAGAAACAATGTCCCTGCAGTATCCACACTGATATAACTGTGGGTAGTCTGGGATAGAAACAATGTCCCTACGGTACCCCACACTGATATAACTGTGGGTAGTCTGGGATAGAAACAATGTCCCTACAGTATCCACACTGATATAACTGTGGGTAGTCTGGGATAGAAACAATGTCCCTACGGTAACCCACACTGATATAACTGTGGGTAGTCTGGGATAGAAACAATGTCCCTACGGTACCCCACACTGATATAACTGTGGGTAGTCTGGGATAGAAACAATGTCCCTACAGTATCCACACTGATATAACTGTGGGTAGTCTGGGATAGAAACAATGTCCCTACGGTATCCACACTGATATAACTGTGGGTAGTCTGGGATATAAACAATGTCCCTACGGTACCCCACACTGATATAACTGTGGGTAGTCTGGGATAGAAACATTGTCCTACAGTATCCACACTGATATAACTGTGGGTAGTCTGGGAAAGAAACATTGTCCCTACAGTATCCACACTGATATAACTGTGGGTAGTCTGGGATAGAAACATTGTCCCTACAGTATCCACACTGATATAACTGTGGGTAGTCTGGGGTAGAAACATTGTCCCTGTAATACCCCACACTGATATAACTGTGGGTAGTCTGGGGTAGAAACATTGCCCCTGTAATACCCCACACTGATATAACTGTGGGTAGTCTGGGGTAGAAACATTGTCCCTACAGTTTCCACACTGATATAACTGTGGGTAGTCTGGGGTAGAAACAATGTCCCTACGGTACCCCACACTGATATAACTGTGGGTAGTCTGGGATAGAAACAATGTCCCTACAGTATCCACACTGATATAACTGTGGGTAGTCTGGGATAGAAACAATGTCCCTACGGTACCCCACACTGATATAACTGTGGGTAGTCTGGGATAGAAACAATGTCCCTACAGTATCCACACTGATATAACTGTGGGTAGTCTGGGATAGAAACAATGTCCCTACGGTACCCCACACTGATATAACGGTGGGTAGTCTGGGGTAGAAACAATGTCCCTGCAATACCCCACACTGATATAACTGTGGGTAGTCTGGGGTAGAAACAATGTCCCTGCAATACCCCACACTGATATAACTGTGGGTAGACTGGGGTAGAAACAATGTCCCTGTAATACCCCACACTGATATGACTGTGGGTAGTCTGGGATAGAAACAATGTCCCTACGGTACTCCATACTGTTATGACTGTGGGTAGTCTGGGGTAGAAACAATGTCCCTGTAATACCCCACACTGTTATAACTGTGGGTAGACTGGGGTAGAAACATTGTCCCTGCAATACCCCACACTGATATAACTGTGGGTAGACTGGGGTAGAAACAATGTCCCTATGGTATCCACACTGATATAACTGTGGGTAGTCTGGGGTAGAAACATTGTCCCTGCAATACCCCACACTGAATTGACTGTGGGTAGTCTGGGGTAGAAACAATGTCCCTGCAATACCCCACACTAATATAACTGTGGGTAGTCTGTGGTAGAAATATTGTCCCTGCAATACCCCACACTGATATAACTGTGGGTAGTCTGGGGTAGAAACAATGTCCCTACGGTATCCACACTGATATAACTGTGGGTAGTCTGGGGTAGAAACAATGTCCCTACGGTATCCACACTGATATAACTGTGGGTAGTCTGGGGTAGAATCATTGTCACTGCAATACCCCACACTGATATAACTGTGGGTAGTCTGGGGATGAAATATTGTCCCTGCAATACCCCACAATGATATAACTGTGGGTAAACTGGGGTAGAAACATTGTCCCTGCAATACCCCACACTGATATAACTGTGGGTAGTCTGGGGTAGAATCATTGTCCCTGCAATACCCCACACTGATATAACTGTGGGTAGTCTTGGGTAGAAACAATGTCCCTGCAATACCCCACACTGATATAACTGTGGGTAGACTGGGGTAGAATCATTGTCCCTGCAATACCCCACACTGATATAACTGTGGGTAGTCTGGGGTAGAAACATTGTCCCTGCATTACCCCACACTGATATAACTGTGGGTAGTCTGGGGTAGAAACATTGTCCCTGCAATACCCCACACTGATATAACTGTGGGTAGTCTGGGGTAGAAATATTGTCCCTGCAATACCCCACACTGATATATCTGTGGGTAGACTGGGGTAGAATCATTGTCCCTGCAATACCCCACACTGATATAACTGTGGGTAGACTGGGGTAGAAACAATGTCCCTGTAATACCCCACACTGATATGACTGTGGGTAGACTGGGGTAGAAACAATGTCCCTGTAATACCCCACACTGATATAACTGTGGTAGTCTGGGGTAGAAACATTGTCCCTGCAATACCCCACACTGATATAACTGTGGGTAGTCTGGGGTAGAAACAATGTCCCTGCAATACCCCACACTGATATAACTGTGAGTAGTCTGGGGTAGAAACAATGTCCCTGCAATACCCCACACTGATATAACTGTGGGTAGTCTGGGGTAGAAATATTGTCCCTGCAATACCCCACACTGATATAACTGTGGGTAGACTGGGGTAGAATCATTGTCACTGCAATACCCCACACTGATATCACTGTGGGTAGACTGGGGTAGAAACAATGTCCCTGTAATACCCCACACTGATATGACTGTGGGTAGTGTGGGATAGAAACAATGTCCCTATGGTACTCCATACTGATATGACTGTGGGTAGTCTGGGGTAGAAACAATGTCCCTGTAATACCCCACACTGATATAACTGTGGGTAGACTGGGGTAGAAACATTGTCCCTGCAATACCCCACACTGATATAACTGTGGGTAGACTGGGGTAGAAACAATGTCCCTACGGTACCCCACACTGATATAACTGTGGGTAGTCTGGGATAGAAACAATGTCCCTACAGTATCCACACTGAGATAACTGTGGGTAGTCTGGGATAGAAACAATTTCCCTACAGTATCCACACTGATATAACTGTGGGTAGTCTGGGATAGAAACAATGTCCCTACAGTTTCCACACTGATATAACTGTGGGTAGTCTGGGGTAGAAACAATGTCCCTACGGTACCCCACACTGATATAACTGTGGGTAGTCTGGGATAGAAACAATGTCCCTACAGTATCCACACTGATATAACTGTGGGTAGTCTGGGATAGAAACAATGTCCCTACGGTACCCCACACTGATATAACTGTGGGTAGTCTGGGATAGAAACAATGTCCCTACAGTATCCACACTGATATAACTGTGGGTAGTCTGGGATAGAAACAATGTCCCTACGGTACCCCACACTGATATAACTGTGGGTAGTCTGGGGTAGAAACAATGTCCCTGCAATACCCCACACTGATATAACTGTGGGTAGTCTGGGGTAGAAACAATGTCCCTGCAATACCCCACACTGATATAACTGTGGGTAGTCTGGGGTAGAAATATTGTCCCTGCAATACCCCACACTGATATAACAGTGGGTAGACTGGGGTAGAATCATTGTCCCTGCAATACCCCACACTGATATAACTGTGGGTAGACTGGGGTAGAAACAATCTCCCTGTAATACCCCACACTGATATGACTGTGGGTAGTCTGGGATAGAAACAATGTCCCTACGGTACTCCATACTGTTATGACTGTGGGTAGTCTGGGGTAGAAACAATGTCCCTGTAATACCCCACACTGTTATAACTGTGGGTAGACTGGGGTAGAAACATTGTCCCTGCAATACCCCACACTGATATAACTGTGGGTAGACTGGGGTAGAAACAATGTCCCTACGGTAC
This sequence comes from Hemitrygon akajei, assembly GCF_048418815.1. Taxonomy (NCBI): domain Eukaryota; kingdom Metazoa; phylum Chordata; class Chondrichthyes; order Myliobatiformes; family Dasyatidae; genus Hemitrygon; species Hemitrygon akajei. The sequence continues at coordinate 64,721,038 of NC_133131.1, forward strand.
CCCACACTGATATAACTATGGGTAGTCTGGGATAGAAACAGTGTCCCTACAGTATCCACACTGATATAACTGTGGGTAGTCTGGGATAGAAACAATGTCCCTACAGTATCCACACTGATATAACTGTGGGTAGTCTGGGATAGAAACAATGTCCCTACAGTTTCCACACTGATATAACTGTGGGTAGTCTGGGGTAGAAACAATGTCCCTACGGTACCCCACACTGATATAACTGTGGGTAGTCTGGGATAGAAACAATGTCCCTACAGTATCCACACTGATATAACTGTGGGTAGTCTGGGATAGAAACAATGTCCCTACGGTACCCCACACTGATATAACTGTGGGTAGTCTGGGATAGAAACAATGTCCCTACAGTATCCACACTGATATAACTGTGGGTAGTCTGGGATAGAAACAATGTCCCTACGGTATCCACACTGATATAACTGTGGGTAGTCTGGGATATAAACAATGTCCCTACGGTACTCCACACTGATATAACTGTGGGTAGTCTGGGATAGAAACAATGTCCCTGCAGAATCCACACTGATATAACTGTGGGTAGTCTGGGATAGAAACATTGTCCCTACAGTATCCACACTGATATAACTGTGGGTAGTCTGGGATAGAAACAATGTCCCTACGGTACCCCACACTGATATAACTGTGGGTAATCTGGGATAGAAACATTGTCCCTACAGTATCCACACTGATATAACTGTGGGTAGTCTGGGATAGAAACATTGTCCCTACAGTATCCACACTGATATAACTGTGGGTAGTCTGGGATAGAAACAATGTCCCTAGGGTATCCACACTGATATAACTGTGGGTAGTCTGGGATAGAAACAATGTCCCTACAGTTTCCACACTGATATAACTGTGGGTAGTCTGGGGTAGAAACAATGTCCCTACGGTACCCCACACTGATATAACTGTGGGTAGTCTGGGATAGAAACAATGTCCCTACAGTATCCACACTGATATAACTGTGGGTAGTCTGGGATATAAACAATGTCCCTACGGTACTCCACACTGATATAACTGTGGGTAGTCTGGGATAGAAACAATGTCCCTGCAGTATCCACACTGATATAACTGTGGGTAGTCTGGGATAGAAACATTGTCCCTACAGTATCCACACTGATATAACTGTGGGTAGTCTGGGATAGAAATAATGTCCCTACAGTACCCCACACTGATATAACTGTTGGTAGTCTGGGATAGAAACATTGTCCCTACAGTATCCACACTGATATGACAGTGGGTAGTCTGGGATAGAAACAATGTCCCTACGGTACTCCATACTGATATGACTGTGGGTAGTCTGGGATAGAAACAATGTCCCTACGGTACCCCACACTGATATGACTGTGGGTAGTCTGGGATAGAAACAATATCCCTACGGTACTCCATACTGATATGACTGTGGGTAGTCTGGGGTAGAAACAATGTCCCTGTAATAATCCACACTGATATAACTGTGGGTAGACTGGGGTAGAAACATTGTCCCTGCAATACCCCACACTGATATGACTGTGGGTAGTCTGGGGTAGAAACATTGTCCCTGTAATACCCCACACTGATATAACTGTGGGTAGTCTGGGGTAGAAACAATGTCCCTACGGTATTCCACACTGATATGACTGTGGGTAGTCTGGGATAGAAACAATGTCCCTACGGTACTCCATACTGATATGACTGTGGGTAGTCTGGGGTAGAAACAATGTCCCTGTAATACCCCACACTGATATAACTGTGGGTAGACTGGGGTAGAAACAGTGTCCCTACGGTACCCCACACTGATATAACTGTGGGTAGTCTGGGATAGAAACAATTTCCCTACAGTATCCACACTGATATAACTGTGGGTAGTCTGGGATAGAAACAATGTCCCTACAGTATCCACACTGATATAACTGTGGGTAGTCTGGGATAGAAACAATGTCCCTGCAGTATCCACACTGATATAACTGTGGGTAGTCTGGGATAGAAACATTGTCCCTACAGTATCCACACAGATATAACTGTGGGTAGTCTGGGATAGAAACAATGTCCCTACGGTACCCCACACTGATATAACTGTGGGTAGTCTGGGATAGAAACATTGTCCCTACAGTATCCACACTGATATAACTGTGGGTAGTCTGGGATAGAAACAATGTCCCTACAGTATCCACACTGATATAACTGTGGGTAGTCTGGGATAGAAACAATGTCCCTACGGTACCCCACACTGATATAACTGTGGGTAGTCTGGGATAGAAACAATGTCCACACGGTACTCCACACTGATATAACTGTGGGTAGTCTGGGATAGAAACAATGTCCCTGCAGTATCCACACTGATATAACTGTGGGTAGTCTGGGATAGAAACAAAGTCCCTACGGTACCCCACACTGATATAACTGTGGGTAGTCTGGGATAGAAACAATGTCCCTACAGTATCCACACTGATATAACTGTGGGTAGTCTGGGATAGAAACAATGTCCCTACAGTACCCCACACTGATATAACTGTGGGTAGTCTGGGATAGAAACAATGTCCCTACAGTATCCACACTGATATAACTGTGGGTAGTCTGGGATAGAAACAATGTCCCTACGGTATCCACACTGATATAACTGTGGGTAGTCTGGGATATAAACAATGTCCCTACGGTACCCCACACTGATATAACTGTGGGTAGTCTGGGATAGAAACATTGTCCCTACAGTATCCACACTGATATAACTGTGGGTAGTCTGGGATAGAAACATTGTCCCTACAGTATCCACACTGATATAACTGTGGGTAGTCTGGGATAGAAACAATGTCCCTACGGTATCCACACTGATATAACTGTGGGTAGTCTGGGGTAGAAACATTGTCCCTGTAATACCCCACACTGATATAACTGTGGGTAGTCTGGGGTAGAAACATTGTCCCTGTAATACCCCACACTGATATAACTGTGGGTAGTCTGGGGTAGAAACAATGTCCCTACAGTATCCACACTAATATAACTGTGGGTAGTCTGGGGTAGAAACAATGTCCCTACGGTATCCACACTGATATAACTGTGGGTAGTCTGGGGTAGAGACAATGTCCCTACGGTATCCACACTGATATAACTGTGGGTAGTCTGGGGTAGAAGCAATGTCCCTATGGTAGCCACACTGATATAACTGTGGGTAGGCTGGGGTAGAAACATTGTCCCTGCAATACCCCACACTGATATGACTGTGGGTACTCTGGGGTAGAAACAATGTCCCTGCAATACCCCACACTGATATAACTGTGGGTAGTCTGGGGTAGAAATATTGTCCCTGCAATACCCACACTGATATAACTGTGGGAAGTCTGGGGTAGAAACAATGTCCCTACGGTATCCACACTGATATAACTGTGGGTAGTCTGGGGTAGAAACAATGTCCCTACGGTATCCACACTGATATAACTGTGGGTAGTCTTGGGTAGAATCATTGTCCCTGCAATACCCCACACTGATATAACTGTGGGTAGACTGGGGTAGAAATATTGTCCCTGCAATACCCCACAATGATATAACTGTGGGTAGACTGGGGTAGAAACATTGTCCCTGCAATACCCCACACTGATATAACTGTGGGTAGACTGGGGTAGAAACATTGTCCCTGCAATACCCCACACTGATATAACTGTGGGTAGTCTGGGGTAGAATCATTGTCCCTGCAATACCCCACACTGATATAACTGTGGGTAGTCTTGGGTAGAAACAATGTCCCTGCAATACCCCACACTGATATAACTGTGGGTAGACTGGGGTAGAATCATTGTCCCTGCAATACCCCACACTGATACAACTGTGGGTAGACTGGGGTAGAAACAATGTCCCTGTAATACCCCACACTGATATGACTGTGGGTAGACTGGGGTAGAAACAATGTCCCTGTAATACCCCACACTGATATAACTGTGGTAGTCTGGGGTAGAAACATTGTCCCTGCAATACCCCACACTGATATAACTGTGGGTAGTCTGGGGTAGAAACAATGTCCCTGCAATACCCCACACTGATATAACTGTGGGTAGTCTGGGGTAGAAATATTGTCCCTGCAATACCCCACACTGATATAACTGTGGGTAGACTGGGGTAGAATCATTGTCCCTGCAATACCCCACACTGATATAACTGTGGGTAGACTGGGGTAGAAACAATGTCCCTGTAATACCCCACACTGATATAACTGTGGGTAGTCTGGGGTAGAAATATTGTCCCTGCAATACCCCACACTGATATAACTGTGGGTAGACTGGGGTAGAATCATTGTCCCTGCAATACCCCACACTGATATAACTGTGGGTAGTCTGGGGTAGAAACATTGTCCCTGCAATACCCCACACTGATATAACTGTGGGTAGTCTGGGGTAGAAATATTGTCCCTGCAATACCCCACACTGATATAACTGTGGGTAGACTGGGGTAGAATCATTGTCCCTGCAATACCCCACACTGATATAACTGTGGGTAGACTGGGGTAGAAACAATGTCCCTGTAATACCCCACACTGATATGACTGTGGGTAGACTGGGGTAGAAACAATGTCCCTGTAATACCCCACACTGATATAACTGTGGTAGTCTGGGGTAGAAATATTGTCCCTGCAATACCCCACACTGATATAACTGTGGGTAGTCTGGGGTAGAAATATTGTCCCTGCAATACCCCACACTGATATAACTGTGGGTAGACTGGGGTAGAATCATTGTCCCTGCAATACCCCACACTGATATAACTGTGGGTAGACTGGGGTAGAAACAATGTCCCTGTAATACCCCACACTGATATGACTGTGGGTAGACTGGGGTAGAAACAATGTCCCTGTAATACCCCACACTGATATAACTGTGGTAGTCTGGGGTAGAAACATTGTCCCTGCAATACCCCACACTGATATAACTGTGGGTAGTCTGGGGTAGAAACAATGTCCCTGCAATACCCCACACTGATATAACTGTGGGTAGACTGGGGCAGAAACAATGTCCCTACGGTATCCACACTGATATAACTGTGGGTAGTCTGGTATAGAAACAATGTCCCTACAGTATCCACACTGATATAACTGTGGGTAGTCTGGGGTAGAAACAATGTCCCTGTAATACTCCACACTGATATAACTGTGGGTAGACTGGGGTAGAAACATTGTCCCTGCAATACCCCACACTGATATGACTGTGGGTAGTCTGGGGTAGAAACATTGTCCCTGTAATACCCCACACAGATATAACTGTGGGTAGTCTGGTGTAGAAACAATGTCCCTACGGTACTCCACACTGATATGACTGTGGGTAGTCTGGGATAGAAACAATGTCCCTACGGTACTCCATACTGATATGACTGTGGGTAGTCTGGGGTAGAAACAATGTCCCTGTAATACCCCACACTGATATAACTGTGGGTAGACTGGGGTAGAAACAGTGTCCCTACAGTATCCACACTGATATAACTTTGGGTAGTCTGGGATAGAAACAATGTCCCTGCAGTATCCACACAGATATAACTGTGGGTAGTCTGGGATAGAAACAATGTCCCTACGGTATCCACACTGATATAACTGTGGGTAGTCTTGGGTAGAATCATTGTCCCTGCAATACCCCACACTGATATAACTGTGGGTAGACTGGGGTAGAAATATTGTCCCTGCAATACCCCACAATGATATAACTGTGGGTAGACTGGGGTAGAAACATTGTCCCTGCAATACCCCACACTGATATAACTGTGGGTAGACTGGGGTAGAAACATTGTCCCTGCAATACCCCACACTGATATAACTGTGGGTAGTCTGGGGTAGAATCATTGTCCCTGCAATACCCCACACTGATATAACTGTGGGTAGTCTTGGGTAGAAACAATGTCCCTGCAATACCCCACACTGATATAACTGTGGGTAGACTGGGGTAGAATCATTGTCCCTGCAATACCCCACACTGATACAACTGTGGGTAGACTGGGGTAGAAACAATGTCCCTGTAATACCCCACACTGATATGACTGTGGGTAGACTGGGGTAGAAACAATGTCCCTACGGTATCCACACTGATATAACTGTGGGTAGTCTGGGATAGAAACAATGTCCCTACAGTATCCACACTGATATAACTGTGGGTAGTCTGGGGTAGAAACAATGTTCCTGTAATACTCCACACTGATATAACTGTGGGTAGACTGGGGTAGAAACATTGTCCCTGCAATACCCCACACTGATATGACTGTGGGTAGTCTGGGGTAGAAACATTGTCCCTGTAATACCCCACACAGATATAACTGTGGGTAGTCTGGGGTAGAAACAATGTCCCTACGTTACTCCACACTGATATGACTGTGGGTAGTCTGGGATAGAAACAATGTCCCTACGGTACTCCATACTGATATGACTGTGGGTAGTCTGGGGTAGAAACAATGTCCCTGTAATACCCCACACTGATATAACTGTGGGTAGACTGGGGTAGAAACAGTGTCCCTACGGTACCCCACACTGATATAACTGTGGGTAGTCTGGGATAGAAACAATGTCCCTACAGTATCCACACTGATATAACTGTGGGTAGTCTGGGAAAGAAACAATGTCCCTACAGTATCCACACTGATATAACTTTGGGTAGTCTGGGATAGAAACAATGTCCCTGCAGTATCCACACTGATATAACTGTGGGTAGTCTGGGATAGAAACATTGTCCCTACAGTATCCACACAGATATAACTGTGGGTAGTCTGGGATAGAAACAATGTCCCTACGGTACCCCACACTGATATAACTGTGGGTAGTCTGGGATAGAAACATTGTCCCTACAGTATCCACACTGATATAACTGTGGGTAGTCTGGGATAGAAACAATGTCCCTACAGTATCCACACTGATATAACTGTGGGTAGTCTGGGATAGAAACAATGTCCCTACGGTACCCCACACTGATATAACTGTGGGTAGTCTGGGATAGAAACAATGTCCACACGGTACTCCACACTGATATAACTGTGGGTAGTCTGGGATAGAAACAATGTCCCTGCAGTATCCACACTGATATAACTGTGGGTAGTCTGGGATAGAAACAATGTCCCTACGGTACCCCACACTGATATAACTGTGGGTAGTCTGGGATAGAAACAATGTCCCTAAAGAGTCCACACTGATATAACTGTGGGTAGTCTGGGATAGAAACAATGTCCCTACAGTACCCCACACTGATATAACTGTGGGTAGTCTGGGATAGAAACAATGTCCCTACAGTATCCACACTGATATAACTGTGGGTAGTCTGGGATAGTAACAATGTCCCTACGGTATCCACACTGATATAACTGTGGGTAGTCTGGGATATAAACAATGTCCCTACGGTACCCCACACTGATATAACTGTGGGTAGTCTGGGATAGAAACATTGTCCCTACAGTATCCACACTGATATAACTGTGGGTAGTCTGGGATAGAAACATTGTCCCTACAGTATCCACACTGATATCACTGTGGGTAGTCTGGGATAGAAACAATGTCCCTACGGTATCCACACTGATATAACTGTGGGTAGTCTGGGGTAGAAACATTGTCCCTGTAATACCCCACACTGATATAACTGTGGGTAGTCTGGGGTAGAAACAATGTCCCTACAGTATCCACACTAATATAACTGTGGGTAGTCTGGGGTAGAAACAATGTCCCTACGGTATCCACACTGATATAACTGTGGGTAGTCTGGGGCAGAGACAATGTCCATACGGTATCCACACTGATATAACTGTGGGTAGTCTGGGGTAGAAGCAATGTCCCTATGGTAGCCACACTGATATAACTGTGGGTAGTCTGGGGTAGAAACATTGTCCCTGCAATACCCCACACTGATATGACTGTGGGTAGTCTGGGGTAGAAACAATGTCCCTGCAATACTCCACACTGATATAACTGTGGGTAGTCTGGGGTAGAAATATTGTCCCTGCAATACCCACACTGATATAACTGTGGGAAGTCTGGGGTAGAAACAATGTCCCTACGGTATCCACACTGATATAACTGTGGGTAGTCTGGGGTAGAAACAATGTCCCTACGGTATCCACACTGATATAACTGTGGGTAGTCTTGGGTAGAATCATTGTCCCTGCAATACCCCACACTGATATAACTGTGGGTAGACTGGGGTAGAAATATTGTCCCTGCAATACCCCACAATGATATAACTGTGGGTAGACTGGGGTAGAAACATTGTCCCTGCAATACCCCACACTGATATAACTGTGGGTAGACTGGGGTAGAAACATTGTCCCTGCAATACCCCACACTGATATAACTGTGGGTAGTCTGGGGTAGAATCATTGTCCCTGCAATACCCCACACTGATATAACTGTGGGTAGTCTTGGGTAGAAACAATGTCCCTGCAATACTCCACACTGATATAACTGTGGGTAGACTGGGGTAGAATCATTGTCCCTGCAATATCCCACACTGATATAACTGTGGGTAGTCTGGGGTAGAAACATTGTCCCCGCAATACCCCACACTGATATAACTGTGGGTAGTCTGGGGTAGAAATATTGTACTGCAATACCCCACACTGATATAACTGTGGGTAGACTGGGGTAGAATCATTGTCCCTGCAATACCCCACACTGATATAACTGTGGGTAGACTGGGGTAGAAACAATGTCCCTGTAATACCCCACACTGATATGACTGTGTGTAGACTGGGGTAGAAACAATGTCCCTGTAATACCCCACACTGATATAACTGTGGTAGTCTGGGGTAGAAACATTGTCCCTGCAATACCCCACACTGATATAACTGTGGGTAGTCTGGGGTAGAAACAATGTCCCTGCAATACCCCACACTGATATAACTGTGGGTAGACTGGGGTAGAAACAATGTCCCTACGGTACCCCACACTGATATAACTGTGGGTAGTCTGGGATAGAAACAATGTCCCTACAGTATCCACACTGATATAACTGTGGGTAGTCTGGGATAGAAACAATGTCCCTACAGTATCCACACTGATATAACTGTGGGTAGTCTGGGATAGAAACAATGTCCCTACAGTTTCCACACTGATATAACTGTGGGTAGTCTGGGGTAGAAACAATGTCCCTACGGTACCCCACACTGATATAACTGTGGGTAGTCTGGGATATAAACAATGTCCCTACGGTACTCCACACTGATATAACTGTGGGTAGTCTGGGATAGAAACAATGTCCCTACAATATCCACACTGATATAACTGTGGGTAGTCTGGGATAGAAACAATGTCCCTACGGTACCCCACACTGATATAACTGTGGGTAGTCTGGGATAGAAACAATGTCCCTGCAGTATCCACACTGATATAACTGTGGGTAGTCTGGGATAGAAACAATGTCCCTACGGTACCCCACACTGATATAACTGTGGGTAGTCTGGGATAGAAACAATGTCCCTACAGTATCCACACTGAAATAACTGTGGGTAGTCTGGGATAGAAACAATGTCCCTACGGTACCCCACACTGATATAACTGTGGGTAGTCTGGGATAGAAACAATGTCCCTACAGTGTCCACACTGATATAACTGTGGGTAGTCTGGGATAGAAACAATGTCCCTACGGTACCCCACACTGATATAACTGTGGGTAGGCTGGGATAGAAACAATGTCCCTACAGTATCCACACTGATATAACTGTGGGTAGTCTGGGGTAGAAACATTGTCCCTGTAATACCCCACACTGATATAACTGTGGGTAGTCTGGGATAGAAACATTGTCCCTACAGTATCCACACAGATATAACTGTGGGTAGTCTGGGATAGAAACAATGTCCCTACGGTACCCCACACTGATATAACTGTGGGTAGTCTGGGATAGAAACATTGTCCCTACAGTATCCACACTGATATAACTGTGGGTAGTCTGGGATAGAAACAATGTCCCTACAGTATCCACACTGATATAACTGTGGGTAGTCTGGGATAGAAACAATGTCCCTACGGTACCCCACACTGATATAACTGTGGGTAGTCTGGGATAGAAACAATGTCCACACGGTACTCCACACTGATATAACTGTGGGTAGTCTGGGATAGAAACAATGTCCCTGCAGTATCCACACTGATATAACTGTGGGTAGTCTGGGATAGAAACAATGTCCCTACGGTACCCCACACTGATATAACTGTGGGTAGTCTGGGATAGAAACAATGTCCCTACAGAGTCCACACTGATATAACTGTGGGTAGTCTGGGATAGAAACAATGTCCCTACAGTACCCCACACTGATATAACTGTGGGTAGTCTGGGATAGAAACAATGTCCCTACAGTATCCACACTGATATAACTGTGGGTAGTCTGGGATAGTAACAATGTCCCTACGGTATCCACACTGATATAACTGTGGGTAGTCAGGGGTAGAAACAATGTCCCTACGGTACCCCACACTGATATAACTGTGGGTAGTCTGGGATAGAAACAATGTCCCTACAGTATCCACACTGATATAACTGTGGGTAGTCTGGGATAGAAACAATGTCCCTACAGTATCCACACTGATATAACTGTGGGTAGTCTGGGATAGAAACAATGTCCCTACAGTTTCCACACTGATATAACTGTGGGTAGTCTGGGGTAGAAACAATGTCCCTACGGTACCCCACACTGATATAACTGTGGGTAGTCTGGGATATAAACAATGTCCCTACGGTACTCCACACTGATATAACTGTGGGTAGTCTGGGATAGAAACAATGTCCCTACAATATCCACACTGATATAACTGTGGGTAGTCTGGGATAGAAACAATGTCCCTACGGTACCCCACACTGATATAACTGTGGGTAGTCTGGGATAGAAACAATGTCCCTGCAGTATCCACACTGATATAACTGTGGGTAGTCTGGGATAGAAACAATGTCCCTACGGTACCCCACACTGATATAACTGTGGGTAGTCTGGGATAGAAACAATGTCCCTACAGTATCCACACTGAAATAACTGTGGGTAGTCTGGGATAGAAACAATGTCCCTACGGTACCCCACACTGATATAACTGTGGGTAGTCTGGGATAGAAACAATGTCCCTACAGTGTCCACACTGATATAACTGTGGGTAGTCTGGGATAGAAACAATGTCCCTACGGTACCCCACACTGATATAACTGTGGGTAGGCTGGGATAGAAACAATGTCCCTACAGTATCCACACTGATATAACTGTGGGTAGTCTGGGGTAGAAACATTGTCCCTGTAATACCCCACACTGATATAACTGTGGGTAGTCTGGGATAGAAACATTGTCCCTACAGTATCCACACAGATATAACTGTGGGTAGTCTGGGATAGAAACAATGTCCCTACGGTACCCCACACTGATATAACTGTGGGTAGTCTGGGATAGAAACATTGTCCCTACAGTATCCACACTGATATAACTGTGGGTAGTCTGGGATAGAAACAATGTCCCTACAGTATCCACACTGATATAACTGTGGGTAGTCTGGGATAGAAACAATGTCCCTACGGTACCCCACACTGATATAACTGTGGGTAGTCTGGGATAGAAACAATGTCCACACGGTACTCCACACTGATATAACTGTGGGTAGTCTGGGATAGAAACAATGTCCCTGCAGTATCCACACTGATATAACTGTGGGTAGTCTGGGATAGAAACAATGTCCCTACGGTACCCCACACTGATATAACTGTGGGTAGTCTGGGATAGAAACAATGTCCCTACAGAGTCCACACTGATATAACTGTGGGTAGTCTGGGATAGAAACAATGTCCCTACAGTACCCCACACTGATATAACTGTGGGTAGTCTGTGATAGAAACAATGTCCCTACAGTATCCACACTGATATAACTGTGGGTAGTCTGGGATAGTAACAATGTCCCTACGGTATCCACACTGATATAACTGTGGGTAGTCTGGGATATAAACAATGTCCCTACGGTACTCCACACTGATATAACTGTGGGTAGTCTGGGATAGAAACAATGTCCCTACAATATCCACACTGATATAACTGTGGGTAGTCTGGGATAGAAACAATGTCCCTACGGTACCCCACACTGATATAACTGTGGGTAGTCTGGGATAGAAACAATGTCCCTGCAGTATCCACACTGATATAACTGTGGGTAGTCTGGGATAGAAACAATGTCCCTACGGTACCCCACACTGATATAACTGTGGGTAGTCTGGGATAGAAACAATGTCCCTACAGTATCCACACTGAAATAACTGTGGGTAGTCTGGGATAGAAACAATGTCCCTACGGTACCCCACACTGATATAACTGTGGGTAGTCTGGGATAGAAACAATGTCCCTACAGTGTCCACACTGATATAACTGTGGGTAGTCTGGGATAGAAACAATGTCCCTACGGTACCCCACACTGATATAACTGTGGGTAGGCTGGGATAGAAACAATGTCCCTACAGTATCCACACTGATATAACTGTGGGTAGTCTGGGGTAGAAACATTGTCCCTGTAATACCCCACACTGATATAACTGTGGGTAGTCTGGGATAGAAACATTGTCCCTACAGTATCCACACAGATATAACTGTGGGTAGTCTGGGATAGAAACAATGTCCCTACGGTACCCCACACTGATATAACTGTGGGTAGTCTGGGATAGAAACATTGTCCCTACAGTATCCACACTGATATAACTGTGGGTAGTCTGGGATAGAAACAATGTCCCTACAGTATCCACACTGATATAACTGTGGGTAGTCTGGGATAGAAACAATGTCCCTACGGTACCCCACACTGATATAACTGTGGGTAGTCTGGGATAGAAACAATGTCCACACGGTACTCCACACTGATATAACTGTGGGTAGTCTGGGATAGAAACAATGTCCCTGCAGTATCCACACTGATATAACTGTGGGTAGTCTGGGATAGAAACAATGTCCCTACGGTACCCCACACTGATATAACTGTGGGTAGTCTGGGATAGAAACAATGTCCCTACAGAGTCCACACTGATATAACTGTGGGTAGTCTGGGATAGAAACAATGTCCCTACAGTACCCCACACTGATATAACTGTGGGTAGTCTGGGATAGAAACAATGTCCCTACAGTATCCACACTGATATAACTGTGGGTAGTCTGGGATAGTAACAATGTCCCTACGGTATCCACACTGATATAACTGTGGGTAGTCTGGGATATAAACAATGTCCCTACGGTACCCCACACTGATATAACTGTGGGTAGTCTGGGATAGAAACATTGTCCCTACAGTATCCACACTGATATAACTGTGGGTAGTCTGGGATAGAAACATTGTCCCTACAGTATCCACACTGATATCACTGTGGGTAGTCTGGGATAGAAACAATGTCCCTACGGTATCCACACTGATATAACTGTGGGTAGTCTGGGGTAGAAACATTGTCCCTGTAATACCCCACACTGATATAACTGTGGGTAGTCTGGGGTAGAAACATTGTCCCTGTAATACCCCACACTGATATAACTGTGGGTAGTCTGGGGTAGAAACAATGTCCCTACAGTATCCACACTAATATAACTGTGGGTAGTCTGGGGTAGAAACAATGTCCCTACGGTATCCACACTGATATAACTGTGGGTAGTCTGGGGCAGAGACAATGTTCCTACGGTATCCACACTGATATAACTGTGGGTAGTCTGGGGTAGAAGCAATGTCCCTATGGTAGCCACACTGATATAACTGTGGGTAGTCTGGGGTAGAAACATTGTCCCTGCAATACCCCACACTGATATGACTGTGGGTAGTCTGGGGTAGAAACAATGTCCCTGCAATACCCCACACTGATATAACTGTGGGTAGTCTGGGGTAGAAATATTGTCCCTGCAATACCCACACTGATATAACTGTGGGAAGTCTGGGGTAGAAACAATGTCCCTACGGTATCCACACTGATATAACTGTGGGTAGTCTGGGGTAGAAACAATGTCCCTACGGTATCCACACTGATATAACTGTGGGTAGTCTTGGGTAGAATCATTGTCCCTGCAATACCCCACACTGATATAACTGTGGGTAGACTGGGGTAGAAATATTGTCCCTGCAATACCCCACAATGATATAACTGTGGGTAGACTGGGGTAGAAACATTGTCCCTGCAATACCCCACACTGATATAACTGTGGGTAGACTGGGGTAGAAACATTGTCCCTGCAATACCCCACACTGATATAACTGTGGGTAGTCTGGGGTAGAATCATTGTCCCTGCAATACCCCACACTGATATAACTGTGGGTAGTCTTGGGTAGAAACAATGTCCCTGCAATACTCCACACTGATATAACTGTGGGTAGACTGGGGTAGAATCATTGTCCCTGCAATACCCCACACTGATATAACTGTGGGTAGTCTGAGGTAGAAACATTGTCCCCGCAATACCCCACACTGATAGAACTGTGGGTAGTCTGGGGTAGAAATATTGTACTGCAATACCCCACACTGATATAACTGTGGGTAGATTGGGGTAGAATCATTGTCCCTGCAATACCCCACACTGATATAACTGTGGGTAGACTGGGGTAGAAACAATGTCCCTGTAATACCCCACACTGATATGACTGTGGGTAGACTGGGGTAGAAACAATGTCCCTGTAATACCCCACACTGATATAACTGTGGTAGTCTGGGGTAGAAACATTGTCCCTGCAATACCCCACACTGATATAACTGTGGGTAGTCTGGGGTAGAAACAATGTCCCTGCAATACCCCACACTGATATAACTGTGGGTAGACTGGGGTAGAAACAATGTCCCTACGGTACCCCACACTGATATAACTGTGGGTAGTCTGGGATAGAAACAATGTCCCTACAGTATCCACACTGATATAACTGTGGGTAGTCTGGGATAGAAACAATGTCCCTACAGTATCCACACTGATATAACTGTGGGTAGTCTGGGATAGAAACAATGTCCCTACAGTTTCCACACTGATATAACTGTGGGTAGTCTGGGGTAGAAACAATGTCCCTACGGTACCCCACACTGATATAACTGTGGGTAGTCTGGGATATAAACAATGTCCCTACGGTACTCCACACTGATATAACTGTGGGTAGTCTGGGATAGAAACAATGTCCCTACAATATCCACACTGATATAACTGTGGGTAGTCTGGGATAGAAACAATGTCCCTACGGTACCCCACACTGATATAACTGTGGGTAGTCTGGGATAGAAACAATGTCCCTGCAGTATCCACACTGATATAACTGTGGGTAGTCTGGGATAGAAACAATGTCCCTACGGTACCCCACACTGATATAACTGTGGGTAGTCTGGGATAGAAACAATGTCCCTACAGTATCCACACTGAAATAACTGTGGGTAGTCTGGGATAGAAACAATGTCCCTACGGTACCCCACACTGATATAACTGTGGGTAGTCTGGGATAGAAACAATGTCCCTACAGTGTCCACACTGATATAACTGTGGGTAGTCTGGGATAGAAACAATGTCCCTACGGTACCCCACACTGATATAACTGTGGGTAGGCTGGGATAGAAACAATGTCCCTACAGTATCCACACTGATATAACTGTGGGTAGTCTGGGGTAGAAACATTGTCCCTGTAATACCCCACACTGATATAACTGTGGGTAGTCTGGGATAGAAACATTGTCCCTACAGTAACCACACTGATATAACTGTGGGTAGTCTGGGATAGAAACAATGTCCCTACGGTATCCACACTGATATAACTGTGGGTAGTCTGGGGTAGAAACATTGTCCCTGTAATACCCCACACTGATATAACTGTGGGTAGTCTGGGGTAGAAACATTGTCCCTGTAATACCCCACACTGATATAACTGTGGGTAGTCTGGGGTTGAAACAATGTCCCTACAGTATCCACACTGATATAACTGTGGGTAGTCTGGGGTAGAAACAATGTCCCTACGGTATCCACACTGATATAACTGTGGGTAGTCTGGGGTAGAAACAATGTCCCTACGGTATCCACACTGATATAACTATGGGTAGTCTGGGGTAGAAGCAATGTCCCTATGGTATCCACACTGATATAACTGTGGGTAGTCTGGGGTAGAAACATTGTCCCTGCAATACCCCACACTGATGTGACTGTGGGTAGTCTGGGGTAGAAACAATGTCCCTGCAATACCCCACACTGATATAACTGTGGGTAGTCTGGGGTAGAAATATTGTCCCTGCAATACCCCACACTGATATAACTGTGGGTAGTCTGGGGTAGAAACAATGTCCCTACGGTATCCACACTGATATAACTGTGGGTAGTCTGAGGTAGAAACAATGTCCCTACGGTATCCACACTGATATAACTGTGGGTAGTCTGGGGTGGAATAATTGTCCCTGCAATACCCCACACTGATATAACTGTGGGTAGTCTGGGGTAGAAATATTGTCCCTGCAATACCCCACAATGATATAACTGTGGGTAGACTGGGGTAGAATCATTGTCCCTGCAATACCCCACACTGATATAACTGTGGGTAGACTGGGGTAGAAACATTGTCCCTGCAATACCCCACACTGATATAACTGTGGGTAGACTGGGGTAGAATCATTGTCCCTGCAATACCCCACACTGATATAACTGTGGGTAGACTGGGGTAGAAATATTGTCCCTGCAGTATCCACACTGATATAACTGTGGGTAGTCTGGGGTAGAAATATTGTCCCTGCAATACCCCACACTGATATAACTGTGGGTAGTCTGGGGTAGAAATATTGTCCCTGCAATACCCCACAATGATATAACTGTGGGTAGACTGGGGTAGAATCATTGTCCCTGCAATACCCCACATTGATATAACTGTGGGTAGTCTGGGGTAGAAACATTGTCCCTGCAATACCCCACACTGATATAACTGTGGGTAGTCTGGGGTAGAATCATTGTCCCTGCAATACCCCACACTGATATAACTGTGGGTAGTCTTGGGTAGAAACAATGTCCCTCAATACCCCACACTGATATAACTGTGGGTAGACTGGGGTAGAATCATTGTCCCTGCAATACCCCACACTGATATAACTGTGGGTAGTCTGGGGTAGAAACATTGTCCCTGCAATACCCCACACTGATATAACTGTGGGTAGTCTGGGGTAGAAATATTGTCCCTGCAATACCCCACACTGATATAACTGTGGGTAGACTGGGGTAGAATCATTGTCCCTGCAATACCCCACACTGATATAACTGTGGGTAGACTGGGGTAGAAACAATGTCCCTGTAATACCCCACACTGATATGACTGTGGGTAGACTGGGGTAGAAACAATGTCCCTGTAATACCCCACACTGATATAACTGTGGTAGTCTGGGGTAGAAACATTGACCCTGCAATACCCCACACTGATATAACTGTGGGTAGTCTGGGGTAGAAACAATGTCCCTGCAATACCCCACACTGATATAACTGTGGGTAGTCTGGGGTAGAAACAATGTCCCTGCAATACCCCACACTGATATAACTGTGGGTAGACTGGGGTAGAAACATTGTCCCTGCAATACCCCACAATGATATAACTGAGGGTAGACTGGGGTAGAATCATTGTCCCTGCAATACCCCACACTGATATAACTGTGGGTAGTCTGGGATAGAAACAGTGTCCCTACGGTACCCCACACTGATATAACTGTGGGTAGTCTGGGATAGAAACAATGTCCCTACAGTATCCACACTGATATGACTGTGGGTAGTCTGGGATAGAAACAATGTCCCTACGGTACTCCATACTGATATGACTGTGGGTAGTCTGGGGTAGAAACAATGTCCCTGTAATACCCCACACTGATATAACTGTGGGTAGACTGGGGTAGAAACATTGTCCCTGCAATACCCCACACTGATATAACTGTGGGTAGACTGGGGTAGAAACAATGTCCCTACGGTACCCCACACTGATATAACTGTGGGTAGTCTGGTATAGAAACAATGTCCCTACAGTATCCACACTGATATAACTGTGGGTAGTCTGGGATAGAAACAATGTCCCTACAGTATCCACACTGATATAACTGTGGGTAGTCTGGGATAGAAACAATGTCCCTACAGTTTCCACACTGATATAACTGTGGGTAGTCTGGGGTAGAAACAATGTCCCTACGGTACCCCACACTGATATAACTGTGGGTAGTCTGGGATAGAAACAATGTCCCTACAATATCCACACTGATATAACTGTGGGTAGTCTGGGATAGAAACAATGTCCCTAAGGTTCCCCACACTGATATAACTGTGGGTAGTCTGGGATAGAAACAATGTCCCTACAGTATCCACACTGATATAACTTTGGGTAGTCTGGGATAGAAACAATGTCCCTACGGTATCCACACTGATATTACTGTGGGTAGTCTGGGATAGAAACAATGTCCCTACGGTATCCACACTGATATAACTGTGGGTAGTCTGGGATAGAAACAATGTCCCTACGGTACTCCACACTGATATAACTGTGGGTAGTCTGGGATAGAAACAATGTCCCTACGGTACTCCACACTGATATAACTGTGGGTAGTCTGGGATATAAACAATGTCCCTACGGTACTCCACACTGATATAACTGTGGGTAGTCTGGGATAGAAACAATGTCCCTGCAGTATCCACACTGATATAACTGTGGGTAGTCTGGGATAGAAACATTGTTCCTGCAGTATCCACACTGATATAACTGTGGGTAGTCTGGGATAGAAAGAGTGTCCCTACGGTACCCCACACTGATATAACTGTGGGTAGTCTGGGATAGAAACATTGTCCCTACAGTATCCACACTGATATAACAGTGGGTAGTCTGGGATAGAAGCATTGTCCCTACAGTATCCACACTGATATAACTGTGGGTAGTCTGGGATAGAAACAATGTCCCTACAGTATCCACACTGATATAACTGTGGGTAGTCTGGGATAGAAACAGTGTCCCTACGGTACCCCACACTGATATAACTGTGGGTAGTCTGGGATAGAAACAATGTCCCTACAGTATCCACACTGATATAACTGTGGGTAGTCTGGGATAGAAACAATGTCCCTACAGTATCCACACTGATATAACTGTGGGTAGACTGGGGTAGAAATATTGTCCCTGCAGTATCCACACTGATATAACTGTGGGTAGTCTGGGGTAGAAATATTGTCCCTGCAATACCCCACACTGATATAACTGTGGGTAGTCTGGGGTAGAAACATTGTCCCTGCAATACCCCACACTGATATAACTGTGGGTAGTCTGGGGTAGAAATATTGTCCCTGCAATACCCCACACTGATATAACTGTGGGTAGTCTGGGGTAGAAATATTGTCCCTGCAATACCCCACACTGATATAACTGTGGGTAGACTGGGGTAGAATCATTGTCCCTGCAATACCCCACACTGATATAACTGTGGGTAGTCTGGGGTAGAAATATTGTCCCTGCAATACCCCACAATGATATAACTGTGGGTAGACTGGGGTAGAATCATTGTCCCTGCAATACCCCACACTGATATAACTGTGGGTAGTCTGGGGTAGAAACATTGTCCCTGCAATACCCCACACTGATATAACTGTGGGTAGTCTGGGGTAGAATCATTGTCCCTGCAATACCCCACACTGATATAACTGTGGGTAGTCTTGGGTAGAAACAATGTCCCTCAATACCCCACACTGATATAACTGTGGGTAGACTGGGTTAGAATCATTGTCCCTGCAATACCCCACACTGATATAACTGTGGGTAGTCTGGGGTAGAAACATTGTCCCTGCAATACCCCACACTGATATAACTGTGGGTAGTCTGGGGTAGAAATATTGTCCCTGCAATACCCCACACTGATATAACTGTGGGTAGACTGGGGTAGAATCATTGTCCCTGCAATACCCCACACTGATATAACTGTGGGTAGACTGGGGTAGAAACAATGTCCCTGTAATACCCCACACTGATATGACTGTGGGTAGACTGGGGTAGAAACAATGTCCCTGTAATACCCCACACTGATATAACTGTGGTAGTCTGGGGTAGAAACATTGACCCTGCAATACCCCACACTGATATAACTGTGGGTAGTCTGGGGTAGAAACAATGTCCCTGCAATACCCCACACTGATATAACTGTGGGTAGTCTGGGGTAGAAACAATGTCCCTGCAATACCCCACACTGATATAACTGTGGGTAGACTGGGGTAGAAACATTGTCCCTGCAATACCCCACAATGATATAACTGCGGGTAGACTGGGGTAGAATCATTGTCCCTGCAATACCCCACACTGATATAACTGTGGGTAGTCTGGGATAGAAACAGTGTCCCTACGGTACCCCACACTGATATAACTGTGGGTAGTCTGGGATAGAAACAATGTCCCTACAGTATCCACACTGATATGACTGTGGGTAGTCTGGGATAGAAACAATGTCCCTACGGTACTCCATACTGATATGACTGTGGGTAGTCTGGGGTAGAAACAATGTCCCTGTAATACCCCACACTGATATAACTGTGGGTAGACTGGGGTAGAAACATTGTCCCTGCAATACCCCACACTGATATAACTGTGGGTAGACTGGGGTAGAAACAATGTCCCTACGGTACCCCACACTGATATAACTGTGGGTAGTCTGGTATAGAAACAATGTCCCTACAGTATCCACACTGATATAACTGTGGGTAGTCTGGGATAGAAACAATGTCCCTACAGTATCCACACTGATATAACTGTGGGTAGTCTGGGATAGAAACAATGTCCCTACAGTTTCCACACTGATATAACTGTGGGTAGTCTGGGGTAGAAACAATGTCCCTACGGTACCCCACACTGATATAACTGTGGGTAGTCTGGGATAGAAACAATGTCCCTACAATATCCACACTGATATAACTGTGGGTAGTCTGGGATAGAAACAATGTCCCTACGGTTCCCCACACTGATATAACTGTGGGTAGTCTGGGATAGAAACAATGTCCCTACAGTATCCACACTGATATAACTTTGGGTAGTCTGGGATAGAAACAATGTCCCTACGGTATCCACACTGATATTACTGTGGGTAGTCTGGGATAGAAACAATGTCCCTACGGTATCCACACTGATATAACTGTGGGTAGTCTGGGATAGAAACAATGTCCCTACGGTACTCCACACTGATATAACTGTGGGTAGTCTGGGATAGAAACAATGTCCCTACGGTACTCCACACTGATATAACTGTGGGTAGTCTGGGATATAAACAATGTCCCTACGGTATTCCACACTGATATAACTGTGGGTAGTCTGGGATAGAAACAATGTCCCTGCAGTATCCACACTGATATAACTGTGGGTAGTCTGGGATAGAAACATTGTTCCTGCAGTATCCACACTGATATAACTGTGGGTAGTCTGGGATAGAAAGAATGTCCCTACGGTACCCCACACTGATATAACTGTGGGTAGTCTGGGATAGAAACATTGTCCCTACAGTATCCACACTGATATAACAGTGGGTAGTCTGGGATAGAAGCATTGTCCCTACAGTATCCACACTGATATAACTGTGGGTAGTCTGGGATAGAAACAATGTCCCTACAGTATCCACACTGATATAACTGTGGGTAGTCTGGGATAGAAACAGTGTCCCTACGGTACCCCACACTGATATAACTGTGGGTAGTCTGGGATAGAAACAATGTCCCTACAGTATCCACACTGATATAACTGTGGGTAGTCTGGGATAGAAACAATGTCCCTACAGTATCCACACTGATATAACTGTGGGTAGTCTGGGATAGAAACAATGTCCCTACGGTATCCACACTGATATAACTGTGGGTAGTCTGGGATATAAACAATGTCCCTACGGTACTCCACACTGATATAACTGTGGGTAGTCTGGGGTAGAAACATTGTCCCTGCAATACCCCACACTGATATAACTGTGGGTAGTCTGGGGTAGAATCATTGTCCCTGCAATACCCCACACTGATATAACTGTGGGTAGTCTTGGGTAGAAACAATGTCCCTCAATACCCCACACTGATATAACTGTGGGTAGACTGGGGTAGAATCATTGTCCCTGCAATACCCCACACTGATATAACTGTGGGTAGTCTGGGGTAGAAACATTGTCCCTGCAATACCCCACACTGATATAACTGTGGGTAGTCTGGGGTAGAAATATTGTCCCTGCAATACCCCACACTGATATAACTGTGGGTAGACTGGGGTAGAATCATTGTCCCTGCAATACCCCACACTGATATAACTGTGGGTAGACTGGGGTAGAAACAATGTCCCTGTAATACCCCACACTGATATGACTGTGGGTAGACTGGGGTAGTAACAATGTCCCTGTAATACCCCACAATGATATAACTGTGGTAGTCTGGGGTAGAAACATTGTCCCTGCAATACCCCACACTGATATAACTGTGGGTAGTCTGGGGTAGAAACAATGTCCCTGCAATACCCCACACTGATATAACTGTGGGTAGTCTGGGGTAGAAACAATGTCCCTGCAATACCCCACACTGATATAACTGTGGGTAGACTGGGGTAGAAACATTGTCCCTGCAATACCCCACAATGATATAACTGTGGGTAGACTGGGGTAGAAACATTGTCCCTGCAATACCCCACACTGATATACCTGTGGGTAGACTGGGGTAGAAACAATGTCCCTACGGTACCCCACACTGATATAACTGTGGGTAGTCTGGTATAGAAACAATGTCCCTACAGTATCCACACTGATATAAATGTGGGTAGTCTGGGATAGAAACAATGTCCCTACAGTATCCACACTGATATAACTGTGGGTAGTCTGGGATAGAAACAATGTCCCTACAGTTTCCACACTGATATAACTGTGGGTAGTCTGGGGTAGAAACAATGTCCCTACGGTACCCCACACTGATATAACTGTGGGTAGTCTGGGATAGAAACAATGTCCCTACAATATCCACACTGATATCACTGTGGGTAGTCTGGGATAGAAACAATGTCCCTACGGTACCCCACACTGATATAACTGTGGGTAGTCTGGGATAGAAACAATGTCCCTACAGTATCCACACTGATATAACTGTCGGTAGTCTGGGATAGAAACAATGTCCCTACGGTATCCACACTGATATAACTGTGGGTAGTCTGGGATAGAAACAATGTCCCTACGGTATCCACACTGATATAACTGTGGGTAGTCTGGGATAGAAACAATGTCCCTACGGAACTCCACACTGATATAACTGTGGGTAGTCTGGGATAGAAACAATGTCCCTACGGTACTCCACACTGATATAACTGTGGGTAGTCTGGGATATAAACAATGTCCCTACGGTACTCCACACTGATATAACTGTGGGTAGTCTGGGATAGAAACAATGTCCCTGCAGTATCCACACTGATATAACTGTGGGTAGTCTGGGATAGAAACATTGTCCCTGCAGTATCCACACTGATATAACTGTGGGTAGTCTGGGATAGAAAGAATGTCCCTACGGTACCCCACACTGATATAACTGTGGGTAGTCTGGGATAGAAACATTGTCCCTACAGTATCCACACTGATATAACAGTGGGTAGTCTGGGATAGAAGCATTGTCCCTACAGTATCCACACTGATATAACTGTGGGTAGTCTGGGATAGAAACAATGTCCCTACAGTATCCACACTGATATAACTGTGGGTAGTCTGGGATAGAAACAGTGTCCCTACGGTACCCCACACTGATATAACTGTGGGTAGTCTGGGATAGAAACAATGTCCCTACAGTATCCACACTGATATAACTGTGGGTAGTCTGTGATAGAAACAATGTCCCTACGGTATCCACACTGATATAACTGTGGGTAGTCTGGGATATAAACAATGTCCCTACGGTACTCCACACTGATATAACTGTGGGTAGTCTGGGATAGAAACAATGTCCCTGCAGTTTCCACACTGATATAACTGTGGGTAGTCTGGGATAGAAACATTGTCCCTACAGTATCCACACTGATATAACTGTGGGTAGTCTGGGATAGAAACAATGTCCCTACGGTACCCCACACTGATATAACTGTGGGTAGTCTGGGATAGAAACATTGTCCCTACAGTATCCACACTGATATAACTGTGGGTAGTCTGGGATAGAAACAATGTCCCTACAGTATCCACACTGATATAACTGTGGGTAGTCTGGGATAGAAACAATGTCCCTACGGTACCTCACACTGATATAACTGTGGGTAGACTGGGGTAGAATCATTGTCCCTGCAATACCCCACACTGATATAACTGTGGGTAGACTGGGGTAGAAACAATGTCCCTGTAATACCCCACACTGATATAACTGTGGGTAGACTGGGGTAGAAACATTGTCCCTGCAATACCCCACACTGATATAACTGTGGGTAGACTGGGGTAGAAACAATGTACCTACGGTACCCCACACTGATATAACTGTGGGTAGTCTGGGATAGAAACAATGTCCCTACAGTATCCACACTGATATAACTGTGGGTAGTCTGGGATAGAAACAATGTCCCTACAGTATCCACACTGATATAACTGTGGGTAGTCTGGGATAGAAACAATGTCCCTACAGTTTCCACACTGATATAACTGTGGGTAGTCTGGGGTAGAAACAATGTCCCTACGGTACTCCACACTGATATAACTGTGGGTAGTCTGGGATAGAAACAATGTCCCTACAGTATCCACACTGATATAACTGTGGGTAGTCTGGGATATAAACAATGTCCCTACGGTACTCCACACTGATATAACTGTGGGTAGTCTGGGATAGAAACAATGTCCCTACAATATCCACAACTGATATAACTGTGGGTAGTCTGGGATAGAAGCAATGTCCCTACGGTACCCCACACTGATATAACTGTGGGTAGTCTGGGATAGAAACAATGTCCCTACAGTATCCACACTGATATAACAGTGGGTAGTCTGGGATAGAAACAATGTCCCTACGGTATCCACACTGATATGACTGTGGGTAGTCTGGGATATAAACAATGTCCCTACGGTACCCCACACTGATATAACTCTGGGTAGTCTGGGATATAAACAATGTCCCTACGGTATCCACACTGATATAACTGTGGGTAGTCTGGGATATAAACAATGTCCCTACGGTACCCCACACTGATATAACTGTGGATAGTCTGGGATAGAAACAATGTCCCTACAGTATCCACACTGATATAACTGTGGGTAGTCTGGGATATAAACAATGTCCCTACGGTACTCCACACTGATATAACTGTGGGTAGTCTGGGATAGAAACAATGTCCCTGCAGTATCCACACTGATATAACTGTGGGTAGTCTGGGATAGAAACATTGTCCCTACAGTATCCACACTGATATAACTGTGGGTAGTCTGGGATAGAAACAATGTCCCTACGGTACCCCACACTGATATAACTGTGGGAAGTCTGGGATATAAACAATGTCCCTACGGTACTCCACACTGATATAACTGTGGGTAGTCTGGGATAGAAACAATGTCCCTGCAGTATCCACACTGATATAACTGTGGGTAGTCTGGGATAGAAACATTGTCCCTACAGTATCCACACTGATATAACAGTGGGTAGTCTGGAATAGAAACATTGTCCCTACAGTATCCACACTGATATAACTGTGGGTAGTCTGGGATACAAACAATGTCCCTACAGTATCCACACTGATATAACTGTGGGTAGTCTGGGATAGAAACAGTGTCCCTACGGTACCCCACACTGATATAACTGTGGGTAGTCTGGGATAGAAACAATGTCCCTACAGTATCCACACTGATATAACTGTGGGTAGTCTGGGATAGAAACAATGTCCCTACGGTACCCCACACTGATATAACTGTGGGTAGTCTGGGATAGAAACAATGTCCCTACAGTATCCACACTGATATAACTGTGGGTAGTCTGGGATAGAAACAATGTCCCTACGGTATCCACACTGATATAACTGTGGGTAGTCTGGGATAGAAACAATGTCCCTACGGTATCCACATTGATATAACTGTGGGTACTCTGGGATAGAAACAATGTCCCTGCAGTATCCACACTGATATAACTGTGGGTAGTCTGGGATAGAAACATTGTCCCTACAGTATCCACACTGATATAACTGTGGGTAGTCTGGGATAGAAACAATGTCCCTACGGTACCCCACACTGATATAACTGTGGGTAGTCTGGGATAGAAACATTGTCCCTACAGTATCCACACTGATATAACTGTGGGTAGTCTGGGATAGAAACAATGTCCCTACAGTATCCACACTGATATAACTGTGGGTAGTCTGGGATAGAAACAATGTCCCTACGGTACCCCACACTGATATAACTGTGGGTAGTCTGGGAATTGAAACAATGTCCCTACGGTACTCCACACTGATATAACTGTGGGTAGTCTGGGATAGAAACAATGTCCCTGCAGTATCCACACTGATATAACTGTGGGTAGTCTGGGATAGAAACAATGTCCCTACGGTACCCCACACTGATATAACTGTGGGTAGTCTGGGATAGAAACAATGTCCCTACAGTATCCACACTGATATAACTGTGGGTAGTCTGGGATAGAAACAATGTCCCTATGGTACCCCACACTGATATAACTGTGGGTAGTCTGGGATAGAAACAATGTCCCTACAGTGTCCACACTGATATAACTGTGGGTAGTCTGGGATAGAAACAATGTCCCTACGGTACCCCACACTGATATAACTGTGGGTAGGCTGGGATAGAAACAATGTCCCTGCAATACCCCACACTGATATAACTGTGGGTAGACTGGGGTAGAAACATTGTCCCTGCAATACCCCACACTGATATAACTGTGGGTAGACTGGGGTAGAATCATTGTCCCTGCAATACCCCACACTGATATAACTGTGGGTAGTCTGGGGTAGAAATATTGTCCCTGCAATACCCCACACTGATATAACTGTGGGTAGTCTGGGGTAGAAACATTGTCCCTGCAATACCCCACACTGATATAACTGTGGGTAGTCTGGTGTAGAAATATTGTCCCTGCAATACCCCACACTGATATAACTGTGGGTAGTCTGGGGTAGAAATATTGTCCCTGCAATACCCCACACTGATATAACTGTGGGTAGACTGGGGTAGAATCATTGTCCCTGCAATACCCCACACTGATATAACTGTGGGTAGTCTGGGGTAGAAATATTGTCCCTGCAATACCCCACAATGATATAACTGTGGGTAGACTGGGGTAGAATCATTGTCCCTGCAATACCCCACACTGATATAACTGTGGGTAGTCTGGGGTAGAAACATTGTCCCTGCAATACCCCACACTGATATAACTGTGGGTAGTCTGGGGTAGAATCATTGTCCCTGCAATACCCCACACTTATATAACTGTGGGTAGTCTTGGGTAGAAACAATGTCCCTCAATACCCCACACTGATATAACTGTGGGTAGACTGGGGTAGAATCATTGTCCCTGCAATACCCCACACTGATATAACTGTGGGTAGTCTGGGGTAGAAACATTGTCCCTGCAATACCCCACACTGATATAACTGTGGGTAGTCTGGGGTAGAAATATTGTCCCTGCAATACCCCACACTGATATAACTGTGGGTAGACTGGGGTAGAATCATTGTCCCTGCAATACCCCACACTGATATAACTGTGGGTAGACTGTGGTAGAAACAATGTCCCTGTAATACCCCACACTGATATGACTGTGGGTAGACTGGGGTAGAAACAATGTCCCTGTAATACCCCACAGTGATATAACTGTGGTAGTCTGGGGTAGAATCATTGTCCCTGCAATACCCCACACTGATATAACTGTGGGTAGTCTGGGGTAGAAACAATGTCCCTGCAATACCCCACACTGATATAACTGTGGGTAGTCTGGGGTAGAAACAATGTCCCTGCAATACCCCACACTGATATAACTGTGGGTAGTCTGGGGTAGAAATATTGTCCCTGCAATAACCCACAATGATATAACTGTGGGTAGACTGGGGTAGAATCATTGTCCCTGCAATACCCCACACTGATATAACTGTGGGTAGACTGGGGTAGAAACATTGTCCCTGCAATACCCCACAATGATATAACTGTGGGTAGACTGGGGTAGAATCATTGTCCCTGCAATACCCCACACTGATATAACTGTGGGTAGACTGGGGTAGAAACAATGTCCCTGTAATACCCCACACTGATATGACTGTGGGTAGTCTGGGATAGAAACAATGTCCCTACGGTACTCCATACTGATATGACTGTGGGTAGTCTGGGGTAGAAACAATGTCCCTGTAATACCCCACACTGATATAACTGTGGGTAGACTGGGGTAGAAACATTGTCCCTGCAATACCCCACAATGATATAACTGTGGGTAGACTGGGGTAGAAACAATGTCCCTACGGTACCCCACACTGATATAACTGTGTGTAGTCTGGTATAGAAACAATGTCCCTACAGTATCCACACTGATATAACTGTGGGTAGTCTGGGATAGAAACAATGTCCCTACAGTATCCACACTGATATAACTGTGGGTAGTCTGGGATAGAAACAATGTCCCTACAGTTTCCACACTGATATAACTGTGGGTAGTCTGGGGTAGAAACAATGTCCCTACGGTACCCCACACTGATATAATTGTGGGTAGTCTGGGATAGAAACAGTGTCCCTACAATATCCACACTGATATAACTGCGGGTAGTCTGGGATAGAAACAATGTCCCTACGGTACCCCACACTGATATAACTGTGGGTAGTCTGGGATAGAAACAATGTCCCTACAGTATCCACACTGATATAACTGTGGGTAGTCTGGGATAGAAACAATGTCCCTACGGTATCCACACTGATATAACTGTGGGTAGTCTGGGATAGAAACAATGTCCCTACGGTATCCACACTGATATAACTGTGGGTAGTCTGGGATAGAAACAATGTCCCTACGGTACCCCACACTGATATAACTGTGGGTAGTCTGGGATATAAACAATGTCCCTACGGTACTCCACACTGATATAACTGTGGGTAGTCTGGGATAGAAACAATGTCCCTGCAGTATCCACACTGATATAACTGTGGGTAGTCTGGGATAGAAACATTGTCCCTACAGTATCCACACTGATATAACAGTGGGTAGTCTGGGATAGAAACATTGTCCCTACAGTATCCACACTGATATAACTGTGGGTAGTCTGGGATAGAAACAATGTCCCTACAGTATCCACACTGATATAACTGTGGGTAGTCTGGGATAGAAACAGTGTCCCTACGGTACCCCACACTGATATAACTGTGGGTAGTCTGGGATAGAAACAATGTCCCTACAGTATCCACACTGATATAACTGTGGGTAGTCTGGGATAGAAACAATGTCCCTACGGTACCCCACACTGATATAACTGTGGGTAGTCTGGGATAGAAACAATGTCCCTACAGTATCCACACTGATATAACTGTGGGTAGTCCTGGATAGAAACAATGTCCCTACGGTATCCACACTGATATAACTGTGGGTAGTCTGGGATAGAAACAATGTCCCTACGGTATCCACACTGATATAACTGTGGGTACTCTGGGATAGAAACAATGTCCCTGCAGTATCCACACTGATATAACTGTGGGTAGTCTGGGATAGAATCATTGTCCCTACAGTATCCACACTGATATAACTGTGGGTAGTCTGGGATAGAAACAATGTCCCTACGGTACCCCACACTGATATAACTGTGGGTAGTCTGGGATAGAAACATTGTCCCTACAGTATCCACACTGATATAACTGTGGGTAGTCTGGGATAGAAACAATGTCCCTACAGTATCCACACTGATATAACTGTGGGTAGTCTGGGATAGAAACAATGTCCCTACGGTACCCCACACTGATATAACTGTGGGTAGTCTGGGATAGAAACAATGTCCCTACGGTACTCCACACTGATATAACTGTGGGTAGTCTGGGATAGAAACAATGTCCCTGCAGTATCCACACTGATATAACTGTGGGTAGTCTGGGATAGAAACAATGTCCCTACGGTACCCCACACTGATATAACTGTGGGTAGTCTGGGATAGAAACAATGTCCCTACAGTGTCCACACTGATATAACTGTGGGTAGTCTGGGATAGAAACAATGTCCCTACGGTACCCCACACTGATATAACTGTGGGTAGGCTGGGATAGAAACAATGTCCCTGCAATACCCCACACTGATATAACTGTGGGTAGACTGGGGTAGAAACATTGTCCCTGCAATACCCCACACTGATATAACTGTGGGTAGACTGGGGTAGAATCATTGTCCCTGCAATACCCCACACTGATATAACTGTGGGTAGTCTGGGTTAGAAATATTGTCCCTGCAATACCCCACAATGATATAACTGTGGGTAGACTGGGGTAGAATCATTGTCCCTGCAATACCCCACACTGATATAACTGTGGGTAGTCTGGGGTAGAAACATTGTCCCTGCAATACCCCACACTGATATAACTGTGGGTAGTCTGGGGTAGAATCATTGTCCCTGCAATACCCCACACTGATATAACTGTGGGTAGTCTTGGGTAGAAACAATGTCCCTCAATACCCCACACTGATATAACTGTGGGTAGACTGGGGTAGAATCATTGTCCCTGCAATACCCCACACTGATATAACTGTGGGTAGTCTGGGGTAGAAACATTGTCCCTGCAATACCCCACACTGATATAACTGTGGGTAGTCTGGGGTAGAAATATTGTCCCTGCAATACCCCACACTGATATAACTGTGGGTAGACTGGGGTAGAATCATTGTCCCTGCAATACCCCACACTGATATAACTGTGGGTAGACTGGGGTAGAAACAATGTCCCTGTAATACCCCACACTGATATGACTGTGGGTAGACTGGGGTAGAAACAATGTCCCTGTAATACCCCACAGTGATATAACTGTGGTAGTCTGGGGTAGAATCATTGTCCCTGCAATACCCCACACTGATATAACTGTGGGTAGTCTGGGGTAGAAACAATGTCCCTGCAATACCCCACACTGATATAACTGTGGGTAGTCTGGGGTAGAAACAATGTCCCTGCAATACCCCACACTGATATAACTGTGGGTAGTCTGGGGTAGAAATATTGTCCCTGCAATAACCCACAATGATATAACTGTGGGTAGACTGGGGTAGAATCATTGTCCCTGCAATACCCCACACTGATATAACTGTGGGTAGACTGGGGTAGAAACATTGTCCCTGCAATACCCCACAATGATATAACTGTGGGTAGACTGGGGTAGAATCATTGTCCCTGCAATACCCCACACTGATATAACTGTGGGTAGACTGGGGTAGAAACAATGTCCCTGTAATACCCCACACTGATATGACTGTGGGTAGTCTGGGATAGAAACAATGTCCCTACGGTACTCCATACTGATATGACTGTGGGTAGTCTGGGGTAGAAACAATGTCCCTGTAATACCCCACACTGATATAACTGTGGGTAGACTGGGGTAGAAACATTGTCCCTGCAATACCCCACACTGATATAACTGTGGGTAGACTGGGATAGAAACAATGTCCCTACAGTTTCCACACTGATATAACTGTGGGTAGTCTGGGGTAGAAACAATGTCCCTACGGTACCCCACACTGATATAACTGTGGGTAGTCTGGGATATAAACAATGTCCCTACAGTATCCACACTGATATAACTGTGGGTAGTCTGGGATAGAAACAATGTCCCTACAATATCCACACTGATATAACTGTGGGTAGTCTGGGATAGAAACAATGTCCCTACAGTATCCACACTGATATAACTGTGGGTAGTCTGGGATAGAAACAGTGTCCCTACGGTACCCCACACTGATATAACTGTGGGTAGTCTGGGATAGAAACAATGTCCCTACAGTATCCACACTGATATAACTGTGGGTAGTCTGGGATAGAAACAATGTCCCTACGGTACCCCACACTGATATAACTGTGGGTAGGCTGGGATAGAAACAATGTCCCTACAGTATCCACACTGATATAACTGTGGGTAGTCTGGGATAGAAACAATGTCCCTACGGTATCCACACTGATATAACTGTGGGTAGTCTGGGATAGAAACAATGTCCCTACGGTATCCACACTGATATAACTGTGGGTAGTCTGGGATAGAAACAATGTCCCTACAGTATCCACACTGATATAACTGTGGGTAGTCTGGGATAGAAACAATGTCCCTACGGTATCCACACTGATATAACTGTGGGTAGTCTGGGATAGAAACAATGTCCCTACGGTATCCACACTGATATAACTGTGGGTAGTCTGGGATAGAAACAATGTCCCTGCAGTATCCACACTGATATAACTGTGGGTAGTCTGGGATAGAAACATTGTCCCTACAGTATCCACACTGATATAACTGTGGGTAGTCTGGGATAGAAACAATGTCCCTACGGTACCCCACACTGATATAACTGTGTGTAGTCTGGGATAGAAACATTGTCCCTACAGTATCCACACTGATATAACTGTGGGTAGTCTGGGATAGAAACAATGTCCCTACAGTATCCACACTGATATAACTGTGGGTAGTCTGGGATAGAAACAATGTCCCTACGGTACCCCACACTGATATAACTGTGGGTTGTCTGGGATAGAAACATTGTCCCTACAGTATCCACACTGATATAACTGTGGGTAGTCTGGAATAGAAACAATGTCCCTACGGTACCCCACTCTGATATAACTGTGGGTAGTCTGGGATAGAAACAATGTCCCTACGGTACCCCACACTGATATAACTGTGGGTAGGCTGGGATAGAAACAATGTCCCTACAGTATCCACACTGATATAACTGTGGGTAGTCTGGGATAGAAACAATATCCCTACGGTATCCACACTGATATAACTGTGGGTAGTCTGGGATATAAACAATGTCCCTACGGTACCCCACACTGATATAACTGTGGGTAGTCTGGGATAGAAACATTGTCCCTACAGTATCCACACTGATATAACTGTGGGTAGTCTGGGATAGAAACAATGTCCCTACGGTATCCACACTGATATAACTGTGGGTAGTCTGGGGTAGAAACATTGTCCCTGTAATACCCCACACTGATATAACTGTGGGTAGTCTGGGGTAGAAACATTGTCCCTGTAATACCCCACACTGATATAACTGTGGGTAGTCTGGAGTTGAAACAATGTCCCTACAGTATCCACACTGATATAACTGTGGGTAGTCTGGGGTAGAAACAATGTCCCTACGGTATCCACACTGATATAACTGTGGGTAGTCTGGGGTAGAAACAATGTCCCTACGGTATCCACACTGATATCGCTGTGGGTAGTCTGGGGTAGAAGCAATGTCCCTATGGTATCCACACTGATATAACTGTGGGTAGTCTGGGGTAGAAACATTGTCCCTGCAATACTCCACACTGATATAACTGTGGGTAGTCTGGGATAGAAACAATGTCCCTGCAGTATCCACACTGATATAACTGTGGGTAGTCTGGGATAGAAACAATGTCCCTACGGTACCCCACACTGATATAACTGTGGGTAGTCTGGGATAGAAACAATGTCCCTACGGTACTCCACACTGATATAACTGTGGGTAGTCTGGGATAGAAACAATGTCCCTGCAGTATCCACACTGATATAACTGTGGGTAGTCTGGGATAGAAACAATGTCCCTACGGTACCCCACACTGATATAACTGTGGGTAGTCTGGGATAGAAACAATGTCCCTACGGTACCCCACACTGATATAACTGTGGGTAGTCTGGGATAGAAACAATGTCCCTACAGTGTCCACACTGATATAACTGTGGGTAGTCTGGGATAGAAACAATGTCCCTACGGTACCCCACACTGATATAACTGTGGGTAGGCTGGGATAGAAACAATGTCCCTACAGTATCCACACTGATATAACTGTGGGTAGTCTGGGATAGAAACAATGTCCCTACGGTATCCACACTGATATAACTGTGGGTAGTCTGGGATATAAACAATGTCCCTACGGTACCCCACACTGATATAACTGTGGGTAGTCTGGGATAGAAACATTGTCCCTACAGTATCCACACTGATATAACTGTGGGTAGTCTGGGATAGAAACAATGTCCCTACGGTATCCACACTGATATAACTGTGGGTAGTCTGGGGTAGAAACATTGTCCCTGTAATACCCCACACTGATATAACTGTGGGTAGTCTGGGGTAGAAACATTGTCCCTGTAATACCCCACACTGATATAACTGTGGGTAGTCTGGGGTTGAAACAATGTCCCTACAGTATCCACACTGATATAACTGTGGGTAGTCTGGGGTAGAAACAATGTCCCTACGGTATCCACACTGATATAACTGTGGGTAGTCTGGGGTAGAAACAATGTCCCTACGGTATCCACACTGATATAGCTGTGGGTAGTCTGGGGTAGAAGCAATGTCCCTATGGTATCCACACTGATATAACTGTGGGTAGTCTGGGGTAGAAACATTGTCCCTGCAATACCCCACACTGATGTGACTGTGGGTAGTCTGGGGTAGAAACAATGTCCCTGCAATACCCCACACTGTTGTGACTGTGGGTAGTCTGGGGTAGAAACAATGTCCCTGCAATACCCCACACTGATATAACTGTGGGTAGTCTGGGGTGGAATCATTGTCCCTGCAATACCCCACACTGATATAACTGTGGGTAGTCTGGGGTAGAAATATTTTCCCTGCAATACCCCACAATGATATAACTGTGGGTAGACTGGGGTAGAATCATTGTCCCTGCAATACCCCACACTGATATAACTGTGGGTAGACTGGGGTAGAAACATTGTCCCTGCAATACCCCACACTGATATAACTGTGGGTAGACTGGGGTAGAATCATTGTCCCTGCAATACCCCACACTGATATAACTGTGGGTAGTCTGGGGTAGAAATATTGTCCCTGCAATACCCCACACTGATATAACTGTGGGTAGTCTGAGGTAGAAACATTGTCCCTGCAATACCCCACACTGATATAACTGTGGGTAGTCTGGTGTAGAAATATTGTCCCTGCAATACCCCACACTGATATAACTGTGGGTAGTCTGGGGTAGAAATATTGTCCCTGCAATACCCCACACTGATATAACTGTGGGTAGACTGGGGTAGAATCATTGTCCCTGCAATACCCCACACTGATATAACTGTGGGTAGTCTGGGGTAGAAATATTGTCCCTGCAATACCCCACAATGATATATCTGTGGGTAGACTGGGGTAGAATCATTGTCCCTGCAATACCCCACACTGATATAACTGTGGGTAGTCTGGGGTAGAAACATTGTCCCTGCAATACCCCACACTGATATAACTGTGGGTAGTCTGGGGTAGAATCATTGTCCCTGCAATACCCCACACTGATATAACTGTGGGTAGTCTTGGGTAGAAACAATGTCCCTCAATACCCCACACTGATATAACTGAGGGTAGACTGGGGTAGAATCATTGTCCCTGCAATACCCCACACTGATATAACTGTGGGTAGTCTGGGGTAGAAACATTGTCCCTGCAATACCCCACACTGATATAACTGTGGGTAGTCTGGGGTAGAAATATTGTCCCTGCAATACCCCACACTGATATAACTGTGGGTAGACTGGGGTAGAATCATTGTCCCTGCAATACCCCACACTGATATAACTGTGGGTAGACTGGGGTAGAAACAATGTCCCTGTAATACGCCACACTGATATGACTGTGGGTAGACTGGGGTAGAAACAATGTCCCTGTAATACCCCACACTGATATAACTGTGGTAGTCTGGGATAGAAACATTGTCCCTGCAATACCCCACACTGATATAACTGTGGGTAGTCTGGGGTAGAAACAATGTCCCTGCAATACCCCACACTGATATAACTGTGGGTAGTCTGGGGTAGAAACAATGTCCCTGCAATACCCCACACTGATATAACTGTGGGTAGTCTGGGGTAGAAATATTGTCCCTGCAAAACCCCACAATGATATAACTGTGGGTAGACTGGGGTAGAATCATTGTCCCTGCAATACCCCACACTGATATAACTGTGGGTAGTCTGGGATAGAAACAATGTCCCTACGGTACCCCACACTGATATAACTGTGGGTAGTCTGGGATAGAAACAATGTCCCTACAGTATCCACACTGATATAACTGTGGGTAGTCTGGGATAGAAACAATGTCCCTACGGTACCCCACACTGATATAACTGTGGGTAGTCTGGGATAGAAACAATGTCCCTACAGTGTCCACACTGATATAACTGTGGGTAGTCTGGGATAGAAACAATGTCCCTACGGTACCCCACACTGATATAACTGTGGGTAGGCTGGGATAGAATCAATGTCCCTACAGTATCCACACTGATATAACTGTGGGTAGTCTGGGATAGAAACAATGTCCCTACGGTATCCACACTGATATAACTGTGGGTAGTCTGGGATATAAACAATGTCCCTACGGTACCCCACACTGATATAACTGTGGGTAGTCTGGGATAGAAACATTGTCCCTACAGTATCCACACTGATATAACTGTGGGTAGTCTGGGATAGAAACAATGTCCCTACAGTATCCACACTGATATAACTGTGGGTAGTCTGGGATAGAAACAATGTCCCTACGGTACCCCACACTGATATAACTGTGGGTAGTCTGGGATAGAAACAATGTCCCTACAGTGTCCACACTGATATAACTGTGGGTAGTCTGGGATAGAAACAATGTCCCTACGGTACCCCACACTGATATAACTGTGGGTAGGCTGGGATAGAATCAATGTCCCTACAGTATCCACACTGATATAACTGTGGGTAGTCTGGGATAGAAACAATGTCCCTACGGTATCCACACTGATATAACTGTGGGTAGTCTGGGATATAAACAATGTCCCTACGGTACCCCACACTGATATAACTGTGGGTAGTCTGGGATAGAAACATTGTCCCTACGGTACCCCACACTGATATAACTGTGGGTAGTCTGGGATAGAAACAATGTCCCTACAGTGTCCACACTGATATAACTGTGGGTAGTCTGGGATAGAAACAATGTCCCTACGGTACCCCACACTGATATAACTGTGGGTAGGCTGGGATAGAAACAATGTCCCTACAGTATCCACACTGATATAACTGTGGGTAGTCTGGGATAGAAACAATGTCCCTACGGTATCCACACTGATATAACTGTGGGTAGTCTGGGATATAAACAATGTCCCTACGGTACCCCACACTGATATAACTGTGGGTAGTCTGGGATAGAAACATTGTCCCTACAGTATCCACACTGATATAACTGTGGGTAGTCTGGGATAGAAACAATGTCCCTACGGTATCCACACTGATATAACTGTGGGTAGTCTGGGGTAGAAACATTGTCCCTGTAATACCCCACACTGATATAACTGTGGGTAGTCTGGGGTAGAAACATTGTCCCTGTAATACCCCACACTGATATAACTGTGGGTAGTCTGGGGTTGAAACAATGTCCCTACAGTATCCACACTGATATAACTGTGGGTAGTCTGGGGTAGAAACAATGTCCCTACGGTATCCACACTGATATAACTGTGGGTAGTCTGGGGTAGAAACAATGTCCCTACGGTATCCACACTGATATAGCTGTGGGTAGTCTGGGGTAGAAATATTGTCCCTGCAATACCCCACAATGATATATCTGTGGGTAGACTGGGGTAGAATCATTGTCCCTGCAATACCCCACACTGATATAACTGTGGGTAGTCTGGGGTAGAAACATTGTCCCTGCAATACCCCACACTGATATAACTGTGGGTAGTCTGGGGTAGAATCATTGTCCCTGCAATACCCCACACTGATATAACTGTGGGTAGTCTTGGGTAGAAACAATGTCCCTACGGTACCCCACACTGATATAACTGTGGGTAGTCTGGGATAGAAACATTGTCCCTACAGTATCCACACTGATATAACTGTGGGTAGTCTGGGATAGAAACAATGTCCCTACAGTATCCACACTGATATAACTGTGGGTAGTCTGGGATAGAAACAATGTCCCTACGGTACCCCACACTGATATAACTGTGGGTAGTCTGGGATAGAAACATTGTCCCTACAGTATCCACACTGATATAACTGTGGGTAGTCTGGGATAGAAACAATGTCCCTACGGTATCCACACTGATATAACTGTGGGTAGTCTGGGGTAGAAACATTGTCCCTGTAATACCCCACACTGATATAACTGTGGGTAGTCTGGGGTAGAAACATTGTCCCTGTAATACCCCACACTGATATAACTGTGGGTAGTCTGGGGTTGAAACAATGTCCCTACGGTATCCACACTGATATAACTGTGGGTAGTCTGGGGTAGAAACAATGTCCCTACGGTATCCACACTGATATAACTGTGGGTAGTCTGGGGTAGAAACAATGTCCCTACGGTATCCACACTGATATCGCTGTGGGTAGTCTGGGGTAGAAGCAATGTCCCTATGGTATCCACACTGATATAACAGTGGGTAGTCTGGGGTAGAAACATTGTCCCTGCAATACTCCACACTGATATAACTGTGGGTAGTCTGGGATAGAAACAATGTCCCTGCAGTATCCACACTGATATAACTGTGGGTAGTCTGGGATAGAAACAATGTCCCTACGGTACCCCACACTGATATAACTGTGGGTAGTCTGGGATAGAAACAATGTCCCTACGGTACTCCACACTGATATAACTGTGGGTAGTCTGGGATAGAAACAATGTCCCTGCAGTATCCACACTGATATAACTGTGGGTAGTCTGGGATAGAAACAATGTCCCTACGGTACCCCACACTGATATAACTGTGGGTAGTCTGGGATAGAAACAATGTCCCTACAGTATCCACACTGATATAACTGTGGGTAGTCTGGGATAGAAACAATGTCCCTACGGTACCCCACACTGATATAACTGTGGGTAGTCTGGGATAGAAACAATGTCCCTACAGTGTCCACACTGATATAACTGTGGGTAGTCTGGGATAGAAACAATGTCCCTACGGTACCCCACACTGATATAACTGTGGGTAGGCTGGGATAGAAACAATGTCCCTACAGTATCCACACTGATATAACTGTGGGTAGTCTGGGATAGAAACAATGTCCCTACGGTATCCACACTGATATAACTGTGGGTAGTCTGGGATATAAACAATGTCCCTACGGTACCCCACACTGATATAACTGTGGGTAGTCTGGGATAGAAACATTGTCCCTACAGTATCCACACTGATATAACTGTGGGTAGTCTGGGATAGAAACAATGTCCCTACGGTATCCACACTGATATAACTGTGGGTAGTCTGGGGTAGAAACATTGTCCCTGTAATACCCCACACTGATATAACTGTGTGTAGTCTGGGGTAGAAACATTGTCCCTGTAATACCCCACACTGATATAACTGTGGGTAGTCTGGGGTTGAAACAATGTCCCTACAGTATCCACACTGATATAACTGTGGGTAGTCTGGGGTAGAAACAATGTCCCTACGGTATCCACACTGATATAACTGTGGGTAGTCTGGGGTAGAAACAATGTCCCTACGGTATCCACACTGATATAGCTGTGGGTAGTCTGGGGTAGAAGCAATGTCCCTATGGTATCCACACTGATATAACTGTGGGTAGTCTGGGGTAGAAACATTGTCCCTGCAATACCCCACACTGATGTGACTGTGGGTAGTCTGGGGTAGAAACAATGTCCCTGCAATACCCCACACTGATGTGACTGTGGGTAGTCTGGGGTAGAAAC
This sequence comes from Hemitrygon akajei, assembly GCF_048418815.1. Classification (NCBI taxonomy): domain Eukaryota; kingdom Metazoa; phylum Chordata; class Chondrichthyes; order Myliobatiformes; family Dasyatidae; genus Hemitrygon; species Hemitrygon akajei. The sequence continues at coordinate 64,760,799 of NC_133131.1, forward strand.
AATGTCCCTGCAATACCCCACACTGATATAACTGTGGGTAGTCTGGGGTGGAATCATTGTCCCTGCAATACCCCACACTGATATAACTGTGGGTAGTCTGGGGTAGAAATATTTTCCCTGCAATACCCCACAATGATATAACTGTGGGTAGACTGGGGTAGAATCATTGTCCCTGCAATACCCCACACTGATATAACTGTGGGTAGACTGGGGTAGAAACATTGTCCCTGCAATACCCCACACTGATATAACTGTGGGTAGTCTGGGGTAGAATCATTGTCCCTGCAATACCCCACACTGATATAACTGTGGGTAGTCTGAGGTAGAAACATTGTCCCTGCAATACCCCACACTGATATAACTGTGGGTAGTCTGGTGTAGAAATATTGTCCCTGCAATACCCCACACTGATATAACTGTGGGTAGTCTGGGGTAGAAATATTGTCCCTGCAATACCCCACACTGATATAACTGTGGGTAGACTGGGGTAGAATCATTGTCCCTGCAATACCCCACACTGATATAACTGTGGGTAGTCTGGGGTAGAAATATTGTCCCTGCAATACCCCACAATGATATATCTGTGGGTAGACTGGGGTAGAATCATTGTCCCTGCAATACCCCACACTGATATAACTGTGGGTAGTCTGGGGTAGAAACATTGTCCCTGCAATACCCCACACTGATATAACTGTGGGTAGTCTGGGGTAGAATCATTGTCCCTGCAATACCCCACACTGATAAAGCTGTGGGTAGTCTTGGGTAGAAACAATGTCCCTCAATACCCCACACTGATATAACTGAGGGTAGTCTGGGGTAGAAACATTGTCCCTGCATTACCCCACACTGATATAACTGTGGGTAGTCTGGGGTAGAAATATTGTCCCTGCAATACCCCACACTGATATAACTGTGGGTAGACTGGGGTAGAATCATTGTCCCTGCAATACCCCACACTGATATAACTGTGGGTAGACTGGGGTAGAAACAATGTCCCTGTAATACCCCACACTGATATGACTGTGGGTAGACTGGGGTAGAAACAATGTCCCTGTAATACCCCACACTGATATAACTGTGGTAGTCTGGGATAGAAACATTGTCCCTGCAATACCCCACACTGATATAACTGTGGGTAGTCTGGGGTAAAACAATGTCCCTGCAATACCCCACACTGATATAACTGTGGGTAGTCTGGGGTAGAAACATTGTCCCTGCAATACCCCACACTGATATAACTGTGGGTAGTCTGGGGTAGAAATATTGTCCCTGCAATACCCCACAATGATATAACTGTGGGTAGACTGGGGTAGAATCATTGTCCCTGCAATACCCCACACTGATATAACTGTGGGTAGACTGGGGTAGAAACATTGTCCCTGCAATACCCCACACTGATATAACTGTGGGTAGTCTGGGGTAGAAACAATGTCCCTGCAATACCCCACACTGATATAACTGTGGGTAGTCTGGGATAGAAACATTGTCCCTGCAATACCCCACACTGATATAACTGTGGGTAGTCTGGGGTAGAAACAATGTCCCTGCAATACCCCACACTGATATAACTGTGGGTAGTCTGGGATATAAACAATGTCCCTACGGTACCCCACACTGATATAACTGTGGGTAGTCTGGGATAGAAACATTGTCCCTACAGTATCCACACTGATATAACTGTGGGTAGTCTGGGATAGAAACAATGTCCCTACGGTATCCACACTGATATAACTGTGGGTAGTCTGGGGTAGAAACATTGTCCCTGTAATACCCCACACTGATATAACTGTGGGTAGTCTGGGGTAGAAACATTGTCCCTGTAATACCCCACACTGATATAACTGTGGGTAGTCTGGGGTTGAAACAATGTCCCTACAGTATCCACACTGATATAACTGTGGGTAGTCTGGGGTAGAAACAATGTCCCTACGGTATCCACACTGATATAACTGTGGGTAGTCTGGGGTAGAAACAATGTCCCTACGGTATCCACACTGATATAGCTGTGGGTAGTCTGGGGTAGAAGCAATGTCCCTATGGTATCCACACTGATATAACTGTGGGTAGTCTGGGGTAGAAACATTGTCCCTGCAATACCCCACACTGATGTGACTGTGGGTAGTCTGGGGTAGAAACAATGTCCCTGCAATACCCCACACTGATGTGACTGTGGGTAGTCTGGGGTAGAAACAATGTCCCTGCAATACCCCACACTGATATAACTGTGGGTAGTCTGGGGTGGAATCATTGTCCCTGCAATACCCCACACTGATATAACTGTGGGTAGTCTGGGGTAGAAATATTTTCCCTGCAATACCCCACAATGATATAACTGTGGGTAGACTGGGGTAGAATCATTGTCCCTGCAATACCCCACACTGATATAACTGTGGGTAGACTGGGGTAGAAACATTGTCCCTGCAATACCCCACACTGATATAACTGTGGGTAGTCTGGGGTAGAATCATTGTCCCTGCAATACCCCACACTGATATAACTGTGGGTAGTCTGAGGTAGAAACATTGTCCCTGCAATACCCCACACTGATATAACTGTGGGTAGTCTGGTGTAGAAATATTGTCCCTGCAATACCCCACACTGATATAACTGTGGGTAGTCTGGGGTAGAAATATTGTCCCTGCAATACCCCACACTGATATAACTGTGGGTAGACTGGGGTAGAATCATTGTCCCTGCAATACCCCACACTGATATAACTGTGGGTAGTCTGGGGTAGAAATATTGTCCCTGCAATACCCCACAATGATATATCTGTGGGTAGACTGGGGTAGAATCATTGTCCCTGCAATACCCCACACTGATATAACTGTGGGTAGTCTGGGGTAGAAACATTGTCCCTGCAATACCCCACACTGATATAACTGTGGGTAGTCTGGGGTAGAATCATTGTCCCTGCAATACCCCACATTGATAAAGCTGTGGGTAGTCTTGGGTAGAAACAATGTCCCTCAATACCCCACACTGATATAACTGAGGGTAGTCTGGGGTAGAAACATTGTCCCTGCAATACCCCACACTGATATAACTGTGGGTAGTCTGGGGTAGAAATATTGTCCCTGCAATACCCCACACTGATATAACTGTGGGTAGACTGGGGTAGAATCATTGTCCCTGCAATACCCCACACTGATATAACTGTGGGTAGACTGGGGTAGAAACAATGTCCCTGTAATACCCCACACTGATATGACTGTGGGTAGACTGGGGTAGAAACAATGTCCCTGTAATACCCCACACTGATATAACTGTGGTAGTCTGGGATAGAAACATTGTCCCTGCAATACCCCACACTGATATAACTGTGGGTAGTCTGGGGTAAAACAATGTCCCTGCAATACCCCACACTGATATAACTGTGGGTAGTCTGGGGTAGAAACAATGTCCCTGCAATACCCCACACTGATATAACTGTGGGTAGTCTGGGGTAGAAATATTGTCCCTGCAATACCCCACAATGATATAACTGTGGGTAGACTGGGGTAGAATCATTGTCCCTGCAATACCCCACACTGATATAACTGTGGGTAGACTGGGGTAGAAACATTGTCCCTGCAATACCCCACACTGATATAACTGTGGGTAGTCTGGGGTAGAAACAATGTCCCTGCAATACCCCACACTGATATAACTGTGGGTAGTCTGGGATAGAAACATTGTCCCTGCAATACCCCACCCTGATATAACTGTGGGTAGTCTGGGGTAGAAACAATGTCCCTGCAATACCCCACACTGATATAACTGTGGGTAGTCTGGGGTAGAAACAATGTCCCTGCAATACCCCACACTGATATAACTGTGGGTAGTCTGGGGTAGAAATATTGTCCCTGCAATACCCCACAATGATATAACTGTGGGTAGACTGGGGTAGAATCATTGTCCCTGCAATACCCCACACTGATATAACTGTGGGTAGACTGGGGTAGAAACATTGTCCCTGCAATACCCCACAATGATATAACTGTGGGTAGACTGGGGTAGAATCATTGTCCCTGCAATACCCCACACTGATATAACTGTGGGTAGACTGGGGTAGAAACAATGTCCCTGTAATACCCCACACTGATATGACTGTGGGTAGTCTGGGATAGAAACAATGTCCCTACGGTACTCCACACTGATATAACTGTGGGTAGTCTGGGATAGAAACAATGTCCCTGCAGTATCCACACTGATATTACTGTGGGTAGTCTGGGATAGAAACAATGTCCCTACGGTACCCCACACTGATATAACTGTGGGTAGTCTGGGATAGAAACAATGTCCCTACAGTATCCACACTGATATAACTGTGGGTAGTCTGGGATAGAAACAATGTCCCTACGGTACCCCACACTGATATAACTGTGGGTAGTCTGGGATAGAAACAATGTCCCTACAGTGTCCACACTGATATAACTGTGGGTAGTCTGGGATAGAAACAATGTCCCTACGGTACCCCACACTGATATAACTGTGGGTAGTCTGGGATAGAAACAATGTCCCTACAGTATCCACACTGATATAACTGTGGGTAGTCTGGGATAGAAACAATGTCCCTACGGTATCCACACTGATATAACTGTGGGTAGTCTGGGATATAAACAATGTCCCTACCGTACCCCACACTGATATAACTGTGGGTAGTCTGGGATAGAAACATTGTCCCTACAGTATCCACACTGATATAACTGTGGGTAGTCTGGGATAGAAACATTGTCCCTACAGTATCCACACTGATATAACTGTGGGTAGTCTGGGATAGAAACATTGTCCCTGCAGTATCCACACTGATATAACTGTGGGTAGTCTGGGATAGAAACAATGTCCCTACGGTATCCACACTGATATAACTGTCGGAAGTCTGGTGTAGAAACATTGTCCCTGTAATACCCCACACTGATATAACTGTGGGTAGTCTGGGGAGGAAACATTGTCCCTGTAATACCCCACACTGATACAACTGTGGGTAGTCTGGGGTAGAAACAATGTCCCTACAGTATCCACACTGATATAACTGTGGGTAGTCTGGGGTAGAAACAATGTCCCTACGGTATCCACACTGATATAACTGTGGGTAGTCTGGGGTAGAAACAATGTCCCTACGGTATCCACACTGATATAACTGTGGGTAGTCTGGGGTAGAAGCAATGTCCCTATGGTATCCACACTGATATAACTGTGGGTAGTCTGGGGTAGAAACATTGTCCCTGCAATACCCCACACTGATATGACTGTGGGTAGTCTGGGGTAGAAACAATGTCCCTGCAATACCCAACACTGATATAACTGTGGGTAGTCTGGGGTAGAAATATTGTCCCTGCAATACCCCACAATGATATAACTGTGTGTAGACTGGGGTAGAATCATTGTCCCTGCAATACCCCACACTGATATGACTGTGGGTAGACTGGGGTAGAAACATTGTCCCTGCAATACCCCACACTGATATAACTGTGGGTAGTCTGGGGTAGAATCATTGTCCCTGCAATACCCCACACTGATATAACTGTGGGTAGTCTTGGGTAGAAACAATGTCCCTGCAATACCCCACACTGATATAACTGTGGGTAGACTGGGGTAGAATCATTGTCCCTGCAATACCCCACACTGATATAACTGTGGGTAGTCTGGGGTAGAAACATTGTCCCTGCAATACCCCACACTGATATAACTGTGGGTAGTCTGGGGTAGAAACATTGTCCCTGCAATACCCCACACTGATATAACTGTGGGTAGTCTAGGGTAGAAATATTGTCCCTGCAATACCCCACACTGATATAACTGTGGGTAGACTGGGGTAGAGTCATTGTCCCTGCAATACCCCACACTGATATAACTGTGGGTAGACTGGCGTAGAAACAATGTCCCTGTGATACCCCACACTGATATAACTGTGGGTAGACTGGGGTAGAAACAATGTCCCTGTAATACCCCACACTGATATAACTGTGGTAGTCTGGGGTAGAAACATTGTCCCTGCAATACCCCACACTGATATAACTGTGGGTAGTCTGGGGTAGAAACAATGTCCCTGCAATACCCCACACTGATATAACTGTGGGTAGTCTGGGGTAGAAACAATGTCCCTGCAATACCCCACACTGATATAACTGTGGGTAGTCTGGGGTAGAAATATTGTCCCTGCAATACCCCACACTGATATAACTGTGGGTAGACTGGGGTAGAGTCATTGTCCCTGCAATACCCCACACTGATATAACTGTGGGTAGTCTAGGGTAGAAATATTGTCCCTGCAATACCCCACACTGATATAACTGTGGGTAGACTGGGGTAGAGTCATTGTCCCTGCAATACCCCACACTGATATAACTGTGGGTAGACTGGCGTAGAAACAATGTCCCTGTGATACCCCACACTGATATAACTGTGGGTAGACTGGGGTAGAAACAATGTCCCTGTAATACCCCACACTGATATAACTGTGGTAGTCTGGGGTAGAAACATTGTCCCTGCAATACCCCACACTGATATAACTGTGGGTAGTCTGGGGTAGAAACAATGTCCCTGCAATACCCCACACTGATATAACTGTGGGTAGTCTGGGGTAGAAACAATGTCCCTGCAATACCCCACACTGATATAACTGTGGGTAGTCTGGGGTAGAAATATTGTCCCTGCAATACCCCACACTGACATGACTGTGGGTAGACTGGGGTAGAAACAATGTCCCTGTAACACCCCACACTGATATAACTGTGGGTAGTCTGGCATAGAAACAATGTCCCTACAGTGTCCACACTGATATAACTGTGGGTAGTCTGGGATAGAAACAATGTCCCTACGGTACCCCACACTGATATAACTGTGGGTAGTCTGGGATAGAAACAATGTCCCTACAGTATCCACACTGATATAACTGTGGGTAGTCTGGGATAGAAACATTGTACCTACAGTATCCACACTGATATAACTGTGGGTAGTCTGGGATAGAAACAATGTCCCTACGGTATCCACACTGATATAACTGTGGGTAGGCTGGGGTAGAAACATTGTCCCTGTAATACCCCACTCTGATATAACTGTGGGTAGTCTGGGGTAGAAATATTGTCCCTGCAATACCCACCACTGATATAACTGTGGGTAGACTGGGGTAGAATCATTGTCCCTGCAATACCCCACACTGATATAACTGTGGGTAGACTGGGGTAGAAACATTGTCCCTGCAATACCCCACACTGATATAACTGTGGGTAGTCTGGGGTAGAATCATTGTCCCTGCAATACCCCACACTGATATAACTGTGGGTAGTCTTGGGTAGAAACAATGTCCCTGCAATACCCCACACTGATATAACTGTGGGTAGACTGGGGTAGAATCATTGTCCCTGCAATACCCCACACTGATATAACTGTGGGTAGTCTGGGGTAGAAACATTGTCCCTGCAATACCCCACACTGATATAACTGTGGGTAGTCTGGGGTAGAAACATTGTCCCTGCAATACCCCACACTGATATAACTGTGGGTAGTCTAGGGTAGAAATATTGTCCCTGCAATACCCCACACTGATATAACTGTGGGTAGACTGGGGTAGAATCATTGTCCCTGCAATACCCCACACTGATATAACTGTGGGTAGTCTGGGGTAGAAACAATGTCCCTGCAATACCCCACACTGATATAACTGTGGGTAGTCTGGGGTAGAAACAATGTCCCTGTAATACCCCACACTGATATGACTGTGGGTAGACTGGGGTAGAAACAATGTCCCTACGGTACTCCACACTGATATAACTGTGGGTAGTCTGGGATAGAAACAATGTCCCTACGGTACTCCATACTGATATGACTGTGGTTAGACTGGGGTAGAAACAATGTCCCTGTAATACCCCACACTGATATAACTGTGGTAGTCTGGGGTAGAAACATTGTCCCTGCAATACCCCACACTGATATAACTGTGGGTAGTCTGGGGTAGAAACAATGTCCCTGCAATACCCCACACTGATATAACTGTGGGTAGTCTGGGGTAGAAACAATGTCCCTGCAATACCCCACACTGATATAACTGTGGGTAGTCTGGGGTAGAAATATTGTCCCTGCAATACCCCACACTGATATAACTGTGGGTAGACTGGGGTAGAATCATTGTCCCTGCAATACCCCACACTGATATAACTGTGGGTAGACTGGGGTAGAAACAATGTCCCTGTAATACCCCACACTGATATGACTGTGGGTAGACTGGGGTTTAAACAATGTCCCTGTAATACCCCACACTGATATAACTGTGGGTAGTCTGGGGTAGAAATATTGTCCCTGCAATACCTCACACTGATATAACTGTGGGTAGACTGGGGTAGAAACATTGTCCCTGTAATACCCCACACTGATATGACTGTGGGTAGACTGGGGTAGAAACAATGTCCCTGTAATACCCCACACTGATATGACTGTGGGTAGACTGGGGTAGAAACAATGTCCCTGTAATACCCCACACTGATATAACTGTGGGTAGACTGGGGTAGAAACAATGTCCCTGTAATACCCCACACTGATATGACTGTGGGTAGACTGGGGTAGAAACAATGTCCCTGTAATACCCCACACTGATATGACTGTGGGTAGACTGGGGTAGAAACATTGTCCCTGCAATACCCCACACTGATATAACTGTGGGTAGTCTGGGGTAGAAATATTGTCCCTGTAATACCCCACACTGATATGACTGTGGGTAGACTGGGGTAGAAACAATGTCCCTGTAATACCCCACACTGATATAACTGTGGGTAGACTGGGGTGGAAACAATGTCCCTGTAATACCCCACACTGATATGACTGTGGGTAGACTGGGGTAGAAACAATGTCCCTGTAATACCCCACACTGATATGACTGTGGGTAGACTGGGGTAGAAACAATGTCCCTACGGTACTCCACAAATGCAAGTTATAAAGGTTTATTCACTCCTTTTTTCTCAGAGATAAACAGAATTATCTAATACTCCAGTGTACTAAACTTAGACAACAGCAGACAGTGTTTTGTAGTGAGAATTATCTGCACTTCCAGGCAGTCTCACTTCGTTGGTCTACTCTCCTTCGGTCAGATTCCTTCTTCTCCAGCGCTTGACCTTTCCCACCCACCTGGCTTCACCTACCACCTCTCAGCTAGCCTCTTTTCCCTCCCCTTACCTTTTTATTCTGGCACCTTCCCCCTTCCCTCTCAGTCCTGAAGTAGTGTCTTGGTCCAAAACTTTGACTCTCTATTCATTTGTGCAGACGCTGCCTGAGCTGCTGAGTCACACCAGCACTCTGTTTGTGTTGCTTTGGGTTCCCTGTGCCCACAGACTTCCTTGTGCTTTTAATTCCTGCTGTTAGCTGAACTAACTATTTTGATATTGGACTCCGTGAAGATAGGGATCAAACCCACTTTATTTATAAAATATATCACGGGGAGTCTGCCTCACAATCAGGGCATCCTGGATTCCAATTAAGCAGTTCCTCCTTTTATACAGTACAGAATGAGATGTTCGTAATTTTCCCTGTTAAAGTTCCCAGATTACTGAATGACCACTTTGCATATGACTTTAATTTCATTAATTGTACCAAGGCCTACATCACGACTGATGTGACAGAAGCAACCTCATCACTGATTTAAACCGTTTCTAATGTCCATCTCTATTCTAAAGCTGCCAACCTCAGGCTCTCTCGTATTCGATTCTCCACCTCACCGTTTATGTCTTTCATCATTTTCAGAAATCCCTTCCTCCACATGGCTCACACCCTCTCCCATTTACCCATATAATTTATTTATTGGCTTAGAGATACGACTTGGACAGGTCCTTACAGCCAGACGAGCTACCCAACTACTTATTCCGAGCTTAACTGCAGGACAATTTACAAGAGCATTTGACCTGCGAACCGGTATGTCTCTGGGCAGTGGGAGGACTCACAGTAAGAATGGACAAACTTGCTTACACAGGATGCCAGAGTTGATTCTGAACTCCAATGCCCTGAACTGTAAGAGTGTTGCTCTATTCCTCTTTTGTTCAAACTCCTCAAATGCTTCTACCTTCTCCACCAATACCATTCGCTTGACCAAGTTCCTTTGCCATCTCTCTGCCTCCATGACTTCATTTCTCAGGCCCGGCTGCAGAGAATCTTCACTCTGTTTCCCCATGAGCTCACTGTGTGATGGAGGAACTGTGGGGCTGATCACTCGTGGGCCAGAAGCCAGACAATGGGCCGCATGGCCTGCCGCTGTGTCTGTGATTCTGCAAGCTCTGATTCCTCCTCTGGTCACTGAGCTCACATTCTGACTGCCTCCTCTTGTCTCCTCAGCCAGGACTGGAGCTTCCCCTGCCGTCGTCAATGGAGCCCTGGGACACTCGGTTTCCTTGTTTCCTTCGATCCCAGTCAGACAGGACGTGGACGAGGTTGTGTGGAAAAGGTCATCACCCAGCACAAAGATAGCACGTTACTTGGAAGGATCGATTAAATACTTTAATACCACTTACAACAACCGAATAACTCTTCATTCTGGAAAATTCAGCCTGGAAATCAGTCATCTAAGGAAAGAAGATGCTGCTGAATATGAGGTCATTGTTACAGCAGGAGATTCAGGAGATGAACGCAAAGAGCGTATCCAGCTTAAGGTGTACGGTGAGTAAAACCTCTGTGTAGGGTCCTGGATTAATGGGTGAGGGCAGATCATGCGTGACCCACTGTCTGCCTGTGTCCACATTTGGTCTCATGGTCCCAGTGTAGTGGGGCTGAGACAGTGCAGGGCTGGGGGAACACACCCACTGCATCCCTGGAGATGAGGCCAGTGGCTGTGCAGGGTGATCCTGTGGCCCCGAGCCTGGAGAAACAGCACACAGGGAGGAGTGTGATACAAACCCGTATAATTAGAACAGAACCAGAATCAGAATCAGGTTCAATATCACTGGCGTACGTTATAAAATTTAGTGTTTTGAGGCAGCAGTACATGATAAAAACACTCCAATTAACAATAAGGAATATATATAAAATTAAATAAACAGTCAAAACAGAGATAAATGAAAGGAAAATGTAGTGAGGTCGAGTGTATGGGTTCATTGTCCATTCAGAAATCTGATGGCGGAGGGGAAGAAGCTTTTCCTGAAATGATGAGTGTGTGACTTCAGGCTCCTGTACCTCTTCCCTGATGGAGGCAATGAGAAGTGGGCCTGTCCTGGGTGGTGGGGTACTTAATGGTAGATGCCACTTTTTGAAGTTCTGCTCAGTGCTGGGGAGGCTAGTGCCCACGATGGTTGAGTTTACAACTTTCTGTAGTCACAGGATTGTCTGATTAGACATTTACATGAAGGAGCAGGTGTACAAGTGTACCTAGTAAAGTGATCTCCACCTCGCTCAATGTACTGTGTACACCCTGTCCCGGTGCACTTCATAATCTCCCCCAGCCCTGCACTGCCTCGGCCCCACTACACCTCAGCTCCATTTGCCATCGCTCACCCCCACAGATGTCATTCTCTATTCTGAAGAGTTTCTGCCCATGGAGAGTGTTGGAGAGTTGAGGACACTGATAGTCATGTAAAAGTAGAGTCAGTGCCCTCTTTATTAGATAGGGGAGTGGAACCCGCAGGGTGTGGGGTTCTCCTGCTGGAGCTCGTCCACTTCAAAGTCAAGTCTGGCCATTCTCCTCTGACTGCTCTCACTAACAAGGCACTTTTGCTCACAGATCTGTTGGTCATTAATTTATTTTTTGGTTTACACACCCTTCTCTGTAAACATGAGACTGTTGTGCATGAAAATCCTGGAAATCAGCAGTTTTGGAGATACTCAAAACACCCCATCAACCATCATTCCGCAGTCAAAGATCACATTTCTTTCCCATTCTGATCTTTGGTCTGAACAACTTGATCCCTTGACCATGGATTTTATGCATTGAGCTGCTGCCATACACAGAGTGGAGATTCAACAGAACATCAGTCTGTGTGTCCACACACCTTTAAAACTCAGACCACTGGGGATTAAACAGGCAAACAGAATGTTATTTATCAGTTAAGGAAAAGAATGTAAGAGCAGGAAGATTTTGCTCCCAGAGCAACGAACACAAAATGTTGGATGAACTCAGCAGGTCAGGCAACATCTATGGAGAGGAAAAAGAGTCAACGTTCTGGGCCGAGACCCCCTCATCAGGATTGGAAAGGAAGGGAGAAGAAGATAGGGGGAGTTTGTCAACTTTGCCTCCAACTCCCACCCTGAGATTGACTTTGTCTATTTCTGACCTCTCTCTCCCCTTCCTTGATCTCTGGAGACAGCCTGTTTGCTGACCTCTTCTTGAACCCCACTCACCTCCACCTTTCTATCCCAGCTTCTTTCCCTTTCCTATCCAGTCCTGAGGAAGGCTTCCTCTCCATAGATGCTGCCTGACCTGCAGAGTTCTCCAGCATTTTGTGTGTGTTGCTCTGGATTTCCAGCATCTGTGCGTTTAAGATTACACTCTTACTACCAAACAGAGGATTGAATACAAACTCACGAGGACCTGTTTTCCTGGACAGTCGGGTTGACACAAAGCACGAATTTGTGGTGGTGGAGGAGACAGAAGCAAGGGGTTTCTCAAAGAGGGCCAGGACTTCTGGGACTTGTTGATGGGTAGGGTGAGAAGGCAGATACCCTACCATATTGAAACAACACACAGGTGAATTGAGACGCTGTGACCTGCAGGGATGGAGCCATGGTAGGAAGCTGGGATCAAGCTGGATATCAGCATTCACGCAAACATTTTTTACAACTGCGCGGACCCACCATTGTTATGAGCAGGAAAACTTTAAACAGCCTGGAAACTTCACAGCACATTAAATTTCTCTGTAATGTGCATACTATGAATACCTAGACAATTGATAATTCGCATTCTTCTGATTTTATTAGTTGTAGGGTATAATGAAACAGAGTACAACAAAGAAGATCTTTCACATTTGTACTCACTTAGAGATACAGTCCGCTATGTCTCCCCTCACAGTCCTCAGCAGCCCTGTGTCCACCGTGGAGAACTTCAGGTTCCTGGGAACCACCATCTCTCAGGATCTGAAGTGGGAGCAGAACATCAGCTCCATCCTGAAGAAGGCCCAGCAGTGGATGTATTTCCTGCGGCTCTTGAGGAAATACGGTCTGCCTCAGGAATTGCTGCTGCAGTTCTACACTGCAGTCATTGAGTCTGTCCTGTGCACCTCCATCATTGTGTGGTTTGGAGCCGCCACCAAGCAGGATAGAACCAGACTACAGCGCACAGTGAGGACTGCCGAGCGCATCATTGGAGCCTCCCTGCCCTCTGTTGTGGACCTGTACTCTTCCAGGTTGAAGAAGAGGGCGGGGAACATCATAAAGGACTCCTCCCATCCTGCGCACGGACTGTTTGATCTGCTTCCGTCTGGTAGGCGCTTCAGATCCCTCCAGACTAAGACTAATAGGCACTGGAGAAGTTTTTTCCCTACTGCGGTCACTTTGCTGAACAGTTAACTGCCAGTTAACTGTCGGCTAACTATTACTTGGATTGCACTACCTGTATGTATAATCTATATTTTCATTTATATTTATCATTATTATTGTTATGAGCAGAGAGACAACATCTGCTGGAAGTAAATTCCTTGTATGTGCATAGGTACTTGGCGATTAAAGTCTGATTCTGATTATCCGCACCGCCCCAGCACCCACAGATTTAATATGATCCTGATCACAGGAGAATTTACAATCACCGATCAGCACCCTAACTGGTACGTCTTTGGACTGTGGGAGTAAACTGGAGCACCTGGAGGAAACCCACTCGGTCATGGGGAGAATGAAGAACATTGGGATTGGACACTGAACTCCATCGCCCTGAGCATTAGCATCTCACAAACCGCTACACTACCGGGAGATTCATTGTGTTTGTGGGTGAACCACTGGGAAACAAAGAATTACAAAAATCTACAAAAAGACACAGAACAAAGAACAACAAACATCCAGAGGGCAAAAGAGGATAAACTGTGCAAATGAAATAGTACACAAATAATACTGGGAACACGAGCACGAGCTGCAGGGTCCCCAAAAGCTTTTCTAGCTGTGTCCAATTCCAGTTAACGCATCAACATAGGCTACGTGTGGGGAGTATTTCAGCCACTGTGCAGCCGTGCACCCCCGTAGCTCAGAGTGAACAGTGCTAGACAGATCCATCCCAACTGCCACAGCTGGGACTGGTTGAACGTCCGTATTCTGCTTTATGAATTATTTCCTGATTCTAAACCAATACAGGCAAAACCTATAGGCACATACTATGGGTGGTCCAGCCAAGTAAGATCAAAGGTTTCAAAGGTACGTTTAATGTCAGAGAAATGTATACAATATACATCCTGAAAATAACACAGAAAACCTACAGCACAATACAAGCCCTTCAGCCCACAAAGTTGTGCCGAACATGTTCCTACCTCAGAAATTACTAGGCTTACCTATATCTCTCTATTTTACTAAGCTCCATGTACATATCTAAAAGTCCCTTAAAAGACCCTATTGTATCCGCCTCCACCACCCTTGACAGCAGCCCATTCCACGCACTCAACACTCTGAGTAAAAAATTTACTCCTGACATCTTCTCCGTACCTACTTCCTTAAACCAGCACCTTAAACCTGTGTCCTCTTGTGGTAACAACAACACACATAAAATGCTGGTGGAACACAGCAGGCCAAGCAGCATCTATAGGGAGAAGCACTGTCGACGTTTCGGGCCGAGACCCTTCGTCAGGACTAACCGAAAGGAAAGATAGTAAGAGATTTGAAAGTAGAGGGAGGAGGGGGAAATGCGAAATGATAGGAGAAGACCGGAGGGGGTGGGTTGAAGCTAAGAGCTGGAAAGGTGATTGGCAAAAGTGATACAGAGCTGGAGAAGGGAAAGGATCATGGGACGAGAGGCCTCAGGAGAAAGAAAGGAGGGGGAGGGAGCACCAGAGGGAGATGGAGAACAGGCAAACAACTAAATATGTCAGGGATGGGGTAAGAAGGGGAGGAGGGGCATTAACAGAAGTTAGAGAAGTCAATGTTCATGCCATCAGGTTGGAGGCTACCCAGCCGGTATATAAGGTGTTGTTCCTCCAACCTGAGTTTGGATTCATTTTGACAATAGAGGAGGCCATGGATAGACATATCAGAATGGGAATGGGACGTGGAATTAAAATTTCTGGCCACTGGGAGATCCTGTTTTTTCTGGCGGACCGAGAGTAGGTGTTCAGCGAAATGGTCTCTCAGTCTGCGTCGGGTCTCACCAATATATAAAAGGCCACACCGGGAGCACCGGACGCAGTATACCACACCAGCCGACTCACAGGTGAAGTGTCGCCTCACCTGGAAGGACTGTCTGGGGCCCTGAATGGGGGTGAGGGAGGAAGTGTAAGGGCAGGTGTAGCACTTGTTCCATTTACAAGGATAAGTGCCGGGAGGGAGATTGGTGGGAAGGGATTGGGGGGGACGAGTGGACAAGGGAGTCACATAATCACAGGATCGCTGTGAAAAGCAGAAAGGGGGGGAGGGAAAAATGTGTTTGGAGTGGGATCCCATTGGAGGTGGTGGAAGTTACGGAGAATTATACGTTGGACCTGGAGGCTGGTGGGGTGGTAGGTAAGGACAAGGGGAACCCTATCCCGAGTGGGGTGGTGGGTGGATGGGGTGAGGGCAGATGTGCGGGAGATGGGAGAGATGCGTTTGAGAGCAGAGTTGATGGTGGACGAAGGGAAGCCCCTTTGTTTAAAAAAGGAAGACATCTCCTTCATCCTGGAATGAAAAGCCTCATCCTGAGAGCAGATGCGGTGGAGATGGAGGAATTGTGAGAAGGGGATAGCCTTTTTGCAAGAGACAGGGTGGGAAGAGGAATAGTCCAGGTAGCTGTGAGAGTCTGTAGGCTTATAGTAGATATCAGTAGATAGGCCGTCTCCAGAGATGGAGACAGAAAGATCAAGAAAGGGGAGGGAGGTGTCAGAAATGGACCAGGTAAATTTGAGGGCAGGGTGAAAGTTGGAGGCAAAGTTAATGAAGTTGACGAGCTCAGCACGTGTGCAAGAGGCAGTGCCAATGCAGTTGTCGATGTAGCGAAGGAAAAGAGGGGGATGGATACCGGTATAGACTTGGAACATGGACTGTTCCACAAAGCCAATAAAAAGACAGGCATAACTGGGACCCATACGGGTGCCCATGGCTACACCCTTGGTTTGGAGGAAGTGGGAGGAGCCAAAGGAGAAATTATTGAGAGTAAGAACTAATTCCGCTAGACAGAGGAGAGTGGTGGTAGAGGGGAATTGGTTAGGTCTGGAACCCCCAAAAAAGCGAAGAGCTTCGAAACCATCTCGTTTGGGGATGGAGGTATATAGGGACTGGACGTCCATGGTGAAAATAAGATGGTGGGGGCCAGGGAACTTAAAATCATTGAAAAAATTCAAAGCATGAGAAGTGTCAAGAACATAGGTGGGAAGAGATTGAACAAGGGGGGATAAGACAGTGTCAAGGTATGCAGAAATGAGATGCTACCTGGCCTGCTGAGTTCCACCAGCATTTTGTGTGTGTTTTTGTTTGAATTTCCAGCATCTGCAGATTTCCTTGTGTTTCCTCCTGTGGTAACCATTTCAGCCCTGGGAAAAAAGCCTCTGACTATCCACACAATCAATGCTTCTCATCATCTTATACACTTCTATCAGGTCACCTCTCGTCCTCCGTCCCTCCAAGCAGAAAATGCTGAGTTCACTCAACCTATTCTCATAAAGCATGCTCCCCAATCCAGGCAACATCCTTGTAAATCTCCTCTGCACCCTTTCTATGGCTTCCACATCCTTCCTGTAGTGAGGCAACCAGAACTGAGTACAGTACTCCAAATGGGGTCTGACCAGGGTCCTATATAGCTGCACCATTACCTCTTGGCTCCCAAATTCAATTCCAGGATCGATGAAGGCCAATACCTTCATCTACACCTACACCTTCTTAACCACAGAGTCAACCTGCTCAGCTGCTTTGAGCGTGCTATGGACTGGGACCCCATAATCCCACTGATCTTCCACACTGCCAAGATTCTTACCATTAATACTATATTCTGCCATCATATTTGACCTACCACTTAACACTTATCTGGGTTGAACTCCATCTGCCACTTCTCAGCCCAGTTTTGCATCCTATCAATGCCCGCTGTAACCTCTGACAGCCCTCCACACTATTTACAACACCTCCAACCTTTGTGTCAAAAGCAAACTAACTAAACTATCCCTCCACTTCCTCATCCAGGTCAAAAATCACAAAGAGTAAGGGTCCCAGAACAGATCACTGAGGCACCCCACTGGTAACTGCCCTCCATGCAGAATATGACCCGTCTACAACCACTCTTTGCCTTCTGTGGGCAAAACAGTTCTGGATCCACAAAGCAATGTCCCCTTGGATCCCATGCCTCTTTACTTTCTCAATAAACCTTGCATGGGGTACCTTATCAAATGCCTTGCTAAGATCTATATACACTACATCTACTACTCTTCCTTCATCAATGTTTTTAGTCACATCCTCAAAAAGTTCAATCAGGCTTGTAAGGCACGACCTGCCCTTGACAAAGCCATGCTGACTACATAAGACTCACTGGTCTATAATTTCCTGGGCTATCTTTACTCTGTTTCTTGAATAAAGGAACAACATTTCCAATCCTCTGGAAACTCTCCTATCCCCATTGATGATGCAAAGATCATCACAAGAGGCTGAGCAATCTCCTCCCTTGCTTCCCACAGTAGCCTGGGGTACATCTCATCCGGTCCCGGTGACTTATCCAACTTGATGCTTTCCAAAAGATCCAGCACATCCTCTTTCTTAATATTTTCATGCTCAAGCTTTTCAGTCTGCTGAAAGTCATCACTACAATCACCAAGATCCTTTTTCACAGTGAATACTGAAGCAAAGTATTCATTAAGTACCTCTGCTATTTCCTCCGGTTCCATACACACTTTCCCACTGTCACACTTGATAGGTCCTATTCTTTCATGTCTTATCCTCTTGCTCTTCTCATACTTGTAGAATGCCTTGGGGTTTTCCTTAATCCTGCCCACCAAGGCCTTCTCATGGCCCCTTCTGGCTCTCTTAATTTCCTTCTTAAGCTCCTTCCTATTAGCCTTATAATCTTCTAGATCTCTAACATTACCTAGCTCTCTGAACCTTTTGTTAGCTTTTCTTTTTTTCTTGACTAGATTTATTACAGCCTTTGTACACCAGAGTTCCTGTACCCTACCATAACTTCCCTGTCTCATTGGAACGTACCTATACAGAACACCACACAAATATCCCCTGAATATTTGTCACATTTCTTCCGTACTTTTCCCTGAGAACATCTGTTTCCAATTTAAGCCTCCAATTTCCTGCCTGATAGCCTCATAATTCCCCTTACTCCAATTAAACAATTTTCTAACTTGTCTGTTTCTATCTCACTCTAATGCTATTGTAAAGGAGACAGAATTATGATCACTATCTCCAAAATGCTCTCCCACTGAGAGATCTGACACCTGACCAGGTTCATTTCCCAATACCAAATTAAGTACAGTCTCTCCTCTTGTAGGCTTATCCACATATTGTGTCAAGAAACCTTCCTGAACACACCAAAAACTCCACGAACTCCTTGTGTGAAAATAGACACATCTCAAACCTTCGGTCTGAGCGTGTCCCTTCTCTATCACCTGCCTATCCTCCCTCTCACACCGTCTACAAGCTTTCTCTATTTGTGAATCAACCTCCTCTTTCCCAGTCTCTTCAGTTCGGTTCCCAGCCCCCAACAATTCTAGTTTAAACTCTCCCCAGTAGCCTTAGCAAACCTTACCCCAGGATATTGGTCCCCCCCGGATTCAAATGCAACCTGTCCTTTTTGTACAGGTCACACCTGCCTCAAAAGAGGTTCCATGATCCAGAAATCTGAATCCCTGCCCCCTGCTCCAATCCCTCACTCACACATTTATCCTCCACCTCATGCTGTTCCTATTCTCACTGTCGAGTGGGACAGGCAGTAATCCTGAGATTACTACCTTTGTGGTCCTGCTTCTTAACTTCCTTCCTAACTGCTGTAGTCTTTTTTCAAGACCTCTTCCCTTTTCCTACCGATGTCATTGGTACCAATATTTACCATGGCCTCTGGCTGTTCTCCATTCCACCGCAGGATATCATGGACGCAATCTGAAACATCCCGGACCCTGGCACCTGGGAGGCAAGCTACCATCCGAGTTTCTTTCCTGCGTCCACAGAATTGCCTGTCTGACCCCCTAACTATGGAACCTGCTATCACTCCTGCCTTCTTCTTCCCTTCCCTACCCTTTGCAGCCACAGGGCCAGACTCTGTGCCAGAAGCCTGGCCACAGCCACTTCCCCCAGGTAGGCTGTCCCCCCCAACAGTACTCAAACAGGAGTACTTATTGTCAAGGGGTACATCCACGGGAGAACTCTCTCGTACCTAGCTCTTCCCCTTCCCCCTCCTGAATGTGACCCACTTGTCCATCTCCCATCGCCCTGGTGTGACAACCTGCCTATAACTCCTTTCTATCACTTCATTGCTCTCCTGACTAGTTGAAGTTCATCGAGCTGCCTCTCCAGTTCCCTAACTCGGAGTTAGGGAAGTTGCAGCTTGACACATCAGGTGAAGATATGGCTGTCTGGGAGGTTAGGAGACTCTAGGAACCCCCCACATCCGACACTGAGCACAGAAAACTGGCCTCACACACGTACTACTTCCTTTCCTCAATTAGCACAGGTAAACCTACCTCACCTCGTCCCATTACCGCCAAAGCCCTGTCACTCTGCTGCATCTTACTCCACTGCCCGCTGGATACGGCGGTCTTCTTTTTAAACCTTTCGCGCACTGCTGGCTGACGTCATGTGCCTGCACAGTCTCACCTCTCTTTTACCCCGAGTAGTAAAGAACTCCCTTCGCTCCGAATAATCAGCCGTTCACTCACATCCTTGCTCCAAATCTTTTTCATCGCAACCATCCATGAAAACAGAGGAATGCCCCAAAGACTGTTAAATGTTAGAACCCAAAAGTCCCCCCAGCTCCCTGCCCTCCCATGCATAAACAGAGAAAGTCTTTTTGATATACGGAACAGGAAAAGCCCTGTAGATATACAGAACAGGAAAAGCCCTTTAAAAATACGAAGCAGGAAGAGCCTGTCAGATATACGGAACAGGAAAAGCGCTCTAGCCCATGATCAGAACACAAAAAGCCATTAAGCCCTTGATGCACGCTGAACATCGTGCATTCACACTAATCCTGCACTAGTTCCATTTTTAATTGCTCCCACATTCTCATCAACCTGCCCTAGACAGACCAGTGGCAATGTATGTCCAATGTCTAATTAGCTTCCCTACCCTAATGACTTTGACATGTGAAGGAAACCAAAGCTCCTGGGGGAAACCAAAGCCGTTCCACAGAGAACATACAAATTCCACACCGACACCAGCCAAGATCAGGATTGAACCTCGGTCTCCAGCACTGCAAAGCTGCAGCTGTACTTGGAACGCTGCCCTTGAGTGCAGGCTGAATCTGTCATCCCAAATTACTGCCCATCACTGCATCCTACTCCCCACTCTGCCTCGTTTCCCTTCTCAGAATGTGAGATGGGAATTAACATCCCCACGGCCCTGGTCTGTGAGCTGATGAATGGGGGAGGAGGTGTGTGACCCAGGATCTCCAGTGTCAGGTTCACTCTGAAACACTGCACACAGTTCCAGTCTAGCTCTGTGCCAGTCACAGTCCCATGGTTACTGCTCTTGATCCAGATTCAGGACCACTCACAGGAGTGACAAAAGACATGGAACTGAGAGAATTCCCAGCATACAGAGCCGTAAACAAGATATAACAGAGTGCATATGGATGAGCCTGGGCAATTTTTGGGAAAGAGGGCACAGCACATGTGGGAACTTCTTCTAGCAGCAACTGGCTGAACGGAAGATGAGTGAAGTGTTAAACGGGCGGGGGGGATATGAGATGGGATCAGCTTTATGTTCACTTGGGACTGTTCAGCATGGGATGGGGAAGTTGGTGATCGAAGGGTCCACAAATCACTTATCTTGCATTTCTCTGTCCCAACCCCAGAGCTTGTGTCAGGAGCAAACATCACAGCTGAGAACATCACTGGGAGCTGCAACTTCACCTTGACCTGCACCGTGACCTCAGGTGACTCCACCAGCTTCACGTGGTGGAGGAATGGAGAAGCTTTGGTAAATGACAGCACCCGGCACATCCGGGTACTCGGAAATATGCTAGAGGTTCATCACACTGCAGAGGTCGAGGACATTGTGTACAAATGTGAGGCCAGGAACCCCATCAGTAATGAAATGGCAGAGATCCAGCTGAAGGACATCTGCAAATCAGACACATATGGTGAGTGTCAGAGTAAAGAACCCAGGTTATTCTGAGGGTGTTGTTTCCCTGCAGAGGGAGCTTCAGTCTGTATCGAGCCCGTGTCTTGGAAGCGTTAGGTGGGACAGTGTACAGAGAGCTTCACTTTGAATCTAACCTTGTAACTGAGAGTGTGTGGTGGGACAGCAAAGAAGAGCTTTACTCTAGATCTGACTTGTATCTTGGCAGTGTTTGACAGATCACTGGAGAGAGGGGTTTATTCTGTACCCAATATTTTCCCCACTTATTTTAAGCAAAGCTTGATTAAAGCATTTGTCCCATGGCCAGGATGGACCCAGCTTTGTGGAGCCCACTGCTCCTTGAGAATCACCAGCAGACAACGCTTACTTCTTCTAATTTAATGTCCATGAATGGATATATCCTCGGATGATGGGCAGGCTGTGGGTTCAGGTGGAGCTTTCGATGGGTGAATGGTGAATGGCCACCTTGCTCATGGACAGAATGATGAGGAAGTCTCACTCCCTTCTCACCTGGTCACACATTGTTCAGGGACTAAGTCCAGGCAAACATCAAATACTGAATTGAGACACACCTTCTTGTACGCGGAACACATATTCATCCAGGCTATGACAGGACAGGGACCCACGAGTCCACAGGTGAATATAAAATTAAAATTCTACTGCACAGCACTGCTTCCACCAGCATACACCCCACCGCAGGTCCCATATAGCTATATCCAGGACACAGAACAATGGCCAGAGATGGGGAGACGACGGTGAACAGTTAGGGTGTACAGGAAATGCCTCTGTGTGGATACAAGGCATTTGCAAGAAGCAGCCCATAATTGTGTAAGACTGTCTCTGAGGACTCTCAGGCCAAGAAGCAATTCCTGGAAAATGGGAGTCTGTCCAGTTGGGAGCAGACAATGGTCATGAGACCCCTTATTGGAATCAGAATCAGGTTTAATATGACTGGCATATGTTGTTTTGTGGTCGCAGTGCAGTCAAGTACTAAGTCACAGTAAGACACTTGTGTATCATTTATATATAGAATATAAAATACATTAAGAAAATTAAACAAGTAGTGCAAAAAGCGAGCAAAACAAATAGTGTGGCAATGTTCATGAGTTGGTTCACCGTCCATTCAGAAAGCTGATGGTGGAAGGTGTTCCTAAAATGTCTTCATTGATGGCAGCGATGAGATTAGAGCCAGTCCTGGGCAATGAGGATCCTTAACGATGGATGTCTCCTTTGTTGAACCGTCACCTTTTGAAGGTGTCCTCAATACTCAGGAGTCTGGTGCCCATGATTGAGCTGGCTGAGATTGCAACCCTCTGCAGCTTTTCCCAATGCTTTGCAATGATCCTTCATACCAGATGGTGATGCAACTTGTTAGAATGTCTCCACAGTATATCTGTAGAAATATGTAGAAATCTCTTATCACGAGGTGACATGGAAACTGAAATCATCCACTAGAAGACTTGGTGCTGTGCAGCTTCGCTCTTCAAGCATTTCACTCCTTCCCTGTCAAGTCGCAGTACCTGGAGGTAGGGATTCCCTGATTCCAGTGATAGGCAGGCAGCTTTAACAGGGAAACAGGTGCTCGCCACTGGGAACCACGTGTTGTCCTGAGGGCCTGGCGTCATAAAGTAACACAGCTGAGAAAGGAGCCCCTCAGCCCTATTCCTGGGGGAAGAAATGCATCAGGAGTAACTACACTCTGGGAAGATGCTCAACATACAGGGATCTACATGGTCCAGAGACAGAGAGCTGCCACCTGGTTTTAGAAGCACACCCGTGACTGACCACTCTCCTCAATCAGGAGTCTCGGAACCATACCAGAAATCCTTGCCACACAGAAAATCCACCATCTGCTTCTGGATCTTGGCGGGAGAGACGTGGGGTTGGAGCAAGGTGATCATGGCATGGAAGTCACCAGTTGGTTTACAACCAGTGCTCCATCCTTATCGGAAAACACTTGGAACAGTCATGTCTAAAACCCTCATGGCTGGTGACTTTCAAAAACTACCTCCTATCAATTTGTCAGAGTGGGACCCAGATAAGTTCTCAGTTAGATGAGATAAATGAGAATCAGCTGTCCTCCACCAGTTATATGTGAAAGAAACAATGAGCTGCATCCTATCCACATGCATAGCGGGGTGAGCTTCACCCACACCACATGATCGTCCAAGCATGGCGTCATTATGATGCAGAACACATACACATACACAAATACAGAGAACCTAATCTTCCAGGAATCCTGACTCTTCCCCTTTCTCAGTTCCTCCATCTCTGCCACATCTGTTCTTATGAAGAGGCCTTCCATTCTGGACCATCTGAAATGTCCTCTTTCTTCAAAGAACAGTGTTTCCCTTCCTCCACCATCGATGTTGCCCTCACTCACATCTTCTTCATTTCCCTGTTATCCACCTCAGTCTATCTTCCCACCACCATATCAGGGATAGAGCTCCCCTTATCCTTCCCTACACTCCATGGGCCGCCATGTACAGCAGATCATTCTCCATAGCTTCCACCATGCTCAACAGGATCCTACCACAAGGCACATCCTTCCTCCCTTCACTCTCTGTTTTCCACAGGGATGGATCTCTCTGAGGGTACCTGGTCCACTTGCCCTTCCCCAATGATCAGCTTCATTGCACTTGTCCCTGCAAGCAGAACAAGGGCATCACCCTTCAGGGCCCCAAACATTCCTTTCAGGTGAGATGACACCTCACCTGTGAGTCTGATGGGCTCATCTGCTCTATCCAGCGCTCCTCGTGCAGCCTCCTCTACATCAGTGAGACACGATGTAGACTGGGGACTGCTTTGTGTCGCACCTTTGCTCTATCTGCCACAAAAGGCAAGATTCCCTGGAGGCCACCCTTTCAAATCCACATTCCATTTCCGTTCTGACAGTTCGACCATTGGCCTCCTTGACTGTCACGATGCGAGCTCTCTCAGGTTGGAGAGCAACTCCTGATATTCTGTCAGAGAATCGCATGAAGATCGATTTCTCTAACTTCCAGTAATTTCACACCCCTCCCCTTCTATAAGGTTGGAATTAGGTTTAATATCACCAACATATATCGTGAAATTTGTTAACTTTGTGGCAGCAGTACACTACAATACATGACAAATATAGAAAGAAAAATAAATAAGTCCATTACAGTAAGTATATGTATATTGAAGAGTGCAAAAACATAAATAATATAAAAACAAAAAAAAAAGAGTTAGTGTTCAAGGGTTCAATGTCCATTTAGGAATCTGATGGCAGAAGGGAAAAAACTGTTCCTGAATCACTGAGTTTGAGCCTTCAGTCTTCTGTATCTCCTCCCTGATGGTAACAGTGAGAAAAGGGCCTCCGTACCTAGGACATGCCCTGAGATGCACCAGTGTTGATCGCCAGCGAGGTTGAGATATTATCACTAATTTGCACAGATTGTGGTCTTCCAGTTAGGAAGTCGCAGGAGACAGGTAGCTGGGTGACTGTCAGGAGAGGGAAGGGGATTAGACAGAATGAGCAGAGCACCCCTGTGGCCGTTCCCATCAATAATAAGAATACCGTTTTGGATACTGTTGGTGAGGATGACCTACCAGGGACAAGTTGTTGTGGTGGCATCTCTGGCACCAAGACTGGACCCTCAGCTCAGAAGGGAAGGAGAGAAAAGAGGAGAGCAGTAGTGATAGGGGATGCGATAGTTAGGGGGACAGATAAGAGGTTCTGTGGAAGAGATCGAGAATCCCGGATGGTCAGTTGCTTCCCTGGTGCCAAGGTCCGCGATATCTCAGATCGAGTTTTCAGTATTCTCAAGAGGGAGGGTGAGCTGCCGGATGTCGTGGTCCATGTAGGGACCAATGACGTGGGTAGAAAGAGTGAGGAGGACCTGAAAGGTGAGTTTCAGGAGTTAGGCACCAAGTTAAAGGACAGGACTCAAGGATAGCAATCTCAGGATTGCTACCAGTGCCATGTGAAGGTGGGTTTAGAAATAGTAAGATAGCACAGATCAACACGTGGCTGAAGACATGGTGCAGGAGGGAGGGCTACAGATTTATAGATAATTGTGCTGTTTTCCAGGGAAGGTGGGACCTGTTCTGGCAGGACGGTTTACATCTGAACTGGAGGGGGATAAATATTTTTGCAGGTAGGTTAGCTAGAGAGGTTTAAACTTGATACAAGGGAGGAGGGGAACCAAAGTGTAGGAACAGATGTATGGGAGAAGGAAGAAAAAGAAGATAGTAAAGTTGTTTGCACTGTTAGTGATAAACAGAGTAAGAGGTGGAGAATTTCTTAAATGCATTTAGTTTAATGCTAGGAGCATTGTAAGAAAGGTGGATGAGCTTAGAGCATGGATTGATACCTAGATTTCGTTGCTTCAGGTGTGATAGAATAGGAGGGACAACAGGGGGAGGTGTTGCATTACTTGTCAGAGAAAATATTACAGCGGTGCTCTGCAGGATAGATTAGAGGGCTCGTCTAGGGAGACTATTTGGGTGGAATTGAGGAATGGGAAAGGTGTAGTAACACTTATAGGGGTGTATAATAGACCACCTAATGGGGAGTGAGAACTGGAGGAGCAAATTTGTAAGGAGATAGCAGATATTTGTAGTAAGCACAGGGTTGTGATTGTGGGAGATTTTAATTTTCCACGCATAGACTGGGAAGCCCATACTGTAAAAGTGCTGGATGGTTTGGAGTTGGTAAAATGTGTGCAGGATAATTTTTGCAGCAATACATAGAGGTACCAACTAGAGAAGGGGCAGTGTTGGATCTCCTGTTAGGGAATGAGATAGGTCAGGTGACAGAGGTATGTGTTGTGGAGCATTTCTGGTCCAGTGATCACAATGCCATTAGTTTCAATATAATTATGGAGAAGGAAAGGACTGGACCCAAGGTTGAGATTTTTGATTGGAGAAAGGGTAACTTTGAGAAGATGTGAAAGGATTTAGAAGGAGTGGATTGGGACAATTTGTTTTATGGGAAGAATGTAATAGAGAAATGGAGGTCATTTAAAGATGAAATTTTGAGGGTACAGAATCTTTATGTTTCTGTTAGGTTGAAAGGAAAGGTTAAAAGTTTGAGAGAGCCATGATTTTCAAGGGATATTGGAAACTTGGTTCAGAAATAGAGAGAGATCTACAAGAAATATAGGCAGCATGGAGTAAATGAGGTGCTTGAGGAAGATAAAGAATGTAAAAAGAATCTTAAGAAAGAAATTAGAAAAGCTAAAAGAAGATACGAGGTTGCTTTGGCAAATAAGGTGAAAATAAATCCAAAGGGTTTCTACAGTTATATTAATAGCAAAAGGATAGTGAGGGATATAATTGGTCCCTCAGAGTGGACCAATAAAATCAGAGTGGACAGCTATGTCTGCAACCAAAAGAGATGGTACAAATTTTGAACAATTTCTTTTCTTTGATATTCACTAAGGAGAATATTGAATTGTGTAAGGTAAGGGAAACAAGTAGGGTAGTTATGGAAACTATAATGATTAAAGAAGGGGAAGTACTATCGCTTTTAAAGAATATAAAAGTGGATAAGTCTCTGGATCCTGACAGGATATTCCCTAGGACCTTGAGGGAAGTTAGTGTAGAAATAGCAGTGGCTCTAACAGAAATATTTCAAATGTCATTAGAAATGGGGATGGTGCCGGAGGATTGGCATATTGCTCATGTTGCCATGTTGTTCCATTGTTAAAAAAATAGTTCTAAGAGTAAACCTAGCAATTATCGGCCTGTAAGTTTGACATTAGTGGTGGGTAAATTAATGGAAAGTAATCTTAGCGATGGTATGTATAACTATCTGGATAGACAGGGTCTGATTAGGAACAGTCAACATGGATTTATGCGTGGAAGGACATGTTTGACAAATCTTATTGAAGTTTTTGAAGAGGTTACTAGGAAAGTTGACAAGGGTAAGGCAGTGGATGTTGTCTATATGGACTTCAGTAAGGCCTTTGACAAGGTTCCACACGGAAAGTTAGTTAGGAAGGTTCAATTGTTAGGTATTAATATTGAAGTAGTAAAATGGATTCAACAGTGGCTGGATGGGAGATGCCAGAGAGTAGTGGTGGATAACTGTTTGTCAGGTTGGAGGCCAGTGACTAGTGGTGTGCCTCAGGGTCCAATGTTGTTTGTCATATACATTAATGATCTGGATGATGGGGGGGTAAATTTGATTAGTAAGTATGCAGATGATACTAAGGTAGGTGGCGTAGTGGATAATGAAATAGGTTTTCAAAGCTTACAGAGATTTAGGTCAGTTAGAAGAGTGGGCTGAAAGGTGGCAGATGGAGTTTAATGCTGGTAAGTGTGAGGTGCTACATTTTGGTAGGACTAATCAAAATAGGGCATACATGGTTAAATGGTAGGGCATTGAAGAATGCAGTAGAACAAAGTGCATAATGGTGCATAGTTCCCTGAAGTTGGAATCTCATGTGGATAGGGTGGTGAAGAAAGCTTTTTGTATGCTGGCCTTTATAAATCAGAGCATTGATTTTAGGAGTTGGGATGTAATGTTGAAGTTGTACAAGGCATTATTAAGGCCAAGTTTGGAGTATTGTGTACAGTTCTTGTCACCGAATTATAGGAAAGATGTCAACAAAATAGAGAGAGTACAGAGAAGATTTACTTGAATGTTACCTAGGTTTCTGTACCTAAGTTACAGAGAATGGTTGAACAAGTTAGGTCTTTATCCTCTGGAGCATAGAAGGTCGAGGGGCGACTTGATAGAGGTACTTAAAATTATGTGGGGGATAGATAGATAGATAGAGCTGACGTAGGTATGCTTTTTCCATTGAGAGTAGGGGAGATTCAAACAAGAGGACATGAGTTGAGAGCTAGGGAGTAAAAGTTTAGGGGTAACGCGAGGGGGAACTTCTTTACTCAGAGAGTGGCAGCTGTGTGGAATGAGCTTCCAGTAGAAGACAGGTTTGATATTGTCATTTAAAGTAAAATTGGATAGGTATTTGGACAGGAAAAGAATGGAGGGTGATGGGCTGAGTGCGGGTCAGTGGGACTAGGTGAGAGTAAGTGTTCGGCATGGACTAGAAAGGCCGAGATGGCCTGTTTCCATGCTGTAATTGTTATATGGTTATATCTGCAGTTGGGAAAATGCTTGAAGCTATCATTAAATAAGAAATAGCAAAAGCAGGTCCTATTTGACAAACTTATGGAAGTTCTTTGAGGATATAATGAGTGCAGTGGATAGAGGGGAATGGATTTCCAGAAGGCGTTCAATAAGGTGCCACATAAAAGACTTATCCATAAGATAAGGAGCATAGAGTTGGGTTGGTGTATTAGCATGGATAGAGGAGAAAGCAGAAATAGAAAGCAGGGAGTTGGAATATATGGGTGTTACTCCAGTTGGCAATCAGTGGTGAGTGGTGTACCGCAGGGGTCAGTGCTGGGCCCACAACTGTTCACGATATACATTAACAATCTGAAAGAGGGGACCAGGTGTAGTGTATCTAAGTTTGCTGAAGATACTAGATTGAGTGGAAAAGCAAATTGTGCAGAAGATACGGAGAGTTTGCAGAGAGATATAGATAGGTTAAGTGAGTGGGCAAGGATCTGGCAGATGGAGTACAATGTTGGGAGATGTGAGGTCATCCACTTTGGAAGGAAAAATAAAAGAGCAGATTATTATTTAAATGGTAAAAATTGCAGTATGCTGCTGTGCAGAGGGACTTGGGAGTGTTTGTGCATGAACTACAAAAGGTTGGCTTGCTGGTGCAGCAGACTATCAAAAAAGGCAAATGAAATGTTGACCTTCATTGCCAGAGGGATTGAATTTAAGAGCAAGGAGGGTTTGCTGCAACTGTATAGGATACTGGTGAGGCCACACCCTGAGTACTGTGTGCAGTTCTGGTCTCCATACTTGAGGAAGGATATACTGGCTTTGGAAGTGGTGCAGAGGAGGCTCACCAGGCTGATTCCAGAAATAAGTGGATAAGACTATGAGGGGAGATTGAGTCTCCTGGGACTGTACTTGCTGGAATTCATAAGAATGAGAGGAGATCTTATAGAAACATAAAATTATGAAAGGGATAGATAAAAATGATGGAAGTTGTTTCCACAGCTTGGTGAGACTAGAACTAGGGGACATAGCCTCAAGATTCAGGGGAGTAGATTTAGGACAGAGATGAGGAGGAACTGCTTTTCCAAAAAGTGGTGAATCTGTGGAATTCTCCACCCAATGAAGCAGTGGAGGGTGCCCTCGTAAATACATTTAAGACAAGTTTGGATAGATTTTTGCATAGTAGGGGAATTAAGGGTTATGGGAAAAGGCAGGTGGGTGGAGATTAGTCAATGGTCAGATCACCCATGAACTTATTGAATGGCAGAGCAGGCTGCTCCTATTTCTTATGTTCTTATGTTCATGCTATTGGGTTTCACTTTGTAGGAAATAATGTCCTGCAAATCCTGTCAGAGTTGACATGCATCTGATATCGCCTCCAACCTCACATAAAATCATCTCTTCGCACTTGAAATAGCCCCCTGCATCATACGTGGCTTTCTTGTACAGACCAGGGTCCCCAGACTTAAATGCCACAGACCTCGTCCTCATCAGACAGCGAATCTCCTGATTCACCCGTGCCAAGGTGTTGTTCGCCAGGAAATAACGGACTTACACCAGCATAAACTTACAGTGCAAGTATATTTACAGATATTTCAACTTTAACAAACATTTCATAGTAAAAGTTAAGAAAAAAAGGGACCATTACAGTTAATCCAGACTAAATGTGCACATAAAGATTAGAGCTTGTTTCTAAAGTAGTTGGTTGTATCGCATTACTCACAGTGCTGAACCCACGTCTCCAACCACTGGGCGAACTTCCCTCAAAAAATGTTACGAACAAACTCGTTAACTCCTCCTCTGTGCTATGCATCTGCACATTCTTGCAACAGGGTCTCCCCTTCAGGCGGGATTCTGCGAGTGTCTTCCCCTGTGTTCTTCTCCACACTTTCTTCTTCCAACATCAGCCAATCAAAGCCAGCCCACTGTTCCTCAGAAGTCTGATCCCACCCAGCTCTCTCAAATGTTTCATGGCATCCCACTGAACAGACTTACAACCTGTTACAAGGCCAACTCGACTGGCTGACATAACATTCCTAATTTGAACAAATGGCTCCTGATCTCAGCTGAAGCCAAAAACACTTATGTATGAAGCTGAACACACTGTATTTGCAGAAAAACTGCTAAAATAAAATGCCTCACAGCATAAGTGAAGAAATACAATAAAACATGTTCTTAACCAGGACATTAAATGTGAGTACAGTGTCCAATGTCACCAGTTCCTTTGCCTTTTGGAAATCCACCTCACATTGCTTTCTCCATTGCCATTTCTTCATAATCTGTAGTAATGAGTTCAAGGGGTGGAGCACAGTAGCAGGAACCTGTAATAGTAATTGACAAATCATAAAAAATACTGCAACTGAAATACGTCCTTTGGCCTTGGGACATCCACCACTGCATGAATTTTCCCAGCACACTTGTGTAAGTCTTGTGTGTCAAAGGTGTGACCAGAGTAACTGATGCTCAGTTTAAAGAATTCACACTTCTTGTGTCATGCTCTGAACCCATAATCTTCTAATCTTTTTAACCCTGTCTTGAGATTTTGGAGATAGATGCTCCTTCTTATCCTCATTGGTAACAATTAAGCCACTCTGGTAACACTGAGTGCTTGGGCAGCCTTGCAGCACCTGGTCCAGAGCTTTCTGCCAGTGTACAGCTGCAGATGCTACTCCAAAAATACCCCTATTATAGTGATAAAGCCCTTTGTGTGTGTTCATGGTGAGAAACACTTTGGACTCTTCTTCCATCTCCTTCTGTAGGTAGGCCTCAGCTGTCCACTTTGCTGAAATGTTTCCCTCCAGGTGGGTTTGCAAAGATATCCTCTATCCTGGGCAGAGGGTATCGATCTACTTTCAGTATTGGGTTGATGGTGACCTTTAAATCAGCACAGATCCTGATAGACCTATTCTTGGCTGCTGGACCACTGGCGTTACCCATGGACTCCAGGCAACCTTCGAAAGAACTCCTTCTGCCTCTATGCGATCTATCTCACCGGATACTTTGTCACAGATGGTATAAGAAACTGGACAGACTTTGTAAAACTTCATTTAATGCTGTTTTACCCCTTGATATATTCATTCAGGAGTGAGAAAGTATTCTTTCTGGTTCAAGAACCACCCCCCCACCCCCACTCCTGGTTCAAGACCAGAGGGTATAACTGGTGGTTGAGGGGTAATAAATTCCTGAACCTGGTGGGATAGGTCCTGAGGCCCCTGTACCTGTAAACTAACCCCATCTGCTCACACAATGTCCATACCCTTCTGTTTTCCTCATATTCCTGTGCCTATCTAAACATCTCTTATTGTCCCTGATGTATCTGCTTCTACCTCCACTCAACACAGCTTATTTTAGGCATTCAGTACCTGAATGGAAAGCTAGAATCACCATCAAAGTTTTAGGGAAATCTACGATCACTGTTAAAGTATTAGTGAAAGCTACGATCACCGTTAAAGTATTAGGGAAAGCAGTTTGACTAGAAGGCAGGCACAGATGTCGTTTTAGTTCAGACTAGCGATGACATGACTGAAATGGGTCGGCCCGGTAGTATTGGGGTCCAGGGAGAGGCAGGGCCATGGACCATCCATACTTTCAGCGAGGAGGGGATGTAGGTGAAGATGCTGAAATGGAAACTGAAGGCGAATACTTTAAAGACAAGTTGTTCTCGTTGCTGCGGAGTGAGGGGATGAGTGGTCTGATGTGGAAGGTCTATTGAGACATCCAGTGAGGGGTGAGCATTCTGAGTGGGTAGCGACAATTACGTCCCTGGTGGATACATAGCAATGTGAACTGATGGACAGTTAAGGTTATCGTAGGCTGAGAATGTTCTCGGACTGAAGCCCACCCCGATGGGGAGATGGAATATGAGATTTGGGCAGAGCAGACATCTCAGCTGCTGGATGAGTGGCAGTGTCAGAGAATGTGAAAAGACAGCTCCGGCTGCTGAGGTGAGACATCCTCAAATGTCCTTTGCTACTTCTATGGGCTCCATGCATGCACTAGAAAGTGTTTTTGACATGACAGGAAGCCCAATGGAGCTTACGTTGGGGTTTAGGATCATGTTCCAGGAGAAAGGGGAAAAGCTTCCTGCCTACATTTTTCTGCTTGATGGAGAGCTGAGCTGCTTGTGGCGTAAAGGAGCCATTCAACTGGCTGAGATGAATCAATTAAGGGTGGACCAAGTGGTGAAGGGTGGAACAGTCTCAGGACATGATCGCTTTTAGCCTTGTAAGACGAGCCCCTTCCCCACACACGTTTACTGAGCTCTAGAGGACTGCTATTGAATGTGGTCCTTTCAAAAGGGGAGCGACTGGTATTGTCTGCTACAACTGTATTGAGGAGGGACACTTCAGGTGGAAGTTGGGAAACTTCAGAGAGAGGGAACAGCCTGGTGTCTCAGGGGAACACGTTCCAAACGGTGTACAAGGAACACCCAAAAGCAAAAAAACCCTATTTCTGAAGTCTTAGTGGGTCAAGCTCCAGTGTGTCTCTATGGATTGAGGGTATTTATGCTAAAGCCATACTGGACACTGGCTCTCAGGTTACTCTGTTGTACTGTTCATTTTACAACTGGTATTTGACGAGTTTACCAGTGACACCACTCAGTGCACTAGAGATCTGAGGTCTTAGTATGAATGACTACCCATACGATGGTTACTTGTCATTGAAGCTGGAGTTTTTGGAAAAAGTTATGGGAGTAGCTGAGATCCTTGACACGTTAATGTTGGTTTATCCGGACCCGATCTAGAAAGACAAAGCTTCAATTCTTTTGGGAATAAATACTCCAACTGTGGCTAGTGGGGACCTGCAAGAAGAGAATTAGAGAGAGCTTTCTGAAACCTTGCCCATTCACCCCGTGTTCAGAGCTGTTTTTGAGAAGGTGCAAGCCCGGATAATGAGCACAAATGAGGAACTGTGTGGTTCATCCAGTCCAAACCCATACCCATCGTGTTACGGCCTCATGGAGTCAGGGAATTCCACTTGTATGCAAAATGTAAGAGTGTGTGTGTGTGTGTGTGTGTGTGTGTGTGTGTGTGTGTGTGTGTGTGTGTGTGTGTGTGTGTGTGTGTGTGTGTGTGTGTGTGTGTGTGTGTGTGTGTGTGTGTGTGTGTGTGTGTGTGTATGCGTATGGACATACTCTCAACAGTGCACATGATTGACACAGGAGCTGATTTTAACAGAAGAAACACATTAATGGAGGATGAGCAAAGAGATGGTATACTGATATATGGAAAGGTAGAATCCAGCGGAGTGTGGGGAGAGAGGGCAATGATGTGAGGAGTGATGAGGGGTAATGTAAGGGAAGGGAATGAAGTGTGGACTGATGAGGGGTAAAGGAGGGGAGTGATGTGAGGAGTGATGATGGTTAAGGTTGACTGGAAACAGACACTAGCAGGAAGGACAGCAGATCAGCAATGGCCGGAGTTTCTGCGAAAAATGAGGGAAGTGTAAGACAGATATATTCCAAATAAGAAGAAATTTTCAATTGGAAGAAGGACACTACCGTGGCTGACAAGTGAAGTCAGAGCCAAAGTAAAAGCAAAAGAGAGGACATACAAGGAAGCCAAAGCTCGTGGGAAGATAGAAGATTGGGAAGGTTTTAAAAACTTACAGAAGGAAACTGAGAAGGTCATTAGGAAGGAAAAGATGAATTATGAAAGGAAGCTGGTGACTAACATCAAAGAAGATACTAAAAGCTTTTTTAAGTATATACAGGGTAAAAGAAAGTCAAGGGTAGATAATAGGACCAATAGAATACAATAATGGAGATATGATGATGGTCTTCATGGACATTTTCAGTCTGTCCCTGGCCCAGGCAGTTGTCCCCACAAGTTTCAGGATCGCCACCAACATGCCAGTGCCGAAGCATTCCACTGCCACGGGCCAGAATGACTTCTGCCCAGTTGCACTCACCCCCATCATTGCAAAGCGCTTTGAGAGACTGGTTCTATCACATCTGAAATCCTGTCTGCCCACTACTCTAGACCCCCATCAATCTGCGTATCGCACCAACAGGTCAACAGACGATGCCATCTCCATGGCACTTCACTCTGCCCTGACCCACCTGGACAGCCCCAACTCTTACATCAGAATGCTGTAAATTGACTTTAGTTCGGCATTCAATACTGTGACCCCCTCCAAGCTAATTGCCAAACTTCGCCAAACTTGTGGTATCAGCTCATCCCTCTGCAATTGGACCTTGGACTTTCTGACTAACAGACCCCAATCTGTTAAGTTAGACAACCTCTCCTCCTCCACTCTCACCCTGAACACCGGCGTGCCTCAAGGCTGTGTGCTGAGCCCTCTTCTGTATTCCCTTTTCACCTATGACTGCGTTCCTGTACATGGTTCTAACTCCATAATCAAGTTTGCAGATGACACCATGGTGATTGGCCTGATCAGAGGGGATGACGAGACGGCCTACAGGGACAAGGTCCAGCACCTGGCCACGTGGTGTGCCAATGACAACGCAGCCCTTATCACCCAGAAGACCAAGGAGATCATTGTGGACTTCAGGCATGCTCGGAGCCACACTCACGTCCCCATCTACATCAATGGAGCTGTAGTGGAGCATGTATCAAGCTTCAAATTCCTTGGTGTCCACATTTCTGAGGATCTCACCTGGTCCCTGAACTCCTCCATCCTGATCAAAAAGGCACAACAGCACCTTTATTTCCTGCGGAGCATCAAGAAAGCTCACCTCTGTCCCAGGATGCAGACGAACTTTTACCACTGTACATTGAGAGTATTGTCATCAACTGCATCTCAGTGTGGTATGGCAATTGTCCCGTATTGGACCACAAAGTACTCCGGCATGTGGTGAAAACTGCCCAGTAGATTATCGGCCCACCATTGAGAACATCTACCATAAATGCTGCCCTGGGCAGGGAAAAAAGCATTCTCAAGGATGAATCTCACCCTAACCATGGACTTTTTACTCTCCTCCCATTCGATAGGTGTTGCAGGAACCTCCATTCCCACACCAGCAGGCACAGAAAGAGCTTCTTCCCCGTGGCTGTGACCCTGCTGAACCTCACATCACAGCACTAAGCAGTATTGCAGCCATATTGTACTGTCTCAGTACTTTTATATTTGTGTGCTGTAGCACTTACATTTTTATTCACAATTATTTTGTAAATAACACTATTCTTTGCATTTCTGGTTAGATGCTAACTGCATTTCATTTGGCTTTGTATCTGTACTCGGCAGAATGACAATAAAGTTGAATCTAATCTAATCTACTCTAATATGGTAATGAGAGACACAGAGATGGCAGAGGAACTGAATGCGTATTTGGCATCAGTTTTCACAATAGAAGACATCTGCAGTATACCGGACATTCAAGAGAGTCAGGGAAGTGAAGTATGTGCAGTGAAAATTATGACTGAGAATGTGCTCGGGAAGCTTATTGGTCTGAGGGTGGATAAATCTCCTGGACCTGATGAAATGCACCCTTGGAAGTAACTGGAGAGATTGTGGAGGCACTAACAATGATCTTTCATGAATCAATAGATTCTGTCATTGTACCAGGTGACTGGAAAATTGCAAATGTTACTCTGCTATTTAAGAAGTAGCAGAAAGGAATCTATAGACCTGTTAGCCTGACATCAGTGGTTAGGAAGTTGTTGGAATCAATTGTCAGGGATGAGGTCAAGGAGCACCTTGACAAGATAGGCCAAAGCCAACATGGTTTCCTGAAAGGAAAGTCCTGTCTGACTAACCTACTGCAATTTTTTTCAGGAATTACAAGCAGGATAGACAAAGGAGATGTAGTAGATGTGGTGTACTTGGATTTTCAGAAGGCCTTTGACAAGGTGCCGCAGATGAAATTGGTTAGCAAGATAAGAGCCCATGGAATTACAGGGAAGTTACTAGCATGGGTGAAGCATTGGCTGATCGGCAGAAAACAGAGACTGAGAATAGAGGGATCCTATTCTGGCTAGCTGCCAGTTACCAGTGGAGTTCCATAGGGGTCGGTGTTGGGACCATTACTTTTTATGATGTATGTCAATGATTTGGACTATGGGATTTGTGGCTAAATTTGGCGATGATATAAAGATAGGTGAAGGAGCAGGTACTGTTGAGGAAACAGAGAGCCTGCAGAGAGACTTAGATAGTTTAGGGAAATGGGCAAAGAAGTGGCAAATGAAATACAATGTTGGAAAGTGTGTAGCATCTGTGCCCCCAATGGTCATGCACTTTGAACCACAGAACCATAAAACATTATAGCACAGAAACAGGCCTTTTGGCCCTTCTTGGCTGTGCCGAACCACTTTTCTGCCTAGTCCCACTGACCTGCACCTAGGCCATATCCCTCCAAAGCCCGGTCATCCAAGTTTTTCTTAAATGTCAAAAGTGAGCTCGCATTCACCACTTCATCTGGCAGCTCATTCCACACTCCCAACATTCTCTGCGTGAAGAAACCTCCCGTAATATTCCCTTTAAACTTTTCCCCCTTCACCCTCAACCCATGTCCTGTTTTTTTTCTCTCCCCTAGCCTCAGTGGAAAAAGTCTGCTTGCATTCACTCTGTCTATACACATCATAATTTTATACACCTTTATCAAATCACCCCTCATTCTCCTACGCTCCAGGGAATAAAGTCCTAACCTATTCAACCTTTCTCTGTAATTCAGTTTCTCAAGTTCTGGCAACATCCTTGTAAACCTTCTCTGCACTCTTTCAACCTTATTGATATCCTTCCTGGGGACTTCGCCTCCCACTCACAGACAAGTAAGACTTAGTAGCTTTCTGTCTGCCTTTTATCTCTCCCTTTCCCGATTTAAACTTTGAAATTTCAACTTTATTCAGTTGGATCTGTAGAGTAACAGTTATAATTATGGCTGCTTTAAAAGGCACCAGGCGAAATCCGGACCCAGTCAACGGAAAGTCTAAAACATCTGATGAGATCTTGGAAGAACCCTCTTGGGTGTAGAGTTTAGAGTCTCAAATCAACAATATTGGCAGTGGAGTAACTCAACTAAAAGAGAAATTTGAAGAAAAAATTGACTCTCTGAGCCTCAATCTTAAAGAAGTTAGTTGAAATGCGGCTGACCTTTCTTCTCGTTTGGAAAAGGCTCAACAACGAATCGTGGATCTGGAAGCTCAGTAGCGTCGGAATAATATTCGAATTGTTGAATTAAAAGAGAAATCAGAATCTGTCAACACACTGGATTATTTTGCTAAAATGTTTCAGTCTTTATTTCCGGAGGTTTGTCCGCAACTCCCGGAGACCGAAGCGGCTCACAGAACCGGTGCTTTAAAATTTTTGGATGAAGGTAAAAACAGGTATATTGTTGTGCATTCTCTCTGTTTTAGAGATAAAAAAAAACCACATCATTAAGCTTGCAAGAAAACAAAGGTTGTTTCAGTTTCAAGGTTTGGAAATTCGCTTTTTTGAAGATTATCCACGCAAAATTGTTAAGAAGCATGCTGGATTCACGTCGGCTATGAGATTAGCGTATCAAAAAAGGCTCTTTCCATCGTTACAATACCCAGCCAAATTAAGGCTTTTTGTCAAAAATTCAGGAGTTCGTATTTTTGATGATCCAGCCGAAGCATTGCGTTTTATTAACTCTTTGTCTGATGAGTCTGAAGCCTGAAGTTTGAATGATCTACAACACTTTGAATGCCTCGTGGTGTAAAGTGATGAAGTTGGAAGATTTGATGGTTATAGAAAGTCTTTATTTTAAAATGTATTTTTATCTCTGAAAAAGACTAGTTTGGATGGTTTTAACCTCAGAAGACATAACGGGAGAACTGTTGAAAGACTGTAGGTTATTTTGAACCATCTAGAATTTTTTCTTTGCAGCACTTAAATGAACTGTTTTTTTTTTGTTCCGTATGCTTTTGTAAAGATTTTAAAAGTAATTACTTGGATTTTTTTCACATTTTAAAGATAGATTGGATATTTTAAAGATGGCAATTGTTTTTCTTTTGTGCAAATATTTCAAGAATTGTTTTGGATGTGTTTTTCTTCCCTTATCTAATATTATGAAGGTTACTTTCAAAATT
The DNA here is from genome assembly GCF_048418815.1 of Hemitrygon akajei. Taxonomy (NCBI): domain Eukaryota; kingdom Metazoa; phylum Chordata; class Chondrichthyes; order Myliobatiformes; family Dasyatidae; genus Hemitrygon; species Hemitrygon akajei. The sequence goes on from NC_133131.1 coordinate 64,799,208, forward strand.
GAATGTCGTTTTGTTCTACGAAAAACACTGTTCCTTCTAATTTAATTATATTGAGATTCATGTCGACTGTAATGAGTTTTATGTTTGGTAGAGGGAGACAGAGATTGCTTTTTTAAATTTCTTTTTATTGTTTAGGTAGGTGGAGTCTATTATCACTTCTTTGCTTTTCTTGGGGCTTGCGTCGATTGATATTGACTTATTTCTGGGCTTTTTAGTTTGGGTGTTTTTTTTATCCCCATTATGGAATCCTGGAACATACGCAAATTATTATTATTGATGTTCATCTCCGCCATTTTTGACTATCTTATCCTGACATGTGTCTAACTACTCTTTTTAGATACAAATTCTCACGATGATATCTAAACAATTAAATGTTTTAAGTTGGAATGTCTGTGGTTGGAATCATCCTATAAAGCATAAGAATTCATTTAAAATTATTAACCAATTCCAACCTGACATAATATTTGCTCAAGAGATGTATATCATGTTATGTGATAAGAATTGATTTTTTAAATCTTGGAAGGATCCTCAGTTACATGCAAACTCTCAGAGTAAAATTAGAGGTGTTTCTATTTTTATTGATTCCAATATCTCTTTTAATCAGGAGGACATTATAGCCAATATTAATGGCAGATTTTTGATTGTTAAAGGATTAATTTATAATAGGAAAACAGTTTTGGTTAATATTTATGGACCAAATGTAGATGATCCCTCTTTTTTTTAAAGCAGTCTTTGTTCTGTTACCTGATTTAAATGAATATATGTTATTAATTGGTGGTGATTTTAATACTTGTTTAAATCCTTTAATGGATAAGTCATCACCCAAACATCAATGCCCTAATCGTTCTACATCACTTATAAATTCCTTTTTAATTGATTATGGTCTAATTCAAATATGGAGGCATATGCATCCTAGTGATAGAGAATACTCTTTTTTTCTCACATGTTCATAATATATATTCGAGAATCGACTATTTTATAGTTCACCCTCGACTTCTATTTAATGTTCAGGAATGTGAGTATGATGCAATTGTTATCTCTGATCATGCTCCTTTAAACCTAATATTTGAACTGAAAGATGTTGCTTCTACCAGACCATTTTGGCATTTTCCAGAATGCTTGTTACAAAGTTCATGATTTGTTGAGTTTATTGAAACTCAGATAAAAGAGTTTTTTCTCTTTAATAATACAGGAAAAGTCTCAAAGTTAGTAATTTAGGACACATTAAAAGCCTATTTACGTGGCCAGATTATTTCGTATATAGCTAAACTGAAAAAACAAACAAGAATAGAACTAGATAAAATCTCTAAACAAATTAAAGAATTAGATAACACAAATGCAATCTCTCCAAATGTTGTTTCATTTAAAAGAAGAGTAGAATTACAATCACAATATAATTTATTATTAACATATCCTATTGAAGGATATTTGCTTAAATTGAAAAGTCAATTTTATATTTTTGGGGATAAAAATAATAAGCTCTTAGCTTCTCAATTAAGAGCAGCTTGAGCTAAAAGGCAAATATTAAAGATTCATAAAAATAATGGAGATATAACAAGTAACCATGAAGACATTAATAATATTTTTCAAGATTTTTTTCTGATCTTTATAGATCTCAATTTCCTGCAGATTCATCCAAAATGAAGGTTTTTTTACATAAGATTAAATTCCATCAAATTTCTGCTGAAGATCAACAGATGCTTGATGCTCCAATTACTGAGCATGAAATTCAGAAAGCTATTTTATTAATGCAATCAGGTAAAGCTCCTGGACTTGATGGCTATTCGGTAGGATTTTACAAAATTTTGTAAGATTACTTTCCCCGTATCTTTTGGAAATATTTCATGAATCCTTTGAGAAGGGTAGTTTACCTTCCTTTTATGAAGCATATATTTCCTTAATCCTGAAGAAAGATAAAAATCCTACTGAATGTTCATCATATAGACCTAGTTCATTACTAAATGTGAATGCAAAAATTCTCTCTAAGATCATGGCTAACCGCTTGGAAAATATTTTTAACTAAAATCATCTCTATGGATCAAATAATCAATGATCAATAATCTATGGATTATTAGAGGCTGTTACTCTTTCTCTAATGTTTGGAGATTGATGGATATTAAATATTCACCAATATCTAAGCAACCTCAATGTGTTACCTCTCTCGACACAGAAAAGGCTTTGATAGAGTTGAGTGGACATATTTGTTTATAGTATTAGAAAAATTTGGTTTTGATAATAATTTTAATAGGTGGATTCAAATGATTTATAAAAATCCTATTGCCACGGTTATTACTAATAATTTCAGGACCCCTTTTTTTCACTTGCTCGTGGTCCTAGACAGGGATGTCCATTAAGCCCTTTATTATTTCATCTTGTATTGGAGCCTTTGGCTTTAACACTACGTGAAGCTAAAAATATTCATGGTATCTCTATGAATGGAACCATGCATAAGATTTCTCTTTATGCAGATGATCTTTTGGTGTTTATTTCGAATCCCGAGGAATCAATTCCTAATCTTTTGGAAACACTAAAAGACTTTGGTAAATTTTCAGGATATAAACTTAACTTGTATAAAAGTAAATTGTTCCCATTAAATGCCCCTGTTTTTATATATAATGATATTCATTTTAGAATTGTTAATACTTTTAAATATTTGGTATTATAATTACTAAAAAAATAAAGATCTTCATAAAGCTAATATAGTTCCTTTAATGCACTCGATGAAACAATTATTTTCTAGATGGAATCCACTTATTCTCTCTTAGGCCATATTCATGCTGTGAAAATGATGATTTTACCTAGATTTTTATATATTTTCCAAAATATACCTATCTTTTTAACTAAAACAATTTTTGATCAAACTGACTTTCTTATTTCTTCCTTTATTTGGAACAATAAAAGACAAAGAATTAATAAGTATCATTTACAAAAATCTAATAAAGATGGTGGACTTGCACTTCCTAATTTAAGACTGTATTATTGGGCTGTTAACATCAGACAATTATGCTTTTGGCTATATTGGCTCGACAACAGCCAAAAACCACTATGGGTTGATTTGGAACTAAAAGTTGTTAAACAATTTCATTTAACTTCAATATTAGGAGCTCCATTACCTCTACAACTCTCTAAAATTCCAAATTTAAATCTTTACCCTGTTATTAAACATTCCTTGCAGATTTGGTTTCAGTTTCACAATGTTTTTAATTTTAAACAATTTAAGTTGTCTAGTTTTTTATATCGAAACTTTATATTTAAACCTTCAATAACCGATCCCATTTTTCTCCTATGGAGAAATAAAGGGATCTGTTCTTTTACAGATTTATTTTGTGATGGTCAATTGATGACTTTTGAAGAGTTAATTAACAAATATTCTCTCGCTGATACACATTTTCTGCAATATCTTCAGGTTAGACATTTTTACAACAATATTTATCTAAGTTTCCATATTTGCAAGAATCTGATTTGTTGGATACAACTTTGAAGTTGAATCCTTTAGTGAGAGGTTCTATTAGGGGATTGTGCCAGAGGATTGGCGTACTGCTCATGTGGTTCCATTGTTTAGAAAGGGTTCTAGAAGTAAGCCTAGCAATTATAGACCTGTCAGTTTGACATCAGTGGTGGGTAAATTAATGGAAAGTATTTTTAGAGATAATATTTATAATTATCTGGATAAACAGGATCTGATTAGGAGTAGCCAGCATGGATTTGTGCATGGAAGGTCATGTTTGACAAACCTTATTGAATTTTTTGAAGAAGTTACGAGGAATGTTGATGAGGGTAAGGCAGTGGGTAGTCTATATGGACTTCAGCAAGGCCTTTGACAAAGTTCCACATGGAAGGTTAGTTAAGAAGGTTCAGTCATTAGGTATTAATGCTGGAATAATAAAATGGATTCAACAGTGGCTAGATGGGAGATGCCAGAGAGTAGTGGTGGATAATTGTTTATCAGGATGGAGGCCAGTGACTAGCGGGGTGCCTCAGGGATCTGTTTTGGGCCCAATGTTGTTTGTAATATACATAAATGATCTGGATGATGGGGTGGTAAATTGGATTAGTAAGTATGCCGATGATACTAAGGTAGGAGGTGTTGTGGATAATGAGGTCGGTTTTCAAAGCTTGCAGGGAGATTTATGCCGGTTAGAAGAATGGGCTGCACGTTGGCAGATGGAGTTTAATGCTGAGAAGTGTGAGGTTCTACATTTTGGCAGGAATAATCCAAATAGAACATACAGGGTAAATGGTAGGGCATTGAGGAATGCAGTGGAACAGAGAGATCTGGGAATAACAGTGCATAGTTCCCTGAAGGTGGAGTCTCATGTAGATAGGGTGGTGAAGAAGGCTTTTGGAATGCTGGCCATTATAAATCAGAGCATTGAGTACAGAAGTTTGGATGTAATGTTAAAATTGTACAAGGCATTGGTAAGGCCAAATTTGGAATATTGTGTACAGTTCTGGTCACCGAATTAAAGGAAAGATAACAATAAATTAGAGAGAGCGCAGAGACGATTTACTAGGATGTTACCTGGGTTTCAGCACTTAAGTTATAGAGAAAGGTTGAACAAGTTAGGTCTCTATTCATTGGAGTGTAGAAGGTTGAGGGGGGATTTGATAGAGGTATTTAAAATTTTGAGAGGGATAGATAGAGTTGACGTGAATAGGCTGTTTCCATTGAGAGTAGGGGAGATTCAAACGAGAGGACATGATTTGAGAGTTAGGGGGCAAAAGTTTAAGGGAAACACAAGGGGGCATTTCTTTACTCAGAGAGTGATAGCTGTGTGGAATGAGCTTCCTGTAGAAGTAGTAGAGGCCAGTTCAGTTGTGTCATTTAAGGTAAAATTGGATAGGTATATGGACAGGAAAGGAGTGGAGGGTTATGGGCTGAGTGCGGGTAGGTGGGACTAAGTGAGATTAAGTGTTCGGCATGGACTAGGAGGGCCGAGATGGCCTGTTTCCGTGCTGTGATTGTTATATGGTTATATGGTTAATATGACCTTTGTTAATGAAGATTGGTTGCGAGTTTTGAAAAACAAATTCTTCTATATGTGCCAATCACTGTTTAATTCAGTTTAAAATTGTTCACCGTTATTATTTAACAAATAAGAGACTATCTAAAATATTCCCTAGTATAGATAACCACTACAATAGGTGTAAAACTGAAGTAGCTACTTTGTCACATATGTTCTGGTCATGTTCTTTATTAAAACCGTTTTGGTAATCTTTATTTTCTACAATTTCTAAAGCTCTGAAAATTATTTTACAACCTAACAGACTGGCTGTTCTATTTGGAATAGTTCCACATCATATTCAGGGTATTTGATCTTCAGATCAATATGTAATTGTTTTTGTTACATTATTGGCAAGAAGGGCTACTTTATTAAAATGGAAAAATAATTCTGTCCCTACATTAATTGAATGGTTTTCTCAAGTAATATTATGTCTCAGTTTGGAAAAAATTAGAAGTAGAACTTTTGATCCCCGATTCGACTTTAAGAGAAGATGGGGCTCTTTTGACAAATATTATCATTTAATTTGAATTATTCAATATTGTTTCCTTCCAATTTTATTCTATATAAACATGAATTGGTGCTTGATGACTCTTTTTCTTTATATATAGAGAGATGATGGTAAGACGTATTGCTCCGGGGGTTGATTCCTAATGGGTTTTTCCCCCTTTTTTTTGCTATTAGTGGGTTTTTTCTTAGTTGGTTGGGGTTCTTTTTTTCTTCTTTTCTTTATTTATTTTTCATTTTCATATATTATGATCAGCTTTTTTATTCAGCTTTATTAATTGTATACATATTAATTTGTTGAAGTTTTGTATCATTTTATGGCTATAGAAGATTATGTACCAGTAAAAAGATTCTGAAAATGAAAAATGAATATCCTTCCTGTAATTAGGTGATCAAAACTGCACACAATACTCCAATTTTGGTCTCACTAATGTCTTATACAACCTCACCATTACATTCCAACTCTTATACTCAATACTTTGATTTATAAAGGCCAATGTACCAAAAGCTCTCTTTACGACCCTATCTACTTGTGACACCACTTTTAGGGAATTATGTACCTGTACTCCCAGATCCCTCTGTTCTACTGCATTCCTCAGTGTCCTGCCATTTACCTTGTATGTTCTACCTTGGTTTGACCTTCTGAAGTGCAATACCTCACACTTTTCCGCATTAAATTCCATCTACCATTTTCCAGCCCATTCCTCCAACTGGTCCAAATCCCTCTGCAAGCTTTGCAAACCTTCCTCACTGTCCACTACACCTCCAATCTTTGTATCATCAGCAAATTTGCTGATCCAATTTGCCATATTATCATCCAGATCATTGATATAGATGACAAATCACAATGGAACCAGCACTGATCCCTGTGGCACACCACTAGTCACAGGCCTCCACTCAGAGTAGCAATCCTCCACTACCACTCTCTGACTTCTTCCATTGAACCAATGTCTAATCGAATTTATTACCTCTCCATGTATACCTAGCGACTGAATCTTCCTAACAAACCTCCCATGTGGGACCTTGTCAAAGGTCTTACTGAAGTCCATGTATACAACATCCACGCCTTCCCTTCATCCACTTTCCTGGTAACTTCCTCGAAAAACTCTAATAGATTGGTTAAACATGACCTACCACACACAACGCCATGCTGACTTTTTCAAATAAGTCCCTGTCTGTCCAAATACTTGTAGATCCTATCTCTTAGTATTCCTTCCAATAATTTACCTACTACCGATGTCAAACATACCAGCCTATAATTTCCTGGCTTACTTTTTGAGCCTTTTTTAAACAACGGAACTACATGAGCTATCCTCCAATCCTTCGGCACCTCACCCGTGGATATCAACATCTTAAATATTTCTGCCAGGACCCTTGCAATTTCAACACTAGTCTCCTTCAAGGTCCAAGGGAATACCCTGTCAGGTACTGGGGATTTATCTACTCTGATTTGCCTCAAGACAGCAAGCACCTCCTCCTCTTTAATCTGTATAAGTTCCATGACCTCCCTACTTGTTTGCCTAGTTTCCATAGATTCCATTCCAGTTTCCTTAGTAAATACAGATGCAAAAAACCCATTTAATATCTCTCCCATTTCTTTTGGTTCCATACATAGCCGAACCCTCTGATCTTCAAGAGGACCAATTTTATCCCTTACTATCCTTTTGCTCTTAACATACCTGTAGAAGCTCTTAGGATTATCCTTCACCCTGTCTGCCAAAGCTACCTCATATCTTCTTTTAGCCCTCCTGATTTCTTTCTTAAGTATTTTCTTACTCTTTTTATACTCCTCAAGCATCTTATTTCCTCCCTGTTGCCTATACATGTTACACATCTCTCTCTTCTTCTTTATCAGAGTTCCAATATCCCTCGAGAACCAAGGTTCCTTATTCTTATTCATTTTGCTTTTAACCCTGACAGGAACATACAAACTCTGCACTCTCAAAATTTCTCCTTTGAAGGCCTCCCACTTACCAATCACATCCTTGCCAGAGAACAACCTGTCCCAATCTACGCTTTTCAGATCCTTTCTCATTTCTTCAAATTTGGCCTTTTTCCAGTTTAGAACTTCAACCCGAGGACCAGATCTATCTTTATCCATGATCAAGTTGAAACTAATGATGTTATGATCACTGGAACCAAAGTGTTCCCCCACATACACTTCCGTCACATGCCCTAACTCATTTCCTAATAGGAGATCTAATATTGCATCCTCCCTAGTTAGTACATCTATATATTGATTTAGAAAACTTTCCTGAACACATTTTACAAACTCTAACCCACCTGGATCTTTAACAGTATGAGAGTCCCAATCAATGTGTGGAAAATTAAAGTCCCCTACAATCACAACTTTCTGTCTTCTGCAGTTGTCTGTTATCTCTCTGCAGATTTGCTCCTCCAATTCTCGCTGACTATTGGGTGGTCTATAATACAACCTTATTAATGTGGTCATACCTTTCCTGTTTCCTGTTTGGTGGAAGAAATAAACTGTCTGACTATTATTTAGATGGGCAGAGAATTCAAAATGCAGGGATACAAAGGGACTTGTGCAGGATACCCTAAAGGTTAACCTCCAGGTTGAGTCAGTGGTGAAGAAGGTGAATGAAATGTTGGTATACATTCCTAGAGGTATAGAATATAAGAGCCGGGATGTGATGTTGAGGCTCTATAAGGCACTCATGAGACTGCACTTGGAACTTGTGTGCAGTTTTGGGCTCCTTATTTTAGAAATGATATACTGGCATTGAAGAAGGTTCAGAGAAGATTCACGAGAATGATTCCAGGAATGTAAAGGTTACCAGATGAGGAACGTCTGGCAGCTCTTGGGCTGTATTCTCTGGAGTTCAGGAGAATGAGGGGGGATCTCATAGAAACATTCTGAATGTTAACAGGCCTGAACAGATTAGATATGGCAAAGTTATTTCCCATGTTAGGGGAGTCTAGGACAAGAGGACACAACTTCAGGAATGAAGGACATCCATTTAGAACTGAGATGCAGAGAAGTCACTTTAGTCAAATGCTGGCAAATGTATGGAATTTGTTGATATGAGTGGCTGTGGAAGCCAAGTCATTGGGTGCATTAAGGCAGAGATAGATAGGTTCTTGATTAGCCAGGGCATCAATGGGTATGGGGAGAAGGTAGGGGAGTGGGGATGACTGGGAGAATTGGATCAGCCCATGATTGAGTGGAAGAGCAGACAAGATGGGCCAAATGGCCTACTTCTGCTCCTATATCTTATGGTCTTATAAGGTAATGGTGAGGAGGGGAGTGATGTGAGGGGTGATGAAGGGTAATGGGAAGGGGAGTGATGAGGGGTATTGGAGGTGAGGGGAGTGATGAGGGGTAATGGAAGAGAGTGGAGTGATGGGGGTAATGGAGGAGAGGGGAGTGTTGAGGTGTAATGGAGGATGGGGGAGTGATGGGGTAATGGAGGTGAGGGAAGTAATGAGGGGCAATGGGGAGGAGAGTGATGAGGTGTAATGGAGGATGGAGGAGTTATGAGAGGTAATGGAGGGGAAGGATTGATGAGGGATAGAGAAGAGGGTAGTGTTGAGGTGTAATAGAGGATGGGGGAGTGATGAGGGGTAATGGAGGATGGGGAGTGATGAGGTGTAATGGAGGGGAAGGAGTGATGAGGGGTAATGGAGGATGGGTAGTGATGAGGGGTAATGGAGGGGAGGGAGTGATGAGGAGTAGGAGAAGAGGGGAGTAATGAGAGGTAATGGAGGTGAGGGGTATGATGAGGGGTAATGAAGGACGAGGGAGTGATGAGGTGTAATGGAGGATGGGGGAGTGATGAGGGGTAATGGAGGAAGGGGGAGTGATGAGGGGTAATGGAGGGGAGGGAGTGATGAGAGGTAGAAGTGTGAGAATGGAATTGTTTACTAAAACTTTTCTCCTCCCCGGTGTAGATATCAAATCACCAAACAACAGTTCAATCATTCCAGTCGTACTAGTCACCATGTGTTGCATCTCTGGCATTTTCTTTGGGGCTTACTTTTATCGGAAAAAGTGTTCCACCCAGAGGACAACAGAAGGGAGCAGGCCTGGAGGCAAGTACTCAACTGTCCTACCCGAAGGACCGGGCAGGGCCGGGGAGCAGGGGAGCGGTATAGGCAGGTGTCTCACATCCTGACCCTCACATCTCGGGACAAACGGTGGGAGAAGGGATGTAGTTGGTGTGTGGGGACGATAGGAGATGGGGTGCAGGTGGGAGAGGGAGGAGGTGGGTGGTTGAAGAAAGGAATAAAGAGGTCATAGGGAGCAGGGAATCAGTGCGTGGAGGGTGGGAGGGAAAGGAGAGATGAGGGAGGGGTTCAGGAGAGATGGGGGATTGGCAGTGGATGTGGTGCAGAGGGGTGACAGTAATTGGGGTATGAAGGAAACATTGTGGTGCGGCCTGGTCCTCATCTCCTCTTCCTCTGCTCCACAGAGCCAAGTCCCTGCACTATTTACTCAGAAGTTCAGCCAATAAACAGACCAGCAACCAACCGGCAGCCTCCAGAGGGAAACGAGATGGTAAGAGGAGATGTGAAGGGAGGGGAAACTGCAGACTGAACTCTTCAATCCCCTGAGACCACTCTCACAGTCTGAAGGACAGCCACATTACCTAGGGAAGGGGTACTAGTTTAATGTCCTCGGACCATCCTCAGACCACTGGGTGTTGCTGGCACAAAGGACAATCGCAGGCACATTGAGAGCCAAAGCTGAGCGCCCTTACAGTCCTGTCAAAGATTCCACAGAGCTGAGCAACATAAGCAAAGGCTCTGTGAGATCCCGGGCAATAAACAAAGAGAATCCCCCTCAAACTGAACAGAGACCTTCATATTGGTTCAATCAGGGCAGCAAGATTCCATTCCCACTCATATACAGGGGTACGCTGCCCCCACACACTCAGTGACCGGGGTACACTGTCACAGCACCTCTCCACACACAAACCCAGACACTGGGGCACACTTACTCCCCTGCACCCGGTCACTGGAGTACACTGCTCCCCCCAGACACACACAAGGTCACTGAGGTCCACTATCCCCCTCCCTCCACAACCAGTCACTAGGGTACACTGTCAACACCCGCCCATCACTGGGGTACACTCCAAACCCTGGCTCACTGGGGTACACTGCCCTCCCTGCTCCCGGTTAATGGGGTAGACTGTCACCACCCCTCCACCCACCCAGTCACTGGGGTAGACTGACATTCCCCGCACCCATTCACTGGGGTACAGAGCCTCCCCACACACCCAGTCACTGGGGTACACAGTCCCCCCACACCCAGTCACTGGGGTAGATTACACCCTCACACCCAGTCACTGGGGTAAATTACACCCTCACACCCAGTCACTGGGGTAGATTACACCCTCACACCCAGTCACTGGGGTAAATTACACCCTCACACCCAATCACTGGGGTAGATTACACCCTCACACCCAGTCACTGGGGTAGATTACACCCTCACACCCAGTCACTGCCATTTGATCAGATTTCGTCAGGGAGCTTGAGGTAAAGGATCCCTAGAAGAAAGTGATGATGATATGATATATTCCCTCCTGCAGTCTGAGAGGGAGAAGCTGAAGTGAGATTTATTAGTGGTACAATGGGTATTACAGAGGTATGAGAGAGAGCTGGCTGGGATAGAGCAGGATCTTCCAGTGGCCCCCATGTCATTCCTACTTCCCATTCCCATTCTGACATGTCAGTCCACAACACCCTCTGCTTCAGCACTGAGGTCACACTCAGGCTGGAGGAGAAACACTTTGTATTCTATCTGGGTAGCCTGCAACCTGATGGCATGAACTTGGATTTCTCAAACTTTCAGTAATTGCCTCTCCCCTTCACAATTCCCTCTTTCACTTTATCTCCTTACCTGCCCTTCACCTCCCTCTGGTGCCCCTCCCTACCCTTTCTTCCATGACCTTCTCGCCTCTCATATCAGATTCCCCCTTCCCAGAACTTTATTTCTTTCACCGATCAACTTCCCAGCTCTTTGCTTCACCCTCCCCCTCTCCCGGTTTCACCCATCACTTACCACCTTATACTTCTTCCTCCCCACCCCTCACCCCACCTTCTGTCTCTGACTTCTCATCTGTTTTCCAGTCCTGACGAAGGGTCAGTCTGAGACTATTTCCATAGATGCTGCCTGGCCTGCTCTGTTCCTTCAGTATTCAGCGGGTGTTGCTTGGATTTCCAGCAATTACACATTTTCTCGATATGGACAGACGATTGTCTGATTGGCAGGAGACAAAGAGTGGGAATAAAGGGGACCTTCAACAGACACAAAATGCTGGTAGAACACAGCAGGCCAGGCAGCATCGATAGGGAGAAGCGCTGTCGACGTTTCGGGCCGAGACCCTTCGTCAGGACTAAATGAAAGGAAATATAGTAAGAGATTTGAAAGTAGTGGGGGGAGGGGAAAATGTGAAATGATAGGAGAAGACTAGAGGGGGTGGGATGAGCTGGAAAGGTGATTGGCCAAAGTGATACAGAGCTGGAGAAGGGAAAGGATCATGGGACGGGAGGCCTCAGGAGAAAGAAAGGAGGTGGGCGGAGCACCAGAGGGAGATGGAGATAAGAATGGGATGATAATGGGATAAGAATGGGAGATAAGAAGGGATGGGGTAAGAAGTGGAGGAGGGGCATTAACGGAAGTTAGATGCCATCAGGTTGGAGGCTACCCAGCCGGTATATAAGGTGTTGTTCCTCCAACCTGAGTTTGGATTCATTTTGACAACAGAGGAGGCCATGGATAGACATATCAGAATGGGAATGGGACCCTGTCTGGTTGTTTGCCGGTGACCAGTGGTGTTCCACAGGGGTTGGTGTTGGGGACTTTTCATGTTATACGTCAGTGATTCTGATTATGAAACTGGTGGCTTTGTGGCAAAGTTTGTGGATAATATAAAGATTGGTGAAGGGGTAGGTAGTGCTGAGGAATGAGGGTATCTGCAGAATGAGAGAATGGTCTTGTCTTCCCACTTACATTTACTGTGTCCTGGATTGCATCTCGTCTCTGAAATCTGTGCTTTCTCTGCAGGTTCACAGTCAAGAGGAGACGATGGAGATTACTCCCACCGTGTATGACACTGTCAAGGCTCCTAGGTCCCCTCAAATGACCCACCCATTGTGAACCAGGAGTCATCCATTCTCCATGGATGTGATCCGTGTTCTATAACCATGTAACATATAACAATTACAGCACGGAAACAGGCTATTTGGCCCTTCTAGTCCATGTCAAACACTTACTCTCACCTAATCCCACTGACCTGCACTCAGCCCATAACCCGCCTTCCTTTCCTGTTCATATACCTATCCAATTTTACTTTCAATGACAATACCGAACCTGCCTCTACCATTTCTACTGGAAGCTCATTCCACACAGCTGCCACTCCCTGAGTAAAGAAATTCCCCCTCATGTTACCCCTAAACTTTTGCCCCCAACTCATGTCCTCTTGTTTGAATCTCCCATACTCCCCTTCAAACTTCTACGCTCCAAAGAATAAAGGCCTAACTTGTTCAACCTTTCCCTGTAACTTAGGTGCTGAAACCCAGGTTTCTACAGCTGCTATCGTGAGTGCTTGGGTGTTAAATCAGGATGGGGATGGTGGTAGGGGTAGATATGGCAATGGGTTTCTCTTGTGGCCCAGGTAGTGCCCCCATGAGGGTAGGTACGACATGTATATCGGGTAACTTGCCCATCCCATCCTTCATCCTTCCTGTTCATACAGCTCACCGAGTACCATCTGTACCAAACCCATTCACCAACACCTGCTCTGTAGCCTCTGTGCTTTGACTATTCGAGTGTTCACCAGATACTTTTAAATCTTGTGAGAGAACTGTGTTTCAGGTTGCAAACTTGCTTTCCTGAGATCCCCTCGAATGCCTCTACTCCTCAGATTAAACCTATGCCCTCTGGTACCGGATGCCTCCATTATCTGCCATCACCATCTCAAGTTCAAGTTTATTGTCATCTGACTGTTTTTATTTACAACCAAATGAAACAATATTCCTCTGGAGTGTGGCGCACCCACAAGAGGTAGACCACACACAACACATAAAACATCACGTTATTACCACAAATAATAAAATGTAATTCCGAGCACATGTAGTCTGCAGGACCAGTAAGCTGTTCACTGTCTGAGTGACGAGACCTCGGTGCTGACAGGGGAGGCATTAGTCTCACAGTCTGGGGGAAGAAGCTGTTCCCTGCCTGTCAGTCCCAGTCCTGTTGCTTCTGTACCTCCTTCCTGATGGTGGTGGCGATTTTGAGATGGGTGGAAGGAGTCCTCATCAATACTTTGGGGTCTTTTATCAACACTCCCAGTAAATGTGACAAATGGGGGAGGGAGGCCCTGCTGAACCTCTCGGTGGCTTTTACTGTCCTCTGTAGGGACTGCGGTCCGATGCCTCGCAGCTTCCATACCACACAATGATGCAGCCAGACAGGACACTTTCAATGTCCTGTAGAGAGTTGTTGGAATGGGGCCAGTCTCCTCAGGAAGGCCAGACGCTCCTGTGACTTCTTGATGAATGAGGAGGAGTTGTAGGTCCAGATTAGACTGTCCATTCTGAGCGCACCAAGGAACTTCATGCTCTTTACTCTCTTCACTGCAAAGCCACTGATGTGCAATGGAGAGTGATCGACAGGCGCCTTCCAGAAGTGCACAATCATCTCTTGTCTTGTCTACATGGAGACTAACACAAAATATAAAAATGGATAGTAAAAGTTTTTATAATTATATAAAGCGGAAAAGGGTAGCTAAAGTGAATGTGGAGGACGAGAAAGTTGAATTGATATTGGGGAATGAGAAAACGACAGAGGCTTTGAATGATTATCTTGTGTCATTCTTCACAGTGGAGGACACGTCTGGGGGTGTTCATGCATTGCAACACTTTTAGAGCAAAGTAGAATGATTGCATTATAATGCTGAGAAAAAGCAATGTTGAGCATTTAACATGTCATGTCCAACTGGTGTGAGAGATCTGCATGAGCTTGTCCAGAAAAGACAGGTATGCAGTAGTGTCACAAAGTCTGCATTGTCACTGTTAATGAAATTAATAAAGCTACTTTAGTTCTTAATGCTCTTTCTGTCTTCATTTCAGCCATCCAGCATTTCTCATTTTTATAACTCAATGTAACAGGTCACGCATTTCAGGTTGGAATAGAGAATAGTATTTATACCCTAATCTATATTTCCTCTATGCCCCACAGTTTTTGATCCCAGAGCTGGAATAGACAGTGCGACCCTGTTGTCATTTAGCTTATCCTCCCCACAGTCTTTGTTTGCATCTACATAGGCTGCAAGAACTTGATAGCTATTCTGGATCAAATCCTCGTCAGTGGTTCTTTGCAACTGCCTTGTTCATGATCATACCACCCTGCTCAAACTGCTAACCACTTTCAAGTAGTTTACGGTTATGGCACTGTCCTAGCAATGTTTCATTAGCGCAGATCAGACTCAACTCAAAGCAGAAGAATCTGAAGCTACTCGTGAAAGTAAAGGGAATAAAATCACCGGTGGTAGTTGTCTATCAGTCACTGAATAATATTATAGTGGCATAGGCAATAAACAGAGAAATATCTGAGGCATGTAAGATTGGAACAGCAGTTAACTTGGAGGACTTTAACTTGCACATAGATTGGGTGAATCAGGTTGGTCGAGGCACTCTTGAGGAGGAATGCATCGGTGATGGCTTTCTTGAACAGCATGTCACTGAACCTACAGGGGAATGTGTTATCTTAGATCTGGTCCTGTGCAAAGAGACAGATAAAATTAGTGATCTTGTCACTAGGAATCCTCTTAGAAAGAGTGATCACAGAATGATTGAGTTTCTAATAGAAATGGAGAGTGCAATAGTTTGATCTAAAACCAGGGTTTTATGCCTACAATGGGATGAGGGAGGATTTGGCTAGTGTAGACTGGGAACACAGGCTATATGGTGGGACAGTTGAGGAGCAGTGGAAGACTTTCAGAGATTTTTCACAGCGCTCAAAAAAGGAAAAGGACAGTTAAAAGCAAGGACAGTAAGGGTGAGGACAGCCAGCCTTGCATAACTAAGGGAATAAAAGAACTAAAAGCTTGTGCATATAATGTCACCAAGAGTAGTGGGAAACTGGAAGATAAGGAAAACTTTAAAAAGCAACAAAGAACCACTAAGCAAGTAAAAAGGAAGGGAAGATAGATTATGGAAATAAACTAGCACAAAATATAAAAACAGATAGTATAAGTTTTTACAGGTTTCCCCTGCTATCCGAAGGTAGAGTGTTCCTGTGAAATGATTCGTAAGCTGGAATGTCATAAAGTGAAGAAGCAATTACCAATAATTTGTATGGGAAAAATTTGTGATCTTTCTAGACCCAAAAAATAACCTACCAAATCATACCAAATAACACATAAAACCTAAAATCACACTAACATATATGAAAAGCAGGAATGATCTGATAAATACACAGCCAATATAAGGTAGAAATACTTTTCTGCAATTATTGCAGCTCTGTCAAGCGTAGTGAAAATCTCACACAAGCGCTCTCAGTGGAAGCACTCTCTCCAGTAACCTTTACCTATGAAGCTGCCGTCTTCTCAAAAAACGATCAAACCACCCATGACTACCTTTAAATTCCATTTTCACAAAAATATCTTTAATTCTCCGGGTGGCGCTCATGGAGTGAGGTCTTAACCTGGCTTCTCTTATTACCTGTAGCTATCCTCATTTACCCTTTTTTGTACTTACACCGAGGTTCGTGTTATAGATATAATTTTAGACATTGATTTTAATCCGTTGGAAATGTATACCAGATCACGAGAAAGCAAGAATGGAAAAGACACAGATCCTAACAGATAAAGAGATGCTGACCCTAAATCTAAGCCACCTCCATTAACTTTTGAAGCGATGTGGAAACTTATAGATGAAAAACTCAATTAAAAATTTGCTGTGTTGAAAGGAGTTTTAAAGACAGTCGAGGATAATTTCAGATCACTTAAATGTGAAGTTGAACAGCAGCAAGCAGGAATCTCAGAACTCGATTAAGGCGCTCGGCAAAGAGATTGGAAGATTGCAACTTTGGTACAAGATTTAGCTTCGATGCCTTAATAGCTGGATTGTTATAAATTCTGATTGTTTTTTTTTAATAGAGATACTTTCATTCTTTTTAACTTTTCAAGTTATCATCCTGTTCTCCTCACAAGACCTTATTTTTTGCTGTGTCATTTTCAATTGTGGGCTCTCTTTTTTGGTTTGTAATGTTGATATCTTTAGTACTTTTAGTTTCTTTCTGGGATTTTGCTTTTTAAAAATATTTACTAAAGGTTTTGGTGTTCGATTTCTTTTTTTTAATGGAGTTACACTTGTCTTTGTTATTTTTATACACTTTAAGATGTCGTCCTGTTTCCTTCTTCCCATAAGACTGTGGTGACCCACTTCCCAGCGCACTCGAACCGGCTCACAAAGTGGTGCGCGCCGGCATTGAGGCCGGTCGCAAAGAGGGCGCCAAGCCTTCTTCACCAGCAAGGGGAAGAGACCGCACGCGGGACGGGGCTGTGAATACGCACTCCCGGGGAGGGCGGGATCAGGAAGGCTTTAAAGCGAGGCCGCGAAGTTTGAATAAACCTCCTTTTGCAACTGCAGCAAAAGAGTCCGTGTCGTTATTTCAGCGCTACGTGTAGCACACCGGTACAATTGGTGACCTCGACGGCCCAAACGATATTTTGACCGGAGATGAACGACGCCGCATCTGTTCATGCAGTTTCGTTAAAACTGCCAAGCTTCTGGACGCTGCGACCTCACCTATGGTTCCAGCAAGCAGAAGCCCAATTCCACGTTCGGCAGATAACCTCGGATGCCACATGTTACTACTATGTGGTGAGCTCCCTCGACCAGGAGACAGCCACCCAGGTTGAGGAGTTCATACAATCGCCCCCAGCGGACGGCAAATACACAGAATTCAAAGCCCTGCTCATAAGGACTTTCGGACTTTCACAGCATGAGCGAGCTGCCCGCTTACTGCACCTGGATGGTTTGGGGGACAGGCCACCGTCGGCTTTGATGAACGAGATGCTGTCCCTGGCCGGAGGACACAAGCCCTGCCTCATGTTTGAGCAGGCATTCCTGGAGCAGCTGCCTGAGGACATACGCCTGCTGCTGTCCAGCGCGGATTTCAGCGACCCCCGGAAGGTGGCGGCCCGGGCAGGAGTGCTGTGTAAAGCCAAGAAGGAGAGTGGGGCGTCCGTCGCACAGATCACCAGGCCACGCTCCCAGCAGCAGACCAGACCAGGCCCGGCCGCAGAGCCCGCTAATCCCAGAGGCAGGAGTGAGGAGACCAACGAACAATGGAGCTTCTACCACCAGCGGTGGGGCGCAGAAGCCCGCCGCTGTAGCCCTCCCTGCAAGTTCCCGGGAAACGCCAGGGCCAGCCGCCGCTGATGGCTACGGCGGCTGGCCATCGGGATAGCCTCCTGTATGTGTGGGACAAGCGGTCGGGACGCCACTTATTGGTCGACACCGGAGCCGAGATCAGCGTCTTACCTCTGACGAGTTACGACACTCGCAACAGAGAACCGGGTCCCACCCTGAGGGCCACGAACAGCAGCACAGTAAGGACCTACGGCACCCGTACGGTGCGGCTACAGTTCGGCTCCAGCCGGTTCACGTGGGACTTCACACTGGCCGCCGTAGCCCAACCGCTCCTGGGAGCGGATTTTTTGCGGGCTTACAGCCTACTGGTCAACCTGCAAGGAAGAGACTGGTCCACGCCGAGACCTTTCAAACGTTCTCCCTGGGTGAAGCCCAGTTGCCGGCCCCACACCTAGACTCCATCACGCTGTCCGACAAAGACTTCACCAGAGTCCTGGCGGATTTCCCATCGGTTCTGGCACCCCAGTTCACGGCAGCCATGCCCAGACACGGCGTACAACACCACATCCCGACCCAGGGACCACCCCTCCACGCCCGTGCTCGAAGGCTTCCCCCGGACAAGCTCCGACTGGCGAAGGAGGAGTTCAAGAGGATGGAGGAATTGGGGACCATCCGGCGGTCCAACAGCCCATGGGCCTCCCCCCTGCACATGGTGACCAAAGCGACAGGGGGCTGGAGACCATGCGGCGACTACCGCAGGCTGAACGAGGCTACCACACCGGACCGCTACCCTGTGCCGCACATTCAGGACTTTGCAGCAAACCTGCACGGCACACGGATCTTCTCCAAGGTAGACCTCGTCCGGGGATACCATCAAATCCCGATGCATCCGGACGGCGTCCCCAAAACGGCACTCATCACCCCGTTTGGCCTTTTCGAGTTCCTCCGCATGCCGTTCGGCCTAAAGAATGCCGCACAGACGGTTCAGCGGTTAATGGACGCGGTGGGACGCGACCTGGACTTCGCTTTCATCTATTTCGATGACATCCTCATAGCAAGCAGCAGTTGTCAGGAGCATCTGTCCCGCCTCCGTCAACTCTACGCCCGACTGAATGAATACGGCCTGACAACCAACCCAGCCAAATGCTAGTTCGGGCTCAACACCATCGACTTCCTGGGCCACAGGATTACTAAAGACGGGGCAACCCCTCTGCCCGCCAAGGTAGACACGGTCCGCCATTTCCCCCGACCCACCACGGTCAAAGGCCTTCAGGAATTCGTGAGTGTGGTGAATTTCTACCACCGCTTCCTCCCTTGCCCTGATGTCGGGTAAGGGCCAGGACATTACCTGGGACGAGGAGTTCGCCGCTGCTTTCATTAAAACCAAAGAAGCCTTGGCAAACGCCACGATGCTAGTGCACCCCAGAGCAGATGTCCCTACCGCCCTCACAATGGACGCATCTAACACAGCAGTCGGTGGAGTGCTGGAACAACTCATCGAGGGTCGCTGGCAACCCCTGGCGTTTTTCAGCAAACACCTAAGACCACCCGAGCTCAAATACAGTGCTTTCGACCAGGAACTGTTGGCGCTATTCCTGGCAATCCGGCATTTCAGGTACTTCCTAGAAGGTAGGCCCTTCACCGCGTTCACGGACCACAAACCGCTTACCTTTGCGTTCACGAAAGCATCCGACCCCTGGTCGTCCAGCCAGCAGCGACCTTAGTCCTACATCTCCGAATACACGACGGATGTCCAGCATGTCTCGGGAAAGGACAATGTCGTGGCGGACGCCCTCTCCCGCCCTGACATCCAAGCCCTGTCCCTGGGGGTAGACTATGAAGCGCTGGTGGAGGCACAGCAGGCAGACGAGGAGATCCCTAGTTACAGGACTGCAGTCTCCGGTTTGCAGCTCCAGGACCTCCCCGCAGGCCCAGGTGAGCGGACCCTACTCTGCGCGTTTTCGACTCCATTCATAACTTAGCGCACCCCTCCATCAGGACAACCGTCCGGATGGTAGCCAACAGGTTCGTTTGGCACGGACTCCGCAAGCAGGTCAGTGAGTGGGCCAGAACGTGTATGCACTGCCAAACAGCCAAGGTGCAGCGGCACACCAAAGCTCTGCCGCAGCAGTTCCACCCCACCCACCGGCGTTTCGACAACATTCATGTGGATATCGTGGGCCCCCTGCCAGTGTCGCGAGGAGCGCGGCACCTCCTGACTATCGTGGACCGGTTCACCAGATGGCCAGAGGCGATCCCGCTCACCGACACCACCTCTGAATCTTGCGCCCGGGCACTGATCGCCACCTGGGTATCTCGCTTTGGTGTACCGGCCCACATTACCTCCGACAGAGGCGCCCAGTTCACCTCCAGCCTGTGGTCAGCTATGGCCAGCCTTTTGGGGACACAGCTGCACCACACAACTGCCTACCACCCACAGTCGAACGGAATAGTAGAGCGTTTCCACCGTCACCTGAAGTCGGCTCACATGGCCCGCCTCAAAGGGCCTAACTGGGTGGACGAGCTTCCCTGGGTCCTGCTCGGCATCCGCACGGCGCACAAAGAGGATCTGCACACCTCGTCGGCCGAGTTGGTGTACGGCGCACCCCTGGCCATCCCAGGAGAGTTCATACCAGCCCCAAGGGGGCAAGAGGAAGAACCCGCAGCAGTCCTGGGCAGACTACGCGAGAGGCTTGGTAACCTGGCCCCCATACCCACTTCACAGCATGGGCAGAACCCGACCTGCGTACCCAAAGACCTGCAAAACTGTAAGTTTGTTTTTGTATGACGGGGCGGACACTGGACACCGCTACAACGGCCCTACGAGGGGCCGTTTACGGTGATCAGAAACAACAGGTCCACATTCGTGCTGGACATTGGGGGGAAAGAGGAGGTTTTCACAGTGGACCGACTCAAACCGGCCCATGTGGACGGCGCAGCCGGTCGAGATTCAGGAACCGCGGCACAGAGGCAGACCTCCCAAACAGAGTCCGACCCAGACTGTGGACATTGGGGGGTGTATTGGCGGTTCTGGGGGGGTTTATGTGGTGACCCACTTCCCAGCGCACTCGAACCGGCTCACAAAGTGGCGAGCGCCGGCATTGAGGCCGGTCCCAAAGAGGGCGCCAAGCCTGCTTCACCAGCAAGGGGAAAAGCCCGCGCGCGGGACGGGGCTACAGCATTCCTGCCCGGAGAGGGCGGGATCAGGAAGGCTTTAATGCGAGGCTGCGAAGTTTGAATAAATCTCTTTTGCAACTGCAGCTCACCGACTCCGTGTCGTTATTTCAGCGCTGTGCTCACCCCATCTTCCCACCGCCTTAACAGGTACAGAGTTCCTCTTCTTTTTACCTGCCACCTCCTGAGCCTCCACATCCAACACATCATTCTCAGCAACTTCTGCCATCTCTAAAGGGAGCCTACCGCCAAACATATCCCCTTGCCATCCCACCACTCTTCATATTCCAAAGTGTTTGCTCCCTCTGTGATTCCCTTGTCTATTCATTCCTCCCCACTAATCTCCCTCCTGGCATTTATCCCTGCAGGCAGCCAAAGTGCCACACCTGCCCATTCACCTCCACCCTCACCTTCGTTCAGGGTCTGAAACAGACCTTCCAGATGAGGCAACACCGCCTGTGACTGTTTATTCCACAGATGCTGCCTGAATCTACTGAGTTCCTGCAGAAATTTGTGTGTATCGCTCTGGATATCAGCATCTATGGAAACTCGTGTTTATACTTGCAATATTATTTCTGAGCCAGTGTTGTCTGGACTCAAACCCGTGTTAGTTACGGAGGTATTAGTGTTGTGTCTGATTTGTCTTCCCCTTCACTGTTTCAGGCTTCAACCCCAAATGGAACACCACCTTCCACTTCGATGTGTCCATGCCTGAGCAGGCCTTTGTTGGCTTCCTGGTTCAGGACTACGGAGCCTTCTCGAGGAACGGGTTCATCGGACAGTTCACACTGCCTTTCACAAGTTTACAGCTAGGTATTGTGCCAGGAACCCAGCCCTTGAAAACTGGGAGGAGTGGAGGGAATAGTGGGTGGATAGAAAGCCAACTCCAGTTCTACAAGACCAAGACCATCTCAGGGCAGCTTGCTGAGATCAACACATGGTTCTGACATGGGTGTCAATGTGACCCCACACCCCTTCCCACCAAGGCCCCACGGTTATTCTTTCACTCATGCGGGTGAGATAATCTGTGGTCAGACATGATCTGTAGTGGCTATGCTGGTCCTGGCTGATGGGTCAGTCCTAACCCTTCCCTGACCATGCATGTGAATCCAGTACTGGTCAGGGAGGAAGAATTGGTCCTCCATATCTGGCCAGGAAGAGAGGATGGGGTCCCCACATGTGGCCTGGCACTAGAGGATGGGGCCTCTGTATCTGGCTGAGGATATCAGTCCCACATCTGGACAGGGAGGAGAAGGTGGGATGTCCAGATGTGCCTTCCATTACTCCGGTGTTCCCACATTTTTGATC
This sequence comes from Hemitrygon akajei, assembly GCF_048418815.1. Taxonomy (NCBI): domain Eukaryota; kingdom Metazoa; phylum Chordata; class Chondrichthyes; order Myliobatiformes; family Dasyatidae; genus Hemitrygon; species Hemitrygon akajei. The sequence continues at coordinate 64,821,545 of NC_133131.1, forward strand.
AATGCCATCATCCCCAGCAGGATGGCAAAGGACTGGGCTCCTGAAACCCACCACCACCCCCCGACCTGGTCACTCAACCCACATTACACATATCTCTAGAGGTGATGACAGCACCTGTGAGTACTCCTGACAGCTGTGTGATGGTGGAGCAGCTGGCACAGCTCTGAGCCCATATCCAATGGAAGGACAGTAAAACAGGAAGGGGATTGGGGTGCAAGGAAGGGAGAATTGGATGTAAAAGTTCAAGTTCAACTTTGTCATGACTGTACATATATACAACCAATCAAAACAACCTTCCTCTGGACCATGATGTGCCCACAAATCATCAGACTCACAGCACAGAAGCCAAACTACTAGCAAAAGTAGTTAATCCAAGAGTAGACAATTATAAGGTAATTGTGGAAGAGTACAGGAGGCAAGTCAGGTCAGAGGTGGTGTTGTTTATCATTTAGGAAGTGATAAGTGTTTGGAACACACTGCTGGGGGTGTTGGTAGGGACAGATACTGTACTTTAGGAGGATTTAAGAGACTCTTCTGCACGTAGATGGTAGAATAATGTAGGAGGGATGGGTTAGATTGATCTTAGAGTGGACTATGTCTGCACAACATCATGGGCTGAAGGGCCTGTACTATTGATGAGAGACTGAGGGTTGTGTGTGTCCATTGGGGAGGGATGTAGGGTGATGTGGTGGAAAGGGATTTAGTGTGGGGAGAGGGCAATGGGTAAGGAATCTGTGGTGGGGGAGTGCAGGCAGTTATTTGAGAAGGGTGATGGACGTGGTGGGGAGATAGAGTTGGGCTGGGTGATGGCCTGTCTCTCTGTTCTAACTTCAGGATACCGCTATGTCCACCTTCTGTGTGCAAACGGTAACCCCCCTGCCCTCTGCCTTACTCTTCATCCACATCATGATCGAGTGAATCCTCGCCACCATCATCTCCTTTGCAGGGACCTCTGTCTCACCGAGAGCTGGAACAGAGAGCTCCCTTGACCAGACGGAGATGGACAGAGGGACAGCGGGGAATGGGTTGGGGTAGGTTGAAAGAAAGAGGAGGGAGGGTGAAAGAGTGGGAGATGAGAGGGAAGAGAAAGGCAGGGGGGCATTGTATGTTTGTTTCTGTGGGGCTGAGGAGAAGGGAGTTCTCAATGCTGCTGCTTGTTTTGGTCAAATGTACTTCCTGGCCTTTTCACTGTCCACATATATCCATGTTTAAACTAATCAAAGGTCAGAAGAGATTAATCACCAAGTCAGGAGCTGATCGATTAGAAGCATTGTGATAGGCTCCCCACATGTTCATTAAAAATGATTTTACCACACTCAGCACGTGTCCTCATCTTTTCTGGGAGACAGAGTTAGGGAGGATAAAGTGGGGGAAGGTTTATTCAGGAATTATGTAGATCACAGCTTGAGGACTGTGCACTGTTCCACTCAGCACATTACAGTACAAGGAAGATGTGACTGCACTGAGGAATTCCATAAGACCATGAGACACAAGAGCAAATTAGACTGTTCGGTCCATCAAGTCTGCTCCCTGCCTAATCTAGGACTCTGTCTTAAATACGCCCAATGACCTGGCTTCCACAGCCAACTTTGAAAATAAAATCCATAGATTCACCAGCTCTAGCTAAATAAATTCTTCCTCATCTTCATTCTAAATGGCCATCCTGCATATAGACCCCACAATAGGAAACATCCTCTCCACATCTGGTATGAAGATCCCCACTCATTTTTCTAAATTCCAGCAAGTGAAGGCCCAGAGTTATCAATCACTCCTCATATGATAAGCTTTTAATTTCCAGAATCATTCTCATGAACCTCCTGTGAACCTTTTCCAATGTCAGGACAACCTTCCTTAAATAAGGGGCATGAAACTGCTCAGGAGACTCTCAGTGGCCTCAACAGTGCCTCATAAATCACCAGCATTGCATCCTTGCTTTTGTAGTTTGCTCCTCTTGAAATGCATACTAATATTGCATTTGCCTTTTGCCTCACCAACTCAACCTACAAATTAACCTTTATGTAATCCTGCATAAGGACTCCTACATCCCATGGCACCCAGCACTTTTCAGTTTTCTCCCTGTTTGGAAAATAGTGTCTGCTTTTATTCCTTTTACCATAGTGTTTCACTTCATGACACTGTGTTCCACTTGCCGCTTCTTTGCCCATTCTCCTAATGTGTTCAAGTTCCTCTGCAGCTTCCCTGTGTTACAACACACTCCCAACCAGTCCAGCTCCCCAGGGTTAGACCATAGTGCTTAGCCACACACTTCATGACACTATTCCACTTGCCACTTGTTTGCCCATTCTCCTAATCCATTCAGATCCCTCTGCAGGATTTTCATATTTAAAGAGCATCTGTGTTTTGCTTTGGTGCTCAATCTTCTGCTCAACATTAGATGCTCATCTAGCGTCTAGCTTAAAACCCCGCCTTCACTTCAGTCTCAGAACGTGTCCCGATTCTAATCTGAAACTCTAGCACTTGGGACCAAACCATCCTCACTCAGGCCTCTTGTTACAGTACGATTGAGCCAGATGTGGACCCAGTGGGGTATCGGAGTCTCGTCAGTATGTCTCCAAATTCAAACTCAACACCAATATTCACATATCTATTCATCAGAACATCCCATCTCCTGTATTTGATCTATTGAGTTAGGAAGTCCAAGGTGCCAAAAACTTTATTTACAAACCATAGACAATAGGTGCAGAAGTAGACCATTCGGCCCTTCAAGCCTGCACCGCATTACCTCTGTACCTGTGATGCCACTTTCAACGAATGATGTATTTGTATCCCCTGATCCCTTTGTTCTACCACACTCCTCAGTTCTCTACCGTTTACCATGTACAATCTCCCCTGTTTGATCCTACCGAAGTGCAACACTTCACACTTGTTTGCATTAAATTCCATCTGCACTTTTTAGCCCATTTTCTAGCTGATGCAGACCCCTCAGCAAGCCATGTTAGCTTATTTTGCTGTCCATTACACCCCCAATCTTGGTGTCAACTGCAAACTTGCTGATCCAGTTATCCACATTATCATTCAGATTGTTGATAGAGATGACAAACAACAACAGACGTGGCACTGATCCCTGCGGCACTCCACTGGTCACAGGCTTCCAGTCAGAGAGGCAATCATCTACTACCACTCTCTGGCGTCTCCCATAAAGCCAATGTCTAATCCAATTTACTGCCTCATCCTGAATGCTAAGCCACTGAACCTTCTGCACCAACTTCTAATGAGGGACCTTGTCAAATGCCTTGCTGAAGTCCATGTAGTCAACATCCACTGCCTTGACTTCACCCACATTCCTGGTAACTCCCTTGAAAAGCTCTAAGATTTGTTAATTATGGCCTACCACGCACGAACCCATGCTGACTATCCTTAAATCAGTTATGTCTATCAAAATACTTTATATCCAGTCTCTTAGAATACCTTCCAATAACTGTGCCTCAAATGATGTCAGACTCACTGGCCTATACTTTCCTGGTTTATGTTTAGAGCCTTTCTTAAACAGTGAAACAACATTAGCTGTCCTTCAAATCTTCTAGTACCACTTCTGTCAGTTAATGTGATTTAAATATCTCTGCTGGGGCCGTGGAAATTTCTGCACTTGCCTCCTGGAGGGTTGAAGGCAACACCTTGTCAGGTCCTGGAATTTATCCACCTGATTTGTCTCAGGATAGCAAACACCACCTGGGTAGGGTCCACTAAGTTGATGCCACTTCTATAGCCACATCCATCTGCCAAGAAAATACAGATGCAAAAAAATCATTTAAGCTTTTCTGCAGTTTAGAATCTCAGCCCCCAGATCAGTCCTATCCTTTTGCATATTTACTTTAAAACTAATGGCACAGTGGTCACTAGATGCTAAGTGTTCCCCAACACAAACTTCTGTCATCTGACCTGTCTCATTCCCTAACAGCAGATCAAGTATTGCAAACTCTCACATTGGGACTTCTGCATATTGATTCAGGAAACTTTCCTTTCTTTTTCCATCTTTTTATTATCATTGTTAATAACAACAAAATAAAATTGATACATAGATAATGAGATTACACGCATACATATTTCAACTAACTATAAAAGATTACAAGAGCAATGATTACAGTATAAATGAATATTCCCACATCGTAAATGATACAATATACAAATAGACAAGGCAAACCTAAGTGTATCGTAATATAAAATGAAAAAAGAAAAAGAAAAAAAGAAAAAAAATTATTATGCAAAAAACTAATCTACAAATCTAATAATAGAAGAGAAAAACAAAAAAGAGAAAAAGAAAAAATAGAAAAGAGGAAAAAAAAGGGCTGTTTATAATATCTCACAAAAATATAAAATCATCAGTGTCGTCTACTCCAATCCTCTTGACATATATGCAATCAAAACTGGAAAATCAAATAGGCCTGGAACAGGGTCATATTACATCATATGAAAATATTGAATAAATGGTCTCCATATCTTTTCAAATTTAGTAGAAATGTCAAATACACCACTTCTAATTTTTTCTAAATTTAAACATAACATAGTTTGAGAAAGCCAATGAAATACAGTAGGAGGATTAATTTCCTTCCAATTCAACAAAATGGATCTTCTAGCCATTAGTGTAAGAAATGCAATCATTTGACAAGCGGAAGAAGATAAATGAAGTGAGTCCATCACTGGTAAACCAAAAATTGTGGTAATAGGATGGGGTTGTAAATCAATGTTCAATACCACAGAGATAATATCAAAAATATCTTTCCAATAATTTTTCAAAAGCGGACACAACCAGAACATGAGTTAGAGACGCTATTTCAGATTGACATCTATCACAAATAGGATTTATATAGGAATAAAAATGAGCCAATTTATCCTTGGACATATGAGCCCTGTGTACAACCTTAAACTGTATTAATGAATGTTTAGCACATATAGATGTATTAACTAATTGAAGAATTTTATCCCAATTCTCAATAGGAATAATAATGTTGAGCTCTCTTTCCCAATTATGTTTTGTCTTATAAAGGGGCTCTGAACGTATCTTCATAATTATATTATAAAGTTTTGATATAAGCCCTTTCTGAAAGGGGTTTAATTCAAACAAATTCTCCAAAATGCCTGAAGACACAGAGTTTGGAAAAGTAGGAAGTACAGTGTTTAAAAAATTCCTAATCTGTAAATATCTAAAAAAATGAAATCTAGGCAAATTATATTTATTAGATAACTGCTCAAAAGACATAAAACAATTATCCAAAAATAAGTCAGAAAATCGTAGTAATCCTTTAGTCTTCCAAGCCAAATAAGCTTGGTCTATAATTGAAGGGTGAAAAAACCAATTGGATATAATAGGAATATTTAAAACAAACTGAGTCAACCCAAAAAATTTCCGAAATTGAAACCATATATGTAAAGTATGTTTAACTATCGGGTTGTCAATTCGTTTCGGCAATTTAGAAAGAGCAAAAGGGAGAGAAGTCCCCAAAATAGAACCCAGTGCAAAACCTGGTACCGATTTAATTTCCAGGCTCACCCAATGAGGGCTAAAAGATCCATCCCAATCTTTCAACCAACATATCAAATATCTGATATTAACTGCCCAATAATAAAATCTAAAATTAGGCAATGCTAATCCACCTTCCTTCTTTGCCTTCTGTAAGTATATTTTACCTAATCTAGGATTTTTATTCTGCCAAATATATGAGGAAATTTTTGAATCAACGTTAGTAAAAAAAAAGCTTACAGAATAAAAATTGGTACCGCTTGAAAAATATATAAGAACTTAGGTAAAATAACCATCTTAATAGTGTTAATTCGACCTATCAGAGATAGAGATAATGGTGACCACTTAGTAAACAAGCATTTAATCTGATCAATTAAGGGTACAAAATTAACCTTAAATAAGTCTTTGTGGTTTTTTGTGATTTTAATCCCTAAGTAAATAAAAGAATCATTAACTAATTTAAAAGGTAAGTTACCGTAAATTGGGACCTGTCTATTTAAAGGAAACAATTCACTCTTATTAAGATTTAACTTATACCCAGAAAAGTCACTAAATTGAGCCAAAAATGATAAAACTACAGGAATAGATTTCTCAGGATTGGAAATAAATAACAACAAATCATCTGCATACAAAGATAACTTATGAATATCTGTCCCACGATTAATACCAAGAATATCCTGTGATTCTCTGATAGCAATTGCCAAGGGTTCTAAAGCAATATCAAATAATAGTGGACTAAGAGGACAGCCTTGTCTAGTACCCCGAAATAAACGAAAAAAGGGAGATCTTTGATTATTAGTAAACACCGAGGCTACTGGGGTATGATAAATCAGTTTAATCCAGGAAATGAATGTCGGATTAAAATTAAACTTCTCCAACATATTAAATAAGTATGGCCATTCAACTCTATCAAATGCTTTCTCCGCATCTAATGAAATAACACATTCTGAAATATTATGTGAAGGAGTATACACAATATTCAATAACCTCCTAACACTAAAAAAAGAATAACAATTTTTGATAAAACCGGTTTGATCCTCCGAAATAATTTGGGGTAATACCTTCTCCAATCTGGATGCAAGTAACTTGGAAAAAATCTTGGAATCTACATTCAGTAAGGATATTGGTCTATAGGATACACAATCAGCAGGGTCTTTATCTTTCTTCAATATTAAAGAAATAGAAGCTCTATAAAAAGATTGTGGCAAATTGCCCAATCTAATTGCTTCTTCAAAAACCTTATATAACCAAGGAGAGAGAGTAGCGGAAAAACATTTAAAAAATTCTGCTGTATACCCATCCGGACCAGGTGCTTTCCCAGAATTCATGGAAGAAATAACCCCTTTGATTTCTGCATCAGTCATAGGAGTTTCCAATATTGAAAGATCATCTGGTGATAATCTTGGGAAATTCAATTTCCCAAGAAAATCACACACGGCACTGCAATCCTGAGGAAATTCAGAATGATACAGGGACGTATAAAAATCTTGAAATTATTTATTTATCTCATCATGGTTAATTGTCAAATCCCCATTTTGCTGACGGATCTTAGTAATTTGACGTTTAACCAAAGCATTCTTCAATTGACTAGCTAATAGGAAACTTTCCTGAACACATTTCACAAACTCTATGCCATCTAATCCTTTGACAGTATGGGAGTCCCAGTCTGTATGTGGAGAGTTAATATCACCTACCAGAACAACCTTATGTATCTTGCAACAGTCTGAGACATCTCTACAAATTTGTTCCTTTAAATTCCTTAGACTGTTGGGTGCTCTGTAATATAGCCCCATTAATGTGGTCTTACCTGTCTGATTACTCAGGTCTGTTCTGAATGAGCACTGCCATGACATTTTCCCTGACCAGTAACACCACACTTCCTACTTTAACCCCTCCCACTCTGTCCCATTTAAAACAACGGGAGCCCAGAATACTGAGCTGTCAGTCCTGCCTCTCCTGCAACCATCTCACTCATGGCTACAATATCATAATTCAAGGTTTTTCATCCATGCCCTGATCTTACTTGCCTTTCCAACAATACTTCTTCATGCCTCCTGACTTAGAAGTACATACATTCACGAGTTACAGGAGCAGAGAATCAGAATCAGGTTTATTGTCACTGACGTTTGTCTGGAAATTTAGAAGACAACTTGAAGGACTTCATCAGGACTCCCCACCTCCAGTAATTTTGCCCCTGTCCCTCCTCTCATTTTCCATTCCCCACTCTGGCCTCTTCCCACTTCTTCTCCCCGCCCATCACCTACCCTGGTGCCGATCCTCTTCCCCTTTATCCACTCTCCTCCCCTGTCAGATTCCTTCATCTTCAGCCTTTACCTTTTCCACCTGTCACCTCCCAGTATCTCAGAAGCTGCTGATCTCCTGGGATTTTCCTGCACAACAGTGGCTACATATTACACAGAAAGGTGTGATAAACAAAAGGTTGCACTGAGTGGCAGTTCTGTGGGTGAAAATTCCTTGTTAATGAGAGAGGTCAGAGGGGAATGACCAGACTGGTTCAAGCTGACAGGAAGGCAACACTTTCCTCTAGTCACCCTAAAATGCTGTCCCATCATATTGGCTATTTCCACCCTGGGAGAAAGTTGCTGGCTGTCCACTCTTTGCTTCTTCTCTTGTTATACACCTCTAATCGGTCACCTCATGGGTCATCATCAATACAGGAGATTCAACAGATGCTGGAAATCTGGAGCAATGACGCTGGAGGAACTCGGCAGGTAAGGCAACATCATTTGAGAAAACAAGACAGTCAGCATTTTGTGCCAACACCACAGATGCCTCCCGACTTGTTGTGTTCCTCCAGGTTTTTGAGTGTGTTGCTGATGCATATTCATGTACCCAACAGCCTCTTACCAGGATTATATCCCTTTCCAGCATCAGCCCTTGCAGCCCATTCCAGGAACCCACCTCTTCTCAACATTTGTCTCACACATCTCATGTGTCTTTGTGTGTCTTTATGTGCATGTGTTTCTGATACGATCGTACCTCACCGTTTGAGTTTGGATGGGACAGTACCGCACCGTCTGGGTTTCAAATGGGATCGTACCTCACTGTCTGGGTTTCGGATGGGACTGTACCCCACTGTTTGGGTTTGGATGGGACTGTACCCCACTGTTTGGATTTGGATGGGACTGTACCCCATTGTTAGTGTTCCGATGGGACCGTACCCCACTGTTTGTGTTCGGATGGGACTGCCTCACCCAATGTCTGGAGTTCTGCTCTAACCTGCAGTTCCCCCAGTTCCAATCTCAGAGAGATGGAGGCATCCACTTTCTAGTGATATTTCCAACCTCCATGCCTGCAGTACAGTTTTGCAGTCAGTCAGCTCAGCAACAACTTTCTGATCACCGGCTCTGTGCACAAGTGTGTGCTTTCATCTGTCAATGCATCAGCACCAGTTTCCCCATTGTACAGCACGTGGTTTAGCTCCTCACAAAACTTGCTGCTGTTAAAGGCAGCAGCCGATGTCAGATTTTGTTCTCAGCCCGTGATGGGACATGAAGGGAATATTCAGCTCCTCTTGAGTTGGTTACATGGGAATAAGAGGGCGTCATTCTTCCCACTGCTCTAACACTATAACATAGAAACATAGAAAACCTACAGCACAATACACGTGCTTCAGTCCACAAAGCTGTGCTGAGCATGTCTTTACCTTAGAAATTACTTAGTGTTTACCCATAGCCCTCTATTTTTCTAAGCTCCATGTCCCTATCCAGGAGTCTCTTAAAAGACCCGATCGTTTCCGCCTTCACCACTGTTGCTGGCAGTCCATTCCACGCACTTACCACTCTGCTTAAAAAACTTACCCTGACATCTCCTCTGTACCTACTTCCAAGCATCTTAAAACTGTGCCCTCTCATGTTGACCATTTCAGCCCTGGGAAAAAGCCTCGGATTATCCACACAATCAATGCTTCTCATCATCTTCTACACCTCTATCAGGTCACCTCTCATCCTCCGCCACTCCAAGGAGAAAAGGCCTAGTTCACTCAACCTTTTCTCATAAGGCATGCTCCCCAATCCAGGCAACATTCTTGTAAATCTCCTCTGCACCCTTTCTATAGTTTCCACATCCTTCCACTAGTGTGGTGACCAGAACTGAGCACAGTACTCCAAGTGGGACCTGACCAGGGTCCTATATAGCTGTAACATTATCTGTCGGCTCTTAAACTCAATCCCAAATTTACTAACCCATTCCTCCACTACCTCATCCAGGTCATTTATAAAAATTACTAAGTAGGGGTTCCAGAACAGATCCCTGAGGCAGACCACTGGTCACCGACCTCCATGCAGAATATGACCTGTCTGCAACTGCTCTTTGCCTTCTGTGGACAAGCCAATTCTGGATGCACAAAACAAGGCTCCTTTGGAACCCATGCCCCATTACTTTCTCAATAAGCCTTGCATGGGGTAGCTTATCAAATGCCTTGCTGAAATCCATATACACTACATCTACTGCCCTACCTTCATAAACGTGTTCTATCTCTCTATCTGGCCGTCTCTCTCAGCATCTTTGCTGAACAGATCCTAGACACTGGTCTGAGTCAGTGTAGGGGGTGGGAGTGTGTCAGTGATGGGTGGTTGCTGTTTCCCCACCTCTACATGCCCACAGTCTACTCTAGAGATCGCTGATGTTCCCCCAGGCTTTTGGTTCAGCATGACAATGTGGACTGAAGGGCCTGTTACTGTTCCATGTGATCGGTCAGTGTGTGGGCTGGTGTCTGTTAGACAGGCCACCGCTGTTCCTGCTATTGACCCGCGACTGCACTGCCAGACGCAGCTCAAGCGCATCATCAGGTTTGCTGATGATAGGACAATGGTTGCAAACAGAGAAGAGATAGAGAGGCTTGTCCAATGGTGTGAGAGCAACACCCTGAGTCTCCATGTAGACAAGACAAGAGATGATTGTGCACTTCCGGAAGGTGCCTGTCGATCACTCTCCATTGTACATCAGTGGCTCTGCTGTGGAGAGAGTGACGAGCATGAAGTTCCTTGGTGCACTCAGAATGGACAGTCTAATCTGGACCTACAACTCCTCCTCATTCATCAAGAAGTCACAGCAGCATCTGGCCTTCCTGAGGAGACTGGCCCCATTCCAACAACTCTCTACCGGTGCACCATTGGAAGTGTCCTGTCTGGCTGCATCATTGTGTGGTATGGAAGCTGCGAGGCATTGGACCGCAGTCCCTACAGAGGACAGTAAAAGCCACCAAAAGTTCACAGCTGTCTCCTTCCACCATGTGTGTGACATTTACTGGGAGTGCTGATAAAAGAGCCCAAAGTATTGATGAGAACCCCTTCCACCCATCTCAAAATCGCCACCACCATCAGGAAGGAGGTACAGAAGCAACAGGACTGGGACTGACAGGCAGGGAACAGCTTCTACCCCCAGGCTGTGAGACTAATGCCTCCCCTGTCAGCACCGAGATCTCGTCACTCGGATAGTGAACAGCTTACTGGTCCTGCAGACTACATGTGCTCGGAATTACATTTTATTATTTGTGGTAATAACGTGATGTTTTATGTGTTGTGTGTGGTATACGTCTTGTGGGTGCGCCGCACTCCAGAGGAATATTGTTTTATTTGGTTGTAAATAAAAACAGTCAGATGACAATAAACTTGAACTTGAGATGGTGATGGCAGATAATGGAGGCATCCGGTACCAGAGGGCATAGGTTTAATCTGAGGAGTAGAGGCATTCGAGGGGATCTCAGGAAAGCAAGTTTGCAACCTGAAACACAGTTCTCTCACAAGATTTAAAAGTATCTGGTGAACACTCGAATAGTCAAAGCACAGAGGCTACAGAGCAGGTGTTGGTGAATGGGTTTGGTACAGATGGTACTCGGTGAGCTGAATGAACAGGAAGGGTGAAGGATGGGGTGGGCAAGTTACCCGATATACATGTTGTACCTACCCCACCCACACCTACCCTCATGGGGGCACTGCCTGGGCCACAAGAGAAACCCATTGCCATATCTGCCCCTCCCACCATCCCCATCCTGATTTAACACCCAAGCACTCACGATAGCAGCTGTAGAAACCTGGGTTTCAGCACCTAAGTTACAGGGAAAGGTTGAACAAGTTAGGTCTTTATTCTTTGGAGCGTAGAAGTTTGAAGGGGAGTATGGGAGATTCAAACAAGAGGACATGAGTTAGGGGGCAAAAGTTTAGGGGGAACATGAGGGGGAATTTCTTTACTCAGGGAGTGGCAGCTGTGTGGAATGAGCTTCCAGTAGAAATGGTAGAGGCAGGTTCGGTATTGTCATTGAAAGTAAAATTGGATAGGTATATGGACAGGAAAGGAAGGCAGGTTATGGGCTGAGTGCAGGTCAGTGGGACTAGGTGAGAGTAAGTGTTCCACACGGAATAGAAGGGCTAAAATGGCCTGTTTCCATGCTGTAATTGTTATATGTTACATGGTTATAGAACACGGATCACATCCATGGAGGATGGATGACTCCTGGTTCATTTGAGGGACCTCGGGGCCTTGACGGTGTCATACACGGTGGGAGTAATCTCCATCGTCTCCTGTTAACTGTGAACCTGCAGAGAAAGCACAGATTTCAGAGATGAGATGCAATCCTGGACACGGTAAATGTAGGTGGGGGACAAGACCATTCTCTCATTCTGCAGATACCCTCATTCCTCAACACTACCTACCCCTTCACCAATCTTTATATTATCCACAAACTTTGCATCAGTACCATCAGTTTCATGATCAGAATCACTGACGTATAGCATGAAAAGTCCCCAACACCAACCCCTGTGGAACACCACCAGTCACCAGCAGACAACCAGACAAATTCCCCTTTATTCCCACTCTTTGCCTCCTGCCAATCAGACAATCGTCTGTCCATATCGAGAAAATGTGTAATTGCTGGAAATCCAAGCAACACCCGCTGAATACTGAAGGAACAGAGCAGGCCAGGCAGCGTCTATGGAAATAGTCTCAGACTGACCCTTCGTCAGGACTGGAAAACAGATGAGAAGTCAGAGACAGAAGGTGGGGTGAGGGGTGGGGAGGAAGAAGTACAAGGTGGTAAATGATGGGTGAAACCGGGAGACGGGGAGGGTGAAGTAAAGAGCTGGGAAGTTGATCAGTGAAAGAAATAAAGTTCTGGGAAGGGGGAATCTGATATGAGAGGCGAGAAGATCATGGAAGAAAGGGTAGGGAGGGGCACCAGAGGGAGGTGAAGGGCGGGTAAGGAGATAAAGGGAAAGAGGGAATTGTGAAGGGGAGAGGCAATTACTGAAAGTTTGAGTAATCCATGTTCATGCCATCAGGTTGCAGGCTACCCAGATAGAATACAAGGTGTTTCTCCTCCAGCCTGAGTATGACCTCAGTGCTGAAGCAGAGGGTGTTGTGGACTGACATGTCAGAATGGGAATGGGAAGTAGAAATGACATGGGGGCCACTGGAAGATCCTGCTCTATCCCAGCCAGCTCTCTCTCATACCTCTGTAATACCCATTGTACCACTAATAAATTTCACTTCAGCTTCTCCCTCTCAAACTGCAGGGGGCGAATCTATCATATCATCATCACTGCAGTCTAGGGATCCTTTACCTTAAGCTCCCTGATGAAATCTGATCAAATGGCAGTGACTGGGTGTGAGGGTATAATCTACCCCAGTGACTGGGTGTGAGGGTGTAATCTACCCCAGTGACTGGGTGTGGGTGGACAGTGTACCTCAGTGACTGGATGTGGGTGGACTGTGTACCCCAGTGACTGGGTGTGAGGGTGTAATTTACCCCAGTGACTGGGTGTGGGTGGACTGTGTACCTCAGTGACTGGGTGTGTGGGGTCAGTGTCACCCAGTGACTGGGTGTGGGTGGGCTGTGTACCCCAGTGACTGGGTGTGTGGGGTCAGTAAACCCCAGTGACTGGGTGTGTGGGGGTCAGTGAACCCCAGTGACTGGGTGTGTAGGAGTCAGTGAACCCCAGTGACTGGGTGTGTGGGGTCAGTGTCACCCAGTGACTGGGTGTGTGGGAGTCAGTGAACCCCAGTGATTGGGTGTGTGGGGGTCAGTGAACCCCAGTGACTGGGTGTGTGGGAGTCAGTGAACCCCAGTGATTGGGTGTGTGGGGGTCAGTGAACCCCAGTGACTGGGTGTGTGGGGTCAGTGTCACCCAGTGACTGGGTGTGGGTGGGCTGTGTACCCAGTGACAGTGTGTGTGGGGTCAGTGTACCCCAGTGTGTTTGGTACATGGAGAATAGAGACTGGGTGGTTCCACCTCCCTCTTTCCCAACCTCGCTGATATGGGGATCACTGGGCTTGTGTTCTTCCTGAGCAACAGGTTCCTTGTTTGCTTTTGGGATCTATCTGACCCTCTGTGTAGTTTCCTACAATGACAGAAGAGAACTCTGCATTCATTCAGTAGCCATCTCTGGTTCATCCCGGCACTGCTGTGTGTGTAAGCAGGTTCCTGTTACAACGTGCCCCAGGATGTTGAAAGTGGTCCCAGAAGATTGAGCAGTTCACTTCCCCATTCCCCCTTCATGGGGGAATTGTGTCCATATGAGGGATGGTGAAAATGCTTCAGGGATTGAGAGATTATTGCCCTCTTCCCCTCTTTCCCTCCTGTTACTATCTCGTTCCCCTCTGGATGCTTTCAGCCAGCTGCATGTCTTTGTGGTTGCTGAAATTGTGTGTACACAGCCTCCTTGGGTGGTGGGTCTGTTAAGCACAGTAGAGGTGATAAAGACCTCCACACAACATCAGCAAATACCAGTTACCTCAAAGCCATTTCCTATTAACCCCCATTCCCCCCTTCCTTTCTATCTCCCCGCCCTTTCTGTCTCTCTCTCTGATCACTTCTTCCACTCTCTCACTTACGCACTAGACTTTTGCAACTCTACATTTCCAGCTCTCTTTGTTCAATTAGTGTTTAATAAAATGACTATGAAGTATCAAGTTCTAAACCTCTTTCCTGACTTTTGAAAGGACACGATTGAAAACACCAGAATCCAACAGCCCCTTCACACACTCTGCCCTCTCCTGCCCCACACAGATTCTTCCCCCTCATACCATTGCACCTTCCCCCTTGTGTTCCCTGTTCCAGTCCCCTCTCCCATCACTTTCTCCCCTCCAGCACCCTGTGCTCCCTCACCCGAATCCTCAGACTCATGGACTGGTTGTCAGATACTTACCTCCGGTGACTCGAGGCATTTGACCTGGTGTTGCTTTTCTGGGAATGAAATAGGTAAGCCAAATAAGGAGAACAACGACAAATATACCAGCCACACTTCTTGAAATAATAATTATTTCAATCATTGTTAATCCTGACGATTCTGCAATAACAACAGAAATAAAATAACTTTCAGTGATTCAAATCCTAAACACAAGAGATTCTGCAGATGCTGGAAATCCAGAGCAACAATTCTATCCTTTGTTTCCATTGACAGGGAACTGATGGGCCATACTTTTACATACAGAATATTGATATCAGTTTCAATACAGCTCTCCAACATTCAAACTCACTGTAAAACTAACTGCTGGAGGAACTCAGCAGTCAGGCTGCAAACGTGGCTGTTAGTTGGCAGACAACAGTCTGTCGTGGACTCTGCGGTGTTCGTGGTTGGTAGACATTTCAGCTCTCTCTGCATTCCCAACAGTGACCTGTCTGTCGTCAGTCTCCTCTACTGCAAAGGTGAGGCTCAACACAGCACAGAGGACCAGTACGTCACCTTCTGTAAGGTAGTGTACAACCCAACAACATGTCACCTTCCGTCAGGTAGTGTACAATCCAATGGCTTGAACAATCGATTCTCCAATTTCAGACAACCTGCTTGCTTTCTGTCCATTTTTCTCCTCTTTAATCTACCCATTTCCTTCTATCTACACCACATATCCCCAGCCCACAATCACTCTGTTCCTTTCCTCCATACACTTCATCTTCCCCTCTGTACACTCACCTCCCATTCGATCCCTCTCCCCACTGTCCTCATCTGCTCTCCCCACCGCCCTTATGTGATTCCGTGTTCCTACTTTGTTTCATATCGGGTCCATCATGTGCAGCCCTTTGTTGTTTCCACCTGTCATTCTGTTGATTTATTTAGAGAATTCAGCCCAGCAGTCCCACCTATTTAACCCTAGACGAATCACAGGATAATTTACAATCACCAGTTAACTGCTCACTAGTCCAGTCTGTCTTTGGACTGTGGGAGGAAACTGGAGAACCCTGAGGAAGCCCATGTTCTCATGGGGAGAACGTACAAATGTCCTGACATAGGATACCGGAGTGAATTCTAAATGCAAATACCTCGAGCTGTAATCGTATTGCACTAACTGCTACACTACCATGATGCCCAATCATCTCTCTGCTTCTGTCACTATTTCCTCTCTTCCCTCCTCCATCTGCCTATCCTTCATCCTACTAACCTGGAGCCTCCTATTGCTTCCCAGTTCTGAAATCTGATGGTGAATGGGGAAGAAACTGTTCCTGCAATGTTGAGTGTGTGTCTTCAGGCTCCCGTCCCTCCTCCATGGTAGGAGCAATGAGAAGAGGGCATGTCCTCTGTGTTGGCTGTCTGTGATGATGGATGCTGCCTTTTTGAGGCATCACCTTTTGAAGGTGACCTCCGTGCTGGGGAGGCTACTGTCCATGATGGACCTTGCTGAGTTTACAACTTTCTGCAGCTTTCTCCAGTCCTGTGCAGTGACACCTCCATACCAGACAGTATGGAACCAGTTAGAATGCTCTCCACAGTACATCTGTACAAATTTCCGAGAGTCCTTGGCGATGAAATATCCTTGGCAAGGAAGATGAAGGAGAACTCCAAGATATTCTGTAAATAGGTTGAACGAAAGAGATTGCCAGAGAAATTATGGATGTTCTTAATCGATGTATGGAAACAGGGGCTGTGAGTGAGATCCTTATTCAATAGTTCTTAGTAATGAGAAGAATGTGGAGGATGTCAAATTTAGAGAGGGATATATCGATGGTCTGGTTCATGTCAGTATCAAGAAGATGAAGCTGTTAGATGTCTTGCAAAGCAAAATGAGGAATAAATCCCAGCAATTGGATGGGAACTACGCTGGATTCTCAGGGAGTGTCAGCATTCATTTTGAGAAGATATAAAAACAAGGATGTAATGCTGAGGTTTTGCCAGGCATTGGTCAGATCACACTTGGAGTATTGTGACCAGTTTTGGGCATCTTATCTGAGGTAAAATGAGCTGGCATTGGAGAGGGTCCAGAGAGTATTCATAAAATAGGATTCCAGAAATAAAATGGTTAATATATGTGAAATTGATGGTTCTTGGCCTGAGTTTGTTGGAGTTTAGAAGAATGAGTGGGGATCTCATAGAAACCATCAACTTTTGAAAGGCCTAGGTAGGGTGAACTTGGAGATGATGTTTCCTATAGTGATGAAGTTAAGGATCAGAAGGCATCGCCTCAGAATAGAAAGACATCCCTGTAGAACAGCGATAATGAGGAATTTCTATAGCCAGAGTGTGGTGAACGTGTGCAGGTGGCTGTGGATGCCAAGTTATTGGGTACATTTACAGTGGAGTTGATAAGTTCTTGATGAGGAAGAGTGTTAAAGTTTACTGGTAGAGGGCAGGAGAATTGGGTTGAGAGGGATAATAAATCAGCCAAGAAGGAATGATGGAGAGGACTTGATGGGTTGAATGGCCTCTTTGTATTCCTATGTCTTTGAGCCTTATGGAAGGGAAAGTTGGGGGTCTGGACCAAGATATCTGCAACTCTGTTGATTGCTGGTACATGGGAGGATGTCATGCTCTAGTTTGTCTTCCACTAAGTGACACTAGAGGGCAGCACAGAGTGAACAATGTAAGGCAGCATTGATGGGTGGGGCCAGCACCCAAACCAGTACAGATTACTGCAAGCCCACAGGGGCCTCTGCTCCTTCCCGCTCCACCTCAGCATCTCCTCTCCTGAGTGGCTGTAACAGGCAACACTGCAGCAAGAGGGCCTGGTCGACGCAAGAACCAAGACACCGAGGGACGTGATTGCATTGGAGAGGAGAATCAGCAGGTTGTTTCTGGGATATAGTGTTTGTTCTATCTGTGGAGAGTGAACTGACTGGATGTTTCTCTTGAAGCAGAGGAGGCTGAGGGAACCTGATAGCAGTGTACAAAAGCACATAGATAATCGATAGGAAGAAACCTTTCACAATAATAGAGGTTTCTAACACCAGAGGACATAAGTTGAATGTAAGTAATAAGTGGTTTATAGGAAATCTGAGGAAGATTTTCTTTCACCCAGAGAGCACTTAAAGTCTGGATTACACTGTTCAACAAGGTGGTGAGGCAAGTACATTTAAACTTCTGGCTGAACGTGAATGTACAAGGCTTAGAAGACTATGGACCAAGAAGTGGTGAATGGGGTTAGTGACAATTGGTGATAATGAACATCAAAGACTGAAGGGCTTGTTTCTGTGCTATTTGATGCCATGACTGTGATCTCTCACCATTTACATAATGTTCAAGATGAATAATCTCACATATTCCCACATTATCCTCCATTTACAGATCCTCTCCCTCATGTAACCTGTCTGTTACTTACTGTAATCACCTTAGGTCCACTTTACCATTATCATTTCACCAGAAGTACCTTTCTGTATAAATGTCCTTGATGGTGGGTATGCTGGTGTGGTGATTCCAAGTGGAATTCTCAGAATTCCAGACCTACCTAAGATTGGAGGAACATTCAAGTTCTTCAGCATTCCCATGGCGCTCTGAGATCCATGCTGAAGGCTGACCGTTGACATGAACATTCTCTTGATATCTCTCAACAAGTTCTCAAATCTGTCCATTTCCACAGTCCCACTGCACTTATCATTGTACTTGATGGTTCAGAAGACGTTCCTTTCAGGCATGAATAATCACAAACTTCAACAACTCCAATTCCAAAGCTCCTCTGGATCATTCTCGCTTTTCAGTTTCTCCTTCTCTTCCCTGCATTTCTCTTCACTTGCTGTACACCCTCTGATGCAAACAATCTCTTCTTTGCAGAGCCTCCAGCTTCATCTCCTACATCACAATCTTGATTAATTCTAGCCTGTCTTGATGAGGAATTAAAGGTTTTTATCCCTCAGCTTCAGCAAGAGGTTTCTGTCTCTTTCTTTTTCTCTCCCTCCCTATCTCTCTCCTTCTTTCTCTCTCCCCTTTCCTTCTATCTCGTTTTTCTCTCCATCAATTCCTTCTCTGTTCCCCCTCTCTACCTCTCTCTCCTCCTTTTTCTTTGCTCTCCCTCTTTTTCACACTCATTTTCTCTCTCTCACTCCCTTTATATCACTCTTTCTCTCCCTCTCTTTCATCTCTCTCTCTCTCCCTCTCCTTCTAGTACAGGGGTATGAGAAAGCACAGAACTTATGGTCATCCACTGCAAGACCCCAGTTGTGATGACTATTCGTACCACCGGACCCAGATTTCCAGGGTCGAGAGAGTGGAACTACCCCAGTATGACAGCTTTTCCGCATTAAAAACTCTCCTGCACAGGTTTCCTGGTGTTGTTGAACATGACAGACAACAAACCAGTGCTGTGGTTCATTCTGAGAGGGAAACATGGGGTCAGAATGTGGAATCCATCACCGGATGCAGTAGGGATCTGAGGTGACAGAGTCACCCACAGTGAAATCAGAGGCATGGACTAATAGAGCCAAGCTCCAGGCAGGAATGCTTCTTCTGCACTGTAAGGATAACATAATCGGGAGTGTTACGTACCCGTGACGTGACAGTGGTGTACTTGACACGTGACGGGTGTTGAAGCTATACTGGACTTGAGGTAATGTTCTTGTGATGGTGCAGTGATGTCATTTTCCCACCAGTAGAGGTCATGTGACAGGTTTCTTTTACAGGGTATAAAAGGAGGACCCCTCCCTGTGAGGAGGGGCAGTTCGTGGCTGGATTTGCCATGTTGACATCATGCTACTGCGTGATTTAATGTTATGACGCAGTTTAGTTGAAAAATTAAGTTTTATTTAATGCCTAAAGTTTAAAAGGTCATTGCCAGCAGATTCTTTATAACACTGCTAGTTGAGAATCAGTGGAGAGTGAAGATCGGAGTTCGGGAGTTAAAAGATCGAGGAGAATCGATTTTGACGGTGAAACAGGTTCGACCTTGTTTGATCCTCACTCGGAAGGAATTCGTTGACTGTTCTCGTGTTAATCCCTGTGAAATAGCAGAAAGTATTGGGAACAGTTCTGTAAAGGAAAGGTCAGTGCCTTTAAGCCGTTTCACTTCATCTTTGTAAAATTCTTCATGGGAAAAGTTCGATTTTGGGAACCGAAGCAACACGACGTGAAAGAGAATTTAAATCGTCTTAAAAAGTCTCTCCCTTAAATGGACTGTGAGCATTTTGAACTTTTGCAATACTACTTTGAAGAACTGTTTTTGCAACATCGCTTTAAGAACTGTTTAAGCTTCCTTGCTTTAAGAACTGTTTAAGCTGCCGCACAGCAGCTGATTTCTGGTTATGTTAGTGATTTGTTTACTTTTGGGGGTTTGTTTTCAGTGTTTAATAAACATGTTATTTGTTATAAAATCCCCTGCCTAACTCATATATTTATTGTTGCTTGAATCCATAACATAATTATGGGGGCTGCATCCGGATTGGATCGTTTGTGTTTATCTGCTTGTTAAATTTTGAATTGGTGTTTTGGAAAAGGGGAATACTCGATTCTTTTGTTTGATTGGCTTGTGAGTGGTATTCGGCAACAATGAATATTGATGAGTTTCTGGCTTCGCCGGGCGCAGAGTTGTTAGCGAAGGCAAGAAAAACTGAGGTGTCTGAGATAGCTAGTAGGTTGCAACTTAAAGATATTTTGAAGACTACATCAAAGGCTGTAATACAGAGAAAAATCGCACCACACTATGTGGATTCGGGTGATTTTGATGAATCGACTTTAGAGTCGTTTCCAATAAGTAATCTGGCGATGCAGTTGCAAATCGAATAAATGAAGTTGGAGCGTTGTAGGTTAGAAGCTGATCAGAAAAAAAGGGATTTTGAATATGCAATGATGGGATTAAGGTCTGGGAATCAGGCTTCTGGTTCTAGAAAACCGTTTGTCGCTAGTCAAGAAATTAAATTGGTCCCACCATTTAGTGAAACAGAAGTGGAAAGATACTTCCAACATTTTGAAACGATTGCTCAGATTTCAGAGTGGCCGAAAGATAAATGGTCAGTGTTGTTACAGAGCATAATTAAAGGCAAAGCACAACAAGTTTATACAGCTTTAACTGCTGCGCAAGCACTTGATTATGATATTGTGAAAATTTATATTTTAAAAGCATACAAATTAGTCCCAGAAGCATATAGAGAAAGATTCAGAAGTTTGAAGAAGTCTGTGGAAAAAACTTATTGTAGAATTTGCCTATGATAAAGCTGTGTGTTTTGAGAGATGGGGTTCTTCTAAAAATGTAAATGAGGACTATAATACATTGAAAGAGCTGATTTTATTGGAGGAATTTAAAAGAAGCATCCCGGTTGAAGTAAGGGCCTACTTAAATGAGAGGGATACTGATACATTGCAGGACACTGCTAGATTAGCTGATGAGTATGTTTTAATCCATAAGAATAAATTTCCTCAGGGCAGAATTTTTAAGAGGAAAAATAACACAGAGACTCAAGGTAAATCAGAAATTAAATCAGAAGTTAATGAGAAAGGTAAGGAGGAAAGAAAACCTGTGAAGGAAAGACAGTTTGGTCTTATTTGTAACTATTGTAAGAAACCTGGCCATGTAATAGCTAACTGTTTCAGATTGAAAAAGAAAGAGAAGGAAGCGGTTCTAGATGCTTGTGTGCAACACACTGAAGCATCTGTAAAATTACAGGGTTCAATAAACACAAATGAGGTTTTGTTAGAGTCTGACCAAGTTAGAAAGGGATATGATCATTTTATAACTGAAGGGTTTGTATCCTTGAAAGAAGGATCTACTCTGGTGCCAATAAAAATCCTTAGGGATACTGGAGCTTCTCAATCACTGATGTTAGACAGTGTATTGAAGTTTAATGAAGAGTCTGATACTGGTGAGGCAAATTACATAAGAGGTGTTGGGAGTGATTTTATGCCTGTACATTTACATAAAGTAAATTTAAAGTCAGGATTAGTTACAGGATTTGTTAAAGTAGGATTACAGCATAGCTTACCTGTGAAGGATATTTCTTTATTGTTAGGTAATGACTTGGCAGGTGGACAAGTTTTTCCTGAAGTGCATTTGACAATGGAGTCAGAGAAACCAGAGATGAATTCTAACACAGATTCTTCCTGTGTTGTGACTAGAGCTATGGCTAAAAAGATTGGTGCGCAGAATGAGGTTGTTACTCATGACTGTTCAACTCAGGATTTGAGTTTTGAGGATGTGTCAGAGACTTTCTTACCTTCGTTGTTTGAACAAGATTCTGGGAGTAGGTCTGACTATGAATATTTATCTCTGTCTTGGAAGGAGATGATAACAGAGCAGAATAGGGACCCTGAAATTATAAAATTAAGAGAGCAAGCTCTACTAGATAGTGAAATTGAGAAGGTGCCAGTAGGATATTACTTGGAAAAAGGAGTGTTGATGAGGAAGTGGAGATCACCTACAATTCCTGCAAGTGAGGAATGGAATATTGTTTACCCGGCAGTTGTCCCTAAAGTTTATCGAAATGAGATTTTGACTTTAGCTCATAGTGTGCCTTTAGGTGGACATCAAGGGGTAAGGAAAACTGTGGACAAGATTTTAAAACATTTTTACTGGCCTGGTCTAAGAAAAGATGTGGTGATGTTTTGTAAAACGTGCCATACTTGTCAAATTGTGGGTAAACCAAATCAAGTTACACCAGTGGCTCCATTACAACCTATTCTAGCATTTGGTGAACCGTTTTCTAAAGTTATTATAGATTGTGTTGGTCCATTACCAAAGACAAAAACTGGTTATCAGTACTTGTTGACTATTATCTGTACTTCATCTAGGTTTCCAGAGGCAGTACCACTTAGGAATATAACAGCTAAAACTGTGACAAAGGCCCTTATAAAATTCTTTACTTATCTTGGATTACCTAAGGAAATACAAACTGATCAAGGCAGTAATTTTATGTCTGGATTGTTTCAACAGATAGTTTATAAATTGGGAGCTAAGCAAATCACTTCATCTGCATACCATCCAGAATCGCAAGGTGCCTTGGAGAGGTTTCATTCTACTCTCAAGAATATGGTTAGGACATATTGTGTGGAAAATGAAAGTGATTGGAATGAGGCTATAAACTTACTTTTATTTGCAGTAAGGGAATCGGTACAAGAATCTTTAGGTTTTAGTCCATTTGAACGTATTTGGGCATAGAGTTAGAGGACCTTTAGCTTTATTAAAAGAACAGTGGATTAGTAAAGAAATACACACTAATTTGTTGGACTATGTTTTGAAATTTAAGGGCAGGTTACATAAAGCTTGTAGCTTAGCCAAGGAAAATTTAAAATTGGCTCAGGAGAAAATGAAAACTTGGTATGATAAAGAAGCTAGGATGAGTATGTTTAAGCCTGGAGATAAGGTGTTGGTTCTTTTCCCAGTGCAAACGAATCCTTTACAAGCTAGATTTCATGGTCCTTATGAAATTGTGTCTAAAATCAATTATGTGAATTACGTGATAAAAACTCCAGATCATAGGAGGTCAACACAACTTTGCCATATAAGTATGATAAAACCATATTTTGGGAAACAATCTGATACTGTGACTGTTGTGGTTAGTGAGAATGAGTTTGATTTAACTAGGAACATGATAGATGATTCATCTGAATTTCATTCTAAATCCAACATTGTTTCTGTCAGGTTACCAAATGCAACCATTCTGGAAAATATTGATGAGAAATTAGCACATTTACAGCTAGAGCAGAAACAGCAGATGAAGGAATTAATTTTTAAATATAAGGATTTGTTTCCAGATGTTCCGAGAAGGACTACTATAGCTTCACATGATGTAGATGTTGGAGATGCCAAACCTATTAAACAACACCCATATAGGATGAACATAGAAAAATGTGAACTTGCTGAGAATGAAATTAAATATATGTTAGAGAATAATATTATTAGACATTCTAACTCGAATTGGAGTTCACCATGTGTTATGGTGCCAAAACCAGATGGTAGTATTAGGTTTTGTACGGACTATAGGAAGGTGAATGCTGTAACGAAAACAGATGCATATCCAATTCCTAGGGTAGATGATTGTGTAGATAAAGTTGGAAAAGCAAAGTTCCTTTCAAAGATTGATTTATTGAAAGGGTATTGGTGTGTTCCATTAACGGACAGAGGTAGAGAGATTTCTGCATTTGTAACTCCATCTGGGTTATATGAATATAATGTTCTTCCATTTGGGATGAAGAATGCCCCAGGTACTTTCCAGAGGATGATTAACTCTGTGATTCAGGGATTGAAAGATACTGATGCTTATATTGATGATTTAGTGACAGGAAATGATACTTGGGAAGCACACATTATTGCGGTGGAGAAATTGTTTGAAAGGCTTTCAAAAGCTAACTTAACTATTAATTTAGCTAAGAGTGAATTTGGACATGCCACTGTGACTTACCTTGGATATGTTGTGGGTCAAGGTAAGGTAGCTCCTGTTCAGGCAAAAGTTCGGGCAATTTTAGAGATTCCCACTCCAACGGGGAAAAGAACTCTCAGAAGATTCTTGGGAATGGTAGGATATTATCGAAAATTTTGTAAGAATTTTGCTAATGTTGCCCTTCCATTAACTAGCCTCTTGCAGAAGAATGTGAAGTTTGTGTGGACAGTGCCTTGTCAAGAAGCATTTGAGAAATTAAAAACAATGATATGTCAACAACCTGTGCTCAAGGAACCTGACTTTGAAAAACCTTTTTCATTAACTGTAGATGCTAGTGATGAGGCTGCGGGAGCAGTATTAATGCAAAGGAATGAGGGTGATGAGGTTGATCATCCAGTAGCTTACTTTTCTAAGAAATTTAATAAGCATCAAAGAAACTATTCGACAATAGAGAAGGAATTGTTATCTCTTGTTTTAGCTTTAGAATATTTTGGGGTATATGTTGGTACAACTCAAAAACCACTTATTGTTTACACTGATCATAATCCGTTAGTTCTTCTGAGTAAGATGAAAAACAAAAGCAGATTATTAAATTGGAGTTTGATGTTACAAGAGTATAATATTGTGATAACTCATATTAAAGGTAAAGATAATGTGGTTGCTGATTGTCTATCTCGATGTTGATTGTACAAAGTAAATTTTTTATGGAGTTTTTTTTTACAATTGTAACACTCCTACTGTATTGCGAGTTGTAAGATGTTATATGATGGTATTGTATATTGTGTATGTTATAAAATTTATACATCTGTTTTTCTTGTAAATAATTGTTAAAATTTTTGTTCTTGTCAGACCAAAAATGTTTCTTTGGAGGGAGGTGTTACGTACCCGTGATGTGACAATGGTGTACTTGTCACGTGATGGGTGTTGAAGCTATACTGGACTTGAGGTAATGGTCTTGTGATGGTGGAGTGATGTCATTTTCCCACCAGTAGAGGTCATGTGACAGTTTTTTTTTCACAGGGTATAAAAGGAGGACCCCTCCCTGTGAGGAGGGGCAGATTGAGGCTGGATTTGCCATGTTGACATCATGCCACTGCGTGATTTAATGTTATGACGCAGTTTAGTTGAAAGATGAAGTTTTATTTAATGCCTAAAGTTTAAAAGGTCATTGCCAGCAGTTTCTTTATAACACTGCTAGTTGAGAATCAGTGGAGAGTGAAGATCGGAGTTCGGGAGTTAAAAGATCGAGGAGAATCGATTTTGACGGTGAAACAGGTTCGACCTTGTTTCATCCTCATTCGGAAGGAATTTGTTGACTGTTCTCATGTTAATCCCTGTGAAATAGCAGAAAGGATTGGGAACAGTTCTGTAAAGGAAAGGTCAGTGCCCTTAAGCCATTTCATTTGTCCATCTACATAAATTCTTCGTGGGAAAAGTTCGATTTTGGGAACCGATGCAACACGACATGAAAGAGAATTTAAATCATCTTAAAAAGTCTCTCCCTTAAATGGACAGTGAGTATTTTGAACTTTTGCAGTACTACTTTGAAGAACTGTTTAAGCTTCCTTGCTTTAAGAACTGTTTAAGCTGCCGCACAGCAGCTGATTTCCGGTTACGTTAGTGATTTGTTTACTTTTGGGGGGTTTGTTTTCAGTGTTTAATAAACGTATTATTTGTTATAAAAACCCCTGCCTAACTCATATATTTATTGTTGCTTGAATCCGTAACAGGAGAAATATACATAATTCACAACCAACAACATTGAGTTGGGGTTCCGCTGTAAGAGGATGGACTGACGCGATGACATAATTATGTAAAGATTCTTTGCGTGCTTTGGGGTTTAGGTTTTGGAGTTCAATAAAATATATAATGGATTTCATTAATCATAAAATGCCTTACTTCATTTTATTTATGAGAACCTAGATTGGCAACCCTGTTGCTCTAGGACAATTCCTGAGTTATTGAGCATGTTGGCCAATACAGTCGCTTTGAATCTGCTGGAGTTTTGGGAGCAAAATGCCATCGCTTGGTTCATACAAGCTGAGGCCCAATTCACACTGAGAGAAGTTAATGCTCAAAACATCAAATTCTACCACTCAGCAATCCCATGGTGGTGAGAGTGGTGAATCTGCTTGAACACCAAGCAGAACACAATGATTACCAATTGCTGAAAACTCACCTTTTACAGACTTTAGGACGATTGGAGTCTGAATGCACCAAACAGCTGCTCTCCTTACCCGGACGTGGAGACAGAAATATAGAAACACAGAAAACCTACGGCACAGTACAGGCCCTTCAGCCCACAAAGCCATGACAAATGCCTTACTTTAAATATTACCTAGGGATACCAATAGCCCTCTATTTTTCTAAGCTCCATGTACCTATCCAGGAGTCTCTTAAAAGACCCTATCGTATCCGCCTCCACCACCATCGCCGGCAGCCCATTCCACGCACTCACCACTCCCTGCGTAAAAAACTTACCCTCGACATCTTCTCTGTACCTACTCCCAAGCACTTTAAAATTGTGCCCTCTCGTGCTAGCCATTTCAGCCCTGGGAAAAAGCCTCTAACCATCCACATGATCAATGCCTGTCATTACCTTGTACACCTCTATCAGGACACTTCTCATCCTCGGCCGCTACAAGGAGAAAAGGCTGAGTTCACTCAACCTATTCTCATAAAGCATGCTTCCCAGTCCAGGCAACATTCTTGTAAATCTCCTCTGCACCCTTTCTCTGATTTCCACATCCTTCCTGCAGTGAGGTGACCAGAACTGAGCACAGTACTCCAAGTGGGGTCTGACCAGGGTCCTATATAGCTGCAACATTACCTCTTGGCTCCTAAACCAATCTCACAATTGATGAAGGCCAGTGCACCGCATGCCTTCTTAACCACAGAGTCAACCTGCGCAGCAGCTTTGAGTGTCCTATCGACTCAGACCACAAGATCCCTCTGATCCTCCACACTGCCAAGAGACTCACCATTAATACTATATTCTGCCATCATATTTGACCTGCCAAAATGAACCACCTCACACTTATCTCGGTTATACTCCACCTGCCACTTCTCAGCCCAGTTTTGCATCCTATCAATGTCCCACTGTAACCTCTGACAGCCCTACACACTACCCACAACATCCCCAACCTTTGTGTCATCAGCACATTTACTAATCCATCCCTCTACTTCCTTATCCAGGTTATTTATAAAGATTACGAAGAGTAATGGTCCCAGAACAGATCCCTGAGGTACTCCGTTGGTCACCGACCTCCATGCAGAATATGACCCGTCAACAACCACTCTTTGCCTTCCATGGGCAAGCCAGTTCTGGATCCATAAGGCAATGTCCCCTTGGATCACATACCTCCTTACTTTCTCAATAAACCTTGCAAATGCCTTATCAAATGCCCTGCTGAAATCCATATACACAGCATCTACTGTCTACCTTCATCAATATGTTCAGTCACATCCTCCAAAACTTCAATCACCCTCATAAGGCATGATGTGCCTTTGATAAAGCATTGCTAATCATATTATGCCTCTCCAAAGGTTCAAAAATCCTGCCTTTCGGGATCTTCTCCATCAACTTACCAACCACTGAAGTAAGACTCACTGGTCTATAATTTCCTCGACTTTCTCTACTCTCTTTCTTGAATAAGGGAGCAACATCAACAACCCTCCAGTCCTCCAGAACCTCTCCTATCCCCATTGATGATGCAAAGATCATTGACAGAGGCCCAGCGATCTCCTCCCTCGCTTTCCACAGTAGACTGTGTATCCCGTCCGGTCACAGTGACTTATCCAACTTGATGCTTTCCAAAAGCTACAGCACAATCTCTTCCTTAATATCTGCATTCTTGAAACTGCAAGTCATCTCTATAATCGCCAAGAAGCAAAGTATTCATTAAGTACCTCCGCTATTTCCTCTGGTTCCAAACAAATTTTTCTACTGTCAGACCGAATTGGTCCTATTTTCTCATGTCTTATCCTTTTGTTCTTCACATACTTGTAGAATCTCTTAAAATTTCCTTAATCCTGTCTGCCAAGGCATTCTTATGGCCCCTTCTGGCTCTCCTAATTTCATTCTTAAGCTCTTTCCTGCTAGCCTTATAATCTTCTAGATTCCTATCATTGCTTAGTTTTTTGAACATTTCGTAAGCTTTTCTTTTCTTCTTGACTAGATTTACAACAGCCTTTGTACACCACAGATCTTCTACCCTACCATCCATTGCATGTCTCAGAAACTCACGCAAATATCCCCTGAACATTTCCCATATTTCTTCCATACGTTTCCCTGAGAACATCTGTTTTGAATTTATATTTCTAAGTTCCTGTCTGATAGTCTCAATTCCCTTACTCCAATTAAATATTTTCCTAACTTGTCTGTTCCTATCCCTTTCAGATGCTCTGGTAAAGGAGATAGAATTATGATCACTATCTCCAACATGCTCCCCCACTGAGAGACCTGACACCCGACCATGTTCATTTCCCAATACCAGATCAAGTACAGCCTCTTCTCTTCTAGGTTTATCAACATATTGAGTCAAGAAACATTCTTGAACACATCTAATAAACTCTATCCCATCTAAACCCCTTGTTCTAGGGAGATGCCAATCAATATTTGGGAGATTAAAATCTCCCACAACAACCCTGTTATTTTTACTGCTTTTCAGTATCTGTCTCCCTATCTGCTCCTCGATGTTCCTGTTACTATTGGGTGGTCTATAAAAAGCACCCAGTCGAGTTATTGACCCTTTCCTATTCTTAACTCCCACTCACGGAGACTCTGTAGACAACCCCTCCGTGACTTCCTCCTTTTCTGCAGCCGTCACACTATTTCTGATCAACAGTGCCACGTCCCCAGCTATTTTGCCTCCCTCCCTGTCCTTTCTGAAACATCTAAAGCCTGGCACTTGAAGTAGCCATTCCTGCCCCTGCACTCTCCAAGTATCTATAATGGCAACAACATCATAGCTCCAAGTGCTGATCCATGCTCTAAGCTCATCCGCTTTATTCATGATACTCCTCGCATTAAAATAGACACATCTCAAACCATCGGTCTGAGTGCGTCCCTTCTCTATCACCTGCCTATCCTCCCTCTCGCGCTGTCTCCAAGCTTTCTCTATTTGTGAGCCAACCTCCCTTTCCTCAGTCACTTCAGTTTGGTTCCCACCCCCCAGCAATTCTAGTTTAAACTCTCCCCAATAGCCTTAGCAAACCTTCCCGCAAGGGTATTGGTCCCCCAGGATGCAAGTGCAACCCGCCCTTTTTGTACAGGTCACTCCTGCCCCAGAAGAGGTCCCAATGATATGGAATCCCTGCTCCAATCCCTCAGCTACACATTTACCCTCCACCTCACTCTATTCCTATCCTCACTGTCATGTGGCACAGGCTGTAATCCCAAGATGACTACCTTTGAGGTCCTGCTTCTCAACCTCCTTCCTAACTCCCTGCAGTCTGTTTTCAGGACCTCCTCCCATTTCCTACCTATGTCGTTGGTACCAATATGTATCACAAACTCTAGCTGTTCTGCTTCTCACTTCAGGATATCGTGGACGCGATCAGAAACATCCCAGATCCTGGCACCTGGGAGGCAAATTACTATCCACGTTTCTTTCCTGTGTCCACAGATTCACCTATCTGACCCCTTAAGTATAGAGTTCTCTATCACTCTGTCCATCCTCTTCATTCCCCTACCCTTCTGAACCACAGGGCCAGACTCTGTGCCAGAGGCGTGACTACTGTTGCTTCCCCCAGGTAGTCTGCTCCCCCCCAAAAGTACTCAAGCAGAAATACTTATTGTTAAGGCAGACAACCACTGGGGTACTCTCTAGCACCTGCATCTTGCCCTTCCCTCTCCGGAATATTACCCACTTCTATGTCTCCTGTGGTCCCAGGGTGACTACCTGCCGATAACCCCTCACTCTCCCTGACCAGATGACGGTCATTGAGCTGCAGCTCCAGTTCCCTAACACGGTCTCTAGGGAGCTGCAGCTCGATGCACCTGGTGCAGAAGTGGTTTTCCGGGAGGCCAGGAGTCTCTAGGAATTTCCACATCTGACACCGAGCACAGAAAACAGGTAGACAGACAGACAGACATACTTTATTGATCCCAAGGGAAATTGGGTTTCGTTATAGTCGCACCAACCAAGAATAGTGTAGAAATATAGCAATATAAAACCATAAATAATTCAATAATAATAAGTAAATAATGCCAAGTGGAAATTAGTCCAGGACCAGCCTAGTGGCTCAGGGTGTCTGACACTCCGAGGGAGGAGTTGTAAAGTTTGATGGCCACAGGCAGGAATGACTTCCTATGACGCTCAGAGTTAAATCTCAGTGGAATGAGTCTCTGGCTGAATGTACTCCTGTGCCTAACCAGTACATTATGGAGTGGATGGGAGACATTGTCCAAGATGGCATGCAACTTGGACAGCATCCTCTTATTAGACACCACCTTCAGAGAGTCCAGTTCCACCCCCACAACATCACTGGCCTTACGAATGAGTTTGTTGATTCCGTTGGTGTCTGCTACCCTCAGCCTGCTGCCCCAGCACTCAACAGCAAACATGATAGCACTGGCCACCACAGACTCGTAGAACATCCTCAGCATCGTCCGGCAGATGTTAAAGGACCTCAGTCTCCTCAGGAAATAGAGACGGCTCTGACCCTTCTTGTAGACAGCCTCAGAGTTCTTTGACCAGACCAGTTTATTGTCAATTCGTATCCCCAGGTAGGTTAAACAGATAACTTAACTGGCCTCAATCCCTTATCGCCGAAGCCCCATTGAGCCAAAGTCTTCCTACTCTGTCTCCCAGTACTCTCGACTCACCTGGTGCAGATGTGATCGTCCGAGAGGCCGGGAGTCTCCAGGACTTCCCACATCTGACACCGAGCACAGAAAACAGGCCTCACACACGTACTTTCTGTTTTTATTTTAAACAGATAACCTACCTGGCCTGTCTCCCACTACTCTGACACCCGCTCAATAAATCTGTCTTCTTTTTAAACTCTTCCCACTGTTCTCACTGGCTGACCTCCATGTGCTTGCACAGTTGTGCCCCGTTCAAACCGCTGAACAAATATCTGTCACCTTTTAAACTCTGCTGGCTTTTAAACTCTTCTCACTGTTGTCACTGGCTGAAACCCACGCGCTTGCGCAGTCATGCCCTGTTCAAACATTCTTTAGTCCTTTACCTCTTCCAATTCCACCTATCATCTACCAGCTTCTTACTTGATCCCCCTTCCCCCACCTACCCAGCATCCTCTTCACCCAAATTCACCTATCACCCTCGGCTTGTACTCAGCCTGAAACTTAAACTGTTTATCTCCCTCAGTAGATGCTGCCTGACCCATTGAATTCCTCCAGCACTTTGTGTGTGTTGCTCTGGACTTCCAGCATCTGTAAAACCTCGTGGTTATAATAATCTCATCCAACAATGTCTGGCAACAGTTCATAGGAGGAGGAGGCTCCAGGAACATCCCCACCCTCACTGATGCTGGGACCCAGTGCGTGAGAGCAGGAGACAAGGAGAACACTCACATACATGTTCAGACAGACATGAGGAGTGGACGATCTCCCTCGACTTCCCCCTGAGACCCCCGTCACAGAAACCTGTCTCCAGACAATTCAGTTCACTGCCAGTGATATCGGGGAATGGCAGAGAGCACTGGATACAGCAACAGCTATGGGACCAGACAACACCCCAGCTGTGGTTCTGAAGACCAGAGTCCAGCACCATATGGACCTCTGGCCGAGCTGTCCCAGGACAGGTACAGTAGTGTGACCGACAACGTGGACCATTACCCGGGTGTGTCATGTTCACAGAAAGCAGGAGAAATCCAATCGAGCCATTGTCTAGTCTGTGCTTTGTCTCTCCAACATACCCTCACCCATTAATTATGGGTGTTCAGGAACCAGTAAACCTGGGACCCTCAGGGGAATGTCACTCACCGTACACCTCCAGTCGCACTGTCACACGATTCTCAGCTCCTGAAACTGCTGTAGCAAATGCCTCATAATCACTGGCATCCTCTGTCCGTAGGTCACGGATTTGCAGACTGAAGCTCACCGGATCAAGAGTTAACCGTGACTTGAAATCCTCAGAACCAAAGTAAGTGATGTTTCCTTTCACATACTGCGCCACTACCTTTGTCTTTTTCTACTCAAGCTCAGCAACATCCATTCCGACTGGGATCCCAGGGGATAAGGAGGCCGACTGTCCCAGGGTTCCAGTCACGGTGAGAGGAGCAGCCCCACTCCCAGCTGAGGAGACAAGAGGAGACAGACAGCAGGTCAGCTCAGTGACCGGAGGAGAAATCGGAGCTGGGAGAGTCACAGGCAAAGACGCAGACCATGCGGCCCATCCTCTGGCTCCTGGCCCTGTGTGGGAGGATCGGCCTACGGTACCTTCATCTAACAGTGAGTCACGGGGGAGGGGGAAGAATGAAGACTTCTTGCACCCAACCTGAGGAAGGGCGTGGCACCCTTCAGCCAGATATCAATAGACAGATAAGGGTAGTGCAGAAATAACAAATGGAACCCAGTAGGTAGGAGTGGGGGGTATGTCTCGGGAGGGTAAATGTGAGGTAAAGGGGAGGCTGTGTGTGGTGTGGTGGGGACGACCTGCCCTTGATAAAGCCATGCTGACTACTCGTAATCATATTACACCTCTCAGGATTTTCTCCATCAACTTACCAACCACTGAGGTAAGACTCGCTGGTCTATAATTTCCTAGCTATCGCTACTCCCTTTCTAAAATAATGGAAAAACATCCGCAACCCTCCAATCCTCTGGAATCTCTCCCGTCCCCATTGATGATGCAAAGAGCATCGTCAGAGGCTCAGCAATCTCCTGCCTCGCCTCCCACAGTAGCCTGGGGTACATCTCATCTCATCTCATCTCATCCAGTCCCAGTGACCTATCCAATTTGATGCTTTCCAAAACCTCCAGCACATCCTTTTTCTTAATGTCTATATGTTCAAGCTTTTCAGTCCACTGTAAATCATCCCTACAATCACCAAGATCCTTTTCCATAGTGAATACTGAAGCAAAGTATTCATTATGTACATCTGCTATCTCCTTCGGTTCCATACACACTTTTCCACTGTCACACTTGATTGGTCCTATTCTCTCACATCTTATCCTCTTGCTCTTCACATACTTGTAGAATACCTTGGGGTTTTCCTTAATCCTGTCTGCCAAGGCCTTCTCATGGCCCCTTCTGGCTCTCCTAATTTCATTTTAAGCTCCTTCCTGCTAGCATTATAATTTTCTCGATTCTTATCATTACCTAGGTTTTTGAACCTTTCATAAGCTTTTCTTTTCTACTTGACTAGATTTACAACAGCCTTTGTAAACCACGGTTCCTGTACCCTATCTGGTACTTCGTTCCACCAAGCAAGTTCTTGGTGCTTTTGGGACATGGTTTGTCAACATTGGTACCTTTTTGTCCCACAACAGCAATTGTTTCTAGTTTAAAATGAGGCTGAAAAGTATCATGACGTGATTCTCTCTCACTCCGTCTCTTTTCAAGATTTCTTCCTTTTTCTGTTCCTAATGCTGGATTGGGTTCACAGCAGCAAGAGGTGGCTGTGTGCCCAGATTCACCACATTTAAAACACTGGTTTAACACTTGTCTGTTTGTCAGTGGTTGTGGACTCTCGTTTGTGTCTGCCTTTCCTTTTAGTGGCTTATCACTTGTTGCCTTCGAGCTCGCTTTTACCTTCTGCTGTTTTGTAGTTTGTGGAGTATCTAGTTGACTTTGAAACTCAGCAATTTATTCAGTCAGTTGAGAAGTAACTGAAATTAGCTGTGCTACATCATCTTTACAGGGGCCTGTGGTCTGAGACTGTATACCGGCACATTGTTTCACTGTTCCTAAATGCTGTTTATGTGTGCGGTTCTGGAGGGATGCTTGTCTTCCTTACTGTGTCGTTCGGTAAATGATGGTGGGTTTTGATTTTTCTGTTCCAGTTGCAGCTCTGAGATCGGAGAGTGATCCCAACATGCCTGACAAAACTGCTTTAAAAGATGCTTGTTAGCCTCAGTTTAGTCAAGTCTGCATTGCTTTACAGTCAGTGTCAATGCTCCCTATAGCCACTGTAGGGAGGTAGATGGTCTCTCACTCATGTTTTGTAGCTTGTTCATGAATTTAGTGAAAAATTCATCACTGTCTTCCAGGTGGCAAAAGCTGAATCTTGGAGTTGATGTAAATAGCGAGTGAAGCTCCAGGTCTTGTTGACCTGATGATGTCAGAAGCTGCTGGAAGAATACTTTCACATATTGTCTGTGTTCTGTGAAGATCAAAAACACCTGGGTCTTGCAAGAGCAGTTCAATACTAGTACACTGTCTCACAATCTGCCTCATTATGTGGATGACAGGTTCTCCCAGAAAAAGTTTGGAGCCTTACTGGTGTATTGCCATGAACTATCAAGTCCTTACTGCACACAATGTGCTCCACTATGTCTCTTTGAATATCTGGAGGGTTAGGATCACTGGGAGAGAGGGATGGGTTCACTGTAACTCCATTAGTCTGTATTACAGGGACTGAGTTGTTCTGCACCGGGGTCAGGTGGAGGAATAATTCTGGCAACTGAACTGCATTCTTTTAGAAAGTCTAGTATTTGTTCATCATTTTCTGTTCCTATTTGCCACTGAATAAAACAGTATTGGGGATTTAACCCCCTTTTCCTCTATGTCTTTCATTTTCTTTCACTGTAGGTTTCAATTGAACAAGTGAGTTTGAACAGTAAGACTCTTTCAGTGCTTTGTACACTAACGAGTTTGTTACTGGTTATCTGATACACAGCCTCCTGGCTGGCTCACCAAGTTTTATGTAACACCTGTGTAGTGCTGGTCTGATCTTGTGTGACTGGACACCGCTCCCTTTATGAGAAAATCTAATCACACAGCACTGCACGGGGTGCTCGTGGACCATGAGAAGCTCCAGGTATTGGAATGTGGCAGTGAATCAAAAAGTCACATTTCTGGAGGTAAGTTTTGTTCACAAAAATACACATACTAAGTACTTACATGAGTAAGAACACTTCAGAATTACAACATTCTATTTAGGTTCCAGATTTCAGACATCAAACGAAAACCAAAGTGCTGTTTAATTAGAATCAATGATCTTCATTAGAATAAGCCTTGTTACTCCAATTCCTCTAACTAATTAGATCTAGTGATATTCCTTGTTTAATGGTTTACAGACCAACAATTGCCTTTCTATGTATCCCTAGTTAGTTAGAAAACTATCTGAATTCCTATTCTTAAGTATTATGGTTAACTTCAATTTCAGTGCCAGTCAGTACGTTTACAAATTCAAATTCAAAAAATATATCTGTACAGCTTAAGTCCTTTCACAACAATTCTCCAACATCACATTTTTAAACCAAATAAATCTCATGCAGTAACTTATCAAAGCGAAAATAATCAGTTCTTCCAAAAAATCAAATTTAGATATGATGTACCAAAACTAATTCCTGGTTACACGGTAGAGATCTTCCATACTCGTCTCTGCCCATCTTGTCTCGTTATAGTAGCCAAGGCTTTTCATCGATATTCTCTCCTGCAGGGTTTTACCCTGAGCTTTTCTAGTAATTCGAGTAGAGATGCTCACTACTAATTCCACTTCTAACAGCTAAAATATTTAGTTTTGAATAGTTTACTCCATTTTGCTTGTCTGCGCCTGTGTCAGCCATGCCTCATTCTCACACTGTCATGGTCTGGATCGGTTCCCCTTTAAATTTAGTTAGGTTGTGATCCGGGCCATTGACGCCTTGTTCCCTTCTAATTCCGTTTCACACATCCCTTGAGCTTGGCAATCAAGGTAATCTACCCTCGACCCGAACCGGCAGCTTATAAACCCCTGGCTTTAGCCGTTCGGGGCGAGAGTGTTAAGAAGCCTTTGCAAGTCGCCGCCGCCGCTACGACAAGCCAGATCCAGCACGCATCGGAGTACCAGCAATTCACCTTCCGTCGCCAGAGTGATCCGGCCCACATCGGAGTACCAGCAATTCACCTTCCATCACCAGAGTGATCCAGCCTGCATCGGAGTGCCGGCAATTCACCTTCCATCACCAGAGTGATCCAGCCCGAATCGGAGTGCCGGCAATTCACCTTCCGTCACCAGAGTGACCCAGCCCGCATCGGAGTACCAGCAATTCACCTTCCGTCACCAGAGTGACCCAGCCCGCATCGGAGTACCAGCAATTCACCTTCCGTCACCAGAGTGATCCAGCCCGAATCGGAGTACCAGCAATTCACCTTCCGTCACCAGAGTGGGTCCCGGCAAGGTCAATCTACCAGGGGTGAGTTGAAGGCAGAGTCCTGACTTAACATTCATGCCCCTTGTCCATGTCTACCCCTGAAGAAGAGTCCCGGCTCAGTGCCTGAGTTGAAGGTGGAGTTCCGGCTCGATGTCATGCCCAGTGTCTGTATCTACCCCCCGAAGAAGAGTCCCGGCTCGATGCCTGATCTGAAGGAGGAGTCCTGGTTCAAGATTCCTTGTCCTGTGTTTTGGTGTCCACGTTTCTGGCTGCAACGATCCATGGTATCCAAGTGTCTGGCGGCGGTGAATCAAGGTCCCAGTCTCCAAGTGCCAGGTCCGTGGCGATCCCAGTTCCCTGTTTCCAAGTCCCAGGTCCGCGGCGATCCCAGTTCCCTGTTTCCAAGTCCCAGGGCCGTGGCGGTCCCAGTTCCCTGTTTCCAAGTCCCAGTTCCCTGTTTCCAAGTCCCAGTTCCGTGTTTCCAAGTCCCAGGTCCGTGGCGATCCCAGTTCCCTGTTTCCAAGTCCCAGGGCCGTGGCGGTCCCAGTTCCCTGTTTCCAAGTCCCAGTTCCGTGTTTCCAAGTCCCAGGGCCGTGGCGATCCCAGTTCCCTGTTTCCAAGTCCCAGGGCCGTGGCAATCCCAGTTCCCTGTTTCCAAGTCCCAGGGCCGTGGCGGTCCCAGTTCCCTGTTTCCAAGTCCCAGGGCCGTGGCAATCCCAGTTCCCTGTTTCCAAGTCCCAGGGCCGTGGCGGTCCCAGTTCCCTGTTTCCAAGTCCCAGGGCCGTGGCGATCCCAGTTCCCTGTTTCCAAGTCCCAGTTCCGTGTTTCCAAGTCCCAGGTCCGCGGCGATCCCGGTTCCCTGTTTCCAAGTCCCAGGTCCGCGGCGATCCCAGTTCCCTGTTTCCAAGTCCCAGGTCCGTGGCAATCCCAGTTCCCTGTTTCCAAGTCCCAGTTCCCTGTTTCCAAGTCCCAGGTCCGCGGCGATCCAAGTCCTTAGTCCCCTAGCCCGAGGTTTGTGTTCCTCTTTGTCCTCGATTTCCCGATCTTCTGTGTAGCGAGTAATAAATGCCATTTTATTGTACCTAAGAAAGATGCGTTTGTGTCCTGCTTGTGGGTCCTCTCCCAGCACCCTTGTCCCCACCTCGTGACACGCACAGCTTTTTTTCCAAGTTCTCTTTATCAAATTCAGTCTCATCCTTCCCCAGGTGGAGCTTTCTAGCATCACATCTTTGGGTTTAATTAACCTGGGTTATAAAAGCAGCATCTATCATCTTGGACGTCCACCCATCCGGGCTATGCCCTCTTTTTGTTGCTGCCATCAGGAAGGTGGTACAGGAGCCTGAGGACCCACAGCACCAGGTTCAGGAACAATTATTACCCCTCAACCTTCAGACTCTTGAACCAGAGGGGATAACTTCACTCGCCCCAACACTGAACTGTTCCCATAAACTTTCAAGCTCTCTTCATCTCATATTTGTGATATTTATTGCTTATGTATTTACTATTAATATTTTGTTTTTTTGTTTCTTTGTATTCACTATGCATACCTGCAGGATAATGAATCTCAGGGTTGTCTATAGTAGATATGTGTTCTTTTAAAATAAACTTATTGATACAAGATCAACATACTAGACCAAGTCTACACAAATATTCCAGGAGCTTTCAAAGCGACCCCATCTGCACACCTAGGACAATCAGAGCATATCTCCCTCACACTGACCCAGCTTACAGACCACAGATCTGCAGAGTAAAACCAACCATCAAGACAGTACATGTGTGGTCTGAGGAAGCCACCCCAATGCTACAGGACTGTTTTGACAACACTGATTGGGGCTTGTTTGCAAAGGGAGCAGACCTGGAGGAATATGCTGGTTCAGTCCTGGGATATATTAAATTGTGCACAGAAAATGTAATAACACAAAAGACAATTAAGGTGTTTCCAAATCAAAAGCCTTGGATTAACAGCAACGTGAGGGCACTACTCAGGGAGCGCGATGCAGCCTTCAGGACAGGAGACAAACAAGCCCACAGTAAAGCACGGGGGAATCTCCGCAGGGACATCAGGGATGCAAAGCGCAAATACAAATTGCACATTGAAAATCAGTTTGATAACAACAATCCCCATAGTATGTAGAAAGGCAACAAGGCGCTGACAGACTACAAAACCAATAATCTGCTGCCAGATGATGACGCCACCCTGCCTGATGTCCTAAACCAGTTTGTTGTCCGCGTTGATACTCAGAGGGAGGAGGCTGCTCCACTCATCAACCCACCTGACGATGGGTCCACACTGGTCCTTAAGCGACACCAGGTGAGATCCTCCCAGAGGAAAGTGAATGCGAGTAAGGCAGCTGGCCCAGACGGAGTGCCCGGCCGGGTACTGTGCATCTGTCGACCGGCTTGCTGAGGTGTTTGCAAGTATATTTAACCTCTCACTGCAATAAGCTGCTGTTCTAACATGCCTTAAAACCTCCACCATCATCCCAGCGCCCAAAAATCAGCTGTGAAGTGCCTGAATGACTATCGCCCTGTAGCACTGACACCCATAGCCATGAAGTGCTTTGAGAGACGTGCTCTCACACATTAAGGCTATAGTCCCACCTGTTCTGGACAAACACCAATTTGCCTATTTGGCAAAATGCTCCACAGAGGATGCGATCACAACAGCCCTCCATATTGCTCTGACTCACTTAGAGGAACTGAACACTTATGTGAGGATGTTACTTGTGGACTTCAGTTCTGTATTTAACACAGTCATCCCCCATAAACTGGTCAGCAAACTGAACACTCTTGGCCTTGGTTCCTCCCTGTGCTCATGGGTCATGGACTTTCTCACAGACCAACCACAGCAAGTCAGATTTGGTAAGCACACCTCCACCACCCTCATCTCAAAAACAGGCACCCTGCAGGGCTGTGTGCTGAGCCCTATGCTATACACACTCTTCACACGACTGCACCTCCAACTCCATAATTAAATTTGTGGACAATACCACAGTGGTTGGCCTGATCTCTGACCAGGATGAAACGGCCTACAGGCTCGAGGTGGATCATCTGATGGAGTGGTGTAAGGACAACAACCTGGTCCTTAACACTTCTAAAACAAAATAGATGATCATTGACTTCAGAAGATCAAAGGACAGAGTACACACCCCCCTCCATATACATGGAGAGGTAGTGGAAAGTGTGGAAAACCTAAAGTTCCTTGGAGTTATGTTGTCAAAACAGCTGACATGAACCACCAACACCTTGATGCTTGTAAAAAAAATGCACAACAAAGACTCTCCTTCCTCAGAAAGCTGAAACAGGCCAAACTCCCACAAAAGCTGTTGCTTAACTTCTACAGAAGCATAATTGAAACCATCCTGACCAACAGCGCCACAGTGTGGTATGCTAGCTGCACAGTCGCTGAGCGACAAGACCCGCATCGCGTGGTGAAGGCGGCCCAGCGAATTGTCAGGATGGAGCTCCCAGGACTGGACACCATCTATTCCAGCAGACTCAGGAGGAAAGCAATCAGCATAACCAGAGAAACCACACACCCCGGACACTCCCTGTTTGACCCACTGCCGTCCAGCAAAAGGCTCAGGACACTAAAAGCCAGAACAAATAGACTGAGGAACAGCTTCTACCCCAGATCTGTGGCTTCCATCACACCACTCCCACAGAACAATGACTGAAACTGTGAGCACACACATGCACACACAAGGACTCATTGCACTAATGCCACTTTGTGCATTACTGTGATATTCAGGTGTTGCTGCAACTTATTTTCTGCTACTTATCTATCTAATACTGTTTTCTGTTACTGTCTTGTTTTTATCTACCACTTTGTTTGATTGCCTGAGAGGAAGCCAAACAGAGTTTCATTGTACCTATGTAGAATGACAATAAAGATCATTCAATTCAATTCAATTAGATAAAATCCAATTACTTTCATATAACTATAGCCCATCAAGGTAAATTGAAAGTAGATATCCCTGGGCACGGCAGAGTCTTCAAAAATATTTGGACATCATTATGCCAAAAGATTTGGCAAAAATATCAGAATGCAATTATCAGCGTACATATAAAAAAATTAAGGGAGATATAACAAGATGGAACCTAATTCATTTTTTTTGGTCTCAGTTCAAGGATTGAATCTATTAAAATGAATATACTGCCCAGAATATTATCTCTTTCAGACCCTACCAATAGAGATTAATCAAAATCAATTCAATGAATGGAACAATATGTTATCAAGATATATTTGGCAAGGTAAAAGGCCTAGAGTTCATTTCAAAACTTTACAATTAGCCAAGGAAAAGGGGGGATGTACATAGTTTTCTCCTTTTCCTTGTTCTTCCTTCCCACTCTTTTCTGTAAGTGTATACCTCAGATAAATACTTTGTGGAGATCTGTGATATATATGACCATATGATATATACATACAATATCTGAAATACATCTTATGGAAATGTTTGTTTGATGATGAACTTCAATAAAAATAAATTACAAAAAAAACAACATAAATTTACTTTGAACTTTGCGAAGAAGACGTTTGAAGGAGGATCCGGGGCATACGTTTTTTTAAAAACACTGAATCAGAGTCCAGTTTATTAACACTGAGCAGAGATATCGGAGAGTGTTTGTTATCTGAAAGTGCTGGATACAAACACTGTGTTGAAGAGATACTTAGTCAGACAATCAAATAGGCAAGTCGCAGGATGATAGGAGTAAATGGTAATGAGGGTTAGGCTGGATCTGATGGGCTGAAGGACCTATTGCTGTGTTGTTTGATTCTATGAATCTGTAGTCCAAATCTGTCCTGTGTACAATGCTGTGAACTGCCTGGTCAGTGTTAATGGGCCCTTGGCTTTAGGAGATTGTGTGAACTACCACACACTCTATGTGGGAGACTACCCCAGCAAACTGGCAGGAACTGGAGGCCAATATTATCATCCTTCTGGAGAGCTGGCCAGGACTGTTTGAATGTTTTCATTCAGGGGCCAAGCACTCATCATAAACCATCTGGTGTCCTCTGTCCTGACTGGTCACTGGCCCGTCCCCTGGCTTTCCCTCCAAGTTCTGGAAGAAGTTGGTGCATTTCTGAGCACCCTCCGACCCCGTGACAGTGGGAGACTGCAGTCAGTTTGTGTGATGAGCTGATTCTCAAATGCAGGTCGTTTGGTCAAACTCTTCAGCAGACACTGGGAGGAAGTGGTTCAGGCTCAGAACAGTTCTGGTGAACAAGTGGTAGATGCAGCCAAGAATAGTGCTGGCTGGACTCTGGATATCAGGAAACGGTTGGGGGGCGGAGAGTTAAGAGAGAGAGAGAGAAAAACAGAGAGAGATGGACAGACAGACAGAGACAGACAGAAACAGAGTGAGACAGACAGAGAGTGAGAGATGGGTTGGGATTTGGGGAGACAAAGGCAAGGCTTGGTAATCTTCAAAGCTGATGAGTCAGGTTGTAGAAATAGTGACAGAGCTGGAGAGGACAAAGAGCAAAGGATCATTTACACACACATTATACACACAGACAGAGGGAGAGAGGTGACCTCGGGAGAACATAAAACCAATTAATGAAGGAAAGAGGACAAGGCAAGGCAGTAGTGTGTCGTATTTTTGGGTCTCAGCTGGGTAGTGTACGGACTAGCAGAGAGCCAAGGTATGATCACAATGGACTGAGAGACCTTTATACACAGTGAAAACCAAGGCAAGGCTCACACACGATAACCAGCATCAGTTTTAAAATCAGACCTTACCCATGCAGATGGCCAAGAGGGAGACGGAGAGCAGGCAGAGAACCCTCAGAATGAAGGACTGCTGCATTGAAGTTGTATTTCAGTATTGTGGGATTCAAAGCAACAGAATTAAGAACAGGAACTGACACTTTCTTAAACTCGCCTGTGATTGGATCAGGCAGCATGTTCTACATCTGACATAGGGACTTACAGTGAAGAGACAAGTTGCACCAACTTCTTCCACTCTCTCTCTCTTTGCCTCACTTGATTTCTCTTTTCCATTGACAGACACAATGTCTCTCAATCTCTTTCTGTGCTTCTCTTGCTCTCTCAGTCCCCCCTCATCCGTCTTTCTGTCTCAATGGACTCTCTGACTTTCTCTCTGAATTAGATTACGTGTGTCTCCCAGTCGCTGTGTGTCTGTATCAGCCTCTCAATTTTGGTGCAACTCTCGGTCTCTCCTTGTCTGCTTTCTAGTCTCACTTTCTCCAAAATTCTCTCTCTATTTCAATGTTATCTTGAATGCTCCCCCCATCTCTCTCTGTCTGTCTCTTCCATTATCCCTGTCAGCCCCTCTTTATCTGTGTGAGTCTCTCTCTTTGTTTCAGATGGGCTTTGTCAGTGTGACTTCCAAGTTTCAAAGTTTTAAAGTACTTTTATTGTCAAAGAATGTATAAATTATACAACCTTGAGATTTGTTTGCTTACAGGTGGCCACAAAGCAAGGAACCGGAAAGAACCCAATTAAAAACAATAAAATAAAGACCAACACCTGATGCAGAGAGAGAAGGGAAAGAAACACAAGTCATGCAAACAATTGAAGTGAACAACAGCATTCCGAACCAAAAATAAGTCCTTAGATCTGAACCCTGAAGCAGCCTAGAGTAGGCCCAATGCCTCCATGTTGGCGGGTGTGGAGCACAGTAACCAGGCAGTCGGCATAGCCTCAGCACCATGGAGAGAGGAGAGACCATCGGGGAGAGTGACAATGTCTTTCCAAACTATCTGGGTTGGCACTTAAATTGTCCAAACAGCATATCGTACCTCGCACTAGGACCCAGGCCCCGACCCAGCAAAACACACTGGGCACTGACTACGCTGCCCAGCAACTCACTCCAGGCCCAGATTTCGCAGCCCAACCCAAAGCTGGCCTCAAGTTGATCAGCACCCAGAGCGAAACAACCTCACACCCGGGCCAGATGTACTGGCATCGGAACTCTTCCACCTCAGCTTTTCTCCGAATAGCTCACTCCATCTGCGTCAGTTCTGCAACACACCTGTATGGTTCATCACTCAAATTTGCATCACTTTTGCTTTGATTGTGTTTGCGCTGATAATTTACCTCAACTTACTTCAGTAAAGGCATTTTTAGTGATTTTTTAAAATCAAATTTCTTGCCTTTTGTACTACCAGTGAGCTGTCATATGCTTTCGATAGCACAATCTTAAACTGGAAAAAGAATTTCTCTCCCTCTCCCTCCCTTCCCCCCTCTCTCCCTCCCTCCCTCTCCTCTTTCACATGGTTTCTCTGCCTCTG
Organism: Hemitrygon akajei; assembly: GCF_048418815.1. Classification (NCBI taxonomy): domain Eukaryota; kingdom Metazoa; phylum Chordata; class Chondrichthyes; order Myliobatiformes; family Dasyatidae; genus Hemitrygon; species Hemitrygon akajei. Next base: position 64,865,077 of record NC_133131.1, read on the forward strand.
GCACTCTCTATCTCTCTCTCTTCCTCACACTCACTATCTTCATCTCTCTCTCTGTCTATTTGTCTATCTCTGCGTCACTATCTCTCTTTCTGCCTGCCTCAATCTGTCTCTCTGACTCACTCTCTCAGCTCACGTAACTCTCTCAAATGTCCATCACCCATTTTTGCTCCTCGGCCGCTGCAGTTTTGATCAATCTACAACCTCTATTAGGGCGCAGGGTGTTGGAGTTTGCAGTTCAATTCCGATGCTGTCTGTGCGTCCTTCCCATGAGCATGTGGGTTTCCTCCTGTATCCCGATGACGTACTGTTTACAGGGTTTATTGGTCATGGTAAATTGTCCTGTGATTAGGCTATGGTTAAATAGGCACTTGTTGGGCTGGACGGGTCTATTCCACGTGTTTTTCCAATGGAAAAATGGCTGGAAGTGCTTAGGACTTTGTGCAGGGATGCTTATTAAGTGCATCAAAAATCAAACTTGCTAAAATAGTGAAAAGAAAACTATCAATCTTTACAAAAAGATATATACTAGAAAAGACAATAATTATTTGCATACATTTTGTCCAGTATGAATTCCTAGCAGTCCCGATCTCTCTCTCCTACTGAGAGTGAACCACCCCTTTTCATAGACATACCATCTTCGATTACCACAAAGTTAACTGAAGACTACACATCAATCAGAATATGATGTTCCCCACAATGTAGTTACAATCATATTATGGAATAAACAGGAGTATCGACCTGACATACAGTATACAAACAACTTTTACACCCCCCCATTTGTAAAGAAATGCAGTATTCAAACATTTCAAAGGTTTCAAAGGTACATTCAGTGTCAGAGAAATGTATACAATATGCACCCTGAAATGTTTTTTCTTCACAACCATCCATGAAGACTATGGAGATCGCCCAAAGAATGAATGACAGTCAAATATTAGAACCCCAAAATCCCCCCCAGCACCCCCTCTCCTGCAGGTAAGTGGTAACAAGCAGCAAACCCCCTCCCCCCACCGTCAGAAAGACCATCAGCACCTGTGACCGTGCCCTCAAGCTTGGCAAAGCAACAGCAAAGACACAGACTTGCAGTTACCCCAAAGACGGCATTTTTACCCGGTATTCGACATATCACAGGCTCTCAATCTAACAGGGGAGAAAGGGGTGACTCCGTTTTCACAGCGAGCAGGGTGACATAACAAATAACTCACTGGTTAACGAAGTTAAAAGACCGCCATGTTGGTTTATCTTCGAGATCACGAGTCTCTGGACACACAGCCGTAGATATTACAACTCCCCCGACAACACACGGGTCTCCAGTCGTGACACTGACCTTCAATCCACCCGTCTCCAGAGCCCCGAGATCCTAGCCTTCCAAAGCTGAGCCAAATACTTAGGCCAAGCCCCTAGTGTGCCGAACAGCAAGGGAAAAATTAAAGATGGAAACACAAGTTGTTTCTTAAGATGGAAGCAAATGAGTCGCCATTTAGCGGCATTGCGGCGACCCACTTCTTAGCGCACTCGAACCGGCTCACAAATAGCCAGCGCGCCGGCACAAAGGCCAGTCCCAAAAGGGCGCCAGGTCTGCTTCACCAACAAAGGGAAAAGCCCGCGCAGGACTGTGAATGCGGGCCTCCTACAGCATCCGCGCCCGGGGAGGGCGGGATCTGGGAGGCTTTAAAGCGAAGCCGCGAAGTTCGAATAAAATCTTCTTTAACTGCAGTTTACTGACTCCGTGTCGTTATTTTAGCGCTGCGTGTAGCACACCGCTACAATTGGTGACCCCGACGGTCCAAACGATATTTGGACTGGAGATGAACGACGCCGCATCTGTTCATGCAGTTTCGTTGAAACTGCCAAGCTTCTGGACGCTGCGACCTCACCTACGGTTCCAGGAAGCAGAAGCCCAATTCCACATTTGGCAGATAACCTCAGAGGACACACGTTACTACTACGTGGTGAGCTCCCTCAACCAGGACACAGCGGCCCAGGTTGAGGAGTTCGTACAGTCTCCCCCAGCGGACAGCAAATACACAGAATTCAAAGCCTTGCTCATAAGGACTTTCGGACTCTCACGGCGCGAGCGAGCTGCCCGTTTACTGCACCTGGATGGTTTAGGAGACAGACCTCCATCGGCTTTAATGAATGAGATGCTGTCCCTGGCCGGAGGACACAAGCCCTGCCTCATGTTTGAGCAGGCATTCCTGGAGCAGCTGCCCATGGACATACGCCTGCTGCTGTCCAACGCAGATTTCAGCGACCCCCGGAAGGTGGCGGCCCGGGCGGACGTGCTGTGGAAAACCAAGAAGGAGAGTGGGGCGTCCGTCGCACAGATCACCAAGCCACGCTCCCAGCAGCAAACCAGACCAGGCCCGGCCACAGAGCTCGCTAACCCCAGAGGCAGGGGTGAGGAGCCCAACGAACAATGGTGCTTCTACCACCAGTGGTGGGGCACAGAAGCCCGCCGCTGTAGCCTGCCCTGCAAGTTCCCGGGAAACGCCAGGGCCAGCCGCCGCTGATGGCCATGGCGGCTGGCCGTCGGGATAGCCTCCTGTATGTCTGGGACAAGCAGTCAGGACACCGTTTTTTGGTCGACACCGGTGCCGAGATCAGCGTCTTACCTCTGACGAGTTATGACACCCGCAACAGGGCACCGGGTCCCCCCTTGAGGGCCGTGAACGGCAGCACAGTAAGGACCTACGGCACCCGTATGGTGCGGCTACAGTTCGGCTCCAGCCGGTTCACGTGGGACTTCACATTGGCCGCCGTAGCCCAACTGCTTCTGGGTACGGATTTTTTGCGAGCTTACAGCAGGTCGACCTGCCGAGGCAGAGACTGGTCCACGCCGAGACCTTTCAAACGTTCTCCCTGGGTGCAGCCCAGTTGCCAGCCCCTCACCTCGACTCCATCACGCTGTCCGACAACGACTTCACCAGGGTCCTGGCGGATTTCCCATCAGTTCTGGCACTGCAGTTCACGGCAGCCATGCCCCGACACGGCGTACAGCACCACATCCCAACCCAGGGACCACCCCTCCACGCCCGTGCTCGAAGGCTTCCCCCGGACAAGCTCCGACCGGCGAAGGAGGAGTTCAAGAGGATGGAGGAATTGGGGATCATACGGCGGTCCGTCAGTCCATGGGCCTCCCCCCTGCACATGGTGCCCAAAGCGACAGGGGGCTGGAGACCGTGCGGCGACAACCGCAGGCTGAACGAGGCTACCACACCGGACCGCTACCCTGTGCCGCACATTCAGGACTTTGCAGCAAACCTGCACGGCACACGGATCTTCTCCAAGGTAGACCTCGTCCGGGGATACCATCAAATCCCGATGCATCCAGACGACGTCCCCAAAACGGCTCTCATCACCCCGTTGGGCCTTTTCGAGTTCCTCCGCATGTCGTTTGGCCTAAAGAATGCCGCACAGACGGTTCAGCGGTTAATGGACGCGGTGGGACGCGACCTGGACTTCGCTTTCATCTACTTGGACGACATCCTCATAGCAAGCAACAGTCGTCAGGAGCATCTGTCCCACCTCCGTCAACTCTACGCCCGACTGAGTGAATACGGTCTAACAATCAACCCGGCCAAATGCCAGTTCGGGCTCGACACCATCGACTTCCTGGGCCACAGGATTATTAAAGACGGGGCAACCCCTCTGCCTGCTAAGGTAGACGCGGTCCGCCATTTCCCCCGACCCAACACAATCAAAGGCCTTCAGGAATTCGTGCATATGGTAAATTTCTACCACCGCTTCCTCCCTTCAGCTGCCCGAATCATGCGCCCCCTGTTCGCCCTGATGTCGGGTAAGGGCAAGGACATTACCTGGGACGAGGAGTCCGCCGCCGCTTTCATTAGAACCAAAGAAGCCTTGGTAAATGCCGCGATGCTAGTGCACCCCAGAATGGATGTCCCTACCGCCCTCACAGTGGACGCATCCAACACGGCAGTCGGTGGGGTGCTGGAACAGCTCATCGAGGGTCGCTGGCAACCCCTGGGATTTTTCAGCAAACACCTACGACCACCCGAGCTCAAATACAGTGCTTTCGACCGGGAACTGTTGGCGCTATACCTGGCGATCCGGCATTTCAGGTACTTCCTAGAAGGTAGATCCTTCACCGCGTTCACGGACCACAAGCCGCTTACCCTTGCATTCACGAAGGCGTCCGACCCCTGGTCGTCCCGCCAGCAGCGACCTTAGTCCTACATCTCCGAATACATGACGGATGTCCGGCATGTCTCGGGAAAGGACAATGTCGTGGCGAACGCCCTCTCCCGCCCTAACATCCAAGCCCTGATCCAGGGGGTAGACTGAAGCGCTGGCGGAGGCGCAGCAGGCAGACGAGGAGATCCCTAGTTACAGGACTGCAGTCTCCGGTTTGCAGTTCCAGGACCCCCCCGTAGACCCAGGTGAGAGGACCCTACTCTGTGACGTCACCACCGGCCAACCCCGCCCCATCGTTCCGGCAGCCTGGCGGCGGCGCGTTTTCGACTCCATTCATAACTTAGCGCATCCCTCCATCAGGACAACCGTCCGGATGGTCTCCAGCAGGTTCGTTTGGCACAGACTCCGCAAGCAGGTCAGTGAGTGGGCCAGAACGTGTATGCACTGCCAAACAGCCAAGGTGCAGCGGCACACCAAAGCTCTGCCGCAGCAGTTCCACCCCACCCACCGGCGTTTCGACAACATTCATGTGGATATCGTGGGCCCTCTGCCAGTGTCGCGAGGAGCGCGGCACCTCCTGACTATCGTGGACCGGTTCACCAGATGGCCAGAGGTGATCCCGCTCACCGACACCACCTCCGAATCTTGCGCCCGGGCACTGATTGCCACCTGGGTATCTCGCTTTGGTGTACCGGCCCACATTACCTCCGACAGAGGCGCCCAGTTCACCTCCAGCCTGTGGTCAGCTATGGCCAGCCTTTTGGCGACACAGCTGCACCACACAACTGCCTACCACCCACAGTCGAACGGAATAGTAGAGCGTTTCCACCGTCACCTGAAGTCGGCTCTCATGGCCCGCCTGCGAGGAGCTAACTGGGTGGGTGAGCTTCCCTGGGTCCTACTCGGCATCCACACGGCACCCAAAGACGATCTGCACGCCTCGTCGGCTGAGTTGGTGTACGGCGCACCCCTGGTCGTCCCAGGAGAGTTCATACCAGCCCCAAGGGGGCACGACGAAGAACCCGCAGCAGTCCTGGACAGACTACGCGAGAGGCTCGGTAACCTGGCCCCCATACCCACTTCACAGCATGGGCAGAACCCGACCTGCGTACCCAAAGACCTGCAGAACTGTAAGTTTGTGTTTGTACGACGGGGCGGACATCGGGCACCGCTACAGCGGCCCTACGAGGGGCCGTTTACGGTGATCAGGAACAACGGGTCCACGTTCGTGCTGGACGTTGGGGGGAGAGAGGAGGTTTTCACGGTGGACTGACTCAAACCGGCCCATGTGGACGTGGTGCAACCGGTCGAGTTTCCGGCACCGCGGCGCAGAGGCCGACCTCCCAAACAGAGTCCGACCCAGACTGTGGACATTGGGGGGTGTATCGCCAGTTCTGGGGGGGGGGGGAGGTTATGTGGCCACCCACTTCCTAGCGCACTCGAACCGGCTCACAAATAGCCAGCGCGCCGGCATAAAGGCCAGTCCCAAAAGGGCGCCAAGTCTGCTTCACCAACAAAGGGAAAAGCCCGCGCGCGGGACAGGACTGTGAATGCGGGCCTCCTACAGCATCTGCGCCCGGGGAGGGCGGGATCAGGGAGGCTTTAAAGCGAAGCCGCGAAGTTCGAATAAAATCTTCTTTAACTGCAGTTTACCGACTCCGTGTCGTTATTTCAGCGCTGCGTGTAACACACCGCTACACCATCATCATTCTGCACCACTCCACACTGTTCCACTGTGTACGGTGTTAAAGGCACCATAAAGCCAACTGGAGTACATCAGCTCGGTTATTGGAATATACTGGAGAAGGCATTGAAGTGTGTACACTGAGCTCGACGACGACGACGACGACAGCCAAATGACCGCGGGGGTGGGGGTGTGTGTGTGTGTAGGAGATGTCTGTTTATCAAGTGGTTGCTGTCACACTGTGCTGTTTTTCTAAATTAATAAATAAAGAATGCTTCTGGCACAGTCACAAATATTGTCCACCGGGTGGTATTGGGGTGTTCAGATTCTCACCATTTGGGGGAAGAAGCTGTTACCCCAGACTAACATTCTTTGTTCTTTTACAGCAGTGCCTTTTGCCTCAATGTTAGATGTCAAAGAGATTGTGGGCAGACGGGAGAGGTCCTTGACAATGCTGGGGGCTTGATGTGTGCATTGCTTCTCGTGTTATGTCCTGGATATGAGGGGAAGAGAGACCCCAGTGATTCTCCCAGCAGTCCTCACAATCCAGGGTCTTGTGGTCAGACAACCACAAACAACATCTGTTACAAAAAGAGGGCTTTGGGATGAGATCCTGTACAGACAGAGGCCGAGGAGTAGAAGATATATCTTTATCAATGTTCAAAGTAAATTTATTATCAAGCTACATGTATGTCACGATATACAATCCTGAGATCAATTTTCTTGAATCAATGAAAGACTGCACCCACAGGGCGGACAACAAATGTGAAAGAAAGAAACAAACATTGCAAATAGAAAAAGAAAGTGAAAATAAATACTGATAATCATAATGGTCCCGATTGTAATATCTACAATGGGTATCATTCCAAAGGCACTACACAATAGCATTAAACAATTAGGGTTAGACAGTAATATCTATGTAAATCTTCAGAAAGCCACAATACTAAAGAACACTAGAATAGTCCAAAAGTTCCAAGTAATTGACAGATGAGTGTGCTTGGCTATGCCTGTACCTCAGGCTTTACCAGCTTGAGCTGAGAAAAAAAATATTGTAATTTTTGTAATAATAGGAAAGATGAAATCTCCAAGGAGTAACATCTTAGTATTTATGCAAATATCCTCTTTCTTCTTCATGCATAGTCATGTAGCAACCATCTAGGCCAGAGGTGACCAACGCTTAGCCCAGTACAGAGTGACCTTTACCACCACTCTCTATCACGTCAGTAAGTCATGTCGAAGTCATGAAGTCAAACATCCAAAGTAAGTAAATGTCAAACCTCTGCCTCCTGGAAAAGACAGATCTTGGTTATAGGCCAGTCCACAGAGCTGGTCTTGGTCTTGACGTGCTCGAATCTTCTTCTGTCTGGAAAGTCCTGAATGACTCTTCCCATGATCTGTGAGTTGCGAGGTGCTGACTCATCAACTATAACACAATGTCTTCTGTGAGGAATTTGCATATTACACCTTACCATTTCTGGTGTTCCTGTAACTGTGGTAAGTACTCCTTCACTGACCGTTTCCAAAACAAGTTTGACATGTATTGGACCTGTCTCCATCTCCATCTCTAAAGAATACCCATGTTGTTCTTCATCCAAGTCAGACTGAGCAGGAGGGATATTCAGTTGCTTCCTCTTTCAACTAAGAAAGAAGAGCAGGTTATTAATTCTAAGAATCCAGGCCTCTGTCTTCCTCAAACAGTTTTAAGATGAGAAGTGATGGATTAGACATGTTACCTCGTCCACCTCCTCTTCAATCTGCATGCCATTCATTGTGGCAGGATTTCTCCAGAACAACTGGGATTCACAGACCATTCCCTTTCAGGCTGAGGAAGATACTGAGGCCCTGACACCCATGTCTCATTCTTCAGGAATGCTTCCACCTTCAACTTTCTAGAGGCCACATCTGCTGGGTAGCTTGATGTGTTTATATAGTTCTATTGAGATGCTTGTGAGATCTTAAGGATTTCTGCAAGTCTGTTTGCAATGAAGGGTTGGAACCTGGAAGTTTAATTATTGATATGTTTCAGCATGTAAGTACTATCCATCCAAAGCACTGAGCCCCTAAGTTGCACGTGCAACTCCTTCCTCCACAATGTGTCCACACGGCTTGCCATCGTAGCGGCAGTGAGCTCCAGATGAGGGATGGAAACTGACTTCAATGGAGCTAGCCTAGATTTTCCCATGATAAAAGCACTGTGCACCTGTGTATGTGTGTGGTGCAACAATAGGCAGGTCACTGCCCCATTGCCATCTTCACTTGCATCTGAAAAGTGGTGCAACTGTGCCACGGTAACTTCTCCAGAATCCAGGGGTTTCAAACATCTAGCAACCTTGAAGTCTTCCAGCCTGCCTGTGAGCAACTGATATTGATATAGTGTCATCCCAGCCAAGTTCTTTCTTACATAGATCTTGTAGGATCTTCTTAGTAGATAGCACCACCTGATTCAAGATTCCTAAAGGATCATAGATAGAACTAACTGTGGAGAATATTCCCCTTCTGGTGAGTAGACTATGTTGGATCCTGATCTTAAACTTGAAAGTATCAAACTGAATGTACCATTGCACACGCTGTACTCTCTCCATTAAAGGTTTATCTTGATCTGGATTCAAATCCTTCATGTCTTTCACTCTTTGCTCCTCTGATATCACAGATAGTAAACCATGTCTGTCGCTTCTCCACGTTGTGAATGAAAAACTGCCTGTAGCACAAACGGAAGCAAGATCATGATAAAGAGACACTGTTCCTTCCTCAGAGGACACTGACACAAGGCAGTCATCAACATAGAAGCAATGCAAAACCTTACCCACCACCTCACAGCTGAACTGTTCTTCACTGTGTTTTGTGCATTTCCTAAGGGCAAAGTTGGCACAACTCGGCAATGAAGTTGCTCTAAAGAGATGCACCACCATTCTAAAGTCACCATTGGGAAATCAGAAAATCCTCAGCAGATCTGTATCTTCCACTAGTATGTTAACCTGATGAACCATTGATTCATTATCTGCCATGGTCACCACTGGTTCTTATTATGACTCCAGCTAGCAAAATCTGGTCCCTGTAAGAGCTGAGGATCAAGTGATGTTTTTTGTCGTGGTTTCTCGTGCCCCACAAATGACCAGGAGACGCAGAAGATTCTTCAAGAAGGGTTAAACTTTAATTTACAAATCAAAGCTGAGACAGTCATTGAGCTAGTCGCTGATTGCCCACCGATCCCCGGACACAGCATTCTTTATAGCAATCTCCTGGTCCAGTTGCATTAGCATATGCAATCGGTCTATAGTTGCGCATCACATGTACATCCTGCCACTATTGTTTCTACCCATTGACTTAATCATGTTCTAATCTATATCTCTTAGCTACCTCTCATTAACACACCATTGTCTTCTACATTCTTAGGATTTCATTCTCCTACTAAATTGGGTACATGCATAGCAAATAGCAAGTTTCAAAACTGACTACATAGTTTTGATTACACAGCAAAATTTATACTTTTATACTCCAATATATCCCCCCTTTGAAACCCAGAGGGTCTCACACAGAGAAAAGACTAAGAGTCTGCGCACAAAAGCCCCAATAAACTCAAGCACTTATTCCCAAATCTCGGGTTAAACTATAATTTTCTGCGCCAAGACCTCAAAGTATTCTCTCCCTGTTACCCTGGGCCGCTGAGCCAAAAACCTGTCCCTCTGTACCTGAGACAGGGAAAAAGACTCAGAAGCCCTTACAATCTACTCCCACACTGTCGTTTTGGTCTTGTTCATCCTGCAGGTGTTGTAGGCTGTAACGATACATTTTCGGTGTTTCTTTCTCCACTAAGCTTGCTTCAGTAATTGCCACGAGCATTGGAAATTGTTTGGTTGCAGCACGCATTACAAGAGATTTGAGACAAGGAAGAAAACAGCACAGCGCAAACGCACAGCTCAACAATACAATACTGACAGTTATTGCTATTTTAGTCAGCCATGCTCCCCATCCTCCGAGTCTACTTTCCAACCAATCAAAGAACTGATGTTCAAATCCTGCATTCTGTTTGACCTCCGTCCGCAGATTCTTTAACTTATTCATTGCTCTGGTGAAAGACCCTTCTGGGCTAGTATTGTTCGGTATGAAAGTGCAGCATTGTTCTCCAAATATTACACACACACCCCCTTTTTCTGCCAAAAGCCAATCCAGTACCTGTCTGTTTTGCCACGCCACCCTGCTAGTTGCATCTAGCTGTTGCCCTAAGGCCTCCAGTGCATCATCGGTGTAGTTGATGAACCTCTGTTGATTGTAGTATATATAGTTTATCCATTCAACATTTTTGCTTACCCCTATCACAGGTATGATAGCTTCCCAACCTGCATCTCATGCGGTGTCAGGCATGTCACTCGATTAGTTTGCATGCGGTAACTCATCAATGCTAACGGTAAAGCATCGACCCAATTAAGTTTAGTGTCTGCACAAATTTTGTTTAGTTTGGCTTTCAGGGTTCCATTAATTCTCTCTACCATGCCTGCAACTGAGGGTGGTATACGCATCCAAATCTTTGCTTTATCCTCAGCGCCTGTAGTACCAGTTTGACTACTTTCTGGATAAAAGCTGAACCATTGTCTGAGCTAATTTCTGTAGGTATTCCAAACCTTGGGATCACTTCATTTGTCAGAAATTTTACCACTGTCTTTGCCCCTTGATCTCTTGAAGGTACCGCCTCCACCCATCTGCTAAATCGATCAATTACTACCCGCATGTATCTTTTCCCTCTCACTGTCTTTATCATGTCTACGTAATCGATCACTAGATGATTAAATGGTCCTTCAGGTACAGGAATGTGACCTATTGGGGTTGTAATTCCCTTCCGAACATTATTCTGTGCGCATACCTCGCACTGTGATAAGACAAAGTCCACTGAAGCCTGTAAATAAGGTGACCAAAAACCATCCTTCTTTATTTTCTTTATCACTTCCCCCCTTGCACAATGGTCCATCCCATGCGCTTCTGAAATCAGAATCGTCAGTAGAGGGGTGGGCGCTACCAACAAACCGTCTTCTGTGCTCCACAAGCCTTCCGGGTTCTGCTTGGCCCCCCTTTTTCTCCACATTGTCTGTTCTGCCAAAGTTGCCTTACCTTGTATTTCAATTAGGTCCTCTACGTCAGGTTCTGGAGTTAGGCTTACCTGGGGGGCAATGACGGCTGACGTACATCCAGGCGCTTTTCTAGCTGCCTCGTCTGCAGCTTGATTTCCCTTTGTTATTACATCGTTTCCCTTTTTATGTGCCTGGCATTTTACTATAGCCAATGCTTTAGGTTTCATTATGGCTTTTATTAAGTCTAGAATTTGCTGACAATATAGTATGGGATCTCCATTACTTTTTTAAAAAACCTCTCTGCTTCCACACTGCCCCGAACAAATGGCATACTCCGTGAGCATATGCTGAATCAGTATAGATGTCTACTTTCTCACCTTCCATCATTTCACACGCAGCTGTCAGGACTTTGATTTCCGCTGGGCGGAACACGGTTGGGGACAGGACTCCATCCTAATAATCTTATAGCTCGACTGATCCTGCTGCACTACTGAGAACCCTGCATGATTTCCATCATAATCCCTATAACAAGAGCCATCTACGAACAGAACCTTTTTATCTGCATCCTCTAGTGGTTCTGACCGTAAATCTGCTCTTAATTTGGCAAATGCCATCGTCTTCCCTACACAATCATGGGGTTCTCCTTCATAGTCCAAAGGGACAAAATCGGCTATATTACTGGTAGTGCATCTCTGTATAGTTATGTCAGGAAATGTCACTAGCATCTGATACGCTGCTATCCTGGCTGGCGTCAGCACAAATTTCCCTCTTTCCAGCAATTCTGCTACTTTGTGGTGTGTGTACAGAGTCACAGGATAGCCCAGGGTTACAGATGATGCCTTTCCATATGCATAGTACAGCGCCGCCAATCCCTGATAACAGGGTGGATACCCCTGAGCCACCTCATCTAGTCTCGTACTGTAGTATGCTATCGGCTGCTTTGCTTTTCCTGTACCTGTCTCTTGTGTTAGAACCGCTGTGACATAACCCTCCTGTCGGTTGGATACACACAAATGAAAAACCTTCTCGTAGTCAGGCAAAGCTAATGCTGGTGCTGACTGCAATTCCTGCTTAATAGTATTGAAAGCAATCTCCACCTCTTCATTCCACTGTAAGCCATTCTTCAAATTTGTATGTCCTGCTTCTTTCATTATCTTTCTCAAAGGTGCCACAATCTCAACATATTCTCTTATCCAATCTGAGCTGTACCCTGCCATTCCCCAAAACGTCATCATCTGCCCTACAGTCTGGGGTTTGGGGGCCTTAGTTATTGCCTCAATCTGATCTGGTGCTATCGCCTTCACTCCCTTGGATATTACCCTGCCTAATTATTCCACTTGCTGCGTGCAAAATTGCAGTTTCTTTTTGGATACTTTATGTCCTCCATGTGCCAGCTTCTCTAACAGAGTTATAGTGTCCTGCTCACACTGTTCCTCGCTGTTCCTCAACAGGTCATCCACATACTGTAACAATGTACTTTCCAATGGCATGCCCTCTAGGTCTGCCTTCAACACCTGATTAAAAATGTGTGGTGAATGTTTAAATCCTTGCGGCATTCTGGTATAGGTATACTGAGCACCTCTGTAAGTAAATGCAAACAGATACTGACACTGGTTGTCTAGAGGAATGCTGAAGAAAGCCGAACACAAATCAATCACTGAAAAGTAACTTGCTTCTGGTGGAACGTTAGTCAAAAGCGTGTGTGGGTTGGGGACTACCGCTGGCCAGTCCTCTACCACATCATTTACCGCTCGCAAATCATGCACCAATCTCCACTTAGATTTATCTGCTTTTAAGACCGGCAGCAACGGGGTATTGCTTGGACTGTTTGCTCTTTTAAGCACTCCTATTTCAAGCAACCCCTACACTGTCGATGCTATTCCCTCTTCTGCTTCTGGTCTTAGAGGGTATTGTGGTCTCCTGGGTGGAATTGCTCCCCTTTTTAGCCTTATTTCCACTGGACTAGCTGTTTTTATTTTCCCTACGTCCGTGTCATGCTGTGACCACAGAATAGATGGCAACTCATCTAACCTTTTATCTTTCTGTTGACCTCTTTCCTTTCCCAGCAAGGGCAGGTGTGGTTTGGGGAGTTATTTCGACCTCTCTCACTGTCCCTACCATGTCTACACTTAGCATTATTTTAATGCAATTGTTGTCTTCTAATATCCACACCTCTGGCGTGATTTTCCTCCACACTGTTACGGTTTCAACACTCTTAACTAAAGGTCCTAAGTCTTTAGACTGATATCCCTTATTTACCAACAACTTTATGTGGGGTGCAGCCTCCGGTATCTTGTACTATTTTTCTAAAAAGGTGTTCCACTTAACTTGTAAAGCTGCCCCTTGCTTTCCAATTATCACAGCCTCCCCTTCCAGGTGCTGCTGGGTACATGCCTCCAGGTGCCATCTCTCTTCTAACTCCCTGTTCTGAGTCTCGTCAAAAATCACTGTACAATGTAGCTCAGATTTGGGCATTACAGCCCTGGGTAATATAGCCTGCACGCCCTCTTTCCATTTTTCCCAGGTTTCCTGAATCTGATCTGTGATGTCTCCTATCCAAAAGACATTAGCTTTCTTGTCTTCTCGCACTATCAATTGAGCCCCTGCTCTTTCCACACTCAGCCCATTTCTGGTGCATTCTAATTTTAATTCCAGTTTCAATAAGGCATCTCTGCCTAACAAATTAATCGGAGTTCCTTTAAATACTAGCACCGGCAAAACAATTCCTTTATTTCCCATTCTCAACCGCACTGGAGCCGTGTCCCCGAGAACCCTACCGTCTTAATAAACTTTCCTGACATGGGAAGGTGAAGGGCATACTGTGGCTGTACACAAGTGTACGTGGCTCCAGTATCTATCATCATTGGTGTCAGTTGCCCTTCTAACATAACCTGAACAATGGGCTCCTCATCTGCCTCCCTTGTTATCATTGGGTAATGTCCCTTCCCACTCAAGTTCTTGGGGCATCCCTAATACCTCGCATAGGGGTTCACAGGTCCACTTGGGCCTGTGGGGGCTGGTCCTTGGCTAAACTTTAGTTCCCTTCTTATTGGTTCCTGCTGGTGTGTGACAGGCCATGGTATAAATGGACAATCTCTTCTCATGTGACCTGGCTGATTACATCCCCAGCACAATCTCTCTCTACCTCTCTTTCCCCCTGTTTCCTCACTGGTCCCCTCTGCCCATAGCTCCTCTGTCCCCCTCCTTGGGACTTCCAGTCCTGTCTGGGCTGTTTGAATTTAGTCTGTTCCTGATAGGGCATTTGTGGGAATGCTCCCCCAAAGACGATTATTGGCGTGGGGTTTTCCAGCCCTTGTCTTACAGTATGATCAGTCCCTCCATATAGCAGTGCTTTGTCCAGTCCGATGGCTGTACTCGAACCGGTGGTTGCCGGCAGCATCTTTTTGTTTTTCTCTTTTTCCTTCTTTTTGAGATCTTCGAGCTGCATTTGTATTAACTTTCTTTGCACCTCTTCCTGCTGCTCAGCCAACCTTCGTTTGTCTTTCCGGTATTTCTCAACCACATGGACTAGTGGTCTCTAAATTCTTGTGGGGTCATTGACGTCAGCCCAACCACTTCCTCCAGTTTGGATTTTACTTGCGGAGGCATTGCATCCAAAATGCTATGTCGGAACAGTGAGGTCATAAATAAGCTATTCTCCACCTCTTGTTCAGTCTCCAGTCTCCACCTTTTCAACTGGTTTTCTACGTAGGCTGCTGGGTTTTCAGTGTCTCCCAGTGGATCCCCTTTTAAGGCTTAGGGGTCCACTTTGGGTGGATAAAGCTTTCTGAGGGCCTGCCATACCCTCTGCCTCACTCTGTCAAACCCGTCTCCATCAGTTCGTGGGTCGTTCGAGTTTACTGTGCCAGCCATTTCCATTAGATCATTAAATTTAGAAGTTCCCATCAACTTTATCAATAGTGCCTTCAAATCTCCCATAGCCAATAATCGTCCCGCCGTTTCTTCTTCAAAGGCTCTAATCCATTTCCCTGCTCCTTCATGTAGATTGGGCAGAGTGTTTTTCAGCCCTTCTAGGTCCTGGGATCCCCAAGGGATATACTGCACTTGTCCTGATCCTTTAACTAACAACGGCATCATTCTTCCTCCTTCTTCCCACCTGCCCTGGCTCTCCTCCTCACCTGACTCCCCATCTGTCTCAGGGTATGTCTTTACTTCCTCCCACACAAATGTCTCCGGGGTCCTCTTCTTCCCTCGGTCTCCTTGTGGAGTCCTTCCTTTCTGTCTTGATTCAATACTTGGTTGGCCCCTGGAGTATTTTTTGCATCTCCTCTGGCAATCCCCTCTCAGTAACTTATCTGGCTCTCTCTCTACTTCCGCAAGTCGCTCCCCAACCGCCTCCTTCTGCTCTTCTAGGCTTCTGGCTCCTACCTGTTCCCCACAAATTCTCACATCCTCTCTCTCTCCACTTAACTCTTGCTCCTCCAATGAGTCACCTTCTCTTTCTTCCTGTCCGTGTCTGTACACCTGTGGCAGGGACTCCTCATGATCCTTACTCGTGCTTGATTCCCTTCTCTCTTGTGTTTCTCCAAGACTCTCATCTCCTATCTTTTTTCCACCTCTTCTTGAATGCCTCATCTCTTCCCGCCCTGATGAGCCACTTTCTTTTCTAGTCTGTTTATTTCTATGGTATAACCAGTACTCCTCATACTCCTTTTCCTCTCTCAAGTATTTCATCCGTTCAATCTCTTCTTTCATTTCTCTCTGTGCCTGTTCCACCTTTATCCTTTCTGCCTGTATCTCCTTACATATCACTGCTTTTTCCTTCTCGTTTTGTTTTTTTTCCTCCTCATTATCCCAAACTTGTACTTCTCCCTGCATGTTTACTGTTCCCGTCAGCAGGGGGCACTGCTTAGGGGTTCCTTCCTCATTATAGGGAGGGGGTCTTTCTGCTTCTTTCACATCCGGGTATAGAGCTGAAGCCAGCTTCTCACTGTACCTTCCTGTCTCTCTAACAGGCAGTTTCTCCAGCACCTTAGTGTCTTGCTCGCTTGTAATCAATATTCTACCTGTCCTCCTCAGCCTTTCTCCCTCCATTCTGAAGAGTTTTAGCACTTCCATTTCTCGTTCTCTTTTTTGCCCTCTTTTCTTAGATTTATCTTTTGGTTTGTAATTTTTAATTAGTCCCTCTATTTCTTTGCACAAACTTACATCAAACGTTTCTTCTCTTGGCCACTTTGTAACCAGGATTTTGGTTCTTTTTTCCCATTTTTCTGAAGTTTTTGTGATCTCATATTTATTTAACGGGAATTTTTTGCTCAGAATCTCTACTGCTGTTCCTTTACCTGTCATGTTATTCTCTCTTTTTAAGGTATTTCAGAGATTCACAGTTCGTTTACTGGATAATATTATTTACTCTAATTCTATGCCTAGTCTATTCTGTTCTGCCCATGCAGACCTCTATTCAGAGCGGTACCCACAGAACTTGCTCTTTGCACCTCGTCTATTCAGACCCTTATCTCTTAAGGCGGTATCCACGAGGATTTTCTCTAGTTTCCTTTCCCTGTCCGTTCAGCCCTTCGTTTCATACGAAGCGGTACCCACAGGGATTTACCAACACCACGTGGACTTTTTCTTAACTTAACTTCTTATTAACTTATTTGTACTTACCCTCACTGCAGTGTTCTTGATCAATCCTCTGGGCCTCCTGTTAACCCCCAATTCTGCCAGATTCTTTGGACCAGAGAGACCCTTCGGCAGTGGTTCCACACTTCTGAGACTCCAAGACCTCCCCAAAGCCAACAGAATTCTTAGTCCAAATTGTCACAAAGAGCGCTTACCTTTTGTTTGGGTGCACCCTTAATTCTGTTCGCCTTGTGGGGGTCCCTAGAGGACTAGGAAGCGTCCCCAATCTGCCGTTTCCTTTCCGCGGGTCTCTTTCCGGTCCTGCCGCGGTCACCAATTTTGTCGTGGTTTCTCGTGCCCCACAAATGACCAGGAGACGCAGAAGATTCTTCAAGAAGGGTTAAACTTTAATTTGCAAATCAAAGCTGAGACAGTCATTGAGCTAGTCGCTGATTGCCCACCGATCCTCGGACACAGCATTCTTTATAGCAATCTCCTGGTCCAGTTGCATTAGCATATGCAATCGGTCTATAGTTGCGTATCACACGTACATCCTGCCACTATTGTTTCTACCCATTGACTTAATCATGTTCTAATCTACATCTCTTAGCTACCTCTCATTAACACACCATTGTCTTCTACATTCTTAAGATTTCGTGACTTAATCATGTTCTAATCTACATCTCTTAGCTACCTCTCATTAACACACCATTGTCTTCTACATTCTTAGGATTTCATTCTCCTACTAAATTGGGTACATGCATAGCAAATAGCAAGTTTCAAAACTGACTACATAGTTTTGGTTACACAGCAAAATTTATACTTTTATACTCCAATATGTTCCCTTGAAAAGTTGCTCCACAGTCAAACACAACACAAAGTTTCCTTTTTCTGAGCTGGTAAACACCATGATGCGGAATGTACCACACTTCCCCATCACTGCATTCCAGATCCTTTGACGGTACTCTTTTGGCATAATCTTCAGATATGACATCCTTCTTGAAAGCTGGGTAGTCAGTGTGAGCTTCTTCCTTAGATTTAGAGCATGCTTTTCTGTAATCTTCCTATTACTTGGTCTGTTAACCTCTTTCTATCTGAAAATTAAAGTAACCTGGTAGTGGTCATTCACCAGTTTTACAGAATTCATAACCAGCTCCATGAACTTGTGGTCTTCTCTTCACAAGCCAGGTTGTTCATCCTGACTGCATTTAGTGAAGTCAGCCTTGAACTGCCAAAGCTCATCCAAGTACAAAACTGAGATCCCGCTCAGGCTGTGCACAGTCTCTCCCACCACCATTGTCTCCTTTCAGCCTAACCCAACATTGTTCTAATTGCATAGGGTCCATTATTAACATGTAAATCACATGCAATGGCTCTAATGCATTAGGCACATTCGTCCCAGAACTTCCAAATCAATCTTTGGCACACTTCAGGTGAGACCATCCATGGAGAACCCTCTGTCATGAAATGTTCTCTGTTTGGACAGACATACTTTCCTGTGTATAGATATTAGGTAGTCCTCAATAGTTTTCACATCTAAGCCCGCCACTTCCAATGCTGAAGTTGTGCAGCTGCTCATGACCTTCTCTTGACCCATGGAGTGTAAGAGAATGTGTGCCCTTTTTCCTGTGAGGTTGATCTTGTTCATTAGGACCACTGTGCAAAACACTGCTGTACTTCCTTGATCTAGGAGAGCACCTGTAACCACTGTCTTGTTGCCCTTCTTAGACTTCACTTGTACTGGAACTCTGGGAAGTTTACAATCATGATCACCAGCCCTGGTAAGATTATCAGGTGCCAGGGCACTACTGACTGCTGTGCCTCATTCCTTCACAGCTTGTTTTGATTCTGCGCCCTTTTCATTAGAACAAATATAAGGTGTGCTGGCACGCTTAAAACTGTAAACCATGCATTGTAAGATGCTCCCTGCTATCCTTGCTGATGCATCCTGCACACAAATAGCCAAAACAAACACCATTTTCCTTTAGGAAGGTAGACTTCTCACTATGAGCCCTTTCTCTAGCTGAGGGCATAAATCCAATATGTGTTCAACCTCACACAACAGACAAATCCCTTTGGCTGATGAGACTATTTCCCTTCCATTAGTTACAGGTTCAGTTTTAGCTTTAACTTCTCACAGTAGTAACTGCAGTGGCAAAGCTAAGCAGCTTTAGCCTTACAACAAAGTTGTGACTTAGCTTTGTTCACACCTTTGCTTATTGCCAGTGATGGAGCATCGTGTATATTTCCAAACACTGGGTGTGTAGTAATCTGTACTTGACTTCCTATTAAATCAACAACATCAGCTAAAGAAATCTTACCCATTGTGCCTTTCTTGCAGTTCACAGATCACTATTCTCCATTTATCCCTAAGCTTATTCTTTCTGACAATCAACATATTGGCAGGCATTTCCAATTCTTGTATTGCAATTCTTCTGTGGCATTTCAAGAGCCTTTAGGTAAAAGACTGTAGACTTGAAGAACATTTCACATCTTTGGATTTGATAGGTACTCAAGAAAGAGCCTTTTGCATGTAGACAGATGAAATTTTCTGTTCAATACAAAATGTTCCTGTAGTAAAGCCTTAGCCTTGGCATATCCTTTCTAGAATTGTCATGGTGACAACTTCTGACCGATTCTCTAGGGTATTGTTAAAAATATAGAGGCCGTCACGATGGCTGCCAGTCATCCGTTCAAGACTGTTTTCAAAGGCTTTCATGAATACATGATACTGCAACAGGTTGCCATCTAATACTTGAATCTCACTTTTAAGCAAAGATGAAATGTGTTGTTGTTGTGGAAATAAGGTTGTTATTTAATTTTGCTTCCTCATACTATCCAATAGTACTATTTTGATGTCTATCACCTGAAATAAGAGGGTTTCCATGCTGTAACTGAATGTCTCCATGAGCCTTTGATCTGAGGGATGTGACATATGTTCAGAGTGCCACTTTGGAACTGGCTGAGAGTAAACACCATGCACTACCTCTTGGATGTTTTAATCAAACACTTCAGGAACAAATGACTCAACACTGACACTGGGTGTTTTTATTTTCCTCTCTGCCTTTTCAACATGGGAGCTCTCACCACAGGACAGTCCTGCTGGAGCACCTTTAGCACTCACCACACTTGAAGCCCTTAACACATTAACTTTGGCCAGCTGTGGGGCGAATTCTTCCTGCAACTTAAACTGCTCCTTCCTTTTCCTTGCTCTTGTACTTATTGTTCCAGTTCATGTTGGTCATTCAGCAGTCATTGACGTGCCATTAATGCAGCTAAATCAGCCTCTGTTTTAATACCTGCAGAGGAGGTAATTGACACTGAAGTTTTTCTTCCAGCAGTAGAGCTCTGACTGCTGACATATGAAATACTGTCACTCGGTTTCACATCATCCTGTGAGTCATCGGCTCTATGTGTCATCAAAACATGCCTTGGAGTTTGAGAAACGTTGTCTGTTGGGTGGAGAGACACATTCACTGACTACAGCAACATGGCATTCAAAGTAACTCATCTGGGTCATTGTTTCATCTCCTCTGAGTCCATTGCTACGCTTGAAAACCATTCCTTCTGCTTTGCCTGTTTGTCCTTGGGAAGCAATGGGATGAGCTCTTGCTGTTATTTAGCAACAGTTTCACAGAAATTACTCAAATTCTCAAGCTGAGATTACACTTTTAAGTTATATTCCTTATTTTTCATACTATATTGGTGGTATTAAACCTTTCTTTTTGTTCAAATTTGTTTATTTTCTTTTTGAAGACTTTTAGTTCTGCTCACCAACACTTTGGCATTAAGGTTAATTTCTCTTTTGCCAGCCCTGACTTCCGGGTTGGTGACATCAGTTCCATGCTTTGATTCCCTCATGTTACTTTCCCATTATTGCACAATTAACTCTTTGTTCACCCACAGCACATTCACAAAATGTACCAGCGGTATTCCATTCAATAAACATATACAACAAACAAACTATCCACTGCGCGTAAACAAACACCGTTCAATTCAAATTCGGCAACCAGAGGAACACTTCAGCACTTCAGTAAAACAAAGCGATGGACCCTCAGGCAAACTCCACTCGATCGAGCAACAGTCTGTGATGGGCAGGCAGCGCTGACCACTCAAAACTGTGTCCAAACCACAAATACGCAAAGGTCACATATAATCCTACCGCAAGCGGTGATTCCAATTTCAAGGTCTAAAGTGATCACTTGCGGTAAATTGATGTTTGTTTGGTATGACTAGTCAGGAGTTATTTGAAAACTAAACCAACACACGCTTGTTGACTGAGTGACGGACTCGACACTGCATGATGCGCTTCCAAGTAACCGAGTCTCTCTCTAACTAAACTAACGAGCACAAAGCGTGACTATGTGACTAACTCACTTGCTTCTACCATACCTCAGCCCCAGTGATAAATTACCATTACCGGCAATAAAATAATCAGAACTAAACACAAAATGCAATAGAGAAGGACAGAAAATAGGTACCTGTCTCCAACACTGTCTGTCCGCCAGAACAAACAGGATCTCCCAGTGGCCACACGTATTAATTCCACATCCCATTCCCATTCTGATATGTCTATCCATGGCCTCCTCTACTGTCAAGATGAAGCCACACTCAGGTTGGAGGAACAACACCTTATATACTGGCTGGGTAGCCTCCAACCTGATGGCATGAACATTGTTTTCTCTAACTTCCGTTAATGCCCCTCCTCCCCTTCTTACCCCATCCTTTATTTACTTATTCATTCATTCATTCATTCATTCATTTATCCATTTATTTATTTGTTTGTTTGTTACTTTTTCCCTTTATCTTCTTTTCTCTCTCTCTTTTTTTCTCTCTGTCCCTCTCACAATCACTCCTTTCCTGCTTTCCAATTCCCTCTGATGCTCCCCTCCCCCTTTCTTTCTCCCTTGGCCTCCCGTCCCATGAACATTTCCCTTTTCCAGCTCTGTATCTCTTTTTCCAATCAACTTTCCAGATCTTAGTTTCATCCCACCCCATCCTGTCTTCTCCTATCATTTTGGATCTCCCCCTCCCCCTCCCACTTTCTTACTATCTCATCTTTCAGTTAGTCCTGACGAACGATCTCGGCCCAAAACTTCGACTTTACTTCTCCCTATAGATGCTGCCTGGCCTGCTGCGTTCCACCAGCATTCTGAGTGCGTTGCTTGAATTTCCAGCATCTGCAGATTCCCTCATGACCTTGAATATACACTCAGTGACCCCTTTATTAGGTTGAGGAGGTACACAATAAAGTGGACTCACTGTTTAATCTCATTCTTGACCTGTGTTGTAATTATGTTGTGTTCTGATTTCCAGAAATTCCCTCCAACTGATATTAGGCTAACAAGTCAATATTTCCTTGATTGTTTCTCTCCCTCCTTTCTTGTGTTGTTGGATCACACTTATTCCCTGCAGATCCAAGGAAGAATTCATGAATTTATAGAAGTTTGGAAAATGATAACCAAGGAATGCAGGACCATTAATCAACTCTTTCACAGAACACAGAACATAGAACAGTACATTACTGGAACAGGAACAACGCTGTGCCAAACCCATTAAGTGGCCGACTAAATTAACATCTTCTGCCTACAGAATGACCATATCTTTCAATTTTTCTCTCATTCATGTGCCTATCTAAAGGTTTCTTAAAAGTTCCACCACCCCACACAGTGTATTCCAGGCATCCATCGTCTTCTGTGTAAAAAAATTTACACTTCACATCTCCTTTCGACTTACCAGCTCTCACCTTAAATACATGCTTTCTGATACAAGACATTTCAGCTCATGGATAAAGATTCAGCCTGTCTCCTCTATCTTTGCCTCTCATAATATGATTGATCTCTATCAGATCACCCTCAGCCTCTACCACTCCAGAGAAAACAACACAAGTTTATCCAGCCTCTCATTTGGATGTAGACAATCAGGTCCTTGGGATTCATCAGGCTTTATTCTCACCAAATTGTTTTGTAGCAAATTCTGTAATTCTGTGAGCTATATCAGTAGCTCACTCTTGTTGGTTTCTCACTTTTCTTCCTTAACTGTAATAGCTGGAATGGTTTTTGCTTCCTCTTTCAAGAAAATAACCACAAAGCTGTTAAGTAATTCTCCAACAGCTTGTTGAAAGTGGCTGCACTGGTTGACAGGGTGGTTAAGAAGGCATATGACATGCTTGCCTTTATTAGTCAAAGCACTGAGTTCAAAAGTCCGGAGCTTTATAAAACTCTAGTCACGCTGCATCTGGAATACTGGATGCACAGGAAATCCTGCCGATGCTGGATATCCAAAGTAACATGCACAAAATACTGGAGGAACTCAGCAGGTCAGACAGCATCCATGGAAATGAATAAAGAGTCGATGTTTTGGGCTGAGATCCTTCATCAGAATAGCATGCAGTCTGTGTTGCCCTGTAATAGGAAGGATGTCCAGGCTTTGGAGGAGGTACCAGAATGCTGCCTGGATTAGAGAGCATATGCTATTAGCAATAGTCTGAACGAACCTGGAGCACTGGAGACTGAGGGGAGACCTGACAGAGGTTTATAAGACTATGAGAGGCATAGACAGAGTAGACAGGGAGCACTGCTTTCCCGGATTAAAGTGTCTAAAACCAGGGGGCATGCATCTAAGGAGGGTGGGGGTAATTTCAGAGGAGATGTGGGAGGCAGTTTGTTTTACACAGAGAATGGTGTGTGTCTGGAGTGTGCTGTCTGGGATCGAGGCAGAGGCAGATTCAGTACATTAGGAACTTTTAAGAGACATTTAGTTAGGTACATGGATATGAGCAAAATTGAAGGGTGTGTCGGCAGAAGATATTGGTTTAGTTGGCCCTTTGATTGGTTCAATGCAACACTGTGGGCTGAAGGACTTGTTTCCTGTGCTGTACGGTTCTATGGTCTATGGGGTTTGCAGGACGTACCTGCAGTTGGCAGTATCCACATGCGTCTGCTGCACTTGAGCTACGTGCTGTGGAGGTGGCATGTAATGGAGCAGGTGGATGAGTAACATGCTGAGGTGGAGGGGAAGGCTGTCAGACAGGCTGCTCTGTCCTTGTTGCAGTCCTTTCCGGAGAGATACAGCAACTCCAGGCTCACCAGGCAGAACCAAAATCAAATATATTATCAAAGAACTTATATATTATCGCTTGAGTTTCATTTTCTTGCTGACATTTACTGCAAAAAAATAAAGCAATACAATAGAATTTATGCAAAACTCTACATAAAAAAAACTGACAAAATGAAACAATGTCCAAAAGGCAAATTGTGTAAATATTAAAAAATACCGAGAAAACGATTTGTAGAAAGTCCTTGAGTGTGAGTCTGTAGGATGTGGAATCAATTCAAAGTTATGGCGAGTGAAGTTACTGTGTTGTCACTGATTCCAGAGCCTGGTGGTTGTAGGGTAATAACTGTTCTTTGAACTAGGGTGTTGGACCTAAGACCTCGTTTCCTGATTTTAGAGGTGGGAAGAGAGCATAACCTGCACAAAGGGACTCCATGATGATGGATGCCGCCTTCTTGTGGCAGAGCACCTTGCAAATGTGGTTAATGGTGGGAAGAGCTCTGCCTGTGTGGGACTACATGCATCCATCACTTTCTGTGGACTTTTCTGTTTCTGAGCATCGGTGTTTTCATACCAGGCAGTGAAGCAACCAGTTAGAAGATTATAGTTGGGAGCTTAACATCCATTGATACACATTGTATTGAAATGACAGACAGAAAGGCAGAGAGATTGGTGTGGCTCTGTCGGTAAAAAATTAAATCAAATCCTTAGAAAGAGGTGACACAGGATTAAAAGATGTAGAATTTTGTGGCAAAATTAAGAAACTGCAAGGGTAAAAAGACCCTGATGGGAGTTAAATTCAGGCCCCTGAACAGTGGCCAGGATGAGTTACAAATTGTAACAGGAGATAGAAAAGGCATGTAAAAAGGGCAATGGTATCATTGTGATGGGGAATTTCAGTATGCAAGTTGATTGGGAAAATTAGGTTGGTGCTGGATCCCAAGAGAGAGAGTTTGTAGAATGCCGAAAAGATGTCTTTTTAGAGCAGCTCATGGTTAAGCCCACTAGGAGATCAGCTACCCTGGACAGGGTGTTGAGTAATGAACTAGATTAGATTAGGGAGCTTAAGGTAAAGGAACCCTTTGGAGACAGTGGTCATAATATAATAGAATTCACCCTGCAATTTGAGAGAGAGAAGTATCAGTATTATAGTGGAGTAAAGGGAATTACAGAGGCAGGAGAGAGGAGCTGGCCAAAGTTGATTGGAAGGGGAAACTATCAGGGATGAAAGCAGAGCAGTGATGGTTTGGACCAGTCGGAGGTGAAAGACACAAATACACGAGGCTGGGATGGGCAGAACCATGGAACACTGCTGGTTGTAGCCCTGGACAAGAACCAGAACGAAGCTGCCCCAGGTAGGTCAGGTGACCTTGAGCCAATGGGATGGAGATCCACCAGTTCAATTGATGAGGAACAGTATAAGAGTTGGGAATTCCAAATACACAGGGTGATAAGGAGGACCCAGCAGACATCTGCAGATCAGGACCACAAGGAATGCCCGGCCAGTGTAGACTCCTTTCCCGGGTAATACCCTTCTCCTCATTGACTCTTCATGGAGGGTCAGGGAATTCTAGTGGGGTGCACACAGGTACTTACTTTGTGAACCCACTTGCTTTTTACTTGAGAGAATAAACGTTACTTGACGGTAAATGCAGATTCTCTGTGCCCCAGTGATCATTATTACAAGGAGTGATTCTTGTAACAGAATTGGTATCCCTGTTGAGGGCTCGAGGATAAATCTCTTTGTCAACTGGAGACTCGTGTCGGAGCACATGGGTGAGGTACAGTGGGACCCGTGGGTGGGTAGTTAGCGATTACTGACCCAGGATGAAGAATTCAGGAAATTCTGCAAGTCCGAAGGACTTGGATTGCTTTGTTTGGAGGGGATACCTCCTGAAATGCTTGTTGGGGAAGTGGCCACAATATGAGGCATTTGTCCTGTGTAGGAAAAACTGCTGGGGATGTCCTGTGGAAAATTACCCAAGGGGAGTTTAGACAATTGCAAAAGCAGCGGCAGATGGCTGTTTGATTGAGAATTTAACAGAATTCTGAGAAAATGATGAAGCAGAACGGCCCAGATTAGAAACGGATAACAAGAGTCGGCATAAAGCAGAAGCCGAGTGAGCGAGGTTACAACAGGAAATCCTAGAATATCAGCAAAAAGCAGAAGCTGAGCGAGGTAGGTTAGAAGGAGAACACAAGAGGCTCCAAAAGGGGGAGAAACCTTCAGAGACAGGGTTACTGGTTTACAGTGTCAGAGAGGTATGGACTTGATGCATGTGAACCAGTTTCAGATGAAGTGCGAGAAACTACTTAAAGAGAAAAGTAAACTAGAGGAAGCAGCTGAACTAGTGAAGGATGAAGTGGAAGGATTAAGGAAAAAGTGCAGAGTTTTAAAGACGGCTATGAACGTGATGCAGAAATCAACACAGGAAAGGACGAGTAAAGGCTGATTTATACTTGTGCGTACGGGCTACGCCGTAGCCCTGATTTTCACTTCTGCGTCGCTCTATGCCGTAGCGAGCATGCGTTGGTGCGCGCCAAAACGCTAGTTGGCGGTGGGGTTTCTGTGCCACTGTGTTGAGTTTCTTCGTGAGAGACATGGACAAGGAAATGCATTTCAAACATTTTCGCATGTCGATGATTTGATTCATCTATTTCGCATCGGTGTACAGACATGGCGCAGAAGAAGCAACCGGAAATGCGTAGAAGGAAATGTGATGCTCCCAAGCAGACCAATCACAGTTGTTACAGTCTGCGTCACTGCAACACGTGAATTAATTTTTTGGGGAGGTGCACGTCACCCTACAGCGTAGGGTACGCGGTACCTACAGCATAGATGTGATGCACAAGTATAAATCAGCCTTCACACTGGAGATCATGCAAAGTGTTTAAAGCATATTCAAAAGCTGCAGGACCAACTTGGGGCACAGTGAGGAATAACGTGCTTTTGGATCTGAAAAAGGGGAGGAAGGTAAATATGGAGATATTGATTGGCATGATTTAGCAGATGAAGCTGGTAGACACAGTTACAAAAATTATGAAGCACCATTTTCCGAGGAACTCCCACCAACATCCTACCACAACAGCAGCTGGTGCTTCCGTCTGCACGATTGGCACCCCTAGTTACTATCAGAGAGAGGGGAGCAAATCAAAATCAGAATATAACATGCACCACACAGTTTGGGGTACAGCAGCTTAGAGATATTGCTAAGGATATCAGGACATGTGTGCTCGGAGACAATCCTCGAGAGCTTTTCCGAGCAACTAGACATCAGAGAATAACACACGGCCTAGACGAGGAAAGGAAACTGATTATTATGTGTTTACACCCAAGTATACACTCAGCTTTGCCAGATATACAACGACATGGTGGGGGAACAAGAACGGAACTGAAAAACGCATTAATGACTGTGATGGGAGTTAACAGAGGGGAGCCAGTAGGTGCGCTCTCCAGATGTTACCAAAGGAGAGGTGTAATTCCCACTGCATTTGCATCCCGTTTATGGACAGTGTTCCAAGGGGTTTATGGGACAGCATTAGAGCGGGACCATTTAGGACCAGAGGCCTCAAGTAGATGGCTGAGGACACTGGTGTCTCACTGTACCGATGAATCTAAAACAACACTGGAAATGTTTGATCCTTCTGAACCCACACATACTGAGGCATGGGTCCTGAGGAAAATGAGTAGAGCGTGGGAAAAGGAGATACAAAGACTATCTAAACTAATGGGAAGGTGATGCCTGTTAGAAGTCAGGCACCTGCCTGGAGAAACGAGGGTAGGGGACCCACCCTGAGGGCCCTGCCACACCATCAAGGGGCAAGGAAGGGCAGAGGAAATGCAACAGGGCCAGGAACAGAAGGTGGAGTAATTAAATGCTATAACTGTGGTCAAGAGGGGCACATTAAGAGAGATCGGAGATGAGAAAGATCAGAGCAAGGCAGTTTGCCCTCGGAGGGGCTAGAAAGACGGAGCCCACAAAAATAGCACGGTGCAGACACCACCATCCAGGGAACTGTACCCTGAGTTTCAGTAACGGTGTCAGGCCTCACCAACATGAGTGTGTGACACAAGGTGGGATGAAACCGGAAGACCTCGAGTGAGTGGCAGGGTCGGAGGCCTCCCTGTTATTTTTTATGGGATGCTGGAGGATTACAAACCACCGGCAACACTACTAATGTAAATAACATGAATACAAGGTAAAATTATCCCAATTGGATTCACAGGACATTCACAAGCGGGACATGTGGTTGTACCATTGGAAGTTAGAATAGGAGACATAGCACTGGAACATTCAGTAGTGTTGGTGGAATTACCCAGGGAGCAGGAACATATACTGGGGAGTGGTTACATGGTCAAAGTGGGGCTTTGCTTTGATCCAGTTAACTGTATGATTTGGCAGGTGCCAACTGGCATGAACAACATACACCACATGCAGATCCCAGTTGGAGAATATCAGGATAGAATATGCACAAATGGGTGAAATGTGGATAAATCCAGAGGGGATGAGCAATGATCAGAAGGTGCAGCAAATAGTTGCACAGAACCCATGGGCATTTGCAAGGCACAAGCATGACTGTGGAAAGATGGCTGGCAGTGTGTGCATACAAGGTCCAGACCCCAAACCACAGAAGCAATATGGGTTTCCCAAAAACACAGAGGAAGATGTCAGTAAGGTAATACAGAGTTTGGTTCAACAAGGGGTTCTGAGGCCAGCAGCCTCCACTAATAACTCACCCATGTGGCCAGTGAGGAAACCAGATGGTAGTTGGAGACTGACAATAGACTATCGACAGGTGAATAAATTTAACAGCCCCAACTGTAGCAACTAACCCAGACACAGTGGTCAAACAGAACGATAGGTAAATGTGTTTACAGTTTTAGACATAAATAATGGATTTAGTCTATCCACTCGAATGAAAGTGTCAATACAAGTTTGCATTTACCTTTCTGGGACAGCAGTATATATAGACTGTCCTACCACAGGGGTTGCATAATTTCCCATCTATATGTCACCAGCATTTAGGGGAAAGGTTAAAATGTTTTCAAAGCCCGAGTGATTGGTACAATATGTAAATGATCTGCTCCTGCAGACTGAAACTAAGCAGGAACATTGTCAGCTATTGACAGAACTGTTGCAATTATTATTTGCATTGGGACTAAAGGTAAACCCAAAAAAAGCACAGGTAATGAAGCAAGAAGTTAGTTATTTGACCTTGTCACTGGATAATATCTATGCAACTTCCCCTAATACTGAATTATTTAAAAAAGGGTGGAACTTCAATTGCAATATAACCTATTATTAACTCATCCAATTGAAGGTTATTTGCTTAAATTAAAGAGCCAATTTTATATGTTTGAATATAAAAATAACAAACTACTTGCATCTCAATTAAAATCGGCTGGAGCCAAAGGCAAATTTTGAAAATTCATAGAAAGGAGGGTACCCTGGCTCAGGAATATGAAAAAATTAATAAGATTTTTCAAGGTTTTTATACTCAATTTTATAAATCTCAATGTCCTGTTGATTCTTCCGAAATGAATGCCTTTTTACGAAAGATTTATTTTCTTAAAATTTCTGCTGAGAATCAAAAAACTCTTGATGCCCAAATTACTGAATCCAAAATTCATAAAGCTATTTTTTCAATGCAATCTGGTAAGACCCCTGGACTTGATGGTTATCCTGTAGAATTTTATAAAAAATTTGCGA
Source organism: Hemitrygon akajei (assembly GCF_048418815.1). NCBI lineage: Eukaryota > Metazoa > Chordata > Chondrichthyes > Myliobatiformes > Dasyatidae > Hemitrygon > Hemitrygon akajei. The sequence continues at coordinate 64,894,329 of NC_133131.1, forward strand.
AATTGCTTTCTCTATATATGTTGAAGATGTTTAAAGATTCTTTTGTGAAAAGGGATTTACCCTCTACTTTTTATGAGGCTTCTACTTCTTTAATTCTAAAAAAGGATAAAGATCCTACTGATTGTGCCTCATACAGACCTATTTCATTACTGAATGTTGATGCTAAGATTCTGTCAAAGATAATTGCCAATCGATTGGAGAGTTTTTGGGTAAAATTATTTTTAAAGATCAAACAGGCTCTTATCTTTTCAAATGTTTGGAGACTATTTAACATTATTTATTCACCCTCTTCTAAAACTCCACAATGCATTGTACCTTTGGATGCTGAAAAAGCATTTGATCAAGTCGAATGGAAATATTTACTTAATGTTTTAGAAAAATTTCGTTTTGGTGTTAATTTTAATAATTGGAGTAAAATGATATATAAAGCTCCTATTGCTACTGTTGTCACTAATAACTGTAGTCTCCTTTTTCAGCTATCATGGGGGACAAGCCAAGTTTGTCCATTAAGTCCTTTGTTATTTACTTTAATATTAGAACCCCTTGCTATTGCTCTTCATGAAGACAAAAATATTCATGGGATTTTTGTGAATGAGACCATGCACAAGATCTCTCTTTATGCTGATGATTTATTGGTATATATATCTAAGCCTGCAGAATCTATTCCTGCTTTGCAAAAATTATTTGACAAATTTGGAGATTTTTCAGGATAAAAAATAAATTTTAGTAAAAGTGAATTGCTTCCTTTAAATGAATCTGTCTCTATATATGATAATATTCCTTTTAAAATTACGGATTCTTTTAGATATTTAGGTGTTATAATTACTAAAAAAAAATAAGGATCATTATAAAGCCAATTTTCCTCCCTCAGTGGACCCTATGAAGTATTCATTTAGTAGATGAAGCCCACTTACATTTTCACTTGTTGGTCATATTCATGTAGTAAAAATGATGATTTTACCAACATTTTTATATTTATTTCAGAATATTCCTGTTTTTTTTTTACTAAGAAGTTTTATGATCAGATTGATTCTACTATTCTATCTGTTATTTAGGATAATAAAAGACCAAGAATTAGTAAATGTCATTTACAAAAGTTGAAAAAGGATGGAGGTCTTGTTTTGCCTAATCTAAGAATGTATTATTGAGCTGTTAATTTGCGATATACGTCCTTTTGGTTATATTGGGTTGATAGAAATGATCGGCCAATTTGGGTAGACCTGGAACTGAGAGCTGTGAAACAGTTCTATTTAACCTCATTATTAGGAGTTGCTCTACCTATACCATTAGCTAAGGCTGCTAATTTAAACCTATATCCTGTGGTTAAGCAATCTTTACAAATTTGGCTCCAGTTCTGCCATTTTTTTAATCTTAAAAAATTTAAACTTTGTAGTTTAACTTATCGTAATTACTTTTTTAAACCTTCTCAGAGCGATCCAATTCTTTTACTTTGGAAAAATAAAGGTATTAATTCTTTTTTACATTTATTTAAAGAAGGCAGATTGATGTCTTTTGAACAATTAGTCAATAAATATTCTCAATCATATTCACACCTTTTGCAATAATTTCAAGTTAGACACTTTTTACAAAAATATTTAAGTAATTTTCCTTATTATTGGAGGCTGACTTGTTAGATACTATTAGAATATGAACCCTTCGATGAAAGGTTGTATTGGAAGAATTTATAATTTATTATTACAATGGGATAAGTGTCCTTTCCTTAGGATTAAACGGGATTGGGAGAAGGAACTCAATTTGACTTTTATATGGGAGGATTGGATGTGGATTCTGAAGCTGGTTAACTCTTCTTCGATCTGTGCTAGTCACTCACTGATTCAATTTCAAATTGTACATCATTACCATTTGACGAAGGACAGACTTTCTAAAATATCTCCCAATGTTGACAAGTATTGTGATAGATGTAAAACTGAGATAGCTACACTGACACATATGTTCTGGTCATGTTCTATACTAAAACAGTTTTGGAAGTCAGTCTTCTCGACAGTTTCTAAAGCACTCAGAATCAACTTAGAACCTAATAAATTGACTGTGCTTTTTGGAATAATTCCTCAAAATATCCATGGTATTTCTGTGTCTGAACAATATGTTATTGTGTTTGTTACATTGATAGCTAGGAGGGCCATCTTGTTGAAATGGAAGGATATATCAGCTCCTAATTTGTCACAATGGTTCTCTCAAGTGATGCTGTGTCTTAGCTTGGAGAAAATTAGAAGACAAACCTTTGAACCTTTGTTTGATTTTGAGAAGAGATGGGGCTCATTTGCTTGTTATTATCATTTGAGTTAACTGACAGATTTTCTCCACAGTCTAATTGTAAGTTTTTTTGTGATATATTTCTTTTTGTTGGTGGTTTGATGTGTATTTTTAGAAGCTTTCTGTATGACGCATGGCTCCGGGGTTGTACCCCAATGGGTTTCTTTGTTTTACCACTTTTTTGCTTAGCAGGTTTATTTTTCATTCACAAAAATTTTCAATATTTAAGATAATTTCTTTTTTTTTGAAGTATTGTAAGTGTTGTTACTTCGATGTACCTGTGTTATTTTTAAATAATAATAACAATAATAAAAAGATTTGAAAAGAAAAAAAATGTTAGTGGCCACGTTATCCATGGCATCAGTCCGTACTGCAAGCATCACAACTTCAACTTGCCAGGCAAGCCACACTTGTCGACAGACATCAGACCTCTGTTGATCTGTTCTTCTGTCTCTTGAACCCTCTTGGTTTCTCTCAGCTACTCTCTGTACCATCGGCCAGGGCTCTTAACTGGCTGGTCCTGAATGGATGGAAACTTCTCCCCACAAAGGGTGAAATGAAAGTCAACCAGCTTTCCTCTCCTAAGAACAAGGCTCCTTGACGATTTGGTCTTGAACTTCATTCTTCCCCAATCCATTAGCTCCTCGAGTCTAGATAGTACACTTTCCACTGCCTCCGTGCTAGGACCCAAAAGATTGAGATTGTCCATGAACGCTCATATTAGTTGTAACTCCCCTCCGCCATCAAGTGTGACACCTGGTCCCACTGATTCTGCAGCCCTCACAATGACCTCCATGGCTAACACAAAAAGGATGGGTGAAATCGCACATCCCATTGGGATACCAATGTCCAAGCTCTGCCACCTAGTTGTAAACTGCTGAGTGGAAAACTTCATCCGGAAATTGTTGTAGTACTGCATAACAAAGTTCCTCACCTTAGCAGGAATCCATAGGAATTCCATTGCAAACTCAATCAAGACATGGGGAACAGAACCATACACATTTGCGAGATCAAGCCAAGCTACAGCCAGATTTCTTCTCAACCTTTTTGACCCCAAGATGGCATGCCGTATCATGCTAGTATGTTCAAGGCATCCCGGGAAACCTGGTATTCCTGCCTTCTGCACAGATCTATTTACCAATCCATTCTGTATCACAAATGAAGATATTCTTTCTGCTAGAATGCCAAACATAATCTTCCCCTCCACATTCAGGAGTGAAATTGGTCAGAACTGTTTCAATGTAGTAGAATTCTCTTCCTTCGGGATTTATACTCCTTCAGCCTCACTCCATGACAAGGGAACAATACCTTGTCTCCACACCACCTTTCACAATCTCCACAAGTATTTCCTCAGCTCTTCACACTTCTTGAACACCTTATACGGCACTCCATTAGGTCCTGGCACTGAACCTGACCTTGCCTTTCTGAGGAACCATTCAGCTTCTGCCAGTTTGGGTTCTGACAGATCGAACTTCACTCCTAGCTCGGTAGGCTTCTGTATAATCACTCAAAGAGTTGAACTGCATGTGCATGTAACGAGAGCTGTATAACTCATCTCCTTCTACCTTAGGCCATGAAACTATCAATCACCTCTGCTGTGGACACTTTCTGGAGGTCCAAATTCCGTATGCTCCACGACTGCTGGACTGTGTAAGTGTAGGAGGGGACTATATTGAAATATAAGTGTGCTAGCTTTTCTAAAATTCAGTCCTTCTACCCTAGGCCACGAACTTTTAAATCACCCCTCATAAAAAAGGATTAAAAGAAGCATTAAAAGAAGGCACATCATTGCCCTGACAGACAAGGTGAAGGAGGATACTAAGGGATTCTGCAGATATTTTCAGAGCAAATGGATTGCAAGGGAAAAAATTGGTCCTCTGGAAGATTAAAGTGGTAATCCATGTGTGGAGCCAAAACAGATGGGGGAAGATGTTAAGTAAACTGTTTGCATTCTTTATTTATTCAGGAGATGGACACAGATTCCATAGAAGTGAGGCCAAGTGGCATGAACTTCACGGACACTGTACCGATTACCCAGGGGGAGGTGTTTGCTGTTTGCTGTCCTGAAGATAAATCTCCAGGACCTGACAAAGTATTCCCTTTGACCCAGTAGAAAGGAAGTGCAGAAATTGCCAGACCCCTAACAGGGATATTTCAATCACCCCTAGTGACAGAAGAGGTACCAGAGGACTGGAGGACAGCTAATGTTGTTCTGTTGTTCAAGAAAGACACTAGAATTAAGCCAGGAAATTGTAGGCCCATGAGCCTGACATCAGTAGTGGGAAAGCTATTAAAAGGCCAGCTGGGAAAATAGGCTGAAAAACAACAAATGGAATTTAATAGGCAGGTTTGAGATGTTGCTCTTCAGTAGGACTGACCAGGATAGGTCTTACACAGTGAATGGTTGGGCGCTAAAGAGTGCGGAGGAACAAAGAAATCTGGGAATACAGATCAATAATTCACTGAAAGTGGTGACACAGGTAGATAGGGTCATAAAGAAAGCTTTTGGCACATTGGCCTTTGTAAATCAAAGTACTGAGTACAGGAGATGGGATGTTATGTTGAAGTTGTACAAGACATTGGTGAAGCCCAATTTGGAGTATTGTGTGCAGTTTTGGTCACCTATCTACAGGAAAGATGTAAATAAGTTTGAAAGAGTACAGGAAAAATTTACAAGGATGTTGCCGGGTCTGGAGGACCCCAAGTTATAAGGAAAGACTGAATAGGTTAGGACTTCACTCCTTGGAATGTAGAAGATATAGAAAAGATTTGATTGTAGTATACAAAATTATGAGGGGTATAGATAGGGTAAATACAGGCAGGCTTTATCCACTGAGGTTGGGCAGGACTACAACTAGAGGTTATGGGTTAAAGGTTAAAGGGGAAAAAGTTAGTAGAACAGGAGGGGAAACTTCTTCACTCAGAGGGTCATGAGAATATGGAACAAGCTTCCAGTGCAAGTGGATCACATGAGCTTGACTTCAACATTTAAGAGAAGTTTGGATAGATACATGGATAGCAGGGGTATACTCCCGGTGAAGGTTGTTGGGAGTAGACAATTTAAATAGTTCTGCATGGACTAGATGGGCCGATGGGTCTGTTTCTGTGCTGTACCTTTCTATGACTCTATTTCTAAGTCCTTGAATGCTGATGTATGGACAAGGGGAGGGAATCTAAAATGTGTAATTAGTATGGTTCAGGCTGCTGTCCAGAAAGCAGACCATGGGGGTTTAAGTTGTCTGCAGCAAAAACTCGGGTTATTTGTTTTGGTCAGTGGATCAATAGATCCTTTGTTGTCCTTAAATTGGGACAGGTGTGAATGACAAGTGTGTGGGTGGAAGAGAAACTCACATGTGCGCATCATGTCAGTAAAATACTTGGGAGGTGTAAGGTCACCCTTCATGTGCTTCTGTGTTTGACTGAGGGGCTAATACGACTACCTTGTACTGTACATTGGTTAGAGCAGCCTCAGATTATGGCTGTGTTGTGTATGGGTGTGCTGCCCCTCACTTTTGAACCTGCAGGATGCCATTCAAGCCCAGGATATGTGTCTGTGTTGTGGTTTCTGCTCTGCTGGGGGAAATGGGTCAGATGCCATGGTATTTGCGAAGATTGCAGATGGCTGTGAATCACGGGGTTCACCTCAGTGGGTTGTGAGGATGGTCACCCAACTGAGAAGCTATTGAAAGGTTGATCACAAGATTTGCAGTTTTGGGTGGGAAGGAAATGATCAAGCAGAAAACCTGTCCTATTCTAATATGACCTATGCCCCAGTGTGGCTTTATCCATTATTGCTCCCTGGCTATTTCCTTTAGCTAGGGTATTTGTGACTCTTCAGGAGAGGCTATTAAAACGTGCCCAGTATGTCTGAAGAGGTAGTGGTGACTCTATACATACACCATCAATATTATGGAATGGTTCCAGTGTTTACAAAGAGCTCCAAAGACCCCGTGTCTCCCGACACTGGTGCAGCAGTCTGTGTCCTGGGTGTTAATTAGAGAAAGGTTATCTAATGAACTTCCAGTTTACACTATTGAAATGGAGGCAATCCAGTGGGCAGAAGATGTACAGCTGAACTGTGTTGTCTGTTCTGATTCCTTCTCTGTATTGTGTCCTCATAACGTGGGTGTGTTCTATGGTCATCCAAACGATGTGTTGGAGGTTAGACAAATATTATTGCGGCTGCAGTATTTCAGAGTGAATGTCTGTTTTTTGTGGATCCCAGCTCCTGTAGGGGTGGAAAGAAATTAAGCAGTCGAGAGACTGGCTACCAATCTATGAAGGTCAGGTCAGTGCTGTTGATATTGATATTTCACTGGAGGGGCGAGTTTGAATTAAGAACCATATTCGCTCAAACTGGCAGGGACCATGGAACACACAATTGAAGGGGAGACATCTATATGGAATTCTGAAAATTGTAACTTCACTTTGGAGGAGAGCGGGGTCCGGAAGGGAGGAAGTTATAATTACTCTCCTTAGACTTGGCTATACTGGTTGAAATCCTACATTGTAAACATACTTCCAGTGAATGTAGACATGTCAACTTCCAGAACGGTCTCATGGCGGGCATATGAGTGGGAGAGAAAGCAGACCCTGGGAAGCAATATTTCTACTTTGGTGCAGTCTGGGCAAAAGCACAAGAGCAAGTATTTAAATTCTTGAAACTTATTGCATTGTTTAGTACAATTAAAGTCAATAGCGTTGGATGTTTATATGTTTATTTAATTAGTTATTATTATTTAAAGCATTTTTTTCTCAGCTCAATCTGATAAAAACTGAGGTGTAAACATAGTCAAGCATGCTCATTACTCAAATGCCAGGAACTTTTGGACTATTCTAATGGAGTTTAGTATTTACATAGATATTCCTGTGTAGCCCTAACTGTTTAATGTTATTGTGTAGTGTCTTTGGGATGACACCAGTTGGAAATATTACTATGGGATAATGTATACCCTGTTCATGTTCCAAAGTCTGTTACAAGGATCATCCCTTGTAATAACGAGCAGGGAGGCACAGAGAGAATCTGTAATTACAACAAGTACCTTTATTGTTTCAACGGAAGATCACGTGAACTTACTCAACCAATACCTGTATGTACACTAACTAAGTGTTCCTGACCTTTCACGAAGAGTTAAAAACGTAAAATGTAATACCATTTAAAAAAGAGTGTCTGCTACTGGCCACATGTTCCTCAACATCCTGTTTCAAATCTCCATGTTCCGTGGGGGACCTCACATCCATGATAGTTGTTCTACAGAGTTATCGCTGCCAGCACTCTTGAACCATCTGCTTTGATATTCATTTCTTACCAATTCAAAAATTTAATTCCACTGTCATCGGCTGTAGGCCATGTGTCTGAACTTTAACATCTTTTTATTGGCTCTACTCCAGGCCAGCATCCATTTATTGCCCTCTTCCCAGCAAGTGACAATCGGGTAATTTATAGCCCTTTGTTCTCAATCAGTAACCAGTTTGAATCACACAGACCAACATTCACAAACCTGCATGTTATATCCAACCAAAGAACACCTCACAATAAACTTACCTGGAAATGAATCATCATTCAGTAGATTACCTGAGGTATCACTGTGTCTGCTTTAAAACACTGACCAAGCCAAGTGACCTCAGCTCCTAGAATGGAGAACACAAAGTCTCTTCATAAAGTGGCAGCCTTGATCTCCTCGTTTATAACAAGAACAAAGGCAATTGGTCTGTCTGCTTCCACTGTCCTTGATTCATTTAAATTCACTGATTTCTAGACAGTGGTTCTTTCTGGCCAATACCTTTCAATTTCCTCTTTTAATTCAGCATATTTTTAGTGTTTTTCACTTATTATAGGTTATGAGTGTTTGGAATGGATATTTGGAATGGATTGATTTCTTCTTTTCAACTAATTTCATGGATGAAATTTCCTGCAGAATACTTTGGGACACTTTTAAAGCATATATACGTGGACAGATTATCTCCTATTCTGTTGGTTTGAGAAAACATATTAAGAGGGAAACTCTTTTATTGGTTGATAAGATTAAAGAAATTGACAAGAAATATTTGATTGCTCCTAGTAAGGAGGTTTACAAACAAGGGGTTGAGCTTCAAATGGAACACAGTTTATTACTTACATCTTCAATTGAAAATCAATTAATGAAAACCAGAACTGATTTTTATATACAAAGTGATAAATCGAGTAAACTGTTAGCTAACCAATTGAAGAATGCTTCAGTTAAATGTCAAATTATTAAGATTTGTCAACAGAATGGTGAACTGACAGTTAACCATGATGAGATAAACAAATCTTTTCAAGATTTTTATACCTCTCTGTATCATTTTGAATTTCCTCATGATCATAATACCATGCATAATTTTCTTGGGAAATTGAATTTTCTAAAATTATTATCAGAAGAACTTTTAATATTAGAAACTCTTATTACGGATGCAGAAATTAAAGGTGTTATTTCCTGTATGTATTCTGGGAAAGCACCAGGTCCAGATGGGTTTACAGTGGAATTTTTTAAGTGTTTTTCCTCTACTCTTTCTCCTTGATTATGCAAGGTTTTTGAAGAAGCAATTAGACTAGGTAAATTGCCACAATCTTTTTTATAGAGCTTCCATTTCTTTAATATTGAAAAAAGTTAAAGACCCTACTGATTGCACATCCTATATACCAATATCCTTATTGAATGTAGATTCCAAGATCTTTTCCAAGTTACTGGCGACCAGGCTGGAGGTATTACCTCAAATTATCTCAGAGGATCAAACTGGTTTTATTAAAAATCGCTATTCTTTTTTCAATATTAGGAGATTATTGAACATTGTTTATACTCCTTCACGCAGCACCTCAGAATGTGTCCTTTCATTAGATGCGGAGAAAGCATTTGATAGAGTTTAATGGCCATATTTATTTACTGTGCTTGAGAAGTTTAATTTTAGTCCGATATTTATATCCTGGATTAAATTGATATATCATACTCCAGTAGCCTCGGTTTTTACTAGCAATCAAAGATCTCCCTTTTTTCGTTTATTTCGGGGTACCAGGCAAGGTTGTCCTCTTAGTCCATTGTTATTTGATATTGCTATAGAACCTTTGGCAATTGCTATTAGAGAATCACCTAACATTTTTGGCATCACTCATGGGATGGATATACATAAGTTATCATTATACGCAGATGACTTGTTATTATATTTTTCTGATCCTGAGAAATCCATTCCTGCAGTTATATCATTGTTGGCTCAGTTTAGTAAATTTTCCAGGTATAAATTGAATCTTAATAAGAGTGAATTGTTCCCCTTAAATAGACAGGTTCCAATTTATGGAAATTTACCTTTTAAATTAGTTAATGACTTTTTTATATACTTAGGGATTAAAATTACAAAAAATCATAAGGAGTTATTCAAGGTTAATTTTTTACCCTTAATTGATCAGATTAAATATTTGTTCACTAAATGGTCACCATTGTCTTTATCTCTGATAGGTCGGATTAATGCTATTAAGATGATTATTTTACCCAAGTTCTTATATATATTTCAAGTGGTACCAATTTTTATTCCAAAATCCTTTTTGACAATGTTGATTCAAAAATTTCCTCATATATATGGTAGAATAAAAATCCTAGATTAGGTAAAATATACTTACAGAAGGCAAGGAAGGAAGGTGGATTGGCATTGCCTAATTTTAGATTTTATTATTGGGCAATTAATATTCGATATTTGAAATATTGGTTAAGGGATTGGGATATATCTCCTAGCCCTCATTGGGTAAATCTGGAAACTAAATCTGTACAAGGATTTTCATTGGGTTCTATTTTAGGGACTTCTCTTCCCTTTGCTCTTTCTAAATTGCATATACGAATTGACAATCCGATAGTCAAACACACTTTACGTATATGGTTTCAATTTCAGAAATTGTTTGGGTTGAATCAATTTGTTTTAACTATTCCTATTGTATCCAATTTCTTTTTTCATCCTTCTAATATGGACCAAGCTTATTCAGCTTGGAAGACTAAAGGAATACTATGATTTTCTGATCTATTTTTGGATAATTGTTTTATGTCTTTTGAACAATTATCTAATAAATATAATTTGCCCAGATCTCATTTTTTTAGATATTTACAGATTAGGAATTTCTTAAACACTGTACTTCCTACCTTTCCAAATCTTGATTCTTCAGGTATTTTGGAGAAATTGTTAGAACTAAATCCTTTTCAGAAAGGTGTAATATCAAATGTTTACAATATAATTATGAAAATACGTTCAGAGGCCTTTTATAAGATTAAAAATGATTGGGAAAGAGAACTTAACTTTATTATCCCTATTGAGAATTGGGATAAAATTCTTCAATCAGTTAATTTATCCTCTATATGTGCTAAACATTCATTGATACAGTTTAAAGTTGTGCACAGGGCTCATATGTCCAAGGATAAATTGGCTCGTTTTTATTCCCATATAAATCCTATATGTGACAGATGTCATTCTGAGATAGCTTCTTTAACTCATATGTTTTGGTCATGTCCGCTTTTGAAAAAATATTGGAAAGACATTTTCGATATTATTTCTACAGTATTGAACATTGATTTACAACCACATCCTATTACTGCAATCTTTGGTTTATCAATGATGGGGTCAATCCATTTATCTTCTTCTGCTTGTCGGATGATTGCATTTCTTACATTAATGTCTAGGAGATCTATTTTGTTGAATTGGAAATAAATTAATCCCCTTACCTTATTTCATTGATTTTCTCAAACTATGTTATGTCTAAATTTGGAGAAATTTAGAAGTGCCGTATATGACCCTTCTATTAAATTTGAAAAGATTTGGAGGCCATTTATTCAATATTTTCACATGATGTAATTTAACCCTGTTCCAATCCTATTTGTTTTTCCGGTTTTGATTATATATATATATATATATATATATATATATATATATGTTGAGAGGATTGGAGTTGGGGACACTGATGATTTTGTAATTTTTTTACTAGATACTATAAACAGTCCATTTATTTATTTATTTAAAATTTTCTCCTTCCTTTTTTTTCTTAATAGTTTTCTTAGGTTATTAATATATTTTTTTCTTTTTCACTTTTCTGTTTTTTTCAACATGAATTACTTAGTATTTTTTTTGTCTCGTTTATATGATATTTGTATCATTCATGATTTGGGAAGACAACTATAATGTACTTATTGCTTATGTATCCTTTTATGTTCATTTTAATTTTGTAAGTTTGTAATCCCATTATCTATGTACTAATCTTATCATGTTGATATTAATAAAAAGATTGAAAAAGCAAAGTAAAACAAGGAATGGATATATCTACTAGTTAAGCTGTTCTTGTTTGTTTATCCTGTATTATTATATCTGGATGGTTATTATGGATATTCTATCTGTAACAGTAATAATAATAATATCAGTCATAATATAATTTGTGGGATTCTGACTCTAAAACTGGATCAAGTTTGTAATTATAGTAAGGTACGGAGTCTTTTATGAGTTTGTATTATAAAGCAAGATTTTAGTGAATGATGTCTGCCACTTGATCACAACTGTGTAAGTAATCAGATTGAGTTAAACTGCTACAGGATACTGTAATGTGCTTAAAAGGGAAACATGAGGAAATCTGCAGATGCTGAAAATTCAAACAACACACACAAAATGCTGGTGGAACGCAGCAGGCCAGGCAGCATCTATAGGGAGAAGCGCTGTCGACATTTCGGGCCGAGACTCTTTGTCAGGACTAACTGAAAGGAAAGATAGTAAGAGATTTGAAAGTAGGAGGGGGAGGGGAAATGCGAGATGATAGGAGAAGACCGGAGGAGGTGGGGTGAAGCTGAGAGCCAGAAAGGTGATTGGCAAAAGGGATACAGAGCTAGAGAAGGGAAAGGATCATGGGACGGGAGGCCTAGGGAGAAAGACAGGGGGAGGACAGCACCAGAGGGAGATAGAGAACAGGCAGAGTGATGGGCAGAGAGAGAAAGAAAAAAAAGAGGGAAAAAATAAATATATCAGGGATGGGGTAAGAAGGGGAGGAGGGGCATTAACGGAAGTTAGAGAAGTCAATGTTCATGCCATCAGGTTGGAGGCTACCCAGCCGGTATATAAGGTGTTGTTCCTCCAACCTGAGTGTGGCTTCATCTTGACAGTACAGGAGGCCATGGATAGACATATCAGAATGGGAATGGGACGTGGAATTAAAATATGTGGTGACTGGAACATCCTGCTTTCTTGAGAAAAGAGGTCTCCAACTCGAAGCCAGGAGTTTGACACTTCCTTGTTGACATCAGGTCTGCTCAGACCTTGGGAATATCTTCCATGGAGGGTCATGGTCTTCAATTGGTTAACTTTATTTTCAATAGTGATAATTTCTTCCTTTTTTTCTGGGTTGTGCTCTTGTTTAAGTTTAGTTGTGTGTACTTCTCAACAGTGTTGCACATGCTCCACATGGAGCGTGGAATCTTGTTTTTGTTTATGAAAATAGATCTTTAGAAGTTTTATCTGACTGCTGTGTCGATTTTTAATGTCTGTTTCTCCTCTTGTCCCTTCTGTCCGAGGGAGTGTTAATCTAAGTGCACTCAAGTTGAAACACCCTTTTACTGGGCATCTCTGGAAATGCAGCTTGTTAGCCCCACTAACAGCCACTGGACTCCACGGCGAGGAACCCACCTTTCTCAGGCTCCATACGTCCAGGGTGTATAAGACTTTGGTCCTGCCAAACCTTTGAGGTTGAAATGTCTCACCCAAACCTGCAGAAAATGTAACAAAGTAGGACACAAACAAGGAGCATGTTGGGCAGACATAAATGGACTGCACAGGGCACAGAAAAAGCTAAAAAGTCAATTTTAGTTTTATTACAGAGCACTCATCTGCATGCTGTTTATGAAAAATCTGATAATGATGAGAGTGACACAGGACTGGCTAGTCTTGGGATTTACAATGTGAAAATCAACAATAGACAAGCAATATGTCTTACAGCAGAAGTAAATGGCAAATTAATTAAAATAGAATTGGACACCGGCTCGGCTGCTTCAATCATTCCACAAAATGAGTTGGAATGTATTTTTAAGATACTAAACTGAAAACCATTTATCCCAAGCTTTGCTGGAAGGAGATATTGAAGCTGTAACCAACATGGGAAAGGCTGATATGTTTGTAGAGGTGTTCCAAGTGTTACACAGTTCTGGAGAGCCAGGTGATTTGAGAAAGGAAATTATGTTAAAGGAAAGTTGGAAATTGGAATGGAGTTTGGATGATAATAGCAACATAAATTTGTTTTTCTCCCTTCAGGAATTGCAGGAAGCTGTCCAGTCTGGTTCAAACACTTCTCCTGGTAGTGATGGACTGTGTTATGAATTGCTTAAGCATTTCAATGACTCTGTATTAATAGAAATGCTGGCTTTGTTTAATTCAGTGTGCCAGGCCAGCAGCATCTATAAGGAAAGACGCTGTTGATGTTTTGGGCCGAGACCCTTTGTCAGGACTGATGAATAGATGGAACAAACTCCAAGTCAGTTAAAATAGATAATGGTAACCTTTAAGGAAGTGTCATTAGTCCAGTTCTTTTTAATGTCATGATAAATGATATCTTTGAGCAGGTAGGGACAGGACTTGGCAAATCGTTGTTTGCAGAAGATGGTGCAATCTGGAGAGGAGGAAGAAATGTCAAGTATATATTAAAGCAGGTACAAAAGGCTTTAAGATCAGTTGAAAACTGGGCAGATAAATGGAGTTTCAGGATTTCTGCTTCTAGGTCCAAATATATGATTTTTTTGGCTTTAGAAGAGAATCCTGATTGTGAATTGTCTATATGATTCTCCATTAGAAAGAGTCAAGGTATTCAAGTTTCTAGGTGGCTGGTTTGATGAAAGACTTACTTGGAGTGTTCATATAGATAAAACAATTGGAAAGTATGAGAAGTAATGCTGGATGTGACTGGGGAGCAGGGTGGGAAACTGCACTTAATATATCTAGCCATGATTAGATCAGTAATTGATTATGGTTGTATTGCTTATGGTTCTGCTGCTACAGCAGTGCTTGGAAAATTAGAAACTGTGCAGTCCAAAGCACTTAGACTTTGTTGTGGAGCTTTCAGAACAACATCAATCCCTGCATTATGTGTGGATATGGGAGAAGCACCTCTACATTTAAGACGAGTTAAGTTGGGCCTGCAATATTGGGCAAAACTAAATGGCTTCAATCACAACTGTCCATCAAAATGTCTTTTGCAGGAGACATTGGAGCACCAAAGTAAAATTAAAAGATATCAATTTTTAGATTTGGTTAATATCTGGGCTGTGAAATTGAAACTGATTGAGGAAGACTTAGCTGACCAAATTTGCTTGCCACCCATTCCTTTTTGTCTTTTGCCAGAACAAGAAGTAGACCTGTTCCTCCTTTTTCAGCTTCAAGGAAGCAGAGCAATTTCAACAGTGTTGATCGTAAATGAATATTTAAATAATGGGGATCTTATCTGAAGATTTTCAGTGATGGCTCAGTGGACCCAGAGAGCAGTAAGGCAGGATTTGGGATGTACGTGTCTCAGTTTGGAGCTGAGATTGGTCACCGGGTTTCAGATGGTCTTTGCAACAGAATTATTAGCAATCTTCTGGGCCCTGAGGTGGGTCGAAGACTCTCGATCATGCAGGGTTATGATCTGTTCGGATTCTGCTGCTGCCTTAGAGGCTATAAAAGGGAATAAATCAAAAGCTCGTCCTGACATAGTTATTGAGATTCTCTTACTTTCGTTTAGAGTAGGGAAGATGGATTGTGAAGTCAGATTTACATGGATACCTGGGCATGCTGGGGTGGAGGAAAATGAAATTGTTGGTGGCATTGCAAAGTCTTCCTTACAGAGCAGGCAAGTAGGAATTAGAATACCCTTAGGCAGAGCAGAATTGAGAAGTAGGATTTTAAAAAAAGGTTTAGAGAAGAAATGGCAGGAGGATTGGAAAAATAAATTAAAGGGAAGGCATTTCTTTTCTAGTCACCCACTAGTTAAAAAGGTCTCAGACTGTTACTCTTCACATCATAGAGATGTGGTGAAATTAACAAGACTTAGGTTGGGGCATTATAGTATAAACTATTACTTAAAGAGAATGGGAAAACATCCTACTGGATTATGTGACTGTGGTAGTCCAGTTCAGCATGTTTTGCTGAGTTGTAATCGATATAAAATTGAAAGAAGCATATTGTTCAAGAGGCTGTTTATTTTAAATGTATTTGTTTTTCTGTTAAATCTTTGTTTGGCCACCAAAAGAACCACTACCTGATTGAAAAGTTTATTATTCTGTTTCTACGTGCATCTAGTTTATATCTAAGAATTTGAGTTTCTTGAAAATCTATACATCCTGCGGAGGGCAATAATACGCCTAGATGCATCTAAACTGCCGGAAATAGAAGAAGAAGCAGCTTCAGTGCTGGACTGTTCCTTTCCCTTCCTTCTGAAGCCCTGCCTGTGACCTTCACCTGCCCTGTGCTCCCAGTCTCCCGAGACCTAGGCCCTGCGCTCCCAGTCTCCCGAGACCTAGGCCCTGCGCTCCCAGTCTCCCGAGACCTAGGCCCTGCGCTCCCAGTCTCCCGTGACCTAGGCCCTGTGCTCCCAGTCTCCCGTGACCTAGGCCCTGTGCTCCCAGTTGCCCGAGACCTAGTCAAGGCTTTGTGTTCTTGTCCTGTCCATGTGTCTCATCCTGTCCTGTAGCCACGTCTTGTCCTAGCCTAGACCCGGGTTCTAGTCCAGGCCACTTGTTTCTAGTCCACGCCTGGGTCCTGTGCCTCCAGTCCATGTCCTCGCCCAGGCCCTGAATCCTAGTCTCGTCTGGGGTCTGTGTTGATGTTCAGCGTCATTTCATCCTCACTTCCCTTGCTTTCGTGTTACACCTAGTCCTGTTCCTAGTACCTCAGTGTCTGTGTTTACATTTGGGTCCACCACCAACGCCCTCCTTATGACAAGGATAAAATCAGGAATTGCTGAGTGGTGTGGCTGGAAGGGCCTGTTGCGCACTGTATCTCAATCAATCAATAGATAGATCAATCCAACTAAAATCTTATACTGGAGAATCAGTAACTCCTGTGGGAAATATGTTGGTCACAGTGAAATACAACAACCAACAAGCCACATTGAGCTTGTATGTGGTTTAAAAAAAACAGGAGGGCCAGCAATGTGGAGCCATGACTACAAGAAGACTGGAGATCTGTCCACCATTTGTATAGTACATCCCCTACAACAGAGCCAACTGAAAGTGAATTAAGAAAGTTACTGGATGATGCCACACTTGTTTCCCTACTGTGCACTGGACTGTTGCCCCACAGAGGTGTTGGTGCCAACCTCTGTGCCTCTGGTTGGAAAGGGTATTGGGTCAAGGAAGGACCATGCTGCTCAGAGGAATGGTGAAAGCAGTGGTCTGACTACAACAGTTTTGGTAGGCGTACATGCTCATCCCACAGTTACTTGTGAACTGTGGCTGTGTTTTAAGCTGGAAGTGAGTTTGAGAAGCTTCAGGAAAGTTGTAAACATTTGGCTTTTGTAAGTATGAAGAACCAGGATCTAGTCTGTGTGCATTAACGTTATTGCATGAACTTCAAGTGTGAGTCAAAAATCTGCTGGTAAAAGTAAATGCAGAGACCAAAGCCCAGCTGGATGAAGGGAAAGCCAGAGAAAAAGGAGTCGGATTACCAAGCCTTGTTTTGTCTTCCCAACTCCCACCCCCTCTCTCACTCTCTGTCTGTCTCACTCACTCTGTCTCTGTCTGTCTGTCCATCTCTCTCTGTTTCTCTCTCTCTCTTAACTCTCCGAACCCCGACTGTTTCCTGATATCCAGAGTCCAGCTAGCAGTATTCTTGGCTACATCTACTTCTTGTTCACTAGAACTGCTGAGTCTGAACCACTTCCTCCCAGTGTCTGCTGCAGAGTTTGACCAAACGTCCTGCATTTGGGAATCAGCTCATCACACAAACTGACTGCAGCTTCCCTCTGTCACAGGGTCAGAGGGTGCTCAGACTCAACTGTCCCTTAATAGATAACATTAACAGACCCTAAATTTGGACCTTCACTCTACTTCTTCAGAATGTCATGACATGGTATAGAAAGTTCGTTATTTGTGAGTGTGTATGTGTGTGAGAGAGAGAGTGAGACCTGCACTGTGTGTGAGAGAGTGAGAGAGCTGCACTGTGCAAGAGATATCTGCACTGTGTGTATATGTGTGAGAGAAAGCTGCACTCTGTGACAGAGAGAGAGAGAGAGACTGCAATGTGTGTGTGTGTGTGTGTGTGTGTGTGTGTGTGTGTGTGTGTGTGTGTGTGTGTGTGTGTGTGTGTGTATGTGTGTGTGTGACTGTCTTTTTAAGATCTGTTAAACATCTTGAAAAGCACAGGGCTGTTTCTTTTAGCCGAGTACAGAATGTAAGAGGAAAGATGTCATGTATCAACTCTAGTTTGACCACAATTGGTCACCACATCTGAAGAGAGAGAAGCACACTGGTGAGGGTGTGCAGGAGCTCTACAGCAGTATTGTGATATTGTGAAGATGAAAACTGTAGTTCGTTCCCCAAGCCTTTATAGTCACTGTCTAGTGACAGAACTCCAAAGTGTCTTACTAAGAATCTTAATGTTGACTGTATGTTCTGCCAACATTTGGCCACCCTGTCAGCCTGAGTCAAGCCCTCTTCCAACAGAGGAGTTCTCTAACTGGAGTGACCACATTCACATTCTGGCAATATTCCTCTAATTCTGTCAGGGACGTGATATGGGTTCAGTGTGTCGTCTTGAAAAGAAAAAAAAATACATTATGTCAGCCTGCCAGCCAGAAGGCCACCGTCTTGGTCTGGATGGACAGACGGGGACAGACAGACACAAGCGATTGACCAATCTGCTCAACTTGGAGACTCAGAACTATAGAAGGGACATAAGCTTCATCTTGGGCCAGAAGAAATGCACCAACTTCTTCCAGAACTTGGAGGGAAAGCCAGGGGACAGGCCTGTGACCAGTCAGGACAGAGGACAGCAGATAGCTTATGATGAGTGCTTGGCCCCTGAATGAAAGCATTCAGAACAGTCCTGGCCAACTCCCCAGATGGGTGGTGAGGCCTCCAGTTCCTGCCAGTTTTCTGGGGTAGTTTCCCACATAGAGAGAGTGTGTAGTAGTTCACACAATCTCCTAAAGCCAAGGGCCCATTAACACTGATCAGACAGTTCACAGCAGTGTACACGAGACAGATCTGGACTACAGATTCATAGAATCAAACAACACAGTAATAGGTCCTTCAGCCCATCGGATCCAGACTAACCCTCATTACCATTTACTCCTATCATCCTGTGACTTGCCTATTTGATTGTCTGACTAAGTGTCTCTTCAACACAGTGTTTGTATCCAGCACTTTCAGATAACAAACGCTCTCCGATATCTCTGACTCAGTGATAATAAACCAGACTCTGATTCCGTGTTTTAAAAAAAATCATATGCCCCAGATCCTCTTTCAAACGCCTACTATGCAAAGTTCAAAGTAAATTTATTTTCAAAGAACACATCTCTCACTATAGACAACCCTGAGATTCATTATCCTGCAGGTATTCACAGTGAATACAAAGAAACAAAAAAAAAACAAAATATTAATAGTAAATACATAAGCAATAAATATCACAAATAAGAGATGAAGAGAACTTGAAAGTTTTTGGAACAGTTCAGTGTTGGGGTGAGTGAAGTTATCCTCTCTGGTTCAAGAGCCTGATGGTTGAGGGGTAATAATTGTTCCTGAACCTGGATGGGTGGGCGTCCAAGATGATTGATGCTGCTTTTGTAACCCAGGTTAATTAAACCCAAAGATGTAATGCTAGAAACCTCCACCTGGGGAGGGATGAAATTGAAATTAAAAAAGAGAACTTGGAAAAAAAGCTGTGCGAGAACGAGGCGTGGCTGACGCAGGCGCAGACAAGCAAAATGGAGTGAACTATTAGAAACTAAAGATATAAACTTTTAAAAGTGGAATCAGTAGTGAGCATCTCTACTCTGACTAGAAAAGTTCAGGGGGAAACACGTGGAGGAGAGACAATAGTGATAAAACGGTTGTTGAAGCTGGGCTACAACAAGCAGCAGCTATAACGAGACAATATCAGCAGAGATGAGTGCCCAAGAACGCTACCATGTAACCAGGAATAGTCTGGTAAATCGTATCTGAATTTGAAATTCTGAAAGAACTAATTATTTTTGCTTTGATATGTTACTGAATGAAATTTACTTGGTATAAAAGTTGTGATGTTGGAGAATTGTTGTCAAAGGAGTTAAGCTGTATAGATATATGATTTTTGAATTTGAATTTGTATATGTACTGACTGGAACTGAAATTGAAGTTAACCATAATACCTAAGAAAAGGAATTCAAATAGTTTTCTAACTAACTAGGGATAAATGGAAAGGTAATTGTTAGTCTGCAAACATTCAAATATTGCATAACAATAGATCTAATTAGTTAGATGATTTGGAGTTACAAGGGTTATTCTAATGAATATCACTGAATCTAACTAAATAGCACTTTGGTTTTCATTTGATATCTGGAATCTAAACAGAATGTTGTAATTTTGAAGTATTCTTACTCAAGTAAATATTCAGTATATGTATTTTTGTGAACAAAACTTATCTCCAGAAATGTGACTTTTCGATTCACTGCCACAGTCCAATACCTGGAGCTTCTCATGGTCCACGAGCACCTCGTGCAGTGCTCTGTGATTAGATTTTCTCATAAAGGGAGCGGTGTCCAGTCAGACGAGATCAGACCAGCACTACACAGGTGTTACATAAAACTTGGTGAGCCAGCCAGGAGGCCGTGTATCAGATAACCAGTAACACACTCGTTAGTGTACAAAGCACTGAAAGAGTCTTACTGTTCAAATTCACTTGTTCAATTGAAACCTACAGCGAAAGAAAATGAAAGACATAGAGGAAAAGGGGGTTAAACTCCCCAATACTGTTTTATTCAGTGGCAAACAGGAACAGAAAATAATGAGGAAATACCAGACTTTCTAAAAGAATGTGGTTCAGTTGCCAGAATTATTCCTCCACCTGACCCCGGTGCAGAACAACTCAGTCCCTGTAATACAGACTAATGGAGTTACAGTGAACCCATCCCTCTCTCCCAGTGATCCTAACCCTCCAGATATTCAAAGAGACATAGTGGAGCACATTGTGTGCAGTAAGGACTTGATAGTTCATGGCAATCCACCCGTAAGGCTCCGAAATTATTCTGGGAGAACCTGTCATCCACCTAATGAGGCAGATTGTGAGACAGTGTGCTAGTATTGAACTGCTCTTGCAAAACACAAGTGTGTCTGATCTTCATAGAACACAGAAGATATGTGAAAGTATTCTTCCAGCAGCTTCTGACATCATCAGGTCAACAAGACCTGGAGCTTCACTCGCTATTTACATCAACTCCAAGATTCAGCTTTTGCCACCTGGAAGACAGTGATGAATTTTTCGCTAAATTCATGAATAAGGTACAAAACATGAGTGAGAGACCATCTGCCTCCCTACAGTGGCTATAGGGAGCATTGACACTGACTGTAAAGCAATGCAGAGTTGACTAAACTGAGGCTAACAAGCATCTTTTAAAGCAGTTTTGTCAGGCATGTTGGGACCACTCCCCGATCTCAGAGCTGCAACTGGAACAGAAAAAGCAAAACCCACCATCGTTTACCAAACTACTGACATTTCTACACACCGAGGAAAACAAGCATGCTTCCAGAACCAAGCACATAAACAGCATTTAGGAACAGTGAAACAATGTGCCGGTATACAGTCTCAGACCACAGGCCCCTGTAAGGAAGATGATGTAGCACAGCTAATTTCAGTTACTTCTCAACTGGCTGAATAAATTGCTGAGCTTCAAAGTCAACTAGATACTCTACAAACTACAAAACAGCAGAAGGTAAAGGTGAGCTCGAAGGCAACAAGTGATAAGCCACCAAAAGGAAAGGCAGACACAAATGAGAGTCCACAACCACTGACAAACAGACAAGTGTCAAACCAAAACGTTGGTAGTGTTTTAAATGTGGTGAATCTGGGCACACAGCCACCTCTTGCTGCTGTGAACCCAATCCAGCATTAGGAACAGAAAAGGGAAGAAATCTTGAAAAGAGACGGAGTGAGAGGGAATCACGTCATGGTACGTTTCAGCCTCATTTTAAACTAGAAACAATTGCTGTTGTGGGACAAAAAGGTACCAATGTTGACAAACCATGTCCCAAAAGCACCAAGAACTTGCTTGGTGGAACGAAGTACCAGATAGGGTACAGGAACCGTGGTTTACAAAGGCTGTTGTAAATCTAGTCAAGTAGAAAAGAAAAGCTTATGAAAGGTTCAAAAACCTAGGTAATGATAAGAATCGAGAAAATTATAAGGCGAGCAGGAAGGAGCTTAAAATGAAATTAGGAGAGCCAGAAGGGGCCATGAGAAGGCCTTGGCAGACAGGATTAAGGAAAACCCCAAGGTATTCTACAAGTATGTGAAGAGCAAGAGGATAAGATGTGAGAGAATAGGACCAATCAAGTGTGACAGTGGAAAAGTGTGTATGGAACCGAAGGAGATACTTTGCTTCAGTATTCACTATGGAAAAGGATCTTGGTGATTGTAGGGATGATTTACAGTGGACTGAAAAGCTTGAGCATATAGACATTAAGGAAAAGGATGTGCTGGAGGTTTTGGAAAGCATCAAATTGGATAGGTCACTGGGACTGGATGAGATGAGATGAGATGAGATGTACCCCAGGCTACTGTGGGAGGCGAGGCAGGAGATTGCTGAGCCTCTGGCGATGCTCTTTGCATCATCAATGGGGACGGGAGAGATTCCAGAGGATTGGAGGGTTGCGGATGTTTTTCCATTATTTTAGAAAGGGAGTAGTGATAGCTAGGAAATTATAGACCAGCGAGACTTACCTCAGTGGTTGGTAAGATGATGGAGAAAATCCTGAGAGGTGTAATATGATTACGAGTAGTCAGCATGGCTTTATCAAGGGCAGGTCGTCCCCACCACACCACACACAGCCTCCCCTTTACCTCACATTTACCCTCCCGAGACATACCCCCCACTCCTACCTACTGGGTTCCATTTGTTATTTCTGCACTACCCTTATCTGTCTATTGATATCTGGCTGAAGAGTGCCACGCCCTTCCTCAAGTTGGGTGCAAGAAGTCTTCACTCTTCCCCCTCCCCCGTGACTCACTGTTAGATGAAGGTACCGTAGGCCGATCCTCCCACACAGGGCCAGGAGCCAGAGGATGGGCCGCATGGTCTAAGTCTTTGCCTGTGACTCTCCCAGCTCCGATTTCTCCTCCGGTCACTGAGCTGACCTGCTGTCTGTCTCCTCTTGTCCTCAGCTGGGAGTGGGGCTGCTCCTCTCACCGTGACTGGATCCCTGGGACAGTCGGCCTCCTTATCCCCTGGGATCCCAGTTGGAATGGATGTTGATGAGCTTGAGTGGAAAAAGACAAAGTCCGTGGTGCTGTATGTGAAAGGGAACATCACTTACTTTGGTTCTGAGGATTTCAAGTCACGGTTAACTCTTGATCCGGTGAGCTTCAGTCTGGAAATCGGTGACCTACGGAGAGAGGATGCCGGTGATTATGAGGCACTTGCTACAGCAGGTTCGGGAGATGAGTATCGTGTGACAGTGCGACTGGAGGTGTACGGTGAGTGACGTTCCCCTGAGGGTCCCGGGTTTTCTGGTTCCTGAACACCCATAATTAATGGGTGAGTGTACGTTGGAGAGACAAAGCACAGACTAGACAATGGCTCGATTGGGTTTCTCCTGCTTTCTGTGAACATGACACACCCGGGTAATGGTCCACGTTGTCGGTGGATGCCATTACTGTACCTGTCCTGGGACAGCTCGGCCAGAGGTCCATCTGGTGCTGGACTCTGGTCTTCAGAACCACAGCTGGGGTGTTGTCTGGTCCCGTAGCTGTTGCTGTATCCAGTGCTCTCTGCCATTCCCCGATATCACTGGCAGTGAACTGAATTGTCTGGAGACAGGTTTCTGTGACGGGGGTCTCAGGGGGAAGTCGAGGGAGATCGTCCACTCCTCATGTCTGTCTGAACACGTATGTGAGTGGTCTCCTTGTCTCCTGCTCTCACGCACTGGATCCCAGCATCAGTGAGGGTGGGGACATTCCTGAAGCCTCCTCCTGTGAACTGTTGCCAGACATTGTTGGATGAGATTATTATAACCACGAGGTTTTACAGATGCTGGAAGTCCAGAG
Organism: Hemitrygon akajei; assembly: GCF_048418815.1. Taxonomy (NCBI): domain Eukaryota; kingdom Metazoa; phylum Chordata; class Chondrichthyes; order Myliobatiformes; family Dasyatidae; genus Hemitrygon; species Hemitrygon akajei. The sequence goes on from NC_133131.1 coordinate 64,917,837, forward strand.
CAACACACACAAAGTGCTGGAGGAATTCAATGGGTCAGGCAGCATCTACTGAGGGAGATAAACAGTTTAAGTTTCAGGCTGAGTACAAGCCAAGGGTGATAGGTGAATTTGGGTGAAGAGGATGCTGGGTAGGTGGGGGAAGGGGGATCAAGTAAGAAGCTGGTAGATGATAGCTGGAATTAGAAGAGGTAAAGGACTAAAGAATGTTTGAACAGGGCATGACTGCGCAAGCGCGTGGGTTTCAGCCAGTGACAACAGTGGGAAGAGTTTAAAAGCCAGCAGAGTTTAAAAGGTGACAGATATTTGTTCAGTGGTTTGAACGGGGCACAACTGTGCAAGCACATGGAGGTCAGCCAGTGAGAACAGTGGGAAGAGTTTAAAAAGAAGACAGATTTATTGAGCGGGTGTCAGAGTAGTGGGAGACAGGCCAGGTAGGTTATCTGTTTAAAATAAAAACAGAAAATATGTGTGTGAGGCCTGTTTTCTGTGCTCGGTGTCAGATGTGGGAAGTCCTGGAGACTCCCGGCCTCTCGGACGATCACATCTGCACCAGGTGCGTCGAGAGTAGTGGGAGACAGGGTAGGAAGACTTTGGCTCAATGGGGCTTCGGCGATAAGGGATTGAGGCCAGTTAAGTTATCTGTTTAACCTACCTGGGGATACGAATTGACAATAAACTGGTCTGTTCAAAGAACTCTGAGGCTGTCTACAAGAAGGGTCAGAGCCGTCTCTATTTCCTGAGGAGACTGAGGTCCTTTAACATCTGCCGGACGATGCTGAGGATGTTCTATGAGTCTGTGGTGGCCAGTGCTATCATGTTTGCTATTGTGTGCTGGGACAGCAGGCTGAGGGTAGCAGACACCAACGGAATCAACAAACTCATTCGTAAGGCCAGTGATGTTGTGGGGGTGGAACTGGACTCTCTGAAGGTGGTGTCTGAAAAGAGGATGCTGTCCAAGTTGCATGCCATCTTGGACAATGTCTCCCATCCACTCCTGTACTGGTTAGGCACAGGAGTACATTCAGCCAGAGACTCATTCTACCGAGATTTAACACTGAGCGTCATAGGAAGTCATTCCTGCCTGTGGCCATCAAACTTTACAACTCCTCCCTCGGAGTGTCAGACACCCTGAGCCAATAGGCTGGTCCTGGACTAATTTCCACTTGGCATTATTTACTTATTATTATTGAATTATTTATGGTTTTATATTGCTATATTTCTACACTATTCTTGGTTGGTGCGACGATAACGAAACCCAATTTCCCTTGGGATCAATAAAGTATGTCTGTCTGTCTGTCTGTCTACCTGTTTTCTGTGCTCGGTGTCAGATGTGGAAATTCCTAGAGACTCCTGGCCTCCCGGAAAACCACTTCTGCACCAGGTGCATCGAGCTGCAGCTCCCTAGAGACCGTGTTAGGGAACTGGAGCTGCAGCTCAATGACCGTCATCTGGTCAGGGAGAGAGAGGGGTTATCGGCAGGTAGTCACCCTGGGACCACAGGAGACAGAGAAGTGGGTAATATTCCGGAGAGGGAAGGGCAAGATGCAGGTGCTAGAGAGTACCCCAGTGGCTGTCTGCTTTAACAATAAGTATTTCTGCTTGAGTACTGTTGGGGGGGAGCAGACTACCTGGGGGAAGCAACAGTCATTTTAAACTAGAAATGATTGCTGCTACGGGATAAATGGAGATTGATGTTGACAAATCATGTCCCAAAGCTCCAAGATCTTGCTTATTCGACCAAAGTCCCAGAAGGAGTAGGAACACTTTTTGATGTTTACAGCAAGTCATCTGGTGAACTCGGGTGCGTGGTTGAAGTTAGCGCCGACGTTGTGCAAGGGATGTGTGAGAGTTCTCTTATCCAACAGACAGGACCTGCCGTCGATGTCACCATCACATTTGTTGCATCCTCAACAATGCATTCAAGTGAAAGTCACACCCAAGATGCTGAGTGTGGGGGATTACCAATCATTTCTTATCCCTCTGATGCTGAGATTACAGACTTCCAATTATCAGATCCTTGTATTAGAGAAGTCCTCAAGCAGATAGAAACTGGAGAAAAACAATCCCCTTCAGTGAGAAATGCAATCCCCGGACTCCCCTAACTTCTCAGAGAATGGGATCGTCTAGAGCTAAAAAACTGAGTTCTTTAAAGGAAAAGATTAACCAGAGATACAAGAACATACCAGCTTGTTTTATCTGAAAAGTTTCAAATTGATGCACGAAAGAATCTTCAGAATGTACTTTGGTCACTGGGGTATAGATCGTACCCTGGATTTAGTCAGCAGCTGATTCTATTGGCCTAAGAAGGCTGCTGATGTGGAACACGAGATTAAAACATGCAGTCGATGTGTAAGGAGGAAGATCTTACCTGAGAAAGCTGCTCCATTAGTGAATATTGTGACAACTCGAGACTTGCAGTTGTTCTGCATGGACTTTCTTACATCAGAACCCTATCAAAGTAACACAAAAGATGTGTTATTAATAACTGATCATTTCACTAAATATGCTTTCGCTAATCCTACACCCAGCCAAAAAGCCAAGATGGTTGCAAAGTGCCTATGGGAGCATTTCATCTCGCATTATGGTTATCCCAAGTGCCTACACAGGCCTGACTTTGAATCCCACTTGACTAAAGAATCGTGTGAGATGGGTAGAATTAAAAAAGTGAGAACTATGCCGTATCATCCCAGAGGAAACCCTGATGAGAGGTTTAACATGACCCTCTTAAATATGCTGGGCACCCTGGAGATGAAAGATAAAAGTCACTGCTGAGAATTTGTGAGACCATTAGTCCATGCTTATAATTGTACTAGGAATGACATTGAAAATGGCAGATTGAAACGAGACCAGATATGACAAAGGTAACAGCTTTAGAGTTGAAAGAAGGAGACGAGGGAAGAAATAGTCTCTGTAGTGGAGATCCAAGCCGGTGATCTGCCTGTCTACAAGGTCCATCCTGAGAACCAGTCTGGGCCCATACGGACATTCCATAGGGATCTATTGCTCCCTTGTGGATTTCTTCCTTCTGAAGATGAACATCTTTCTCCAGTCCCTGTTCACCAGTACACATCTCACAGGAATACTAAGGACAAGAAGTCATTTGAAGAGGAAGAAAAACCAATTGACTCTGAAGAAGATGATGTTCATTACCTCAGATCAAGACTTGACATTGTAGATGAACCTTCTAAGACTTGAGAAACCTGTGAACAGTTACACAAATGAATTGTGGGCTCCAAACCAAGTCCAAATCAGTCACTTGCACCCACTCCAGTTACAGACCCAGAACTGGAATCCCAAAGAAATGAAAGTTCTGATGCAGCAGAATCCACTGTAGAAAGTAACTTCCTTGTAAGTCTCGATGAAAACCAAAATTTCAAGATCTCTACCATGCAACTGGGAATTAGTTCTGTTAAATCACCAAGGGACTTGGTCAGCAGTTGTTTATTGTGTAAGTATGGTGAATCGACTTTTTGTGGGTGATCAGCTATTTCATCCAATGAACCAAAAAACAAACAAGATGGCGAGCCACCCAAGATCAAAGAATCAGCACAGAACGAAGTATTTCATGATGCAAAGGATTCAATATGGTTGGATGTATAAGTTTATTTTCATTCAAAGGATCTGAATTTGATTTTCTGAAAGAACTGATTATCTTTGCAGAGACTTTCATAAGTTACTGAATGAGATCTACTTTGTTTAAATATTGTGATGTTGGGAGAATAGTCACAAAAGATGTTAAGCTGTATAGATATTATATGAATTTGTAGAAATACTGACTGGAATTTAAGAATAGGAATTCAGTTATATTTCTAACTAACCAGGGAAAAATAGAAAGGCAATTGTTAGTCTGTAAACCTTTAAATAGGGAATAACACTGGATCTAATTAGTTAGAAAAATTGTAGTAACAAGGGTTATTCTAATGAATATCACTAATTCTAACTAAACAGGACTTTGGTTTTCATTTAACATCTGAAATTGCGAACCTAAACAGAATGTTAGAATTTTGAATTGTTCTTACATAACTATTTTGTATATCCATATTTTTATAAAGAAAATTTATCTCTAGAGGTGTGTGTGTACTATTCACTGCCCTCTTCTGATGGCCCATGAGCACCTCAAGTAGTATTATGTAATTTCACTTTCCCATGAAGAGTGCATCGACTAGTCACACGAGATAAGAGAAACGCTACACAATCGTTACACTTTCCTGCACAGTGCTCATTGTAGATATGGTCAGTGGTGGGGTGGGCTTTACCTGTGAGGGCTTCTCATTTTAAACTTATGTAAATTTGTTTTTCATATCCCAATATGGGGAAAGATTCTGAATATTGCCCTCAGCTATGTCTCTCATAATCTCTTCCTGGTTACACAAGAGACTGCAGATTGTGGAATCTGGAGCAAAAACAAATTTTGTGAAGACAAAGTGGTGATTGACATTTCAGCTCAAGATCCTTGTTCAGAATCACGAATATCGCTGCCTCCACATTTTCCCTGACTCACTAAGCTCCTCCGGCAACTTGTCTTCTCACTTCTGTCTGATCACTCCTCAGCCTCCCTTGTTCTGGGGAAACCATATAACCATATAACCATATAACAATCACAGCACGGAAACAAGCCAGACGATTCAATCTCTCCCCATAACTAAAGTCCTCCAATCCACTCAACATCCTGGTGAGATTCCTGGTAGCCTCCAACCTGATGGGATGAATAATGATTTCTCAAATGTCTAATAATTTTTTTCCTTACCCCTTCTTTCTTCTTCAATTCCCCACTCTGGACCCCCTTAACCTCTCCTCCACACCTGCCCATCACCTTCCCCTGGTGCCCCTCTTCTTTCCCTTTCTCCATGTTTCACTCTCCTGTCCTATCCGATTCATTCTTCTTCAGCCCTTACCTTTTCCACCTATCACCTCCCAGCTTCTTAGATCATCCCCTTCCCCATCCAACAGGCTGCCCCTATCATCTTCCTGCTTGTACTCTTCCCCTCCACTCCCCACACCCTCTGTCTGTACCTTATTATTCTGGCATTTTCCCCCTCCTTTCCTGTCCTGATGAAGGGTCTCGGCCCAAAGTGTTGACTGTTTGTTCATTTCCATAGATGCTGCCTGACCTGCTGAGCATTAGGTGTGTGTTCTCTCAACCTCCTGGTGAATTTCCTCTGCACTCTCTCTATAGTGTGGTAACCAGAAATCCACATCATACTGCAAATGCAGCCTAGACAATGATTTGTAAAGTTACAATGTAACCCCCAACTCTAATATCTGAAGCTCCAATCACTGAAGACCAGCACGCTCTGTGCTTTCACCATCCTCCTAAGCACCTGTGTTGTCACTTTCAGGGAACCATGACATCTCAGTTCATCAACACAATTTTTCACCCTTCAATTAATTTCAGTTGTCCTACCCCATCTGATTTCCAAACTATCGTTATCCACGAGTGATCCACGGCTCACTACTCTGGGCTGGACAAGATCCCAAACTTGTACCTGTCCCACCTGCCTGGATTTGATCTGTCTTCCTCTCCTCTCATTCCAATCATCAGGTGGGAGGTGCAGGAATCTTGAGTCCCACACCACCAAGTTTGGGAGCAGTTGTTGCCCTTGCCATTGGGCTCCTGGACCCAGATTCGCTCTCCTTGGTGCTGAACTGACTTTGCATCCTATGGGTTCAATTTCAGGGACTTTGCAGCTCATGCTCGTGTTCCCAGTATTATTTGTCTAATTTTTATATGTACAATTTGTCCTCTTTTGCACATTGGATGTTTGTTGTTCTTTGTTCTGTGTCTTCTTGTGGATTCAGTTGTATTTCTTTGTTTCCCAGTGGGTGCCCACAAACACAATGAATCTCCCAGTAGTGTAGCGGTTTGCGGGATGCTAACGCTCAGGGTGATGGAGTTCAGTGTCCAATCCCAATGTTCTTTATTCTCCCCATGACCGAGTGGGTTTCCTCCAGGTGCTCCAGTTTACTCCCACAGTCCAAAGACATACCAGTTAGTGTGCTGATTGGTGATTTTAAATTGTCCCGTGATCAGGATCATATTAAATCTGTGGGGTGCTGGGGGGTGTGGCTCGTTGGGCTGGACAGGTCTGTTCCCTGCTGTATCTCTAAGTAATTAAAAATAAATAAATTATTTTACTTTGAACTTTTTCTACATATTGACAATTTAAGTGCTTGTCAAGATAATTCTGAATTATTGTGAGATTATTCATCTGCTTCACCACCACAGGCAGTGGGTTTAAGATTCCCACCTGGGGAAATCTGAGTCCTCTGGTCCTCTGCTTTCAAACATCACTAATATTGGAAAATATTTCCTGGTATTTACCCTACTTGTGTCCCATGCAATTTTGTCTACCTCTCTCGGGACCCCATTCAGCCTCCACCACTCTATGGAAAACAAATTGTATCTACCTGGACTCTCTCATAATGAAACATTCCATGCTAGGCAACATCCTAGTGAATCTCCTCTGCACCCTCTCCTTAACCTTACTACAGAAACAGGCTCTTTGGCCCATCTAGTCTATGCTGAACTATTACTTAGCTTAGTCCCATCGATCTACACACCCCTCCAAATCCAAGAACCCATCCAAACTTCTATTACATGTTGAAATTGAACCCACATCCACCACACCTGGCAGCTCATTCTACCTTCTCACCAGCCTCTGAGTGAAGGTGTTCCCCCTCATGTTTCTCCTTCCACACGTCACTGTTCAACCTTCACCCATGACTTCTAGCTCTAGTCTCACCAATCCACAGTGGAAAAGCCTGTTTGCATTTACCCTAACCATATCCTTCACAGTTTTATATATCTGTATCAAATCTGCACTCATTCCTCTCTGCTCTAGGTAATAAAGTCCCAATTTTAAACCTCTGACAGTAATATCCAAACTGTTACTGTATAAGAAACAGTAAGTGTCCCCACATCAATCCCTGGTCGAAGTTTTCCAATTCCATGTGAGACTTTTCCATAAACCTTTACCTACTCCTTCAGAGATCTGTCAACATAAATCTCAGGGGCCTGCTCCAAGTTCACTCTGCCCCCACCACACCACACACAGCCTCCCCTTTACCCCACATTTACCATCCCCAAACATTCCCTCTACTCCTACCAACTGGGTTTCATTTGTTATTTCTCAAGCACACTGACACCCTGACCTGTCCATCCATATCTGACTGTAGCGTGCAATGCCCTCCTCAGGTCAAATGCAGAAAGTTTTCACTGTTTTCTTCACCCCCCCCCCTTTCCCCCGTGGCTCACTGTGTGATGAAGGTACCATGGGCCATCCTCCCACACAGGGCCAGGAACCAGACGATGGGCCGCATGGTCTGCATCTTTCCCTGTGACTCTTCCAGCTCCGATTTTCCTCTGGTCACTGAGCTGACCTGCTGTCTGTCTCCTCTTGTCCTCAGCTGGGAGTGGGGCTGCTCCTCTCACCGTGACTGGAACCCTGGGACAGTCGGCCTCCTTATCCCCTGGGATCCCAGTCGGAATGGATGTTGCTGAGCTTGAGTGGAAAAAGACAAAGTCCGTGGTGCAGTATGTGAAAGGGAACATCACTAACTTTGGTTCTGAGGATTTCAAGTCACGATTAACTCTTGATCCGGTGAGCTTCAGTCTGGAAATCGGTGACCTACGGAGAGAGGATGCCGGTGATTATGAGGCACTTGCTACAGCAGGTTCGGGAGATGAGTATCGTGTGACAGTGCGACTGGAGGTGTACGGTGAGTGACATTCCCCTGAGGGTCCCGGGTTTACTGGTTCCTGAACACCCATAATTAATGGGTGAGGGTACGTTGGCGAGACAAAGCACAGACTAGACAATGGCTCGATTGGGTTTCTCCTGCTTTCTGTGAACATGACACACCCGGGTAATGGTCCACATTGTCGGTGGATGCCACTACTGTACCTGTCCTGGGACAGCTCGGCCAGGGGTCCATCTGGTGCTGGACTCTGGTCTTCAGAACCACAGCTGGGGTGTTGTCTGGTCCCATAGCTGTTGCTGTATCCAGTGCTCTCTGCCATTCCCCGATATCACAGGCAGTGAACTGAATTGTCTGGAGACAGGTTTCTGTGACGGGGGTCTCAGGGGAAGCCGAGGGAGATCGTCCACTCCTCATGTCTGTCTGAACACCCATGTGAGTGGTCTCCTTGTCTCCTGCTCTTACACACTGGGTCCCAGCATCAGTGAGGGTGGGGATGTTCCTGGAGCCTCCTCCTGTGAACTGTTGCACAGGAGCACCACAGGGAAGTGTGATTAGCCCCCAGCTTCACTAGTTTTCGACCTATGACTGTGTGGCTAAGTACTGAGGAGGTCAATATCTCTTGATTAGTCAGGGGGTGTCAAAGTTTACAGGGGAAGGCAGGAGAATAGGGTTGACAGGGATAATAAATCGGCCATGATGGAATGGTGGAGCAGACTTGATGGACTGAATGGCCTAATTCTGCTACACTGTCTGATGGTCTGCTAAACAGGACAGGGTGCAGTGTTTGTGGTTGAGCGTGGGCTGCAGTTGGGAAAGAAAGTGGAGCACATGTGGGAACTTCCTCCAGCAGCAACTGGCTGAAGTGAAGCATGAGAGAAGTGTTAAACTGATGGGTGGAAATGAGGTGTGATTGGCTTCGCATGGGGAATGAGGCATGGGATCCAAAGAGATCTTGCTTTATGGATCTAGAATTGGCTTGCCCACAGAAGGCAAAGAGTGATTGTAGATGGTTTGTATTCTGCATGGAGGTTGGTGACCAGTGGTGTTCTGTGGGGATCTGTTCTGGGACCCCTCCTCTTTGTGATTTTTATAAATCACCTGGATGAGGAAATAGGTGGATGAGTAATTTTGCTGATGACACAAAGGTTGGGGTTGTTGTGGATTATCTGAAGGGTTGTCAGATGTTACAGCGGGACATTGAGATGATACAGAATTGGGCTGAGAAGTGGCAGATGGAGTTCAACCCAGATTGGTGTGAAGTAGTTCATCTTGGTCAGTTAAATTTGAAGTCAGAATATAATATTCATGGTAAGACTATTAGCAGTGTGGAGGATCAGAAGGATCTTGGGGTCCAAGTCCATAGGACGCTCAAAGCAACTGCACAGGTTGACATTGCAAGGCGTATGGTGTATTGGCCTTCATCAATCGTGGAATTGAATTTAGGAGCCGAGAGGTAATGTTGCAGCTATATAGGACCCTGGTCAGACCCACTTGGAGTACTGTGCTCAGTTCTGGTTACCTCACTACAGGAAGGATGTGGAAGCCATAGAAAGGGGCAGAGGAGGTTTTCAAGGATGTTGCCTGGATTGGGGGGCAGGCCTTTTGAGAATAGGTTGAGTGAACTTGGTCTTTTCTCCTTGGAGCGATGGAGGATGAGAGGGGACCTGATGGAGGTGTATAAGATGATGAGAGGCACTGATCGTGTGGATAGTCAGAGGCTTTTTCCCAGGGCCAGAAAGGCTAACATGAGGGACATAGTTTCAAGGTGCTTGGAAGCACCTTATTTAACTGGTATTTAACTCCATTCTTTTCATTGCAGTGCATGTCGAGACGTGAACAAAGCACAGCAACGTTTCAGTGTCTGCTTGAATTCGGCCATGCCTGAGAAATTGGACTGTTCAGTCAACTAACTGAAGACTCATATTCATTTTATATTTTGTTATTCCTTTCAGCCACACTGTTGGCTTTGTTTTCCATTTGAGAGTTTTAGTTAACAGCTCTGTTTGGCCCAGTGTTTATTGTTCTCTTTTTCCTCTAAACTCTGTTCACATTGAAGTCAGTGAATTATCGACCGGCTTCAGTGTCTCTCGCTCCACACTTGGGCCATATCCAAAGCTAGTGACAGCAAGTCACGACCATACAAAGATGGACCCAGCAGAGAGGGAGAAGCTGACCTTGGTCATGAGTTTCTTTGGTCAGGTAGGAGACAATCTACGGGCAATGAAATCTATTCTGAATGAAGTTATGGAGGCAATGAGGCAGATAATCTTGTGCCGACAAGCCCAGTCTCATCTGGAGGAAAAGGTATCATCCTTAACCACAACAGTTGAACAGCTCACTGCAGACAATCAGACTCGAGTGTCTGCGATTTCTGCTCTCACGGCCGCCGTCCACAAACTCACTGTGGACAGCCAGCATCAGCTGACAGCCATTAACGTTCTTGACAGCTCAGTTCAGTAGCTTCAGACCATCTCAGTCCCACTCCCAGCATCTCGCAAGTCCTTCTTTACTGCTGTCCCGACAATCTCTGCTTCTAATGCTTCTGCTCCTGTGCCCAGACCAGAACAGACTCCCGCCTTCGGACACCCACAGACTCCCGAGTCCATACAGGAACCGAGTGTTCCACCTCCAGGCAGATATTCTGGTGATCCTGATAGCTGCAGGTATTTTATTACCCAATGCGAGCTGACATTCCAAGCCCAGCCTGGTTGTTTTGGTGATGATGTGCGAAAATTGGCGTATATACTCTTATCTTCTTGATGAACCTCCACTCAGCCTGTTCAACACTTTACGGGAGCATGGATACCCCACAGCTCAGTCGTTCTGACATTTCGTGGTGGAGTTAAGGAGGGTTTTTGATCTTCCAGTAGGGGGTCAGGAGGCTGCCCACCGACTCTTGGACCTGCGCCAAGGCAGAGGAACGGTGGGAGCCAATGCAGTCAAATTCTGTACCCTTGCAGTAGAGATGGGATGGAATAAGAGATCTCTCATCACTGCCTTCCAGCATGGACTGAATGGAAGGGTCTGGCATGAGATCGCTGTCTGGGACGAGCAGGATAGTCTGGAAGACCTGATTAATCTGGCTATTCGAGTTAACAACCGGATGAGTGAGAGGCACAGGGAAAGAATGTTTCAAACTTCCTACGTGCCACCAGATCATCATCTTTCCTCACCCTCTCCCCCTCCCTCACCACCCAGCACGGAGAAGCCTATGCAAGTGGGGCACGTGTGTCTGTCTCAGAAGAAACGAGAGCAGCCCCGGAGAACAGGTTACTGCCTCTATTGCGGTGATCCAGGAAACTTCTGAGCGGCATGTTCCAAGCAACCAGTAAAAGAGAATCCCCGTCAGTGGGGAGGGGAATCCTGACGGGTCGGTTCTCTCTTCAGTCAGCTTCCCCTAAATCGTGTAACGCTCGCAGCTTCCTTGTCGTGGAGGTCTCAGACCCATGAACTTCCGGCGGGTATCGACTCCGGTGCAGCTGGGAATCTCATGGGCATCTCTCTAGCTCAAAGATGGGGAGTTCCAACTCAGGAATTAAGGAAAAAGATCAATGTCAAGGCACTGGATGGTCAGCCTCTGGGAAACGACGAGATCCACCTTTCCACCCAACACCAAACCTCCCCCGCAACTGGTGCTCGAAGGAAACCATCATGAAGAAATATTTTTCTATTTGATTAATTCACCTGAAATGCCACTGGAACTTGGTCTTCCCTGGCTATCCGAACATAACCCACGGATCAATTGGTCTCTGAAGGTACTCCAAGAGTGGGGACCGGCATGCCTGTCTATATGTCTGGGTCCAGCTCAAGCTCCATCCCATGAATCCCTTCCTGTGTCAGCTAAGGATGTGGACCTGTCTGGGTCCAGCTCAAGCTCCATCCCATGAATCCCTTCCTGTGTCAGCTAAGGATGTGGACCTGTCTGGGTCCAGCTCAAGCTCCATCCCATGAATCCCTTCCTGTGTCAGCTAAGGATGTGGACCTGTCTGGGTCCAGCTCAAGCTCCATCCCATGAATCCCTTCCTGTGTCAGCTAAGGATGTGGACCTGTCTGGGTCCAGCTCAAGCTCCATCCCATGAATCCCTTCCTGTGTCAGCTAAGGATGTGGACCTGTCTGGGTCCAGCTCAAGCTCCATCCCATGAATCCCTTCCTGTGTCAGCTAAGGATGTGGACCTGTCTGGGATTCTGGCTGAATATGCGGATCTCCTTGAGGTTTTCGGTAAAAGAATGGCCACCACCCTGCCCCCACACTGGCCATACGACTGTGCCATAAACCTCCTACCTGGCATTAGTCCTCCCCGGGGCCGGCTCCTTTCCCTCTCTCGTCCTGAAACGGTGGCCATGGAGGAATTCATCAAGGGGACATTGAGCATGGGGTTTATCCGTCCGTCAACCTCACCGGCAGGAGCGGGCTTCTTTATTGTGAGCAAGAAAGATGGCAAGCTCCATCCCTGCATCGATTATCGGTCCCTGAACAACGTCACTGTGACGAACCACTACCCTCTTCCCTTGCTGGCGTCTGCGTTTGGACATCCCCAGGGAGCCACCATGATTTCTAAAATTAATCTGCACAATGCATACAATCTGGTTCACATAAGAGAAGGGGATGAGTGAAAAACAGCTTTCAACATCTCTAATGGCCACTATGAATACCTGGTGATGTCTTTTGGTCTGGCAATGCCCCCACTGTATTCCAGGCCTTGGTTAACGATGTGCTCAGGGACATGTTGAACCAGATGTGTTTGTGTATTTAGATGATATCCTTATCTATTGCCGCTCTTTTCAGGAGCACCTCCAGCATATCCGGAGAGTTCTCGAATACCTTCTTAAAAAAATAACCCATGCACCAAGCCTGAGAAATGTGAATTCCATAAAGACCAGGTGTTGTTTTTGGGTTATATACTCACCCCATCCAGTGTCCAAATGGACCCTAGTAAAGTTCAGGCAGTTGCAGAGTGGCCCAAACCATCTACAGTCAAACAGGTACGGCGCTTCATGGGGTTTGTGAACTTTTATCGCCGTTTCATCCGGAATTTTGGCTCTATCGTGTCTCCAGTTAATGAACTCACCAAGAAAACCTCGGCAGGATTCCATTGGACAGACGATGCTGACGAAGCATTTTCCGAGCTAAAGTGACGATTCACCACTGCCCCGCTGCTGCAACACCCAGACCCATCTACGCCAATCATTGTCGAGGTGGACACATCCGATGTCGGCATTGCAGCCATCCTCTCTCGCCGCTTGTCTGCAGGTAGCCGGCTGCACCCCTGTGCCTTTCTTTCCCATTGCTTGACTCTGGCCGAGAGGAATTATAATGTTGGGAACTGGGAACTTCTGCCTGTCAAAGAGCAATGGAGGAATGGTGACACTGGCTGGAGGGGGCAGAGCATCCATTCTTGATCTGAACAGATCACAAGAAACTCTCCTATATTCAGGATGCTAGGAAACTCAACTCTCGTCAAGCCCGGTGGGCTCTCTTCTACACACGGTTCAATTTCATCCTCACTTATCATCCCGGCAGCAAGAATACAAAGGCTGACACTCTCTCCCGGCAGTTCGATGGATCTGAGGACAATGCCGATCCAGGGCCCATTCTTCCTCGCTCGTGTATCGCTGCTCCAGTGATCTTGGGAATAGAGGCAGAGGTGAGGGCCGCCCAACAATCAGATCCAGGCCCGGATGGGGTTCCTCCCAACCGGCTGTTTGTCCCTGCTGCAGTGTGTTCCAAAGTGCTGGAATGGGGTCACTCCTCTCATCTGGCTGGACATCTGGGAATTCAACAGATCCAGGAGTTTATAAAGGGATGGTTTTGGTGCCCATCTATGTCCCAGGATGTCCATGACTTTGTATCTGCCTGTCCCACCTGCGCTCAGAACAAGACACCACGGCAGCGTCCTGGGGGTCAGTTATGTCCACTGCCTATTCCCCACTGCCCCTGGACCCCCCCCCAGTAGATTTCATCACTAGTCTGCCCCCGTCTAATGTAAACACCACCATTTTGGTCTTTGCGTTACTTCATTGCCCTCCCCAGTTTCCCATCAGCTCGTTAGACTGCCACACTCATGGTTCAACATATGTTCAGGCTCCATGGCTTTCCCTAAGTTATAGTGTCCAACGGTGGACCACAGCTCATTTCCCACTTTTGGAAGGCTTTCTGCTCTGTCATAGGAGCCACACCAGCCTCTCATCAGGTTTCCACCCTCAATCCAATGGTCAGACTGAGAGAGTGAACCAGGAGTTGCAGACAACCCTATGCAGTTTTGCCACTTCCAACCCCACGTCCTGGAGCTCCCAAATGGTTTGGGCAGAGATTGCCCACAAAAACTCCAGTGGTCCTCCATCGGTATGTCACCCTTTGAATGCCAGAAGGGATTCCAGCCCCCACTCTTCCCTGATCAGGGGTTTGACGTAGGAGCTCCTGCTGCTGAACAGCTGATCCAGCTACAAGCTCACCTGGAGACGAGCCGGGGCTTCTCTGCTGCGCGCCCAGAAACAACAATCCCGGCAGGCTGATCGGCTCCATCAACAGGTAACGCCATTCAAGCCAGGGGAGGAGGTCTGGTTGGCAGGAAAGGATCTTCGCCTGGAAGTCGAGAATCAGAAATTGGCACCACACTACGTGGAACCATTTGTAATTGAAAAGGCTGTCAACAAAGTGTCCTATAGATTGCATCTACCAACATCACTGAAGATCCACCCAGTATTTCATGTTTCACAGCTCACGCTAGTTAATACCCCTCCCCTGGCCCCAGTTACCCCACCTCCCCCTCCTCCCCACCTGGTAGATGGTTCCCTTGTCTATACTGTGTGGTGCCTCCTGGCATCACGCCGGGTACGTGCTAAGTTCCAGTACCTTATGGACTGGGAAGGGTATGGTCCAGACGAATGTACTTGGATCCCAGCGAAGGACACCTTGGACAAGTTGCTGATCAAGGACTTCCAGCGGACACAGGTCTGTGGTGCATCGGGGCTGTGCTGAAGGAGGGGGTTCAGCAGCTCAGTGGATACAGCAATTGCACTCATGAATATGCACATGTCAGCTGATTATTATTTCATTGTGATGGTATCTAACTCCATTCTTTTCGTTGGAGTGCTTGTCAAGACTTGAGCAAAGCACAGCAACATTTCGCTGCCTGCTTGCATTCAGCATTGCCTGAGAAATGGGACTGTCGAGTCAACTGACTCTGAAGACTAGTGCTATTCACTTTATATCTAGTTGTATTTCAGCTACAGTGTGGGCTTCGTTTTCTGTTTGGGAGTTTTAGCTCACGGCCCTGCTTGGCTTAGTGGTCATTGTTTGCTTTTCCCTCTAACTCCATTCACATTGAAGTCTGAGTGCATGCTTCAGTGTCTCTCACTCCGCACGTGGGCCATATCTAAACATACTGACAGTGGTGAGTGTGTGGAATGCATTGCCAGCGACAGTGGTGGAGGCAGATACACGAGGGGCTTTTAAGAGACTCCTAGGTGCATGGAGCTTAGAAAAATAGAGGGCTATGCGGTAGGGAAATTCTAGGCGTTTTCTAGAGTAGGTTACATGGTCAGCCGAAGGGCCAAATTTCTGTGTTCTATATTGTTCTCTCCATCCCAACCACTCCATCCATCCATCCTCTCCATCCGGAACACACATCAAAGTTCAGAACGTGACCGGGAACGGTGACCTCACCCTGACCTGCTCTGTGACCTCAGGCAACCCCTCCAGCTTCAGCTGGTGGAGAGGAGGAGAAGTTGTGAGAAACAACAGCACCCATCACCTCTGGGAACACAGTCAGACTGTAACGATTCATCATACCGGAAAGGTCAACGATGCTAACTACAGGTGTGAGGTCAGGAACCCCATCAGTCAGGGCACAGCAAATATCTGGCTGAAGGACTTCTGTAATATAATGACAAAAGGTGAGGTAAACACACTAAAAATGTTGGAAATCCGAAATAAAAACAGATGATTCTAGAAAAATACACTGAAGGTCAGACGGCAAACAAAGAGAACATCTTTGATCAATGACCTTGAGTCAGAACTTGGAAAAAGTTTGGAATCAAATATGTTTTATCTGACAGAGCAGTGGGAGGATTGGATGTTAGTGATGAGTAGAGACAGAGAGACACATAACAACCTTGAAGATAGTTGTGGCTGAGAAAGTGTGGTGAAGGCAACTTTGGGACATGAATTAGGGTGAGAAAGGGAGAGTGAGAAAAAGAAGGGAAAGAGAGAAAGGGGAAAGAGAAAAAGCAGGGGTGAGAGAGGAAGGAGAGGGGCAGAGATAGACAAAGTCAGACAGAATGAGAGGGAGGACAGAGAGGGAGGAAGGAGAAAGAGGGAGAGGAGTAAGAGTGAGAGAGAAGGTGAGGAAGGAGACTGAGAAAGAGAGGGGAGAGAGTGTGTGCAGATGGAGTGAGTGGGGAGGGAGAGAGAGAAATAGAGTGGGGGAAAAGAGAGGGAGGGAGAGAGATCAGGTGAGGAGAGGGAGGGAGAGGAAGGGGAAAGAAAGAGGATGAGGAAGAAAGAGAGGGAGAAAAGGAGGAGAGAGAAAAATGAGGAGAGGAAGAGAGGGGAGAGAGGGAGAGTGAGAGTGAGAGAGTGGAAGAGGTAGAGAGATGGGGTTGGGGAGTGAAAGGGAGAATGGAGAGACTGAGAGAGAGGGAGGGAGAGAGAGTGGGACAGAAACTGAAATGCAAGAATGATCCAGAGGAGTTTTGGAATTGGAGTTGTTGATATTAAAGGAAAAGGGAAGTCTTCTGATCCATCAAATACAATGATACGTGCAGTGGAACTGTGGAAATGAGATGTAGTGAATTGAATCTGTTGACCAAAATCAAGAGAACACTCATGACAATGTTCAGCCTTCAGCACAGATCTCAGAGTGCCAAGAGAATGCTGAATAACTTAAATGTTGCTGCATTCTAGTGTAGTCTGAAATGCTACGAATTTCACTTGGAATCACTGCACCAGCATACCTGCCACCAAGGACATACAGCGCTTAGAAAATGTATTCAGCCCCTTGTAAGTTTTCATGTTTTATTATTTTATAACATTGAATTACAGCAGATTTAATTTGGATATTTTGACACTGAACATTAGATAAAGACTTTCATGTCAAAGTGAAAACATCTCTGCAAAGTGATCTGAATTAATTACAAATATAAAACACAAAATAATTGATTACATAAGTATTTGACCCCTCAAGACAGTATTTAGTAGATATACAATTGGCAGCAATCACAGCCTTGAGTCTGTGTGAAGAGGTCTCTTTCAGCTTTGCACATCTGTACTCTGCAATCTTACCCCATTCTTCTTTACAAAGTTGTTCAATCTCTGTCAGATTGCATGGGGACCATGAGTGAACAGCCCTTTCCAAGTCGTTACAAATTCTGAATTGGATTGAGGTCTGGACTCTGGCTTGGCCACTCCAGGATATTAACGTTGTTGTTTCTAAGCCATTCCTGTGTAGCTTTATGCTTGGGGTCATGGTTTTGCTGGAAAGCAAATCTTCTCCCAATTCCATTGCAGACTGCATCAGGTTTTCCTCCATAATTTCCCTGTATTTTGTATATTCATTTTACCTTCTAAATTCACAAGCCTTCCAGGCCCTGCTGCAGTGAAGCATCCCCACAGCACGATGCAGCCAATGCCATGCTTCATGGTGGATGATGTATTTTGATGATGTGTGGTGTTTGGCTTACACCAAACATCACATTTCGTCTGTTGGCCGAAAAGCTCAATTTTGGTTTCATCAGACCATAGAACCTTCTCCCAGTTCACTTCAGAGTCTCCCACGTGTCTTCTGGCGTGAGTTTTTTCTAACAGTGATTTTCTCTTTGCCACACTCCCATAAAGCTGCGACCAGTGAGGCTCCTGGGGAACAGTTTTTTGTATGAGCAGTCTCTCCCATCTCAGTCACTGAAGCTTGTAACTCCTCCCTCACTAGTCCCCTTCTTTCACGGTCACTCAGCTTCTGGAGATGGCCTACTCTAGGCATATTTACAGCAGTGCCATATTCATCAATCATTTCTTGATGATTGACTTAACTGTACCCCAAGGGATATTCAGTGACCTGGAAGCTTTCTGATATTCATCTCCTGACATGTGTTTTTCAATAACCATTTCATGGAGTTGTTTGGAATGTTCTTTTGTCTTCAAGGTGTAGTTTTTTGCCAGGAAACTATCTCACCAGCAGTTGGACCTTCCAGATACAAGTGTATTTTTACAACAATCAGATGAAACACGTTGACTACACATGGTGATCCTCCATTTAACTAATTATGTGACTTCTAAAAACAATTGGCTGCACCAGTGATGATTTGGTGAGTCATATTAAAGGGTGGAAGGGTGAATACAGACAACCAATTATTTTGTGTACCATATTTGTAATTAATTTAGATAACTTTGTGGAGATTCATTTTCACTCTGACAGAAAAGAGTCTTTCTCTTTTGCTCTATGTCAAACAAGACAAATTAAATTAGATTAGATTCAACTTTATTGTCATTGTGCCGAGTACAGATACAAGACCAAATGAAACACAGTTAGCATCTAACCAGAAATGCAAAGAATAGTGTTATTTACAAAATAACTGTGAATAAAAAGTAAGTACTACAGCAGACAAATATAAAAGTACTGAGACTGTACAATATGGGAGCAATACTGCTTAACGCTGTGATGTGTGGTTCATCAGGGTCACAGCCTCAGGGAAGAAGCTCTTCCTGTGCCTGCTGGTGTGGGAGCGGAGGCTCCTGTAGTACCTACTGGATGGGAGGGGAGTAAAAAGTCCATGGTTAGGGTGAGATGCATCCTTGATAGCTTCAACCTGCCCAGGCAGCATTTATGGTAGATGTTCTCAATGGTGGGCAATTGAGTGCCGTTAATCCGCTGGGCAGTTTTCACCACACGCTGGAGTCCTTTGCGGCCTGATACAGTACAATTGCCATACCACACTGAGATGCAGTTAGTGAGTATGCTCTCAATGGTACAGTGGTAAATCCACTGTGATTCAATATTGTAAAACTATAAAACATGAAAACCTCCAAGAAAGGGTTGAATACTTTTATAGGCACTGTATATTTAGAAAGTATCTTTGGAAATAGAGTGGATTCTGTTTAATTGGGCCATTGATTAATTGGGATAACTCTAAAAGAACAAAAACTAATTAAGAAAATAATAAGAATTCCAATCGTTTATGTGGTACATCATGCTGCTTAATTGGGACACAACACCGTTCCAATACTTTCTAACTAGTGTCAGTTACGTGCACTGGTGTGGCCATTGGAAACTACAACATGCTACGAGCACATTCTTTTTAAATAATGTCAGATATGTGTGCTTGTGGTTTCCAGTTGGACCAAAAGACACTGATTTAAAAAGCAGTGATGTTTTATAATTTTGTGCCTGAAAACTTATTGTTGGATTATGACACTTTCCTGCAGGAAGGCACTGAAGTCCGTCCATTATCTACACGAGGTGTCTGTGCCGATTCTGTTCATTTACTGTCAATCAAAAGAACACAGCAGCATACACCGAGTGTATTCCTCTGTCGGTAACTGTTAGGAATTATTATAGTACCCTAGTAGTGTTCTAATTTGTTCTGTGTTTCATTTAAATACATTATTTATTACTCTGTTAAACAACAGTGTGTGTTTTTTATGCCTCTTTAACTATTTGAATGAAATTTCAGCTAATTGGGGCAGACACTTACGTGTGCTAAAATGCACAGATCCTGATGTGTCCCAATTAACCAGATTCCACTGTATTTCTCTATGAGTGATGAATATTGTTAAGGCAGAGAGAGAGATTCCCAATGAGCAGAGAGGTAAAAAGTCACTGAGTTTAGTCAGATCAGTCATATCTTGAATGGTGGGACAGGAGGCTCACTGCTGACTCTGAATGACTGAAAGAGATGGATGTGGAGAGGAGCAGAGGTCCTTTGGTGGAGGAGAGATGAGAAAATGGTGGAGTCAGCAGCTGTGGGAGGAGAAACTGAGTGAATTTTTTAGATGATGACCTTCTGTCAGACCCAGGAAAGGTTAGAAACCATACATGTATCAAGCAGACAAAGGAAGGGGGAACAAAAGGAATGTCTGCAGCAGGGTAAGACTTGAGAAGAGTTGGTCTGGTCCATGAGTTGAGATTATAAGTTGGAGAAAGGCCAATTTTGATGGTATCAGGAAGTGTGAATTGGGACAGACTGTTTCTGGCACAGCTGTTTTTGGTCATTAGGAGGTGTTCAAAGGTGACACTTTGAGAGTACAGATTTCCTATGTTCCTATCAGAATAAAAGGCAATGGTAACAGGTTTTCACAATCTTGGCTTTCAAGATGTATTGAGGCTCTGGTTAAGAAGCAGGAGGTGCACAGGCAGTAGGGAGAAAATGAGGCTTTGAATACAAGAAATTCAAGATCACTTAAGGGGAAAATCAGGTGGGCTAAGACTGAGCCTTTTGAGGTGAGGCAAAACAGCAGTGAGGTCACGAAACTCACACAGATTACAGAGGAGGAGGTATTTGCTGTCTTGAGGCAAGTTAGGGTGGATAAATCCCCAGGCACTGATGGGGTGTTCCTTTGGACCTCATGGGAGGCCAGTGCAAAAATTGCAGGCTCCACGGCAGAAATAGAAACATAGAAACACAGAAACACAACAGCACAATACAGGCCCTTCAGCCCACAAAGCTGTGCCGAACATAATGACTTTAGAAATTACCCAGGGTTACCCACAACCCTCTATTTTTCTAAGCTCCATGTTCCTATCCAGCACACTCCTAAAAAGCCCCTTTCGTATCCGCTTCCACTACCGTTGCCAGCAGCCCATTCCTAGCACTCACCACTCTCCGCATAAAATAAATTAGCCCTGACATCTCCTCTGTACTTCCAAGCACCTTAAAACTGTGCCCTCTCGTGTTAGCCATTTCAGCCCTGGGGAAAAACCTCTGATAATGCCTTTCATCATCTTGTACACCTCTATCAGATTACCTCTCATCTTCCATCGCTCCGAGGAGAAAAAGCCGAGTTCACTCAACCTACTTTCGTAATATATGCCCCCCCCCCCCCCCGATCCAGGCAACATCCTTGTTAATCTACTCTGCACCCTTACTACAGTTTCATATCCTTCCTGTAGTGAGATGACCAGAACTGAGCACATTACTCCAAGTGGGATCTGTCCAGGATCCTATATAACAGTAACATTACCTCTTGGCTCTTAAACTCAATCCCATGGTTGATGAAGACCAATGCACGTATGCCTTCTTAACCACAGAGTCAACCCGCGCAGCAGCTTCAAGTGTCCTATGAAGTCGGACCCCAAGATCTCTCTGATCCTCCACACTGCCAAGAGTCTTACCATTAATACTATATTCTTCCATCATATTTGACCTACCAAAATGAACCAGCTCACCCTTATCTGGGTTGAAATCCATTTGCCACTTCTGGCTGAGAAGTTTTGCATCCTATTGATATCCGGCTGTAACCTCTGACACACTATCCACAACAGTCCCAACCTTTGTGTCATCAGCAAATTTACTGACCCATCCCTCCACTTCCTCATCCAGGTCATTTATAAAAATCACGGAGAGAAGGGGTCCCAGAACAGATCCCAGTAGCACACCACTGGTGACCGACCTCCATGCAGAATATCACCCATCAACAGCCATTCTTTGCCATCTGTGGGCAAGCCAATTCTGGATCCACAAAGCAATGACCCCTTGGATCCCATGCCTCCTTACATTCTCAATAAGCCTTGCATGGAGCAGATGCAGTGGAGGCTCTATCTGCCAGAGAAAGCAGGATCTCCCAGTGGCCACACATTTCAATTCCATGTCCCATTTCCATTCTGATATGTGTATCCATGGCCTTCTCTACTGTCAAGATGAAGCCACACTCAGGTTGGAGGAACAACACCTTATATACTGGCTGGGTAGTCTCCAACCTGATGGCATGAACATTGACTTCTCTAACTTCCGTTAATGCCCCTCCTCCCCTTTTTACCCCATCCCTGATATATTTACTTGTTTTTCCACCCCTCCTTTGTTTTTCTCTCTTTCTGCCCATCACTCTGCCTGTTCTCCATCTCCCTCTGGTGCTCCCATCCAATGATCCTTTCCCTTCTCCAGCTCTATATCCCTTTTGCCAATCACCTTTCTGGCTTTCAGTTTCACCCCACCTCCTCCGGTCTTCTCCTATCATTTCGCATTTCACCCTCCCCCTGCTACTTTCAAATCTCTTACTATCTTTCTTTTTAGTTAGTCCTGACGAAGGGTCTTGGCCCAAAACGTTGACAATGCTTCTCCTTATAAATGCTGCCTGGCCTGCTGTGTTCCACCAGCATTTTGTGTGTGTTGCTCAGCATTACATCCTTGTTTTTATATCTTCTTGAAATGAATGCTGACACTCCCTTTGAGTCCAGCGTAGTTCCCATCCATCCCTGGGATTTATTTCTCCTTTTGCTTTACAAGACAACTAACAGCTTCATCTTCTTGATACTGACATGAACCAGACCATCGATATATCCCTCTCTAAATTTGTCATCCTCCACACTCTTCTCATTACTAAGAACTATTGATTAAGGATCTCACTCACAACTCCTGTCTCCATACATCGATTAAAAGCACCCACAATTTATCTGGCAATCTCTTTTGTTTAATGTATTTGCAGAATATCTTGGAATTCTCCTTCATCTTCCTTGCCAAGGATATTTCATCACCAAGGACTCTCGGAAATTTGTACAGATGTACTGTGGAGAGCATTCTAACTGGTTCCATACTGTCTGGTATGGAGGGTCACTGCACAGGACTGGAGAAAGCTGCAGAAAGTTGTAAACTCAGCAAGGTCCATCATGGACAGTAGCCTCCCCAGCACAGAGGTTACCTTCAAAAGGTGATGCCTCAAAAAGGCAGCATCCATCATCACAGACAGCCAACACACAGGACATGCCCTCTTCTCATTGCTCCTACCATGGAGGAGGGACGGGAGCCTGAAGACACACACTCAACATTGCAGGAACAGTTTCTTCCCCCTACACCATCAGAGTTCAGAACTGGGAAGCAATAGGAAGCTCCAGGTTAGTAGGACGGAGGATAGGCAGATGGAGGAGGGAAGAGAGGAAATAGTGACAGAGGTGGAGAGTTGACTGGGTGTCATGGTAGTGTGGTGATTAGCGCAACATGATTACAGCTCGAGGTGTTTGCGTTTGGAGTTCACTCTGGCATCCTATGTCAGGACATTTGTACGTTCTCCCCATGAGAATGTGGACTTCCTCAGGGTTCTCCAGTTCCCTCCCACAGTCCAAAGACAGACTGGACTACTGAGTAGTTAACTGGTGATTGTAAATTATCCTGTGATTCAGCTACGGTTAAATAGGTGGGACTGATGGGCTGAAATCTCTAAATAAATCAACAGAATGACAGGTGGAAACAACAAAGGGCTGCACATGATGGACCCGATATGAAACAAAGCAGGAACACGGAATCACATACGGGCGGTGGGGAGAGCAGATGGGGACAGTGGGGAGAGGAATCAAATGGGAGGTGAATGTGCAGAGGGGAAGATGAAGTGTATGGAAGAAAGGAACAGAGTGGTTGTGGGTTGGGGATATGTGGTGTAGATAGAAGGAAATGGGCAGAGTAAAGAGGAGAAAAATGGACAGAAAGCAAGCAGGTTATCTGAAATTGGAGAATCGATTGTTCAAGCCATTGGGTAGTGCACTCCCTGACGGAAGTTGACGTGCTGTTGGGTTGTATACTTCTTGACGGATGTTTACGCATCTTTGGGTTGTACACTACCTGACAGAAGGTGACGTACTGGTCCTCTGCACTGTGTTGAGTCTCACCTTGGCAGTAGAGGAGACTGACGACAGACAGGTCACTGTGGCAATGTGCAGAGAGACTGAAATGGCTACCAACCACGAACACCACAGAGGCACGACAGACTGTTGTCTGCAAATTAACAGCCACGTTTGCTGCCTGACTACTGAGTTCCTCCAGCAGTTTGTTTTGACAGTGAGTTTGAATGTTGGAGAGCTGTATTGAAACTGATATCAATATTCTGTATGTCAAAGTATGGCCCATCAGTTCCCTGTCAATGGAAACAAAGGATAGAGATGTTTCTCTGGATTTCCAGCATCAGCAGCATCTCTTGTGTTTAGGATTTGAATTGCTGATTTTTCTTAAAATTTCTGTTGCTATTTCAGAAACATCAGGATTTAAAATGATTAATAGAATTACTATTTCAAGTGTGTCCAGTATATTTGTTGTTCTCTTTATTTGTCTGCTCTGTTTCATCAGCAAAAAAGAAAAACGACGTCAAAAGCCTCAAATCACCGGAGCTAAGTATCTGACACCCATTCTTTGAGTCTGACGATTCCGGGTGAAGGTGCACAGGGTGCTGGAGGGGAGAGAGTGATGGGAGAGGGGACTGGAACAGGGAACACAAGGGAGAAGGTGCAATAGTCAGAGGGGGGAGGAAGTAGTGAGGGGTGGGAGAGGACAGAATGGGTAAAGCGGCTGTTGGATTCTGGTGTTTTTAATCATATCCTTTCAAAGGTCAGGAAAGAGTTTCAAAACTTGTCACTTTATAGTCAATGTTACCATGGGGGAGCATACTGAACAACTGCATTTATATACTGTGACCAATAGAGGGACACACTAAACAGTTATTTGGTAACATAAAACACAATCAGACAACTAATTGTTAAGCTGTGAAGAAAATAACAAATACCAATTCCAATGGGGCAGAGGCTTGAAGGGAGAGACAATAGAGGAGTGGAAGGGGAGAGGGTTCAGAGAGTAGAAGGGAAGTGTTGGGAGAGAGTGGAAGGAGTGAGTCAGAAAGGGTGGGGGATAGAAAGGTGAGGGGGTAGAGGGGACTGGTAAATGCTGCCTTCATGTGGATGCCTTTATCACCCCTCCCTGTGCTTCACAGAGCCACCGCCCGTGGAGACTGAGTATGCAGTAGTTCAGCCAGTACAAAGTCATGCAGCTGGCCGGCAAACTCGACAGGGGAATGAGATGGTAACAGAACAGAAATTACCCCAGAGAAGGGCAAATGGGGGGGGGGGGGGTCAATCCTTCAAACTCTGAACAATTTTTACCACTCCCAGCTCAGACACAATTCCCCCATGAAGGGGGAATGGGGAAGTGAACTGCTCAATCTTCTGGGACCACCTTCAACATCCTGGGGCACATTGCAACAGGAATCTGCTTACACACACAGCAGTGCTGGGATGAACCGGAGATGGCTACCGAATGAATGCAGAGTTCACTGACCCCACACACCCAGTCACTGGGGTTCACTGACCCCACACACCCAGTCATTGGGGAACACTGTTAACTCCCTACCTACAAAAAAGCTGGATAATCTCAGCAGGTTGGGCAGCATCGGTTGAAAGGAGCAGTCAACATTTCGGGCCGAGACCCTTCATCAGGACTAAAGCAGGAGGGGGGACTGTTTACTGTTAACTCCCCCCCTGCCACACCCCCCAAAACTCCTCCCGTACACCAAGTCTCTGGGGAACACTGTCTATCCTCCCACCCCACACCCGGTTACGTTTTGCTTTCTTAGCCCAGCCAATGTGGTGCCGGACTGGATCTCTCTTCACTCTGAACGTTGTGCTTCACTGCAGGTTCATGGGCATAATGACTGGCTGGAAGTTCCGAACACCGTGTATGCCACAGTGAACTCCCCTGGGAATCCAGCCGCTGAACCAGACAGGGGTAAACGAGGAGCCCGCAGGAACGTGAGGGATAGCATCTTCGAAATGTATGAAACAGTGAACTATCCGGGGATTCCACGCATGGCCACAATCAGAACTGGAGCAGGAGCCCGTGGAAAATCCCCAGGAATATAATCAGGAGGCTCCCATCTTCCTCTCTGAGACTGGGGCTGCGTCTGCAAGCCAGGCTGCGGAATTGGTGTGTTTTGGGAGATGGAAAGATTCCACTTTCCTCAGGTTGTTGGACAAGGATGGGGAGTATCTCACCAATCCTAGACGACACTTAACCTGGACATGGGCAGCACACTACATAGACAGGTGGCAGTTATTGGGGGAGGGTGTTGTTTAAGGAATTTTGAGCAGACTTTGGCCACAAATAA
Organism: Hemitrygon akajei; assembly: GCF_048418815.1. NCBI lineage: Eukaryota > Metazoa > Chordata > Chondrichthyes > Myliobatiformes > Dasyatidae > Hemitrygon > Hemitrygon akajei. Next base: position 64,943,609 of record NC_133131.1, read on the forward strand.
TAATAAACAAATTTCATGACATACGTGAGTGAAGATAAACTTGATTTTCGTAAAGGTCGCTGTTGTGCCGAGAACGGGAAGGGGGCAGGGAGGGATGAGTGTCGGAGATATCGGAGGATGGCATCGTGGTTCTGCGTAATGGATTAGACTATTCCATTATGGACTATGGACCTTTTCGGACTTGGGGTTTTTATATTCTGTGTTTTTTTATCGCTCTTTCCCTTTCCACTTTGTTGTGAAGAGGGTGGGGAGGATGTTTGGGGGTTAGTGTTCTGTTGTGTTCTGTTTGTTCTGTTGTGTGGGGGGTGCTGGGTATAAGGTTTCTCTCTGGAAAAACTTTTAAGTTCTTTCTTGTTTCATGGCTGTCTGGAGAAGACAAATTACAGAGTTGAATACGGACACATGCTTAGATAATACATGAAACTTCGAACCCTTCAGAGGGGAATTGCTGTTGGGAAAAGGGGAATGGAGAGAGGGGCGGTAAAGCACCAGAGAGACATTCTGTAATGATCAATAAACCAATTGCTTGGAATCAAATGATCTTCCCTGGTGTCTCAGAGCTGGATGAGAGACACTGCACCCATGACACACTCTGCCCCTCACCATTCCCAACATCCTTTGTTCCCACCAGATTAAATTTGGTGAACTGTGTTTGGCAGCCTCTCGCCTCTTTTAGCTGTCAGCTTCGCAAGTACAGCAGGTTCGACCATGAGCCTCTCGGTGGAGTACAATACCATGTAGTATGGCATTTTCTCTTTCTCCGAGACGGCCGTCCATTTACGGCTTGTGTGGATCATAAGCCCCCAACATTGACCATGGCTAAGGTCTCTGAACCTTGGTCTGCTCAACAGTAGTGCCATCTTTCTTTAATTTCAGAGTTCACCTTCTGGGGTCGGGTAAATACTCTGTGAGATTATAGACTTGTGTGTCTGTATTACTTAATGCCTGGATCAGCAGAAACTCGTGGAGCTGTCCCCCGCCCCACTGCTGTAGACATTCGATTACTGTACATGGTCAAGTACTCCAGCTGGCTACCCAACAGCACGAGGTGACGAGACCGAGGTGCTTCTCCCTCCAGATTGCTGATTCCAAATACGGAAATGTGGAACAAACCAAACCCCTTCCAATTAAGCAGAAAGGGACGTGTGTACTGATAGTCGTTGCCCTCTGGAGGGAGGCTTACCGTGACCCAGAAATAAAGAGTCTTGTAACGAATACCTGGGTTTGAGCCTTGTGTGGTATAGGAAATCTCCAAACACTGTAACCGCTCAATCCCCACTCCCCTTCCTGTCTCTGTACCCACTCAATCCCCACTCCCCTTCCTGTCTCTGTACCCACTCAATCCCCACTCCCCTTCCTGTCTCTGTACCCACTCAATCCCCACTCCCCTTCCTGTCTCTGTACCCACTCAATCTCCACTCCCCTTCCTGTCTCTGTACCCACTCAATCCCCACTCCCCTTCCTGTCTCTGTACCCACTCAATCTCCACTCCCCTTCCTGTCTCTGTACCCACTCAATCTCCACTCCCCTTCCTGTCTCTGTACCCACTCAATCCCCACTCCCCTTCCTGTCTCTGTACCCACTCAATCCCCACTCCCCTTCCTGTCTCTGTACCCACTCAATCCCCACTCCCCTTCCTGTCTCTGTACCCACTCAATCTCCACTCCCCTTCCTGTCTCTGTACCCACTCAATCCCCACTCCCCTTCCTGTCTCTGTACCCACTCAATCTCCACTCCCCTTCCTGTCTCTGTACCCACTCAATTTCCACTCCCCTTCCTGTCTCTGTACCCACTCAATCCCCACTCCCCTTCCTGTCTCTGTACCCACTCAATCCCCACTCCCCTTCCTGTCTCTGTACCCACTCAATCTCCACTCCCCTTCCTGTCTCTGTACCCACTCAATCCCCACTCCCCTTCCTGTCTCTGTACCCACTCAATCTCCACTCCCCTTCCTGTCTCTGTACCCACTCAATCTCCACTCCCCTTCCTGTCTCTGTACCCACTCAATCCCCACTCCCCTTCCTGTCTCTGTACCCACTCAATCCCCACTCCCCTTCCTGTCTCTGTACCCACTCAATCCCCACTCCCCTTCCTGTCTCTGTACCCACTCAATCTCCACTCCCCTTCCTGTCTCTGTACCCACTCAATCCCCACTCCCCTTCCTGTCTCTGTACCCACTCAATCTCCACTCCCCTTCCTGTCTCTGTACCCACTCAATCTCCACTCCCCTTCCTGTCTCTGTACCCACTCAATCCCCACTCCCCTTCCTGTCTCTGTACCCACTCAATCTCCACTCCCCTTCCTGTCTCTGTACCCACTCAATCCCCACTCCCCTTCCTGTCTCTGTACCCACTCAATCCCCACTCCCCTTCCTGTCTCTGTACCCTTACAATCCCGACTCCCCTTCCTGTCTCTGTACCCACTCAATCCCCACTCCCCTTCCTGTCTCTGTACCCACTCAATCCCCACTCCCCTTCCTGTCTCTGTACCCACTCAATCCCCACTCCCCTTCCTGTCTCTGTATCCACTCAATCCCCACTCCCCTTCCTGTCTCTGTACCCACTCAATCCCCACTCCCCTTCCTGTCTCTGTACCCACTCAATCCCCACTCCCCTTCCTGTCTCTGTATCCACTCAATCCCCACGAAGAGTAAGGGTCCCAGAACAGATCCCTGAGGCAGACCACTGGTCACCGACCTCCATGCAGAATATGACCTGTCTACAACTGCTCTTTGCCTTCTGTGGACAAGCCAATTCTGGATGCACAAAACAAGGTTCCTTTGGATCCCATGCCCCCTTACTTTCTCAATAAGCCTTGCATGGGGTAGCTTATCAAATGCCTTGCTGAAATCCATATACACTACATCTACTGCCCTACCTTCATAAACGTGTTCTATCTCTCTATCTGGCCGTCTCTCTCAGCATCTTTGCTGAACAGATCCTAGGCACTGGTCTGAGTCAGTGTAGGGGGTGGGAGTGTGTCAGTGATGGGTGGTTGCTGTTTCCCCACCTCTACATGCCCACAGTCTACTCTAGAGATCACCGATGTTTCCCCAGGCTTTTGGTTCAGCATGACAATGTGGACTGAAGGGCCTGTTACTGTTCCATGTGATCGGTCAGTGTGTGGGCTGGTGTCTGTTAGACAGGCCACCGCTGTTCCTGCTATTGACCCGCGACTGCACTGCCAGACGCAGCTCAAGCGCATCATCAGGTTTGCTGATGATAGGACAATGGTTGCAAACAGAGATAGAGAGGCTTGTCCAATGGTGTGAGAGCAACACCCTGAGTCTCCATGTAGACAAGACAAGAGATGATTGTGCACTTCCGGAAGGCGCCTGTCGATCACTCTCCATTGTACATCAGTAGCTCTGCAGTGGAGAGAGTGACGAGCATGAAATTGCTTGGTGCGCTCAGAATGGACAGTCTAATCTGGACCTACAACTCCTCCTCATTCATCAAGAAGTCACAGGATCGTCTGCAGTTCCTGAGGAGACTGTCCCCATTCCAACAACTCTCTACCGGTGCACCATTGGAAGTGTCCTGTCTGGCTGCATCATTGTGTGGTATGGAAGCTGCGAGGCATCGGACCGCAGTCCCTACAGAGGACAGTAAAAGCCACCGAGAGGTTCAGCAGGACCTCCCTCCCCCTGTTTGTCACATTTACTGGGAGTGTTGATAAAAGACCCCAAAGTATTGATGAGGACTCCTTCCACCCATCTCAAAATCGCCACCACCATCAGGAAGGAGGTACAGAAGCAACAGGACTGGGACTGACAGGCAGGGAACAGCTTCTACCCCCAGGCTGAGAGACTAATGCCTCCCCTGTCAGCACCGAGATCTCGTCACTCGGATAGTGAACAGCTTACTGGTCCTGCAGACTACATGTGCTCGGAATTACATTTTATTATTTGTGGTAATAACGTGATGTTTTATGTGTTGTGTGTGGTATACATCTTGTGGGTGTGCCACACTCCAGAGGAATATTGTTTCATTTGGTTGTAAATAAAAACAGTCAGATGACAATAAACTTGAACTTGAGTTGGTGATGGCAGATAATGGAGGCATCCAGAACCAGAGGGCATAGGTTTAATCTGAGGAGTAGAGGCATTCGAGGGGATCTCAGGAAAGCAAGTTTGCAACCTGAAACACAGTTCTCTCACAAGATTTGAAAGTATCTGGTGAACACTTGAATAGTCAAAGCACAGAGGCTACAGAGCAGGTGTTGGTGAATGGGTTTGGTACAGATGGTACTCGGTGAGCTGTATGAACAGGAAGAATGAAGGATGGGGTGGGCAAGTTACCCGATATACATGTCGTACCTACCTCACCCACACCTACCCTCATGGGGGCACTACCTGGGCCACAAGAGACACCCATTGCCATATCTGCCCCTCCCACCATCCCCATCCTGATTTAACACCCAAGCACTCACGATAGCAGCTGTAGAAACCTGGGTTTCAGCACCTAAGTTACAGGGAAAGGTTGAACAAGTTAGGTCTTTATTCTTTGGAGCGTATAAGTTTGAAGGGGAGTAGGGGAGATTTAAACAAGAGGACATGAGTTAAGGGGCAAAAGTTTAAGGGTAATATGAGGGGGAATTTCTTTACTCAGGGAGTGGCAGCTGTGTGGAATGAGCTTCCAGTAGAAATGGTAGAGGCAGGTTCGGTATTGTCATTGAAAATAAAATTGGATAGGTATATGGACAGGAAAGGAAGGCAGGTTATGGGCTGAGTGCAGGTCAGTGGGATTAGGTGAGAGTAAGCGTTCGGCATGGACTAGAAGGGCCAAAATGGCCTGTTTCCGTGCTGCAATTGTTATATGTTACATGGTTATAGAACGCGGATCACATCCGTGGAGGATGGTTGTCTCCTGGTTCACAATGGGTGGGTCATTTGAGGGGACCTAGGAGCCTTGACGGTGTCATACACGGTGGGAGTAACCTCCATCGTCTCCACTTGACTGTGAGCCTGCAGAGAAAGCACAGATTTCAGAGATGAAATGCAATCCTGGACACGGTAAATGTAGGTGGGGGACAAGACCATTCTCTCATTCTGCAGATACCCTCATTCCTCAACACTACCTACCCCTTCACCAATCTTTATATTATCCACAAACTCTGCATCAGTACCATCAGTTTCATGATCAGAATCACTGACGTATAACATGAAAAGTCCCCAACACCAACCCCTGTGGAACACCACCGGTCACCAGACAAATTCCCCTTTATTCCCACTCTTTGTCTCCTGCCAATCAGACAATCGTCTGTCCATATCGAGAAAATGTGTAATTGCTGGAAATCCAAGCAACACCCGCTGAATACTGAAGGAACAGAGCAGGCCAGGCAGCGTCTATGGAAATAGTCTCAGACTGACCCTTCGTCAGGACTGGAAAACAGATGAGAAGTCAGACAGAAGGTGGGGTGAGGGGTGGGGAGGAAGAAGTACAAGGTGGTAAATGATGGGTGAAACCGGGAGAGGGGGAGGGTGAAGTAAAGAGCTGGGGAGTTGATCGGTGAAAGAAATAAAGTTCTGGGAAGGGGGAATCTGATATGAGAGGCGAGAAGACCATGGAAGAAAGGGTAGGGAGGGGCACCAGAGGGAGGTGAAGGGCGGGTAAGGAGATAAAGGGAAAGAGGGAATTGTGAAGGGGAGAGGCAATTACTGAAAGTTTGAGAAATCCATGTTCATGCCATCAGGTTGCAGGCTACCCAGATAGAATACAAGGTGTTTCTCCTCCAGCCTGAGTGTGACCTCAGTGCTGAAGCAGAGGGTGTTGTGGACTGACATGTCAGAATGGGAATGGGAAGTAGAAATGACATGGGGGCCACTGGAAGATCGTGCTCTATCTCAGCCAGCTCTCTCTCATACCTCCGTAATACCCATTGTACCACTAATAAATCTCACTTCAGCTTCTCCCTCTCAAACTGCAGGGGGGAAATCTTTTATATCATCATCACTTTCTTCTAGGGATCCTTTACCTTAAGCTCCCTGATGAAATCTGATCAAATGGCAGTGAATGGGTGTGAGGGTGTAATTTACCCCAGTGACTGGGTGTGGGTGGACAGTGTACCTCAGTGACTGGGTGTGGGTGGACAGTGTACCTCAATGACTGGGTGTGTGGGGTCAGTGTCACCCAGTGACTGGGTGTGAGGGTGTAATCTACCCCAGTGACTGGGTGTGAGGGTGTAGTCTACCCCAGTGACTGGGTGTGGGTGGACAGTGTACCTCAATGACTGGGTGTGTGGGGTCAGTGTCACCCAGTGACTGGGTGTGAGGGTGTAATCTACCCCAGTGACTGGGTGTGGGTGGACAGTGTACCTCAGTGACTGGGTGTGGGTGGACAGTGTACCTCAGTGACTGGGTGTGAGGGTGTAGTCTACCCCAGTGACTGGGTGTGGGTGGACAGTGTACCTCAGTGACTGGGTGTGGGTGGACAGTGTACCTCAATGACTGGGTGTGTGGGGTCAGTGTCACCCAGTGACTGGGTGTGAGTGTGTAATCTACCCCAGTGACTGGGTGTGGGTGGACAGTGTACCTCAATGACTGGGTGTGTGGGAGGACTGTGTACCTCAGTGACTGGGTGTGTGGGAGGACTGTGTACCTCAGTGACTGGGTGTGTGGGGTCAGTGTCACCCAGTGATTGGGTGTGTGGGGTTAGTGTACCTCAGTGACTGGGTGCGTGGGAGGACTGTGTACCTCAGTGACTGGGTGTGTGGGAGGACTGTGTACCTCAGTGATTGGGTGTGTGGGGTCAGTGAACCCCAGTGACAGTGTGTGTGGGGTCAGTGTCACCCAGTGACTGGGTGTGTGGGGTCAGTGTACCCCAGTGACTGGGTGTGTGGGGTCAGTGTCACCCAGTGATTGGGTGTGTGGGGTCAGTGTCACCCAGTGATTGGGTGTGTGGGGTCAGTGAACCCCAGTGACTGGGTGTGTGGGGTCAGTGAACCCCAGTGACAGTGTGTGTGGGGTCAGTGTCACCCAGTGACTGGGTGTGTGGGGTCAGTGTACCCCAGTGACTGGGTGTGTGGGGTCAGTAAACCCCAGTGACTGGGTGTGTGGGGTCAGTGTCACCCAGTGATTGGGTGTGTGGGGTCAGTGTACCCCAGTGACAGTGTGTGTGGGGTCAGTGTACCCCAGTGACAGTGTGTGTGGGGTCAGTGTCACCCAGTGACTGGGTGTGTGGGGTCAGTGAACCCCAGTGACAGTGTGTGGGGTCAGTGAACCCCAGTGACAGTGTGTGTGGGGTCAGTGTACCCCAGTGATTGGGTGTGTGGGGTCAGTGTACCCCAGTGATTGGGTGTGTGGGGTCAGTGAACCCCAGTGACAGTGTGTGTGGGGGTCAGTGTACCCCAGTGACAGTGTGTGTGGGGTCAGTGTACCCCAGTGACTGGGTGTGTGGGGTCAGTGAACCCCAGTGACAGTGTGTGGGGTCAGTGTACCCCAGTGATTGGGTGTGTGGGGTCAGTGAACCCCAGTGACAGTGTGTGTGGGGTCAGTGTACCCCAGTGTGTTTGGTACATGGAGAATAGAGACTGGGTGGTTCCACCTCTCTCTTTCCCAACCTCGCTGATATGGGGATCACTGGGCTTGTGTTCTTCCTGAGCAACAGGTTCCTTGTTTGTTTTTGGGATCTATCTGACCCTCTGTGTAGTTTCCTACAATGACAGAAGAGAACTCTGCATTCATTCGGTAGCCATCTCTGGTTCATCCCGGCACTGCTGTGTGTGTAAGCAGGTTCCTGTTACAATGTGCCCCAGGATGTTGAAAGTGGTCCCAGAAGATTGAGCAGTTTGCTTCCCCATTCCCCCTTCATGGGGGAATTGTGTCCATATGAGGGATGGTGAAAATGCTTCAGGGATTGAGAGATTATTGCCCTCTTCCCCTCTTCCCCTCCTGTTACTATCTCGTTCCCCTCTGGATGCTTTCAGCCAGCTGCATGTCTTTGTGGTTGCTGAAATTGTGTGTACACAGCCTCCTTGGGTGGTGGGTCTGTTAAGCACATTAGAGGTGATAAAGACCTCCACACAACATCAGCAAATACCAGTTACCTCAAAGCCATTTCCTATTAACCCCCATCCCCCCTTCCTTTCTATCTCCCCGCCCTTTCTGACTCTCTCTCTGATCACTTCTTCCACTCTCTCACTTACGCACTAGACTTTTGCAACTCTACATTTCCAGCTCTCTTTGTTCAATTAGTGTTTAATAAAATGACTATGAAGTATCAAGTTTTAAACCTCCTTCCTGACTTTTGAAAGGACACGATTGAAAACACCAGAATCCAACAGCCCCTTCACACACTCTGCCCTCTCTTGCCCCACACAGATTCTTCCCCCTCATACCATTGCACCTTCCCCCTTGTGTTCCCTGTTCCAGTCCCCTCTCCCATCACTCTCTCCCCTCCAGTACCCTGTGCTCCCTCACCCAAATCCTCAGACTCATGGACTGGTTGTCAGATACTTACCTCCGGTGACTCGAGGCATTTGACCTGGTGATACTTTTCTGGGAATGAAATAGGTAAGCCAAATAAGGAGAACAACGACAAATATACCAGCCACACTTCTTGAAATAATAATTATTTCAATCATTGTTAATCCTGACGATTCTGCAATAACAACAGAAATAAAATAACTTTCAGTGATTCAAATCCTAAACACAAGAGATTCTGCAGATGCTGGAAATCCAGAGCAACAATTCTACCCTTTGTTTCCATTGACAGGGAACTGATGGGCCATACTTTGACATACAGAATATTGATATCAGTTTCAATACAGCTCTCCAACATTCAAACTCACTGTAAAACTAACTGCTGGAGGAACTCAGCAGTCAGGCAGCAAATGTGGCTGTTAATTGGCAGACAACAGTCTGTCGTGGCCTCTGTGGTGTTCGTGGTTGATAGCCATTTCAGTCTCTCTCCACATTGCCACAGTGACCTGTCTGTCGTCAGTCTCCTCTACTGCCAAGGTGAGACTCAACACAGTGCAGAGGTAGTGTTGTCTTCTGTCAGGTAGTGTACAACCCAACAGAGTGTCACCTTCCATCAGGTAGTGTACAACCGAACAGCACGGCATCTTCCATCTGGTAATGTACAATCCAATGACACGTCACATTCTGTCAGGTTGTGTACAACCCAACGACACATCACCTTCCGTCCATTAGTTTATAACCCAATGACATCTCACCTTCCTTCACGTAGCGTACAACCGAATTACACGTAACCTTCCATCAGGTAGCGTACAATCGAAAAGAATGTCACCTTCCATTAGGTAGTGTACAACCGAACATCACGTCACCTTCTGTCAGATAGTGTACAATCCATCAGAGTGTCACCTTCCATCAGGTAGTGTACAAACGAACAGCACGGCATCTTCCATCTGGTAGTGTACAATCCAATGGCTTGAACAATCGATTCTCCAATTTCAGATAACCTGCTTGCTTTCTGTCCATTTTTCTCCTCTTTAATCTACCCATTTCCTTCTATCTCCACCACACATTCCCAGCCCACAATCACTCTGTTCCTTTCCTCCATACACTTCATCTTCCCCTCTGCACACTCACCTCCCATTCGATCCCTCTCCCCACTGTTCCCATCTGCTCTCCCCACCGCCCGTATGTGATTCCGTGTTCCTGCTTTGTTTCATATCGGGTCCATCATGTGCAGCCCTTTGTTGTTTCCACCTGTCATTCTGTTGATTTATTTAGAGAATTCAGCCCATCAGTCCCACCTATTTAACCCTAGACGAATCACAGGATAATTTACAATCACCAGTTAACTGCTCACTAGTCCAGTCTGTCTTTGGACTGTGGGAGGAAACTGGAGAACCCTGAGGAAGCCCATGTTCTCATGGGGAGAACGTACAAATGTCCTGACATAGGATACCGGAGTGAATTGCAAACGCAAACACCTCGAGCTGTAATTGTATTGCACTAACTGCTACAATACCATGATGCCCAATCATCTCGCTGCTTCTGTCCTCTCTGCCCTCCTCCATCTGTCTATCCTTTATCCTACTAACCTGGAGCCTCCTATTGCTTCCCAGTTCTGAACTCTGATGGTGTAGGGGAAGAAACTGTTCCTGCAATGTTGAGTGTGTGGCTTCAGGCTCCTGTCCCTCCTCCATGGTAGGACAATGAGAAGAGGGCATGTCCTGTGTGTTGGCTGTCTGTGATGATGGATGCTGCCTTTTTGAGGCATCACCTTTTGAAGGTGACCTCCGTGCTGGGGAGGCTACTGTCCATGATGGACCTTGCTGAGTTTATAACTTTCTGCAGCTTTCTCCAGTCCTGTGCAGTGACCCTCCATACCAGACAGTATGGAACCAGTTAGAATGCTCTCCACAGTACATCTGTACAAATTTCCGAGAGTCCTTGGCGATGAAATATCCTTGGCAAGGAAGATGAAAGGGAATTCCAAGATATTCTGTAAATACGTTAAACAAAAGAGATTGCCAGAGAAAATGTGTGTGTTCTTAATCAATGTATGGCGATGAGGGCTGTGAATGAGATCCTTAATCAATAGTTCTTAGTAATGAGAAGAATGTGGAGGATGTCAAATTTAGAGAGGGATATATCGATGGTCTGGTTCATGTCAGTATCAAGAAGATGAAGCTGTTAGATGTCTTGCAAAGCAAAATGAGGAATAAATCCCAGCAATTGGATGGGAACTACGCTGGATTCTCAGGGAGTGTCAGCATTCATTTTGAGAAGATATAAAAACAAGGATGTAATGCTGAGGTTTTGCCAGGCATTGGTCAGATCACACTTGGAGTATTGTGACCAGTTTGGGGCATCTTATCTGAGGTAAAATGAGCTGGCATTGGAGAGGGTCCAGAGAGTATTCATAAAATAGGATTCCAGAAATAAAATGGTTAATATATGTGAAATTGATGGTTCTTGGCCTGAGTTTGTTGGAGTTTAGAAGAATGAGTGGGGATCTCATAGAAACCATCAACTTTTGAAAGGCCTAGGTAGGGTGAACTTGGAGATGATGTTTCCTATAGTGATGAAGTTAAGGATCAGAAGGCATCACCTCAGAATAGAAAGACATCCCTGTAGAACAGCGATAATGAGGAATTTCTTTAGCCAGAGTGTGGTGAACGTGTGCAGATGGCTATGGATGCCAAGTTATTGTGTACATTTACAGTGGAGGTTGATATGTTCTTGATGAGGAAGAGTGTTAAAGTTTACTGGTAGAAGGCAGGAGAATTGGGTTGAGAGGGATAATAAATCAGCCAAGAAGGAATGATGGAGAGGACTTGATGGGCTGAATGGCCTCTTTGTATTCCTATGTCTTTGAGCCTTATGGAGGGAAAGTTGGGGGTCTGGACCAAGATATCTGCAACTCTGCTGATTGATGGTACATGGGAGGATGCCATGCTCCAGTTTGTCTTCCACCAAGTGAACACTAGAGGGCAGCACAGAGTGAACAATGTAAGGCAGCATTGAGTGAAAGCAGGAGAGCAGCATTGATGGGTGGGGCCAGCACCCAAACCAGTACAGATTCCTGCAAGCCCACAGGGGCCTCTGCTCCTTCCCGCTCCACCTCAGCATCTCCTCTCCTGAGTGGCTGTAACAGGCAACACTGCAGCAAGAGGGCCTGGTCGACGCAAGAACCAAGACACCGAGGGACGTGATTGCATTGGAGAGGAGAATCAGCAGGTTGTTTCTGGGATGTAGTGTTTGTTCTATCTGTGCAGAGTGAACTGACTGGATGTTTCTCTTGAAGCAGAGGAGGCTGAGGGAACCTGATAGTAGTGTACAAAAGCACATAGATAATCGATAGGAAGAAACCTTTCACAATAATAGAGGTTTCTAACACCAGAGGACATAAGTTGAATGTGAGTAATAAGTGGTTTATAGGAAATCTGAGGAGGATTTTCTTTCACCCAGAGAGCACTTAAAGTCTGGATTACACTGTTCAACAAGGTGGTGAGGCAAGTACAACATTCAAACTTCTGGCTGAACGTGAATGTACAAGGCTTAGAAGACTATGGACAAAGAAGTGGTGAATGGGGTTAGTGACAATTGGTGATAATGAACATCAAAGACTGAAGGGCTTGTTTCTGTGCTATTTGATGCCATGACTGTGATCTCTCACCATTTACATAATGTCCAAGATGAATAATCTCACATATTCCCACATTATCCTCCATTTACAGATTCTCTCCCTCACATAACCTGTCTGTTACTTACTGTAATCACCTTATGTCCACTTTACCATTATCATTTCACCAGAAGTACCTTTCTGTATAAATGCCCTTGATGGTGGTTATGCTGGTGTGGTGATTCCAAGTGGAATTCTCAGAATTCCAGACCTACCTAAGATTGGAGGAACATTCAAGTTCTTCAGCATTCCCATGGCGCTCTGAGATCCATGCTGAAGGCTGACCGTTGACATGAACATTCTCTTGATATCTCTCAACAAGTTCTCAAATCTGTCCATTTCCACAGTCCCACTGCACTTATCATTGTACTTGATGGTTCAGAAGATGTCCTTTCAGGCATGAATAATCACAAACTTCAACAACTCCAATTCCAAAGCTCCTCTGGATCATTCTCGCTTTTCAGTTTCTCCTTCTCTTCCCTGCATTTCTCTTCACTTGCTGTACACCCTCTGACGCAAATAATCTCTTCTTTGCAGAGCCTCCAGCTTCATCTCCTACATCACAATCTTGATGAATTCTAGCCCATCTTGATGAGGAATTAAAGGTTTTTTATCCCTCGGCTTCAGCATGAGGTTTCTTTTTCTCTCCCTCCCTATCTCTCTCCTTCTTTCTCTCTCCCCTTTCCTACTATCTCTTTTTTCTCTCCATCCATTCCTTCTCTGTTCCCCCCTCTCTACCTCTTTCTTCTCCTTTTTCTTTGCTCTCCCTCTCTTTCACACTCTTTTTCTCTCTCTCGCTCTCTTTATATCTCTCTTTCTCTGCCTCCCACTCTTTCATCTCTCTCTCTCCCTCTCCTTCCTCTCCCCTCTCTCTATATCTCTCTTTATATCTCTGCCTCTCCCCTTCTCTCACCCTAATTCATGTCCCAAAGTTGTCTTCACCGCCCTTTCTCAGCCACCACTATCTTGACGGTTATTATGTGTCTCTCTGCCTCTACTCGTCACTAACATCCAATCCTCCCACTGCTCTGTCAGATAAAACATATTTGATTCCAAACTTTTTCCAAGTTCTGACTCAAGGTCATTGATCAAAGATGTTCTCTCTGTTTGCTGTCTGACCTTCAGTTCATTTTTCTAGTATCATCTATTTTTATTTCGGATTTCCAACATTTTTAGTGTGTTTACCTCACCTTTTGTCATTATATTACAGAAGTCCCTCAGCCAGATATTTGCTGTGCCCTGACTGATGGGGTTCCTGACCTCACACCTGTAGTTAGCATCGTTGACCTTTCCGGTATGATGAATCGATACAGTCTGACCGTGTTCCCAGAGGTGATGGGTGCTGTCGTTTCCCACAGCTTCTCCTCCCCTCCACCAGCTGAAGCTGGAGGGGTTGCCTGAGGTCACAGAGCAGGTCAGGGTGAGGTCACCGTTCCCAGTCACGTTCTGAACTTTGATGTGCATTCCGGACACGGGCTCTGTGGTTGGGATGGAGAGATGTAAGATGAGTAGAAGAGATCATCATGGACAGCTCAATCCCCAGCTCCCAATCCCGTCCCCAACAGTCCCGATTGAATAGATGGAATCAGGAAATTATACCTGTCCTAGCATGTGAAGGCAGCTTCAGTGGACTGGACGGATGAAATCTACGATGGCCAGGAAGGAAGTTCTGCAACAGTTTGTGAAGGGAGGGGGTATGAGAAAGCACAGAACTTATGGTCATCCACTGCAAGACCCCAGTTGTGATGACTATTCGTACCACCAGACCCAGATTTCCAGGGTCGAGAGAGTGGAACTATCCCAGTATGACAGCTTTTCCACATTAAAAACTCTCCTGCACAGGTTTCCTGGTGTTGTTGAACATGACAGACAACAAACCAGTGCTGTGGTTCATTCTGAGAGGGAAACATGGGGTCAGAATGTGGAATCCGTCACCGGATGCAGTAGGGATCTGAGGTGACAGATTCACCCACAGTGAAATCAGAGGCATGGACTAATAGAGCCAAGCCCCAGGCAGGAATGCTTCTACTGCACTGCAAGGATAACATAATCGGGAGAAATATACATAATTCACAACCAACAACATTGAGTCGGGGTTTCGCTGTAAAAGGATGGCCTGATGTGATGACGTTATTATGTAAAGATTTTTTGCGTGCTTTGGGGTTTAGGTTTTGGAGTTCAATAAAATATATAATGGATTTCATTAATCATAAAATGCCTTACTTCATTTTATTTATGAGAACCTAGATTGGCGACCCTGTTGCTCTAGGACAATTCCTGAGTTATTGAGCATGTTGGCCAATACAGTCGCTTTGAATCTGCTGGAGTTTTGGGAGCAAAATGCCATCGCTTGGTTCATACAAGCTGAGGCCCAATTCACACTGAGAGAAGTTAATGCTCAAAACATCAAATTCTACCACTCAGCAATCCCATGGTGGTGAGAGTGGTGAGTCTGCTTGAACACCAAGCGGAACACAATGATTACCAATTGCTGAAAACTCACCTTTTACAGACTTTAAGACGATTGGAGTCTGAATGCACCAAACACCTGCTCTCCTTACCCGGACATGGAGACAGAAATATAGAAACATAGAAAACCTACGGCACAGTACAGGCCCTTCAGCCCACAAAGCCATGCCAAATGCCTTACTTTAAATATTACCTAGGGATACCAATAGCCCTCTATTTTTCTAAGCTCCATGTACCTATCCAGGAGTCTCTTAAAAGACCCTATCGTATCCGCCTCCACCACCATCACCAGCAGCCCATTCCATGCACTCACCACTCCCTGCGTAAAAAACTTACCCTCGACATCTTCTCTGTACCTACTCCCAAGCACGTTAAAATTGTGCCCTCTCGTGCTAGCCATTTCAGCCCTGGGAAAAAGCCTCTAACCATCCGCATGATCAATGCCTGTCATTACCTTGTACACCTCTATTAGGACACTTCTCATCCTCCGCCGCTACAAGGAGAAAAGGCTGAGTTCACTCAACCTATTCTCATAAAGCATGCTTCCCAGTCCAGGCAACATTCTTGTAAATCTCCTCTGCACCCTTTCTATGATTTCCGCATCTTTCCTGCAGTGAGGCGACCAGAACTGAGCACAGTACTCCAAGTGGGGTCTGACCAGGGTCCTATATAGCTGCAACATTACCTCTTGGACCCTAAACCAATCTCACAATTGATGAAGGCCAGTGCACCGCATGCCTTCTTAACCACAGAGTCAACCTGCGCAGCAGCTTTGAGTGTCCTATGGACTCAGACCACAAGATCCCTCTGATCCTCCACACTGCCAAGAGGGTCACCATTAATACTATATTCTGCCACCATATTTGACCTAGCACAATGAACCACTTCACACTTATCTCAGTTGAACTCCATCTGCCACTTCTCAGCCCAGTTTTGCATCCTATCAATGTCCCACTGTAACCTGTGACAGCCCTACACACTACCCACAACATCCCCAACCTTTGTGTCATCAGCAGATTTACTAACCCATCCCTTTACTTCCTCATTCAGGTTATTTATAAAAATTACGAAGAGTCTGGGTCCCAGAACAGGTCCCTGAGGTACTCCATTGGTCACCGACCTCCATGCAGAATATGACCCGTCAACAACCACTCTTTGCCTTCTGTGGGCAAGCCAGTTCTGGATCCATAAGGCAATGTCCCCTTGGATCACATACCTCCTTACTTTCTCAATAAACCTTGCAAATGCCTTATCAAATGCCTTGCTGAAATCCATATACACAGCATCTACTGTCTACCTTCATCAATATGTTCAGTCACATCCTCCAAAACTTCAAACACCCTCATAAGGCATGATGTGCCTTTGATAAAGCATTGCTAATCATATTATGCCTCTCCAAAGGTTCAAAAATCCTGCCTTTCGGGATCTTCTCCATCAACTTACCAACCTCTGAAGTAAGACTCACTGGTCTATAATTTCCTCAGCTTTCTCTATTCTCTTTCTTGAATAAGGGAGCAACATCAACAACCCTCCAGTCCTCCAGAACCTCTCCTATCCCCATTGATGATGCAAAGATCATTGACAGAGGCCCAGCGATCTCCTCCCTCGCTTTCCACAGTAGACTGTGTATCCCGTCCGGTCGCAGTGACTTATCCAACTTGATGCTTTCCAAAAGCTACAGCACATTCTCTTCCTTAATATCTGCATTCTTGAAACAGCAAGTCATCTCTACAATCGCCAAGAAGCAAAGTATTCATTAAGTACCTCCGCTATTTCCTCTGGTTCCAAACAAATTTTTCTACTGTCAGACCTGATTGGTCCTATTTTCTCATGTCTTATCCTTTTGTTCTTCACATACTTGTAGAATCTCTTAAAGTTTCCTTAATCCTATCTGCC